>NW_028322233.1:8750000-9375000 GCF_059928025.1 Delphinapterus leucas
AAAATTCACGAAACTGCAGAGTTGAAAATATCTATCACTAAAAAATGACTTGAGGATAGTCAGAGAAAAGGACTTGTAAGCAAGGGAGAATGGCAGGAAAGGGATTGGAAGAGGTAGAAAGGACTCGCCATTAAGCACAAGAAAAGGGGCTGAACATTTGCAACTTTGCACTTGGTCAAAAAGGGTGTATGCATCTCTTTCTGTATATATTCAAGAAAAGGGCATACACTTTTTTAGCCAACCAAACAGGTGGGCACTGGAAATCAATACTACAAAAGATATCACTTCACATCAGTCAGAAGAGCCGTCCTCATAAAGTGTAAACACCAGAAATGCAGGACAAGAAAGGAGAAAAGGGAGCCCTGTGAGGCTTATAGTGGAAATGTATATTGCCAACGGTCACTCTGGATAAGTGTATTGTGTTTACTAAAGCATCTAAAAAATGAGCTACAGAGCACAGGGCACTTGCACTCATGGACGTGTATCTTGGGAAAAACAAAAATCGAGAGGACACAGGCACCCCAATGTTTACCGCCTTTCTGTTTAAAAGAACCTCGACTAGGATATAACTTAAATGTCTCTGGAGGGAAAAAATGGATAGAGATGTGGTACTTATGTAGAGTGGAATATTACTCAGCCTGGAAATCAATGAAATATGGCCATTTGTAACAACTCCAGAGGAGTTACGTATGATCATTCGAAGTCACATAATTCAAAAGAAAAAGACACATATCATAAGATATCATTTAAAGCAACATAAGATATCACTAATACACGGAATGTAAACTTGGGGACACATGAATGGAACTACAAAACAGAACGGGGCCTCAAATTTAGAAAACCAACATATGCTTGCTTAAGGGGAAAGGTGAGTTCGGGTGCTGAATAAAACCAGAGATTGAAATTAGCACAGATACTGTTCCATAAGCCAAATATGTAATAGAAAAGACCTACTTTTTGGTCAACGAAATGACTCAACACCCCATATTCACCACCTAGGAATATACCTGACTAGTAAGAGTCTTAAAACGTATGGATTTATATGTCTCCGTAAGAGAATCAAGCGTGTGTAGAGCGACATAAACGCAGCAGTGAAAATCAGCTAAATCATATTTTCAAAATAAATTTCAAAAACATAACAAAATGGCAGTGAAATAGAGAGCAATTCTTAAAAAATTCTTTCAGGGCTTGTGATGCAACCTGGATTTAACACATCTACACCCACAGCTGGATGAGACATAAGGCTGGACACTCCGAGCTGATAGCATTGGTGAGGTTCTGTGAGCAAATGCAGACCATTTGAAGTCATACAGCATTTTACCCATTCCATGGGTTTCAACTCTCCAGGTTTAAGGGATTCTTCCTTCAGCTAAAACGTGCATGGGAAACCCAGTGTATGGTCCGGCCATGTGATTGGGAAACGTTTTTAAATGCATCTCAGTTTTCGTCCCCTGGTACTCGGGTTCACCATTCCAGATGCTTTACTAACACTCTCCCCACTTGGAGAGTCAGTGTCTTTAACCTCCTGTCTGGCTCAGTTTGCAATTTACGCAGAAGATGTACAGGAATAGGGAGAACCAATGAGAGATTAGCTGTAGGTGTCTGCATGGGCAAATGTAATGCTCATTTCCCAACAGGAAGGAGAATTAAACAAACGGTCAGCGTGCAATGCCGGAACAAGATTAGGGCCAGAAGCAATCCTATGGTTTTGCAGCCAGCTCAAAAGAAAACGAGTTGAAGAAACGAGCTCAGGGGCACTGTAATTCACAAACATGCAGAGTTATAAATGACAGCTATCATCCAAAAATATATTGAAGTAAGGATGCGAAGAGGACTTGAAAGTGGGGCAGAATTGCAGGAAACCGATATCAGGAGTTAGACTGAAAATGCATTTAAAGCATAGGAAAAGAGGCAGAAGGTTGACAATGATGCACTTGGCTAAAAAGGGCGTATTCGTTTTTTCCTGAATATAGTCAGGAAAAAACGCATACACGCTTTTTGGCCAACCAAGCAAGCTTGCAAAGGAAATCTGCACTACAATGAAGTCTCACTTCCCCCTGGTCATAAGGGCCATCTGAAAAAACTGTAAAATCCAGAAAGACAGGACAGGCCATGGAGAAAACGGAGCCTTGTTATGCTGATGGGTGGGATGTAAATTGCCAACAGCCACTCTGGAGAAGTGTATGGCGTTTCCTGAAACACCTAAAAAAGAAAGGAACTGAGCCCAGTGCACTTCCACATATGGTCTTTTAGCTTAGAGAAATTAAAATCAGAAAGACGCAGCCACCACAAACTTTGGGAAAGCTCTGTTTAGAACCTTGTCTACCCTACAAGTTAAATATCCCAGAGAGCAAAAAAGGGATAAAGAAGTTGTAGTACTTATGTAAAATGGAATATCACTCAGCAAGGAAATCTATGTCATCAGGCCCAAAGCAGCATAAGGACTGGATTCAGGTACGATGTCTCTAAGTGAAATAAATCACACAGATAAAGAAACCTCATAAGATGTCACTAATACACGGAATGTACACTTGGCTACACATGAACTGAAATACAAAACAGAACAGGATCTCAAATTTAGAAAACCAACTTATGCTTGCTTATGGGGAAAGGTGAGTTGGGGTGCTGCATAAAAACAGAGATTGAAATTAGCACAGATACCGTTCCATAAGCCAAACACGTAATAGACAAGACCTACTCCTTGCTCAACGAAATGCACTAAACACCCTATATTCAACGCCTAGGAATACACCTGACTAGTAAGAATCTTCAAACCCATGGATTTATATGTCTCCATAAGAGAATCAAGCGTGTGTACAGCTGCATGAAGGCAGCAGAGAAAATCCGATAAATCCTATTATCAAAATGAATTACAAAAACAAAACACAATGACAGTGAAATAGAGAGCAATTCTTAAATAATTCATTCAGGGCTTGTGATGCAACCTGGATTTACCTCATCAAAACCCAGAGCTGAGTGAGACATAAGGTTGGACACATCGGGCTGATAGCATTGGTGAGGTTCGATGAGCAAATGCAGACCATTTGAAGTCATAATACATAGTACACATTCAATGGGTCCAAACTCTCCAGGTTTAAGCGATTCTTCCTTCAGCTAAAGCATGCATGGGAAACCCACAGTATGGTGCACCGTGTGACCGGGAAACGTTTTCAAATGCATCTCAGTTTTCGTCCCCTTTTACTCGGGTTCATAATTCCAGACCCTTTACTAACACTCTACCCACTTGGAGAGTCAGTGCCTTTAACCTCCTGTTTGGCACAGTTTGCAATTTCTGCGCAAGATGAACAGGAATAGGGAGAACCAATGAGAGACTAGCTGTAGGTGTCTGCACGGGCAAATTTAACGCTCATTTTCAACCAGGAAGAGGAATTAACCAAAGGCTCAGCATGCCGTGCAGGAACCAGATTAGGGCCTGAAGCAATCCTGCGGGTTTGCGGCCAGCTCACAAGAAAGCGAATTGAAGAAAGGAGCTCAGGGGCACTGTAATTCACAAACCTGCAGAGTTATTAATGACAGCTATCGTCCGAAAATATATTGAAGGAAGGCTGCGAAGAGGACTTGAAAGCGGGGCAGAATTGCAGGAAAATGATTTCAGGGGGTAGACAGGAATTGCATTTAAAGCATAGGAAAAGATGCAGAACGTCGACAATGATGCACTTGGCCAAAAAGGGCGTATGCGTTTTTTCCTGAATATATTCAGGAAAAAACGCATACGCCCTTTTTGGCAAACCAAGCAAGCATGTTAAAGAAATCCGCACTACAATGAAGTCTCACTGCCCCCCGGTCAAAAGGGCCATCTGAAAAAAGTGTAAAATCCAGAAATGCAGCACAGGCCATGGAGAACAGGGAGCCTTGTTATGCTGATCGGTGGGATGCAAATTGCCAACAGCCACTCTGGAGAAGTGTATGGTGTTTCCTGAAACACATAAAAAACAAAGCAACGGAGCCTACGGCACTTCCACTTATGGTCCTATAGCTTAGGGAAATTAAAATCAAAAACACACAGCCACCCCAAAGTTTCAGACGGCTCTGTTTACAAGAACCTCGTCTACGGTACAAGTTAAATATCCCAGAAAGCGAAAAATGGATAAAGAAGTTGTGGTACGTACGTACAATGTAATATCACTCACCAATGAAATCTACGTCATCTGGCCCGTCGTGGCATAATGAGTGGATTCAGGTACGATGATTCTAAGTGAAATAAGTCACACAGAAAATGAAACATCATAAGATATCACTAATACACCGAATGTAATCTTGGCTACATATGAACTGAATTACAAAACGGAACAGGGTCTCAAATTTAGAAAACCAACTTATGTTTGCTTAAGGGGAAAGGTGAGTTGGGGTGCTGCATAAAACCCGAGAGAGAAATTAGCACAGATACCATTCCATACGTCAAATATGTAATAGTCAACACCTACCCCTTGCTCAACGAAATGGGCTAAACACCCTATATTCAACACCTAGGAATACACCTGACTAGTAAGAATCTTCAAACCCATGGATTTATATGTCTCCGTAAGAGAATCAAGCGTGTGTACAGCTGCATGAAGGCAGCAGAGAAAATCCGATAAATCCTATTATCAAAATGAATTACAAAAACAAAACACAAAGATAGTGAAATAGAGAGCAATTCTTAAATAATTCATTCAGGGCTTGTGATCCAACCTGGATTTACCTCATCAAAACCCACAGCTGAGTGAGACATAGGGTTGGACAATTCGGCCTGATAGCATTGGTGAGGTTCGATGAGCAAATGCAGACCATTTGAAGTCATAATGCATGGTACCCATTCCATGGGTCCCAACTCTCAAGGTTTAAGTGATTCTTCCTTCAGCTAAAGCATGCATGGGAAACCCACAGTATGGTGCACCATGTGACCGGGAAACGTTTTCAAATGCATCTCAGTTTTCGTCCCCTTTTACTCGGGTTCACAATTCCAGACCCTTTACTAACACTCTCCCCACTTGGAGAGTCAGTGCCTTTAAACTCCTGTTTGGCACAGTTTGCAATTTCTGCGCAAGATGAACAGGAATAGGGAGAACCAATGAGAGACTAGCTGTAGGTGTCTGCACGGGCAAATTTAACGCTCATTTCCAACCAGGAAGAGGAACTAACCAAAGGCTCAGCATGCCGTGCAGGAACCAGATTAGGGCCTGAAGCAATCCTGCGGGTTTGCGGCCAGCTCACAAGAAAGCGATTTGAAGAAAGGAGCTCAGGGGCACTGTAATTCACAAACCTGCAGAGTTATAAATGACAGCTATCGTCCGAAAATATATTGAAGGAAGGCTGCGAAGAGGACTTGAAAGCGGGGCAGAATTGCAGGAAAACGATTTCAGGGGGTAGACTGGAATTGCATTTAAAGCATAGGAAAAGAGGCAGAACGTCGACAATGATGCACTTGGCAAAAAGGGCGTATGCGTTTTTTCCTGAATATAACGCATACGCACTTTTTGGCCAACAAAGCAAGCATGTTAAAGAAATCTGCACTACAGTGAAGTCTCACTGCTCCACGGTCAAAAGGGCCATCTGAAAAAAGTGTAAAATCCAGAAATGCAGCACAGGCCATGGAGAACAGGGAGCCTTGTTATGCTGATGGGTGGGATGTAAATTGCCAAGAGCCACTCTGGAGAAGTGTATGGTGTTTCCTGAAACACCTAAAAAACAAAGCAACGGAGCCTACGGCACTTCCACTTATGGTCCTATAGCTTAGGGAAATTAAAATCAAAAACACAGTGTACCCCAAAGCTTCAGACGGCTCTGTTTACAAGAACCTCGTCTACGGTACAAGTTAAATGTCCCAGAAAGCGAAAAATGGATAAAGAAGTTGTGGTACGTACGTACAATGGAATATCATTCCTCAATGAAATCTATGTCATCAGGCCCGTCGCGGCATAATGAGTGGATTCAGGTACCATGATTCTAAGGGAAAAACGTCACACAGAAAATGAAACATCATAAGATATCACTAATACACGGAATGTAATCTTGGCTACACATGAACTGAATTACAAAACAGAACAGGGTCTCAAATTTAGAAAACCAACTTATGTTTGCTTAAGGGGAAAGGTGAGTTGGGGAGCTGCATAAAACCAGAGACAGAAATTATCACAGATACCTTTCCATAAGCCAAATATGTAATAGTCAAGACCTACCCCTTGCTCAACGAAATGGACTAAACACGCCATATTCAACGCCTAGGAATACACCTGACTAGTAAGAATCTTCAAACCCATGGATTTATAGGTCTCCAGAAGAGAATGAAGCCTGTGTACAGCGGCATGAATGCAGCAGAGAAAATCCGATAAATCCCATTATCAAAATGAATTACAAAAACAAAACACAAGGACAGTGAAATAGAGAGCAATTCTTAAATAATTCATTCAGGGCTTGTGATGCAACCTGGATTTACCACATCTACATCCAGAGCTGAGTGAGAAATAAGGTTGGGCACTTCAGGCTTATAGCATTGGTGAGGTTCGATGAACAAATGCAGATCCTTTGAAGGCATACTGCATGGTACCCAATCCATGGGTCCCAACTCTCCAGGTTTAAGGGATTCTTCCTTCAGCTAATACATGCATGGGAAACCCACAGTATGGTGCACCGTGTGACCGGGAAACGTTTTCAAATGCATCGCAGTTTTCGTCCCCTTTTACTCGGGTTCAGCATTCCAGACCCTTTACTAACACTCTCCCTACTTGTAGAGTCAGTGCTTTAACCTCCTGTTTGGCACAGTTTGCAATTTCTGCGCAAGATGAACAGGAATAGGGAGAACCAATGAGAGACGAGCTGTAGGTGTCTGCACGGGCAAATTTAACGCTCATTTCCCACCAGGAAGAGGAATTAAGCAAAAGCTCAGCATGCCCTGCCGGAACCAGATTAGGGCCTGAAGCAATCCTGAGGGTTTGCGGCCAGCTCACAAGATAGCGAGTTGAAGAAAGGAGCTCAGGGGCACTGTAACTCACAAACCTGCAGAGTTATAAATGACAGCTATCGTCCAAAAATATATTGAAGGAAGGCTGCGAAGAGGACTTGAAAGCGGGGCAGAATTGCAGGAAAACGATTTCAGGGGGTAGACTGGAATTGCATTTAAAACATAGGAAAAGAGGCAGAACTTCGACAATGATGCACTTGGCCAAAAAGGGCGTATGCGTTTTTTCCTGAATATATTCAGGGAAAAACGCATACGGCCTTTTTGTCCAACCAAGCAAGCATATTAAAGAAATCTGCACTACAGTGAAGTCTCACTGCCCCCTAGTCAAAAGGGCCATCTGAAAAAAGTGTAAAATCCACAAATGCAGCACAGGCCATGGAGAACAGGGAGCCTTGTTATGCTGATGGGTGGGATGTAAATTGCCAACAGCCACTCTGGAGAAGTGTATGGTGTTTCCTGAAACACCTTAAACACAAAGCAACGGAGCCTACGTCACTTCCACTTCTGGTCCTATAGCTTAGGGAAATTAAAATCAAAAACACACAGCACCCCAAAGTTTCAGACGGCTCTGTTTACAAGAACCTCATCTACGGTACAAGTTAAATATCCCAGAAAGCGAAAAATGTATAAAGAAGTTGTGGTACGTACGTACAATGGAATATCACTCACCAATGAAATCTATGTCATCAGGCCCGTCGCGGCATAATGAGTGGATTCAGGTATGATGATTGTAAGTGAAATAAGTCACACAGAAAATGAAACATCATAAGATACCACTAATACACCGAATGTAATCTTGGCTACACATGAACTGAATTACAAAACAGAACAGGGTCTCAAATTTAGAAAACCAACTTATGTTTGCGTAAGGGGAAAGGTGAGTTGGGTGCTGCATAAAACCAGAGATAGAAATTAGCACAGATACCATTCCATATGTCAAATACGTAATAGTCAAGACCTACCCCTTGCTCAACGAAATGGGCTAAACACCCTATATTCAACGCCTAGGAATACACCTGACTAGTAAGAATCTTCAAACCCATGGATTTATATGTCTCCATAAGAGAATCCAGCGTGTGCACAGCTGCATGAAGGCAGCAGAGAAAATCCGATAAATCCTATTATCAAAATAAATTACAAAAACAAAACACAATGACAGTGAAATAGAGAGCAATTCTTAAATAATTCATTCAGGGCTTGGGATGCAACGTGGATTTACCTTATCAAAACCCAGAGCTGAGTGAGACATAAGGTTGGACACTTCGGGCTGATAGCATTGGTGAGGTTCGATGAGCAAATGCAGACCATTTGAAGTCATACTGCATGGTACCCATTCCATGGGTCCCAACTCTCCAGGTTTAAGTGATTCTTCCTTCAGCTAAAGCATGCATGGGAAACTCACAGTATGGTGCACCATGTGACCGGGAAACGTTTTCAAATGCATCTCAGTTTTTGTCCCCTTTTACTCGGGTTCACAATTCCAGAGCCTTTAATAACACTCTCCCCACTTGGAGAGTCAGTGCCTTTAACCTGCTGTTTGGCACAGTTTGCAATTTCTGCGCAAGATGAACAGGAATAGGGAGAACCAATGAGAGACTAGCTGTAGGTGTCTGCACGGGCAAATTTAACGCTCATTTCCCACCAGGAAGAGGAATTAACCAAGCGATCAGCATGCCGTGCCGGAACCAGATTAGGGCCTGAATCAATCCTGCGGGTTTGCGGTCAGCTCACAAGAAAGCGATTTGAAGAAAGGAGCTCAGGGGCACTGTAATTCACAAACCTGCAGAGTTATAAATGACAGCTATCGACCAAAAATATATTGAAGGAAGGCTGAGAAGAGGACTTGAAAGCGGGGCAGAATTGCAGGAAAACGATTTCAGGGGGTGGACTGGAATTGCATTTAAAGCATAGGAAAAGAGGCAGAACTTCGACAATGATGCACTTGGCCAAAAAGTCGTATGCGTTTTTTCCTGAATATAACGCATACGCCATTTTTGGCCAACCAAGCAAGCATGTTAAAGAAATCTGCACTACAATGAAGTCTCACTGCCCCCCGGTCAAAAGGGCCATCTGAAAAAAGTGTAAAATCCAGAAATGCAGCACAGTCCATGGAGAACAGGGAGCCATGTTTTGCTGATGGGTGGGATGTAAATTGCCAACAGCCACTCTGGAGAAGTGTATGGTGTTTCCTGAAACACCAAAAAAACAAAGCAACGGAACCTACGGCACTTCCACTTATGGTCCTATAGCTTAGGGAAATTAAAATCAAAAACACACAGCCACCCCAAAGTTTCAGACGGCTCTGTTTACAAGAACCTCATCTACGGTATATGTTAAATATCCCAGAAAGCGAAAAATGGATAAAGAATTTGTGGTATATACGTACCATGGAATATCACTCACCAATGAAATCTATGTCATCAGGCCCGTCGTGGCATAATGAGTGGATTCAGGTACGATGATTCTAATTTAAATAAGTCACACAGAAAATGAAACATCATAAGATATCACTAATACACGGAATGTAAGCTTGGCTACCCATGAACTGAATTACAAAACAGAACAGGGTCTCAAATTTAGAAAACCAACTTATGTTTGCTTAAGGGGAAAGGTGAGTTGGGGTGCTGCATAAAACCAGAGATAGAAATTAGCACAGATACCATTCCATACGTCAAATATGTAATAGTCAAGACCTACCCCTTGCTCAACGAAATGGGCTAAACACCATATATTCAACACCTAGGAATACACCTGACTACTAAGAATCTTCAAACCCATGGATTTATATGTCTCCATAAGAGAATCAAGCGTGTGTACAGCTGCATGAAGGCAGCAGAGAAAATCCGATAAATCCCATTATCAAAATTAATTACAAAAACGAAACACAATGACTGTGAAATAGAGAGCAATTCTTAAATAATTCCTTCAGGGCTTGTGATGCTACGTGGATTTACCGCATCTACACCCAGAGCTGAGTGAGACATAAGGTTGCACACTTCGGGCTGATAGCATTGGTGAGGTTCGATGAGCAAATGCAGACCCTTTGAAGTCATACTGCATGGTACCCATTCCATGGGTCCCAACTCTCCAGGTTTAAGTGATTCTTCCTTCAGCTAAAACATGCATGGGAAACCCACAGTATGGTGCACCGTGTGAACGGGAAACGTTTTCAAATGCATCTCAGTTTTTGTCCCCTTTTACTCGGGTTCACAATTCCAGACCCTTTACTAACACTCTCCCCACTTGGAGAGTCAGTGCCTTTAACCTCCTGTTTGGCACAGTTTGCAATTTCTGCGTAAGATGAACAGGAATAGGGAGAACCAATGAGAGACTAGCTGTAGGTGTCTGCACGGGCAAATTTAACGCTCATTTCCCAGCAGGAAGAGGAATTAACCAAACGCTCAGCATGCCGTACCGGAACCAGATTAGGGCCTGAATTAATCCTGCGGCTTTGCGGCCAGCTCACAAGAAAGCGATTTGAAGAAAGGAACACAGGGGCACTGTAATTCACAAACCTGCAGAGTTATAAATGACAGCTATCATCCAAAAATATATTGAAGGAAGGCTGCGAAGAGGACTTGAAAGCGGGGCAGAATTGCAGGAAAACGATTTCAGGGGGTAGACTGGAATTGCATTTAAAGCATAGGAAAAGAGGCAGAACGTCGACAATGATGCACTAGGCCAAAAAGGGCGTATGCATTTTTTTCCTGAATATATTCAGGAAAAAACGCATACGCACTTTTTGGCCAACCAAGCAAGCATGTTAAAGAAAGCAGCACTACAATGAAGTCTCACTGCCCCCCGGTCAAAAGGGCAATCTGAAAAAAGTGTAAAATCCAGAAAGGCAGCACAGACCATGGAGAACAGGGAGCCTTGTTATGCTGATGGGTGGGATGTAAACTGCCAACAGCCACTCTGGAGAACTGTATGGTGTTTCCTGAAACACCTAAAAAACAAAGCAACGGAGCCTATGGCACTTCCACTTATGGTCCTATAGCTTAGGGAAATTAAAATCAAAAACACACAGCCACCTCAAAGTTTCAGACGGCTCTGTTTACAAGAACCTCATCTACGGTACAAGTTAAATATCCCAGAAAGCGAAAAATGGATAAAGAAGTTGTGGTACGTACGTACAATGGAATATCACTCACCAATGAAATCTATGTCATCAGGCCCGTCGTGGCATAATGAGTGGATTCAGGTACAATGATTCTAAGTGAAATAAGTCACACAGAAAATGAAACATCATATCACTAATACACTGAATGTAATCTTGGCTACACATGAACTGAACTACAAAACAGAACAGGGTCTCAAATTTAAAAAACCAACTTATGTTTGCTTAAGGGGAAAGGTGAGTTGGGGTGCTGCATAAAACCAGAGATAGAAATTAGCACAGAAACCATTCCATAAGTCAAATATGTAATAGTCATGACCTACCCCTTGCTCAACGAAATGGGCTAAACACACTATATTCAACGCCTAGTTATACACCTGACTAGTAAGAATCTTCAAACCCATGGATTTATATGTCTCCATAAGAGAATCAAGCGTGTGTACAGCTGCATGAAGGCAGCAGAGAAAATCCGATAAATCCCATTATCAAAATGAATTAGAAAAACAAAACACAATGACAGTGAAATAGAGAGCAATTCTTAAATAATTCATTCAGGTCTTGTGATGCAACCAGGATTTACCTCATCTACACCCATAGCTGAGTGAGACATAAGGTTGGATACTTCGGGCTGATAGCATTGGTGAGGTTCGATGAGCAAATGCAGACCCTTTGAAGTCATACTGCATGGTACCCATTCCATGGGTCCCAACTCTCCAGGTTTAAGCGATTCTTCCTTCAGCTAAAACATGCATGGGAAACCCACAGTATGGTGCACTGTGTGACCGGGAAACGTTTTCAAATGCATCTCAGTTTTCGTCCCCTTTTACTCGGGTTCACATTTCCAGACGCTTTACTAACACTCGCCCCACTTGGAGAGTCAGTGCCTTTAACTTGCTGTTTGGCACAGTTTGCAATTTCTGCGCAAGATGAACAGGAATAGGGAGAACCAATGAGAGACTAGCTGTAGGTGTCTTCACGGGCAAATTTAACGCTCATTTGCCACGAGGAAGAGGAATTAACCAAACGCTCACCATGCCAAGCCAGAAACAGATTAGGGCCTGAAGCAAACCTGCGGGTTTGCGGCCAGCTCTCAAGAAAGCGATTTGAAATAAGGAGCTCAGAGGCACTGTAATTCACAAACCTGCAGAGTTATAAATGACAGCTATCGTCCAAAAATATATTGAAGGAAGGCTGCGAAGAGGACTTGAAAGCGGGGCAGAATTGCAGGAAAACGATGTCAGGGGGTAGACTGGAATTGCATTTAAAGCATAGGAAAAGAGGCAGAACGTCGACAATGATGCACTTGGCCAAAAAGGGCGTATGCGTTTTTTCCTGAATATATTCAAGAAAAAACGCATACGCCCTTTTTGGCCAACCAAGCAAGCATGTTAAAGAAATCTGCACTACAGTGAAGTCTCACTGCCCCCCAGTCAAAAGGGCCATCTGAAAAAAGTGTAAAATCCAGAAATGCAGCACAGGCCATGGAGAACAGGGAGCCTTGTTATGCTGATGGGTGACATGTAAATTGCCAACAGCCACTCTGGAGAAGTGTATGGTGTTTCCTGAAACACCTTAAAAACAAAGCAATGGAGCCTACGGCACTTCCACTTATGGTCCTATAGCTTAGGGAAATTAAAATCAAAAACACACAGCACCCCAAAGTTTCAGACGGCTCTGTTTACAAGAACCTCATCTACGGTACAAGTTAAATATCCCAGAAAGCGAAAAATGGATAAAGAAATTGTGGTACGTATGTGCAATGGAATATCACTCACCAATGAAATCTATGTCATCTGGCCCGTCGCGGCATAATGAGTGGATTCAGGTACGATGATTCTAAGTGAAATAAGTCACACAGAAAATGAAATATCATAAGATATCACTAATACACGAAATGTAATCTTGGCTACACATGAACTGAATTACAAAACAGAAAATGGTCTCAAATTTAGAAAACCAACTTATGTTTGCTTAAGGGGAAAGGTGAGTTGGGGTGCTGCATAAAACCAGAGATAGAAATTAGCACAGATACCATTCCATAAGTCAAATATGTAATAGTCAAGACCTACCCCTTGCTCAACGAAATGGACTAACAACCCTATATTCAACGCCTAGGAATACACCTCACTAGTAAGAATCTTCAAACCCATGGATTTATATGTCTCCATAAGAGAATCAAGCATGTGTACAGCTGCATGAAGACAGCAGAGAAAATCAGATAAATCGCATTATCAAAATGAATTAAAAAACAAAACACAATGACAGTGAAATAGAGAGCAATTCTTAAATAATTCATTCAGGGCTTGTGATGCAACCAGGATTTACCTCATCTACACCCAGAGCTGAGTGAGACATAAGGCTGCATACTTCGGAGTGATAGCATTGGTGAGGTTCGATGAGCAAATGCAGACCCTTTGAAGTCATACTGCATGGTACCCATTCCATGGGTCCTAACTCTCCAGGTTTAAGGGATTCTTCCTTCAGCTAAAACATGCATCGGAAACCCACAGTATGGTGCACCGTGTGACCAGGAAACGTTTTCATATGCATCTCAGTTTTCGTCCCCTTTTACTCGGGTTCACAATTCCAGACCCTTTAATAACATTCTCCCCACTTGGAGAGTCAGTGCCTTTAACCTGCTGTTTGGTACAGTTTGCAATTTCTGCGCAAGATGAACAGGAATAGGGAGAAACAATGAGAGACTAGCTGTAGGTGTCTGCACGGGCAAATATAACGCTCATATCCCACCAGGAAGAGGAATTAACCAAACGATCAGCATGCCGTGCCGGAACAAGATTAGGGCCTGAATCAATCCTGTGGGTTTGCGGTCAGCTCACAAGAAAGCGATTTGAAGAAAGGAGCTCAGGGGCACTGTAATTCACAAGCCTGCAGAGTTATAAATGACAGCTATCGTCCAAAAATATATTGAAAGAAGGCTGAGAAGAGGACTTGAAAGCGGGGCAGAATTGCAGAAAAACGATTTCAGGGGGTGGACTGGAATTGCATTTAAAGTATAGGAAAAGAGGCAGAACTTCGACAATGATGCACTTGGCCAAAAAGGGCGTATGCGTTTTTTCCTGAATATAACGCATACGCCCTTTTTGGCCAACCAAGCAAGCATGTTAAAGAAATCTGCACTACAGTGAAGTCTCACTGCTCCACGGTCAAAAGGGCCATCTGAAAAAAGTGTAAAATCCAGAAATGCAGCACAGGCCATGGAGAACTGGGAGCCTTGTTATGCTGATGGGTGGGATGTAAATTGCCAACAGCCACTCTGGAGAAGTGTATGGTGTTTCCTGAAACACCTAAAAAACAAAGCAACGGAGCCTACGGCACTTCCACTTATGGTCCTATAGCTTAGGGAAATTAAAATCAAAAACACACAGCACCCCAAAGTTTCAGACGGCTCTGTTTACAAGAACCTCATCTACGGTACAAGTTAAATATCCCAGAAAGCGAAAAATGGATAAAGAAGTTGTGGTACGTACGTACAATGGAATATCACTCAGCAATGAAATCTATGTCATCAGGCCCGTCGCGGCATAATGAGTGGATTCAGGTACGATGATTCTAAGTGAAATAAGTCACACAGAAAATGAAACATCATAAGATATCACTAATACACGGAATGTAAACTTGGCTACACATGAACTGAATTACAAAACAGAACAGGGTCTCAAATTTAGAAAACTAACTTATGCTTGCTTAAGGGGAAAGGTGAGTTGGGGTGCTGCATAAAACCAGAGATAGAAATTAGCACAGATACCATTCCATAAGTCAAATATGTAATAGTCAAGACCTACCCCTTGCTCAACGAAATGGACAAAACACGCCATATTCAACGCCTAGGAATACACCTGACTAGTAAGAATCTTCAAACCCATGGATTTATATGTCTCCATAAGAGAGTCAAGCGTGTGTACAGCTGCATGAAGGCAGCAGAGAAAATCTGATAAATCCCATTATCAAAATGAATTAAAAAACAAAACACAATGACAGTGAAATAGAGAGAAAATCTTAAATAATTCATTCAGGGCTTGTGATGCAACCAGGATTTACTTCATTACACCCAGAGCTGAGTGAGACATAAGGTTGGACTCTTCGGGCTGATAGCATTGGTGAGGTTCGATGAGCAAATGCAGACCATTTGAAGTCATACTGCATGGTACCCATTCCATGGGTCCCCACTCTCCAGGTTTAAGCAATTCTTCCTTCAGCTAAAACATGCATGGGAAACCCACAGTATGATGCACCGTGTGACCGGGAAACGTTTTCAAATGCATCTCAGTTTTCGTCCCCTTTTACTCGGGTTCGCAATACCAGACCTTTTACTAACACTCTCCCCACTTGGAGAGTCAGTGCCTTTAACCTGCTGTTTGGCACAGTTTGCAATTTCTGCGCAAGATGAACAGGAATAGGGAGAACCAATGAGAGACGAGCTGTAGGTGTCTGCACGGGCAAATTTAACGCTGATTTCCCACCAGGAAGAGGAATTAAGCAAAAGCTCAGCATGCCCTGCCGGAACCAGATTAGGGCCTGAAGCAATCCTGAGGGTTTGCGGCCAGCTCACAAGAAAGCGATTTGAAGAAAGGAGCTCAGGGGCACTGTAATTCACAAACCTGCAGAGTTATAAATGACAGCTATCGTCCAAAAATATATTGAAGGAAGGCTGCGAAGAGAACTTGTATGCGGGGCAGAATTGCAGGAAAACGATTTCAGGGGGTAGACGGGAATTGCATTTAAAGCATAGGAAAAGAGGCAGAACGTCGACAATGATGCTCTTGGCCAAAAAGGGCGTATGCGTTTTTTCCTAAATATACAGGAAAAAACGCATACGCCCTTTTTGGCCAACCAAGCAAGCATGTTAAAGAAATCTGCACTACAATGAAGTCTCACTGCCCCACGGTCAAAAGGGCCATCTGAAAAAAGTGTAAAATCCAGAAAGGCAGCACAGGCCATGGAGAACAGGGAGCCTTGTTATGCTGATGGGTAGGATGTAAATTGCCAACAGCCACTCTGGAGAAGTGTATGGTGTTTCCTGGAACACATAAAAAACAAAGCAACGGAGCCTACGGCACTTCCAATTATGGTCGTATAGCTTAGGGAAATTAAAATCAAAAACACACAGCCACCCCAAAGTTTCGGACGGCTCTGTTTACAAGAACCTCGTCTACGGTACAAGTTAAATATCCCAGAAAGCGAAAAATGGATAAAGAAGTTGTGGTACGTACGTACAATGGAATATCACTCACCAATGAAATCTATGTCATCTGGCCCGTCGTGGCATAATGAGTGGATTCAGGTACGATGATTCTAAGTGAAATAAGTCACACAGAAAATGAAACATCATAAGATATCACTAATTCACGGAATGTAATCTTGGCTACACAGGAACTGAATTACAAAACAGAACAGGGTCTCCAATTTAGAAAACCAACTTATGTTTGCTTAAGGGGAAAGGTGAGTTGGGGTGCTGCATAAAACCAGAGATAGAAATTAGCACAGATACCATTCCATAAGTCAAATACGTAATAGACAAGACCTACACCTTGCTCAACGAGATGGACTAACAACCCTGTATTCAACGCCTAGGAATACACCTGACTAATAAGAATATTCAAACCCACGGATTTATGTGTCTCCATAAGAGAATCAAGCGTGTGTACAGCTGCATGAAGGCAGCAGAGAAAATCCGATAAATCCCATTATCAAAATAATTACAAAAACAAAACACAATGATAGTGAAATAGAGAGCAATTCTTAAATAATTCATTCAGGGCTTGTGATGCAACCTGGATTTACCTCATCTACACCCAGAGCTGAGTGAGACATAAGGTTGGACACTTCGGGCTGATAGAATTGGTGAGGTTCGATGAGCAAATGGAGACCCTTTGAAGTCATACTGCATGGGACCCATTCCATGGTTCCCAACTCTCCAGGTTTAAGGGATTCTTCCTTCAGCTAAAACATGCATGGGAATCCCACAGTATGGTGCACCGTGTGACCGGGAAACGTTTTCAAATGCATCTCAGTTTTCTTCCCCTTTTACTCGGGTTCACAATTCCAGACCCATTACTAACACTCTCCCCACTTGGAGAGTCAGTGCCCTTAACCTCCTGTTTGGCACAGTTTGCAATTTCTGCACAAGATGAACAGGAATAGGGAGAACCAATGAGAGACTAGCTGTAGATGTCTGCACAGGCAAATTTAACGATCATTTCTCGCCAGGAAGAGGATTTAACGAAACGCTCAGCATGCCGTGCCGGAACCAGATTAGGGCCTGAAGCAATCCTGCGGGTTTGCGGCCAGCTCACAAGAAAGCGATTTGAAGAAAGGAGCTCAGGGGCACTGTAATTCACAAACCTGCAGAGATATAAATGACAGCTATCGTCCAAAAATATATTGAAGGAAGGCTGCGAAAAGGACTTGAAAGGGGGGCAGAATTGCAGGAAAACTCTTTCAGGGGTTAGACTGGAATTGCATTTAAAGCACAGGAAAAGAGGCAGAACGTCGACAATGATGCACTTGGCCAAAAAGGGCGTATGCGTTTTTTCCTGAATATATTCAGGAAAAAACGCATACGCCCTTTTGGCCAAACAAGAAAGCATGTTAAAGAAATCTGCACTAGAGTGAAGTCTCACTGCCCCCCGGTCTAAAGGGCCATCGGAAAAAAGTGTAAAATCCACAAAGGCGGCACAGGACATGGAGAACAGGGAGCCTTGTTATGCTGATGGGCGGGATGTAAATTGCCAAGAGCCACTCTGGAGAAGTGTATGGTGTTTCCTCAAACACCTAAAAAACAAAGCAACGGAGCCTACGGCTCTTCCACTTATGGTCCTATAGCTTAGGGAAATTAAAATCAGAAACACACAGCCACCCCTAAGTTTCGGATGGCTCTGTTTCCAAGAACCTCTTCTGCGGTACAAGTTAAATATCGCAAAAAGCAAAAAATGAATAAAGAAATTGTGGTACGTATGTACAATGGAATATCACTCTCCAATGAAATCTATGTCATCAAGCCCATCGCGGCATATTGAGTGGATTCAGGTACGATGATTCTAAGTGAAATAAGTCACACAGAAAATGAAACATCATAAGATATACCTAATACACGGAATGTAATCTTGGCTACACATGAACTGAATTACAAAACAGAACAGGGTCTCAAATTTAGAAAACCAACTTATGTTTGCTTAAGGGGAAAAGTGAGTTGGGTTGCTGCATAAAACCAGAGATAGAAATTAGCACAGGTACCTTTCCATAAGCCAAATATATAATAGTCAAGACCTACCCCTTGCTCAACGAAATGCACTAAACACCCCAGATTCAACGCCTAGGAATACACCTGGCTAGTAAGAATCTTCAAACCAATGAATTTATATGTCTCCATAAGAGAATCAAGAGTGTGTAGAGCTGCATGAAGGCAGCAGAGAAAATCCGATAAATCCCATTATCAAAATGAATTACAAAAACAAAACACAATGACAGTGAAATAGAGAGCAATTCTTAAATAATTCATTCAGGGCTTGTGATGCAACCTGGATTTACCTCATCAAAACCCAGAGCTGAGTGAGACATAAGGTTGGACACTTCGGGCTGATAGCATTGGTGAGGTTCGATGAGCAAATGCAGACCCTTTGAAGACATACTGCATGGGACCCATTCCATGGGTCCCAACTCTCCAGGTTTAAGCGATTCTTCCTTCAGCTAAAACATGCATGGGAAACCCACAGTATGGTGCACCGTGTGACTGGGAAACATTTTCAAATGCATCTCAGATTTCGTTCCCTTTTACTCGGGTTCACAATTCCAGACCCTTTACTAACACTCTCCCCACGTGGAGAGTCAGTGCCTTTAACCTCCTGTTTGGCACAGTTTGCAATTTCTGCGCAAGATGAACAGGAATAGGGAGAACCAATGAGAGACTAGCTGTAGGTGTCTGCACAGGCAAATTTAACGCTCATTTCCCACCAGGAAGAGGATTTAACCAAAGGCTCAGCATGCCATTCCGGAACCAGATTAGGGCCTGAAGCTATCCTGCAGGTTTGCGGCCAGCTCACAAGGAAGCGATTTGATGAAAGGAGATCATGGGCACTGTAATTCACAAACCTGCAGAGTTATATATGACAGCTATCATCCAAAAATATATTGAAGGAAGCCTGCGAAGAGGACTTGAAAGCGGGGCAGAATTGCAGGAAAACGATTTCAGGGGGTAGACTGGAATTACATTTAAAGCATAGGAAAAGAGGCAGAACGTCGACAATGATGCACTTGGCCAAAAACGGCATATGCGTTTTTTCCAGAATATATTCAGGAAAAAACGCATACGCCCTTTTTGGCCAACCAAGCAAGCATGTTAAAGAAATCTGCACTACAGTGAAGTCTCACTGCCCCCTGGTCAAAACGGCCATCTGAAAAATGTGTAAAATCCAGACAGGCAACACAGGCCATGGAGAACAGGGAGCTCTGTTATGCTGATGGGCGGGATGTAAATTGCCAAGAGCCACTCTGGAGAAGTGTATGGTGTTTCCTGAAACACCTAAAAAACAAAGCAACAGAGCCTACGGCACTTCCACTTATGGTCCTATAGCTTAGGGAAATTAAAATCAAAAACACACAGCCACCCCAAAGTTTCAGACGGCTCTGCTTTCAAGAACCTCGTCTACGGTACAAGTAAAATATCACAGAAAGCAAAAAATGGATAAAGAAATTGTGGTACGTACGTACATTGTAATATCACTCTCCAATGAAATCTATGTCATCAGGCCCGTCGAGGCATAATGAGTGGGTTCAGGTCGATGATTCTAAGTGAAATAAGTCACACAGAAAATGAAACATCATAAGATATCACTAATACACCGAATGTAATCTTGGCTACACATGAACAGAATTGCAAAACAGAGCAGGGTCTCAAATTAAGAAAACCAACTTATGTTTGCTTAAGGGGAAAGGTGAGTTTGGGTGCTGCATGAAACCAGAGATAGAAATTAGCACAGTTACCCTTCCATAAGTCAAATATGTAATAGTCAAGATCTACCCCTTGCTCAACGAGATGGTCTAAAAACCCTATATTCAACGCCTAACAATACACCTGACTAGTAAGAATCTTCAAACCCATGGATTTATATGTCTCCATAAGAGAATCAAGCGTGTGTACAGCTGCATGTATGCAGCAGAGTAAATCCGATAAATCCCCTTATCAAAATTAATTACAAAAACAAAACACAATGAGAGTGAAATAGAGAGCAATTCTTAAATAATTCATTCAGGGCTTGTGATGCAACCTGGATTTACCTCATCTACACCCAGAGCTGAGTGAGACATAAGGTTGGACACTTCAGGCTGATAGCATTGGTGAGGTTCGATCAGCAAATGCAGACCCTTTGAAGTCATGCTGCATGGTTCCCATTCCATGGGTCCCAAATCTCCAGGTTTAAGGGATTCTTCCTTCAGCTAAAGCATGCATGGGAAACCCACAGTATGGTGCACCGTGTGACTGGGAAACGTTTTCAAATGCATCTCAGTTTTCGTCCCCTTTTACTCGGGTTCACCATTCCAAATCCTTTACTAACCCTCTCCCCACTTGGAGAGTCAGTGCCTTTAACCTCCTGTTTGGCACAGTTTGCAATTTCTGCGCAAGATGAACAGGAATAGGGAGAACCAATGAGAGAGTAGCTGTAGGTTTCTGCACGGGCAAATTTAACGCTCATTTCCCACCAGGAAGAGGAAATAACAAAAGACTCAGCATCTCGTGAGGGAAGCAAATTAGGGCCTGAAGCAATCCAGCGGCTTTGCGAACAGCTCACAAGAAAGTGATTTGACGAAAGGAGCTCACGGGCACTGTAATTCACAAACCTTCAACGTTGTAAATGACAGCTATCGTCCAAAAATATATTGAAGGAAGGCTGCAAAGAGGACTTGAAAGCGGGGCAGATTTGCAGGAAAACGATTTCAGGGGGTAGACTGGAATTGCATTTAAAGCATACGAAAAGAGGGAGAACGTCGACATTGATGCACTTGGCCAAAAAGGGCGTATGCATTTTTCCAGAATATATTCAGGAAAAAAAGCATACGCCCTTTTTGGCCAACCAAGCAAGCATGTTATAGAAATCTGCACTACAATGAAGTCTCACTGCCCCCCGGTCAAAAGGGCCATCTGAAAAAAGTGTAAAATCCAGAAAGGCAGCACAGGCCATGGAGAAGAGGGAGCCTTGTTATGCTGATGGGTGGGAATTAAATTGCCAAGAGCCACTCTGGGGAAGTGTATGGTGTTTCCTGAAACACCTAAAAAACAAAGCAACGGAACCTACGGCACTTCCACTTATGGTGCTATAGCTTAGGGAAATTAAAATCAAAAACACACAGCCACCCCAAAGTTTCAGACGGCTCTGTTTACAAGAACCACGTCTACGGTACAAGTTAAATATCCTACAAAGCGAAAAATGCATAAAGAAGTTGTGGTACGTACGTACAATGGAATATCACTCACCAATGAAATCTATGTCATCAGGCCCGTCGTGGCATAATGAGTGGATTCAGGTACAATGATTCTAAGTGAAATAAGTCACACAGAAAATGAAACATCATAAGATATCACTAATACACGGAATGTAATCTTGGCTACACAGGAACTGAATTTCAAAACAGAACAGGTTCTCAAATTTAGAAAACCAACTTATGTTTGCTTAAGGGGAAAGGTGAGTTGGGGTGCTGCATAAAACCAGAGATAGAAATTAGCACAGATACCATTCCATACGTCAAATATGTAATAGTCAAGACCTACACCTTGCTCAACGAAATGGGCTATACACCCTATATTCAACGCCTAGGAACACACCTGACTAGTAATTATCTTCAAACCCATGGATTTATATATCTCCATAAGAGAATCAAGCGTGTGTACAGCTGCATGAAGGCAGCAGAGAAAATCCGATAAATCCCATTATCAAAATGAATTACAAAAACGAAACACAATGACAGTGAAATAGAGAGCAATTCTTAAATAATTCATTCAGGGCTTGTGATGCAACCTGGATTTACCTCATCTACACCCAGAGCTGAGTGAGACATAAGGTTGGACACTTCGGGCTGATAGCATTGGTGAGGTTCGATGAGCAAATGCAGACCCTTTGAAGTCATATTGCATGGTACCCATTCCATGGGTCCCAACTCTCCAGGTTTAAGGGATTCTTCCTTCAGCTAAAACATGCATGGGAAACCCACAGTATGGTGCACCGTGTGACCAGGAAACGTTTTCAAATGCATCTCAGATTTTGTCCCCTTTTACTCGGGTTCACCATTCCAGACCCTTTACTAACACTCTCCCCACTTGGAGAGTCAGTGCCTTTAACCTCCTGTTTGGCACAGTTTGCAATTTCTGGCAAGATGAACAGGAATAGGGAGAACCAATGAGAGACTAGCTGTAGGTGTCTGCACGGGCAAATTTAACGCTCATTTCCCACCAGGAAGAGGATTTAACCAAAGGCTCAGCATGCCATTCCGGAACCAGTTTAGGGCCTGAAGCAATCCTGCGGGTTTGCGGCCAGCTCACAAGGAAGCGATTTGATGAAAGGAGATCATGTGCACTGTAATTCACAAACCTGCAGAGTATATATGACAGCTAACATCCAAAAATATATTGAAGGAAGCCTGCGAAGAGGACTTGAATTCGGGGCAGAATTGCAGGAAAACGATTTCAGGGGGTAGACTGGAATTACATTTAAAGCATAGGAAAAGAGGCAGAACGTCGACAATGATGCACTTGGCCAAAAACGGCGTATGCGTTTTTTCCAGAATATATTCAGGAAAAAACGCATACGCCCTTTTTGGCCAACCAAGCAAGCATGTTAAAGAAATCTGCACTACAGTGAAGTCTCACTGCCCCCTGGTCAAAACGGCCATCTGAAAAATGTGTAAAATCCAGACAGGCAACACAGGCCATGGAGAACAGGGAGCTCTGTTATGCTGATGGGCGGGATGTAAATTGCCAAGAGCCACTCTGGAGAAGTGTATGGTGTTTCCTGAAACACCTAAAAAACAAAGCAACAGAGCCTACGGCACTTCCACTTATGGTCCTATAGCTTAGGGAAATTAAAATCAAAAACACACAGCCACCCCAAAGTTTCAGACGGCTCTGTTTACAAGAACCTCGTCTACGGTACAAGTAAATTATCACAGAAAGCAAAAAATGGATAAAGAAATTGTGGTACGTACATACATTGTAATATCACTCTCCAATGAAATCTATGTCATCAGGCCCGTCGCGGCATAATGAGTGGATTCAGGTCGATGATGCTAAGTGAAATAAGTCACACAGAAAATGAAACATCATAAGATATCACTAATACACCGAATGTAATCTTGGCTACACATGAACTGAATTGCAAAACAGAACAGGGTCTCAAATTAAGACAACCAACTTATGTTTGCTTAAGGGGAAAGGTGAGTTTGGGTGCTGCATAAAACCAGAGATAGAAATTAGCACAGATACCCTTCCATAAGTCAAATATGTAATAGTCAAGATCTACCCCTTGCTCAACGAGATGGTCTAAAAACCCTATATTCAACGCCTAGCAATACACCTGACTAGTAAGAATCTTCAAACCCATGGATTTATATGTCTCCATAAGAGAATCAAGCGTGTGTACAGCTGCATGTATGCAGCAGAGTAAATCCGATAAATCCCCTTATCAAAATGAATTACAAAAACAAAACACAATGAGAGTGAAATAGAGAGCAATTCTTAAATAATTCATTCAGGGCTTGTGATGCAACCTGGATTTACCTCATCTACACCCAGAGCTGAGTGAGACATAAGGTGGGACACTTCAGGCTGATAGCATTGGTGAGGTTCGATGAGCAAATGCAGACCCTTTGAAGTCATACTGCATGGTACCCATTCCATGGGTCCCAAATCTCCAGGTTTAAGGGATTCTTCCTTCAGCTAAAACATGCATGGGAAACCCACAGTATGGTGCACCGTGTGACTGGGAAGCATTTTCAAATGCATCTCAGTTTTCGTCCCCTTTTACTCGGGTTCACCATTCCAAACCCTTTACTAACACTCTCCCCACTTGGAGAGTCAGTGCCTTTAACCTCCTGTTTGGCACAGTTTGCAATTTCTGCGCAAGATGAACAGGAATAGGGAGAACCAATGAGAGAGTAGCTGTAGGTTTCTGCACGGGCAAATTTAACGCTCATTTCCCACCAGGAAGAGGAAATAACAAAAGGCTCAGCATGCCTTGAGGGAACCAAATTAGGGCCTGAAGCAATCCTGCGGCTTTGCGGACAGCTCACAAGAAAGTGATTTGACGAAAGGAGCTCACGGGCACTGTAATTCACAAACCTTCAGCGTTAAAAATGACAGCTATCGTCCAAAAATATATTGAAGGAAGGCTGCAAAGTGGACTTGAAAGCGGAGCAGATTTGCAGGAAAACGATTTCAGGGGGTAGACTGGAATTGCATTTAAAGCATACGAAAAGAGGGAGAACGTCGACATTGATGCACTTGGCCAAAAAGGGCGTATGCATTTTTCCAGAATATATTCAGGAAAAAAAGCATACGCCCTTTTTGGCCAACCAAGCAAGCATGTTATAGAAATCTGCACTTCAAGGAAGTCTCACTGCCCCCCGGTCAAAAGGGCCATCTGAAAAAAGTGTAAAATCCAGAAAGGCAGCACAGGCCATGGAGAAGAGGGAGCCTTGTTATGCTGATGGGTGGGATGTAAATTGCCAAGAGCCACTCTGGGGAAGTGTATGGTGTTTCCTGAAACACCTAAAAAACAAAGCAACGGAACCTACGGCACTTCCACTTATGGTCCTATAGCTTAGGGAAATTAAAATCAAAAACACACAGCCACCCCAAAATTTCAGACGGCTCTGTTTACAAGAACCACGTCTACGGTACAAGTTAAATATCCCAGAAAGCGAAAAATGCATAAAGAAGTTGTGGTACGTACGTACAATGGAATATCACTCACCAATGAAATCTGTCATCAGGCCCGTCGTGGCATAATGAGTGGATTCAGGTACAATGATTCTAAGTGAAATAAGTCACACAGAAAATGAAACATCATAAGATATCACTAATACACGGAATGTAATCTTGGCTACACATGAACTGAATTTCAAAACAGAACAGGTTCTCAAATTTAGAAAACCAACTTATGTTTGCTTAAGGGGAAAGGTGAGTTGGGGTGCTGCATAAAACCAGAGATAGAAATTAGCACAGATACCATTCCATACGTCAAATATGTAATAGTCAAGACCTACACCTTGCTCAACGAAATGGGCTAAACATCCTATATTCAACGCCTAGGAATACACGTGACTAGTAATTATCTTCAAACCCATGGATTTATATATCTCCATAAGAGAATTAAGCGTGTGTACAGCTGCATGAAGGCAGCAGAGAAAATCCGATAAATCCCATTATCAAAATGAATTACAAAAACGAAACACAATGAGAGTGAAATAGAGAGCAATTCTTAAATAATTCATTCAGGGCTTGTGATGCAACCTGGATTTACCTCATCAAAACCCAGAGCTGAGTGAGACATAAGGTTGGACACTTCGGGCTGATAGCATTGGTGAGGTTCGATGAGCAAATGCAGACCCTTTGAAGTCATACTGCATGGTACCCATTCCATGGGTCCCAACTCTCCAGGTTTAAGGGATTCTTCCTTCAGGTAAAACATGCATGGGAAACCCACAGTATGGTGCACCGTGTGACCGGGAAACGTTTTCAAATGCATCTCAGATTTTGTCCCCTTTTACTCGGGTTCACCATTCCAGACCCTTTACTAACACTCTCCCCACTTGGAGAGTCAGTGCCTTTAACCTCCTGTTTGGCACAGTTTGCAATTTCTGGCAAGATGAACAGGAATAGGGAGAACCAATGAGAGACTAGCTGTAGGTGTCTGCACGGGCAAATTTAATGCTCATTTCCCACCAGGAAGAGGATTTAACCAAAGGCTCAGCATGCCATTCCGGAACCAGTTTAGGGCCTGAAGCAATCCTGCGGGTTTGCGGCCAGCTCACAAGGAAGCGATTTGATGAAAGGAGATCATGTGCACTGTAATTCACAAAACTGCAGAGTATATATGACAGCTAACATCCAAAAATATATTGAAGGAAGCCTGTGAAGAGGACTTGAATGCGGGGCAGAATTGCAGGAAAACGATTTCAGGGGGTAGACTGGAATTACATTTAAAGCATAGGAAAAGAGGCAGAACGTCGACAATGATGCACTTGGCCAAAAACGGCGTATGCGTTTTTTCCAGAATATATTCAGGAAAAAACGCATACGCCCTTTTTGGCCAACCAAGCAAGCATGTTAAAGAAATCTGCACTACAGTGAAGTCTCACTGCCCCCTGGTCAAAACGGCCATCTGAAAAATGTGTAAAATCCAGACAGGCAACACAGGCCATGGAGAACAGGGAGCTCTGTTATGCTGATGGGCGGGATGTAAATTGCCAAGAGCCACTCTGGAGAAGTGTATGGTGTTTCCTGAAACACCTAAAAAACAAAGCAACAGAGCCTACGGCACTTCCACTTATGGTCCTATAGCTTAGGGAAATTAAAATCAAAAACACACAGCCACCCCAAAGTTTCAGACGGCTCTGTTTACAAGAACCTCGTCTACGGTACAAGTAAATTATCACAGAAAGCAAAAAATGGATAAAGAAATTGTGGTACGTACATACATTGTAATATCACTCTCCAATGAAATCTATGTCATCAGGCCCATCGCGGCATAATGAGTGGATTCAGGTCGATGATTCTAAGTGAAATAAGTCACACAGAAAATGAAACATCATAAGATATCACTAATACACCGAACGTAATCTTGGCTACACATGAACTGAATTGCAAAACAGAACAGGGTCTCAAATTAAGACAACCAACTTATGTTTGCTTAAGGGGAAAGGTGAGTTTGGGTGCTGCATAAAACCAGAGATAGAAATTAGCACAGATACCCTTCCATATGTCAAATATGTAATAGTCAAGATCTACCCCTTGCTCAACGAGATGGTCTAAAAACCCTATATTCAACGCCTAGCAATACACCTGACTAGTAAGAATCTTCAAACCCATGGATTTATATGTCTCCATAAGAGAATCAAGCGTGTGTACAGCTGCATGTATGCAGCAGAGTAAATCCGATAAATCCCCTTATCAAAATGAATTACAAAAACAAAACACAATGAGAGTGAAATAGAGAGCAATTCTTAAATAATTCATTCAGGGCTTGTGATGCAACCTGGATTTACCTCATCTACACCCAGAGCTGAGTGAGACATAAGGTGGGACACTTCAGGCTGATAGCATTGGTGAGGTTCGATGAGCAAATGCAGACCCTTTGAAGTCATACTGCATGGTACCCATTCCATGGGTCCCAAATCTCCAGGTTTAAGGGATTCTTCCTTCAGCTAAAACATGCATGGGAAACCCACAGTATGGTGCACCGTGTGACTGGGAAGCATTTTCAAATGCATCTCAGTTTTCGTCCCCTTTTACTCGGGTTCACCATTCCAAAACCTTTACTAACACTCTCCCCACTTGGAGAGTCAGTGCCTTTAACCTCCTGTTTGGCACAGTTTGCAATTTCTGCGCAAGATGAACAGGAATAGGGAGAACCAATGAGAGAGTAGCTGTAGGTTTCTGCACGGGCAAATTTAACGCTCATTTCCCACCAGGAAGAGGAAATAACAAAAGGCTCAGCATGCCGTGAGGGAACCAAATTAGGGCCTGAAGCAATCCTGCGGCTTTGCGGACAGCTCACAAGAAAGTGATTTGACGAAAGGAGCTCACGGGCACTGTAATTCACAAACTTTCAGCGTTATAAATGACAGCTATCGTCCAAAAATATATTGAAGGAAGGCTGCAAAGAGGACTTGAAAGCGGGGCAGATTTGCAGGAAAACGATTTCAGGGGGTAGACTGGAATTGCATTTAAAGCATACGAAAAGAGGGAGAACGTCGACGTTGATGCACTTGGCCAAAAAGGGCGTATGCATTTTTCCAGAATATATTCAGGAAAAAAAGCATACGCCCTTTTTGGCCAACCAAGCAAGCATGTTATAGAAATCTGCACTACAATGAAGTCTCACTGCCCCCCGGTCAAAAGGGCCATCTGAAAAAAGTGTAAAATCCAGAAAGGCAGCACAGGCCATGGAGAAGAGGGAGCCTTGTTATGCTGATGGGTGGGATGTAAATTGCCAAGAGCCACTCTGGGGAAGTGTATGGTGTTTCCTGAAACACCTAAAAAACAAAGCAACGGAACCTACGGCACTTCCACTTATGGTCCTATAGCTTAGGGAAATTAAAATCAAAAACACACAGCCACCCCAAAGTTTCAGACGGCTCTGTTTACAAGAACCACGTCTACGGTACAAGTTAAATATCCCAGAAAGCGAAAAATGCATAAAGAAGTTGTGGTACGTACGTACAATGGAATATCACTCACCAATGAAATCTATGTCATCAGGTCCGTCGTGGCATAATGAGTGGATTCAGGTACAATGATTCTAAGTGAAATAAGTCACACAGAAAATGAAACATCATAAGATATCACTAATACACGGAATGTAATCTTGGCTACACATGAACTGAATTTCAAAACAGAACAGGTTCTCAAATTTAGAAAACCAACTTATGTTTGCTTAAGGGGAAAGGTGAGTTGGGGTGCTACATAAAACCAGAGATAGAAATTAGCACAGATACCATTCCATACGTCAAATATGTAATAGTCAAGACCTACACCTTGCTCAACGAAATGGGCTAAACACCCTATATTCAACGCCTAGGAATACACCTGACTAGTAATTATCTTCAAACCCATGGATTTATATGTCTCCATAAGAGAATCAAGCGTGTGTACAGCTGCATGAAGGCAGCAGAGAAAATCCGATAAATCCCATTATCAAAATGAATTACAAAAACGAAACACAATGACAGTGAAATAGAGAGCAATTCTTAAATAATTCATTCAGTGCTTGTGATGCAACCTGGATTTACCTCATCTAAACCCAGAGCTGAGAGAGACATAAGGTTGGACACTTCGGGCTGATAGCATTGGTGAGGTTCGATGAGCAAATGCAGACCCTTTGAAGTCATACTGCATGGTACCCATTCCATGGGTCCCAACTCTCCAGGTTTAAGGGATTCTTCCTTCAGCTAAAACATGCATGGGAAACCCACAGTATGGTGCACCGTGTGACCGGGAAACGTTTTCAAATGCATCTCAGATTTTGTCCCCTTTTACTCGGGTTCACCATTCCAGACCCTTTACTAACACTCTCCCCACTTGGAGAGTCAGTGCCTTTAACCTCCTGTTTGGCACAGTTTGCAATTTCTGGCAAGATGAACAGGAATAGGGAGAACCAATGAGAGACTAGCTGTAGGTGTCTGCACGGGCAAATTTAACGCTCATTTCCCACCAGGAAGAGTATTTAACCAAAGGTTCAGCATGCCATTCCGGAACCAGTTTAGGGCCTGAAGCAATCCTGCGGGTTTGCGGCCAGCTCAAAAGGAAGCGATTTGATGAAAGGAGATCATGGGCACTGTAATTCACAAACCTGCAGAGTTATATATGACAGCTATCATCCAAAAATATATGGAAGGAAGCCTGCGAAGAGGACTTGAAAGCGGGGCAGAATTGCAGGACAACGATTTCAGGGGGTAGACTGGAATTACATTTAAAGCATAGGAAAAGAGGCAGAACGTCGACAATGATGCACTTGGCCAAAAACCGCGTATGCGTTTTTTCCAGAATATATTCAGGAAAAAACGCATACGCCCTTTTTGGCCAACCAAGCAAGCATGTTAAAGAAATCTGCACTAAAGTGAAGTCTCACTGCCCCCTAGTCAAAACGGCCATCTGAAAAATGTGTAAAATCCAGACAGGCAACACAAGCCATGGAGAACAGGGAGCTCTGTTATGCTGATGGGAGGGATGTAAATTGCCAAGAGCCACTCTGGAGAAGTGTATGGTGTTTCCTGAAACACCTAAAAAACAAAGCAACAGAGCCTACGGCACTTCCACTTATGGTCCTATAGCTTAGGGAAATTAAAATCAAAAACACACAGCCACCCCAAAGTTTCAGACGGCTCTGTTTACATGACCTCGTCTACGGTACAAGTAAAATATCACAGAAAGCAAAAAATGGATAAAGATGTTGTGGTACGTACGTACATTGTAATATCACTCTCCAATGAAATCTATGTCATCAGGCCCGTCGCGGCATAATGAGTGGATTCAGGTCGATGATTCTAAGTGAAATAAGTCACACAGAAAATGAAACATCATAAGATATCACTAATACACCGAATGTAATCTTGGCTACACATAAACTGAATTGCAAAACAGAACAGGGTCTCAAATTAAGACAACCAACTTATGTTTGCTTAAGGGGAAAGGTGAGTTTGGGTGCTGCATAAAACCAGAGATAGAAATTAGCAGAGATAACCTTCCATAAGTCAAATATGTAATAGTCAAGATCTACCCCTTGCTCAACGAGATGGTCTAAAAACCCTATATTCAACGCCTAGCAATACACCTGACTAGTAAGAATCTTCAAACCCATGGATTGATATGTCTCCATAACAGAAACAAGCGTGTGTACAGCTGCATGTATGCAGCAGAGTAAATCCGATAAATCCCATTATCAAAATGAATTACAAAAACAAAACACAATGAGAGTGAAATAGAGAGCAATTCTTAAATAATTCATTCAGGGCTTGTGATGCAACCTGGATTTACCTCATCTACACCCAGAGCTGAGTGAGACATAAGGTGGGAAACTTCAGGCTGATAGCATTGGTGAGGTTCGATGAGCAAATGCAGACCATTTGAAGTCATACTGCATGGTACCCATTCCATGGGTCCCAACTCTCCAGGTTTAAGGGATTCTTCCTTCAGCTAAAACATGCATGGGAAACCCACAGTATGGTGCACCGTGTGACCGGGAAACGTTTTCAAATGCATCTCAGATTTTGTCCCCTTTTACTCGGGTTCACCATTCCAGACCCTTTACTAACACTCTCCCCACTTGGAGAGTCAGTGCCTTTAACCTCCTGTTTGGCACAGTTTGCAATTTCTGCGCAAGATGAACAGGAACAGGGAGAACCAATGAGAGAGTAGCTGTAGGTTTCTGCACAGGCAAATTTAACACTCATTTCCCACCAGGAAGAGGAAATAACAAAAGGCTCAGCATGCCTTGAGGAAACCAAATTAGGGCCTGAAGCAATCCTGCGGCTTTGCGGACAGCTCACAAGAAAGTGATTTGACGAAAGGAGCTCACGGGCACTGTAATTCACAAACCTTCAGCGTTATAAATGACAGCTATCGTCCAAAAATATATTGAAGGAAGGCTGCAAAGAGGACTTGAAAGCTGGGCAGATTTGCAGGAAAACGATTTCAGGGGGTAGACTGGAATTGCATTTAAAGCATACGAAAAGAGGGAGAACGTCGACGTTGATGCACTTGGCCAAAAAGGGCGTATGCATTTTTCCAGAATATATTCAGGATAAAAAGCATACGCCCTTTTTGGCCAACCAAGCAAGCATTTTATAGAAATCTGCACTACAATGAAGTCTCACTGCCCCCTGGTCAAAAGGGCCATCTGAAAAAAGTGTAAAATCCAGAAAGGCAGCACAGGCCATGGAGAAGAGGGAGCCTTGTTATGCTGATGGGTGGGATGTAAATTGCCAAGAGCCACTCTGGGGAAGTGTATGGTGTTTCCTGAAACACCTAAAAAACAAAGCAACGGAACCTACGGCACTTCCACTTATGGTCCTATAGTTTAGGGAAATTAAAATCAAAAACACACAGCCACCCCAAAGTTTCAGACGGCTCTGTTTACAAGAACCACGTCTACGGTACAAGTTAAATATCCCAGAAAGCGAAAAATGCATAAAGAAGTTGTGGTACGTACGTACAATGGAATATCACTCACCAATGAAATCTATGTCATCAGGCCCGTCGTGGCATAATGAGTGGATTCAGGTACAATGATTCTAAGTGAAATAAGTCACACAGAAAATGAAACATCATAAGATATCACTAATACACGGAATGTAATCTTGGCTACACATGAACTGAATTGCAAAACAGAACAGGTTCTCAAATTTAGAAAACCAACTTATGTTTGCTTAAGGGGAAAGGTGAGTTGGGGTGCTGCATAAAACCAGAGATAGAAATTAGCACAGACACCATTCCATACGTCAAATATGTAATAGTCAAGACCTACACCTTGCTCAACGAAATGGGCTAAACACCCTATATTCAACGCCTAGGAATACACCTGACTAGTAATTATCTTCAAACCCATGGATTTATATGTCTCCATAAGAGAATCAAGCGTGTGTACAGCTGCATGAAGGCAGCAGAGAAAATCCGATAAATCCCATTATCAAAATGAATTACAAAAACAAAACACAATGACAGTGAAATAGAGAGCAATTCTTAAATAATTCATTCAGGGCTTGTGATGCAACCTGGATTTACCTCATCTACACCCAGAGCTGAGTGAGACATAAGGTTGGACACTTCGGGCTGATAGCATTGGTGAGGTTCGATGAGCAAATGCAGACCCTTTGAAGTCATACTGCATGGTACCCATTCCATGGGTCCCAACTCTCCAGGTTTAAGGGATTCTTCCTTCAGGTAAAACATGCATGGGAAACCCACACTATGGTGCACCGTGTGACCGGGAAACGTTTTCAAATGTATCTCAGATTTTGTCCCCTTTTACTCGGGTTCACCATTCCAGACCCTTTACTAACACTCTCCCCACTTGGAGAGTCAGTGCCTTTAACCTCCTGTTTGGCACAGTTTGCAATTTCTGGCAAGATGAACAGGAATAGGGAGAACCAATGAGAGACTAGCTGTAGGTGTCTGCACGGGCAAATTTAACGCTCATTTCCCACCAGGAAGAGGATTTAACCAAAGGCTCAGCATGCCATTCCGGAACCAGTTTAGGGCCTGAAGCAATCCTGCGGGTTTGCGGCCAGCTCACAAGGAAGCGATTTGATGAAAGGAGATCATGGGCACTGTAATTCACAAACCTGCAGAGTTATAATGACAGCTAACATCCAAAAATATATTGAAGGAAGCCTGCGAAGAGGACTTGAATGCGGGGCAGAATTGCAGGAAAACGATTTCAGGGGGTAGACTGGAATTACATTTAAAGCATAGGAAAAGAGGCAGAACGTCGACAATGATGCACTTGGCCAAAAACGGCGTATGCGTTTTTTCCAGAATATATTCAGGAAAAAACGCATACGCCCTTTTTGGCCAACCAAGCAAGCATGTTAAAGAAATCTGCACTACAGTCAAGTCTCACTGCCCCCTGGTCAAAACGGCCATCTGAAAAATGTGTAAAATCCAGACAGGCAACACAGGCCATGGAGAACAGGGAGCTCTGTTATGCTGATGGGCGGGATGTAAATTGCCAAGAGCCACTCTGGAGAAGTGTATGGTGTTTCCTGAAACACCTAAAAAACAAAGCAACAGAGCCTACGGCACTTCCACTTATGGTCCTATAGCTTAGGGAAATTAAAATCAAAAACACACAGCCACCCCAAAGTTTCAGACGGCTCTGTTTACAAGAACCTCGTCTACGGTACAAGTAAATTATCACAGAAAGCAAAAAATGGATAAAGAAATTGTGGTACGTACATACATTGTAATATCACTCTCCAATGAAATCTATGTCATCAGGCCCGTCGCGGCATAATGAGTGGATTCAGGTCGATGATTCTAAGTGAAATAAGTCACACAGAAAATGAAACATCATAAGATATCACTAATACACCGAATGTAATCTTGGCTACACATGAACTGAATTGCAAAACAGAACAGGGTCTCAAATTTAGAAAACCAACTTATGTTTGCTTAAGAGGAAAGGTGAGTTTGGTTGCTGCATAAAACCAGAGATAGAAATTAGCACAGATACCCTTCCATAAGTCAAATATGTAATAGTCAAGATCTACCCCTTGCTCAACGAGATGGTCTAAAAACCCTATATTCAACGCCTAGCAATACACCTGACTAGTAAGAATCTTCAAACCCATGGATTTATATGTCTCCATAAGAGAATCAAGCATGTGTACAGCTGCATGTATGCAGCAGAGTAAATCCGATAAATCCCCTTATCAAAATGAATTACAAAAACAAAACACAATGAGAGTGAAATAGAGAGCAATTCTTAAATAATTCATTCAGGGCTTGTGATGCAACCTGGATTTACCTCATCTACACCCAGAGCTGAGTGAGACATAAGGTGGGACACTTCAGGCTGATAGCATTGGTGAGGTTCGATGAGCAAATGCAGACCCTTTGAAGTCATACTGCATGGTACCCATTCCATGGGTCCCAAATCTCCAGGTTTAAGGGATTCTTCCTTCAGCTAAAACATGCATGGGAAACCCACAGTATGGTGCACCGTGTGACTGGGAAACGTTTTCAAATGCATCTCAGTTTTCATGCCCTTTTACTCGGGTTCACCATTCCAAACCCTTTACTAACACTTTCCCCACTTGGAGAGTCAGTCCCTTTAACCTGCTGTTTGGCACAGTTTGCAATTTCTGCGCAAGATGAACAGGAATAGGGAGAACCAATGAGAGAGTAGCTGTAGGTTTCTGCACGGGCAAATTTAACGCTCATTTCCCACCAGGAAGAGGAAATAACTAAAGGCTCAGCATGCCGTGAGGGAACCAAATTAGGGCCTGAAGCAATCCTGCGGCTTTGCGGACAGCTCACAAGAAAGTGATTTGACGAAAGGAGCTCACGGGCACTGTAATTCACAAACTTTCAGCGTTATAAATGACAGCTATCGTCCAAAAATATATTGAAGGAAGGCTGCAAAGAGGACTTGAAAGCGGGGCAGATTTGCAGGAAAACGATTTCAGGGGGTAGACTGGAATTGCATTTAAAGCATACGAAAAGAGGGAGAACGTCGACGTTGATGCACTTGGCCAAAAAGGGCGTATGCATTTTTCCAGAATATATTCAGGAAAAAAAGCATACGCCCTTTTTGGCCAACCAAGCAAGCATGTTATAGAAATCTGCACTACAATGAAGTCTCACTGCCCCCCGGTCAAAAGGGCCATCTGAAAAAAGTGTAAAATCCAGAAAGGCAGCACAGGCCATGGAGAAGAGGGAGCCTTGTTATGCTGATGGGTGGGATGTAAATTGCCAAGAGCCACTCTGGGGAAGTGTATGGTGTTTCCTGAAACACCTAAAAAACAAAGCAACGGAACCTACGGCACTTCCACTTATGGTCCTATAGCTTAGGGAAATTAAAATCAAAAACACACAGCCACCCCAAAGTTTCAGACGGCTCTGTTTACAAGAACCACGTCTACGGTACAAGTTAAATATCCCAGAAAGCGAAAAATGCATAAAGAAGTTGTGGTACGTACGTACAATGGAATATCACTCACCAATGAAATCTATGTCATCAGGCCCGTCGTGGCATAATGAGTGGATTCAGGTACAATGATTCTAAGTGAAATAAGTCACACAGAAAATGAAACATCATAAGATATCACTAATACACGGAATGTAATCTTGGCTACACATGAACTGAATTGCAAAACAGAACAGGTTCTCAAATTTAGAAAACCAACTTATGTTTGCTTAAGGGGAAAGGTGAGTTGGGGTGCTGCATAAAACCAGAGATAGAAATTAGCACAGACACCATTCCATACGTCAAATATGTAATAGTCAAGACCTACACCTTGCTCAACGAAATGGGCTAAACACCCTATATTCAACGCCTAGGAATACACCTGACTAGTAATTATCTTCAAACCCATGGATTTATATGTCTCCATAAGAGAATCAAGCGTGTGTACAGCTGCATGAAGGCAGCAGAGAAAATCCGATAAATCCCATTATCAAAATGAATTACAAAAACAAAACACAATGACAGTGAAATAGAGAGCAATTCTTAAATAATTCATTCAGGGCTTGTGATGCAACCTGGATTTACCTCATCTACACCCAGAGCTGAGTGAGACATAAGGTTGGACACTTCGGGCTGATAGCATTGGTGAGGTTCGATGAGCAAATGCAGACCCTTTGAAGTCATACTGCATGGTACCCATTCCATGGGTCCCAACTCTCCAGGTTTAAGGGATTCTTCCTTCAGGTAAAACATGCATGGGAAACCCACACTATGGTGCACCGTGTGACCGGGAAACGTTTTCAAATGTATCTCAGATTTTGTCCCCTTTTACTCGGGTTCACCATTCCAGACCCTTTACTAACACTCTCCCCACTTGGAGAGTCAGTGCCTTTAACCTCCTGTTTGGCACAGTTTGCAATTTCTGGCAAGATGAACAGGAATAGGGAGAACCAATGAGAGACTAGCTGTAGGTGTCTGCACGGGCAAATTTAACGCTCATTTCCCACCAGGAAGAGGATTTAACCAAAGGCTCAGCATGCCATTCCGGAACCAGTTTAGGGCCTGAAGCAATCCTGCGGGTTTGCGGCCAGCTCACAAGGAAGCGATTTGATGAAAGGAGATCATGGGCACTGTAATTCACAAACCTGCAGAGTTATAATGACAGCTAACATCCAAAAATATATTGAAGGAAGCCTGCGAAGAGGACTTGAATGCGGGGCACAATTGCAGGAAAACGATTTCAGGGGGTAGACTGGAATTACATTTAAAGCATAGGAAAAGAGGCAGAACGTCGACAATGATGCACTTGGCCAAAAACGGCGTATGCGTTTTTTCCAGAATATATTCAGGAAAAAACGCATACGCCCTTTTTGGCCAACCAAGCAAGCATGTTAAAGAAATCTGCACTACAGTCAAGTCTCACTGCCCCCTGGTCAAAACGGCCATCTGAAAAATGTGTAAAATCCAGACAGGCAACACAGGCCATGGAGAACAGGGAGCTCTGTTATGCTGATGGGCGGGATGTAAATTGCCAAGAGCCACTCTGGAGAAGTGTATGGTGTTTCCTGAAACACCTAAAAAACAAAGCAACAGAGCCTACGGCACTTCCACTTATGGTCCTATAGCTTAGGGAAATTAAAATCAAAAACACACAGCCACCCCAAAGTTTCAGACGGCTCTGTTTACAAGAACCTCGTCTACGGTACAAGTAAATTATCACAGAAAGCAAAAAATGGATAAAGAAATTGTGGTACGTACATACATTGTAATATCACTCTCCAATGAAATCTATGTCATCAGGCCCGTCGCGGCATAATGAGTGGATTCAGGTCGATGATTCTAAGTGAAATAAGTCACACAGAAAATGAAACATCATAAGATATCACTAATACACCGAATGTAATCTTGGCTACACATGAACTGAATTGCAAAACAGAACAGGGTCTCAAATTTAGAAAACCAACTTATGTTTGCTTAAGAGGAAAGGTGAGTTTGGTTGCTGCATAAAACCAGAGATAGAAATTAGCACAGATACCCTTCCATAAGTCAAATATGTAATAGTCAAGATCTACCCCTTGCTCAACGAGATGGTCTAAAAACCCTATATTCAACGCCTAGCAATACACCTGACTAGTAAGAATCTTCAAACCCATGGATTTATATGTCTCCATAAGAGAATCAAGCATGTGTACAGCTGCATGTATGCAGCAGAGTAAATCCGATAAATCCCCTTATCAAAATGAATTACAAAAACAAAACACAATGAGAGTGAAATAGAGAGCAATTCTTAAATAATTCATTCAGGGCTTGTGATGCAACCTGGATTTACCTCATCTACACCCAGAGCTGAGTGAGACATAAGGTGGGACACTTCAGGCTGATAGCATTGGTGAGGTTCGATGAGCAAATGCAGACCCTTTGAAGTCATACTGCATGGTACCCATTCCATGGGTCCCAAATCTCCAGGTTTAAGGGATTCTTCCTTCAGCTAAAACATGCATGGGAAACCCACAGTATGGTGCACCGTGTGACTGGGAAACGTTTTCAAATGCATCTCAGTTTTCGTCCCCTTTTACTCGGGTTCACCATTCCAAACCCTTTACTAACACTCTCCCCACTTGGAGAGTCAGTGCCTTTAACCTCCTCTTTGGCACAGTTTGCAATTTCTGCGCAAGATGAACAGGAATAGGGAGAACCAATGAGAGAGTAGCTGTAGGTTTCTGCACGGGCAAATTTAACGCTCATTTCCCACCAGGAAGAGGAAATAACAAAAGGCTCAGCATGCCGTGAGGGAACCAAATTAGGGCCTGAAGCAATCCTGCGGCTTTGCGGACAGCTCACAAGAAAGTGATTTGACGAAAGGAGCTCACGGGCACTGTAATTCACAAACCTTCAGCGTTATAAATGACAGCTATCGTCCAAAAATATATTGAAGGAAGGCTGCAAAGAGGACTTGAAAGCGGGGCAGATTTGCAGGAAAACGATTTCAGGGGGTAGACTGGAATTGCATTTAAAGCATACGAAAAGAGGGAGAACGTCGACACTGATGCACTTGACCAAAAAGGGCGTATGCATTTTTCCAGAATATATTCAGGAAAAAAAGCATACGCCCTTTTTGGCCAACCAAGCAAGCATGTTATAGAAATCTGCACTACAATGAAGTCTCACTGCCCCCCGGTCAAAAGGGCCATCTGAAAAAAGTGTAAAATCCAGAAAGGCAGCACAGGCCATGGAGAAGAGGGAGCCTTGTTATGCTGATGGGTGGGATGTAAATTGCCAAGAGCCACTCTGGGGAAGTGTATGGTGTTTCCTGAAACACCTAAAAAACAAAGCAACGGAACCTACGGCACTTCCACTTATGGTCCTATAGCTTAGGGAAATTAAAATCAAAAACACACAGCCACCCCAAAGTTTCAGACGGCTCTGTTTACAAGAACCACGTCTACGGTACAAGTTAAATATCCCAGAAAGTGAAAAATGCATAAAGAAGTTGTGGTACGTACGTACAATGGAATATCACTCACCAATGAAATCTATGTCATCAGGCCCGTCGTGGCATAATGAGTGGATTCAGGTACAATGATTCTAAGTGAAATAAGTCACACAGAAAATGAAACATCATAAGATATCACTAATACACGGAATGTAATCTTGGCTACACATGAACTGAATTTCAAAACAGAACAGGTTCTCAAATTTAGAAAACCAACTTATGTTTGCTTAAGGGGAAAGGTGAGTTGGGGTGCTGCATAAAACCAGAGATAGAAATTAGCACAGATACCATTCCATACGTCAAATATGTAATAGTCAAGACCTACACCTTGCTCAACGAAATGGGCTAAACACCCTATATTCAACGCCTAGGAATACACCTGACTAGTAAGAATCTTCAAACCCATGGATTTATATGTCTCCATAAGAGAATCAAGCGTGTGTACAGCTGCATGAATGCAGCAGAGAAAATCCGATAAATCCCATTATCAAAATGAATTACAAAAACAAAACACAATGACAGTGAAATAGAGAGCAATTCTTAAATAATTCATTCAGGGCTTGTGATGCAACCTGGATTTACCTCATCTACACCCAGAGCTGAGTGAGACATAAGGTGGGACACTTCAGGCTGATAGCATTGGTGAGGTTCGATGAGCAAATGCAGACCCTTTGAAGTCATACTGCATGGTACCCATTCCATGGGTCCCAAATCTCCAGGTTTAAGGGATTCTTCCTTCAGCTAAAACATGCATGGGAAACCCACAGTATGGTGCACCGTGTGACTGGGAAACGTTTTCAAATGCATCTCAGTTTTCATGCCCTTTTACTCGGGTTCACCATTCCAAACCCTTTACTAACACTCTCCCCACTTGGAGAGTCAGTGCCTTTAACCTCCTGTTTGGCACAGTTTGCAATTTCTGCGCAAGATGAACAGGAATAGGGAGAACCAATGAGAGAGTAGCTGTAGGTTTCTGCACGGGCAAATTTAACGCTCATTTCCCACCAGGAAGAGGAATTAACTAAAGGCTCAGCATGCCGTGAGGGAACCAATTTAGGGCCTGAAGCAATCCTGCGGCTTTGCGGACAGCTCACAAGAAAGTGATTTGACGAAAGGACCTCACGGGCACTGTAATTCACAAACCTTCAGAGTTATATATGACAGCTATCGTCCAAAAATATATTGAAGGAAGGCTGCAAAGAGGACTTGAAAGCGGGGCAGATTTGCAGGAAAACGATTTCAGGGGGTAGACTGGAATTGCATTTAAAGCATAGGAAAAGAGGGAGAACGTCGACATTGATGCACTTGGCCAAAAAGGGCGTATGCATTTTTCCAGAATATATTCAGGAAAAAAAGCATACGCCCTTTTTGGCCAACCAAGCAAGCATGTTATAGAAATCTGCACTAAAATGAAGTCTCACTGCCCCCCAGCCAAAAGGGCCATCTGAAAAAAGTGTAAAATCCAGAAAGGCAGCACAAGCCATGGAGAAGAGGGAGACTTGTTATGCTGATGGGAGGGATGTAAATTGCCAAGAGCCACTCTGGAGAAGTGTATGGTGTTTCCTGAAACACCTAAAAAACAAAGCAACAGAGCCTACGGCACTTCCACTTATGGTCCTATAGCTTAGGGAAATTAAAATCAAAAACACACAGCCACCCCAAAGTTTCAGACGGCTCTGTTTACATGACCTCGTCTACGGTACAAGTAAAATATCACAGAAAGCAAAAAATGGATAAAGATGTTGTGGTACGTACGTACATTGTAATATCACTCTCCAATGAAATCTATGTCATCAGGCCCGTCGCGGCATAATGAGTGGATTCAGGTCGATGATTCTAAGTGAAATAAGTCACACAGAAAATAAAACATCATAAGATATCACTAATACACCGAATGTAATCTTGGCTACACATAAACTGAATTGCAAAACAGAACAGGGTCTCAAATTAAGACAACCAACTTATGTTTGCTTAAGGGGAAAGGTGAGTTTGGGTGCTGCATAAAACCAGAGATAGAAATTAGCAGAGATAACCTTCCATAAGTCAAATATGTAATAGTCAAGATCTACCCCTTGCTCAACGAGATGGTCTAAAAACCCTATATTCAACGCCTAGCAATACACCTGACTAGTAAGAATCTTCAAACCCATGGATTGATATGTCTCCATAACAGAAACAAGCGTGTGTACAGCTGCATGTATGCAGCAGAGTAAATCCGATAAATCCCATTATCAAAATGAATTACAAAAACAAAACACAATGAGAGTGAAATAGAGAGCAATTCTTAAATAATTCATTCAGGGCTTGTGATGCAACCTGGATTTACCTCATCTACACCCAGAGCTGAGTGAGACATAAGGTGGGAAACTTCAGGCTGATAGCATTGGTGAGGTTCGATGAGCAAATGCAGACCATTTGAAGTCATACTGCATGGTACCCATTCCATGAGTCCCAACTCTCCAGGTTTAAGGGATTCTTCCTTCAGCTAAAACATGCATGGGAAACCCACAGTATGGTGCACCGTGTGACCGGGAAACGTTTTCAAATGCATCTCAGATTTTGTCCCCTTTTACTCGGGTTCACCATTCCAGACCCTTTACTAACACTCTCCCCACTTGGAGAGTCAGTGCCTTTAACCTCCTGTTTGGCACAGTTTGCAATTTCTGGCAAGATGAACAGGAATAGGGAGAACCAATGAGAGACTAGCTGTAGGTGTCTGCACGGGCAAATTTAACGCTCATTTCCCACCAGGAAGAGGATTTAACCAAAGGCTCAGCATGCCATTCCGGAACCAGTTTAGGGCCTGAAGCAATCCTGCGGGTTTGCGGCCAGCTCACAAGGAAGCGATTTGATGAAAGGAGATCATGGGCACTGTAATTCACAAACCTGCAGAGTTATATATGACAGCTAACATCCAAAAATATATTGAAGGAAGCCTCGAAGAGGACTTGAATGCGGGGCAGAATTGCAGGAAAACGATTTCAGGGGGTAGACTGGAATTACATTTAAAGCATAGGAAAACAGGCAGAACGTCGACAATGATGCACTTGGCCAAAAACGGCGTATGCGTTTTTTCCAGAATATATTCAGGAAAAAACGCATACGCCCTTTTTGGCCAACCAAGCAAGCATGTTAAAGAAATCTGCACTACAGTGAAGTCTCACTGCCCCCTGGTCAAAACGGCCATCTGAAAAATGTGTAAAATCCAGACAGGCAACACAGGCCATGGAGAACAGGGAGCTCTGTTATGCTGATGGGCGGGATGTAAATTGCCAAGAGCCACTCTGGAGAAGTGTATGGTGTTTCCTGAAACACCTAAAAAACAAAGCAACAGAGCCTACGGCACTTCCACTTATGGTCCTATAGCTTAGGGAAATTAAAATCAAAAACACACAGCCACTCCAAAGTTTCAGACGGCTCTGTTTACAAGAACCTCGTCTACGGTACAAGTAAATTATCACAGAAAGCAAAAAATGGATAAAGAAATTGTGGTACGTACATACATTGTAATATCACTCTCCAATGAAATCTATGTCATCAGGCCCATCGCGGCATAATGAGTGGATTCAGGTCGATGATTCTAAGTGAAATAAGTCACACAGAAAATGAAACATCATAAGATATCACTAATACACCGAATGTAATCTTGGCTACACATGAACTGAATTGCAAAACAGAACAGGGTCTCAAATTAAGACAACCAACTTATGTTTGCTTAAGGGGAAAGGTGAGTTTGGGTGCTGCATAAAACCAGAGATAGAAATTAGCACGGATACCCTTCCATAAGTCAAATATGTAATAGTCAAGATCTACCCCTTGCTCAACGAGATGGTCTAAAAACCCTATATTCAACGCCTAGCAATACACCTGACTAGTAAGAATCTTCAAACCCATGGATTTATATGTCTCCATAAGAGAATCAAGCGTGTGTACAGCTGCATGTATGCAGCAGAGTAAACCCGATAAATCCCCTTATCAAAATGAATTACAAAAACAAAACACAATGAGAGTGAAATAGAGAGCAATTCTTAAATAATTCATTCAGGGCTTGTGATGCAACCTGGATTTACCTCATCTACACCCAGAGCTGAGTGAGACATAAGGTGGGACACTTCAGGCTGATAGCATTGGTGAGGTTCGATGAGCAAATGCAGACCCTTTGAAGTCATACTGCATGGTACCCATTCCATGGGTCCCAAATCTCCAGGTTTAAGGGATTCTTCCTTCACCTAAAACATGCATAGGAAACCCACAGTATGGTGTACCGTGTGACTGGGAAACGTTTTCAAATGCATCTCAGTTTTCGTCCCCTTTTACTCGGGTTCACCATTCCAAACCCTTTACTAACACTCTCCCCACTTGGAGAGTCAGTGCCTTTAACCTCCTCTTTGGCACAGTTTGCAATTTCTGTGCAAGATGAACAGGAATAGTGAGAACCAATGAGAGAGTAGCTGTAGGTTTCTGCACGGGCAAATTTAACGCTCATTTCCCACCAGGAAGAGGAAATAACAAAAGGCTCAGCATGCCGTGAGGGAACCAAATTAGGGCCTGAAGCAATCCTGCGGCTTTGCGGACAGCTCACAAGAAAGTGATTTGACGAAAGGAGCTCACGGGCACTGTAATTCACAAACCTTCAGCGTTATAAATGACAGCTATCGTCCAAAAATATATTGAAGGAAGGCTGCAAAGAGGACTTGAAAGCGGGGCAGATTTGCAGGAAAACGATTTCAGGGGGTAGACTGGAATTGCATTTAAAGCATACGAAAAGAGGGAGAACGTCGACACTGATGCACTTGACCAAAAAGGGCGTATGCATTTTTCCAGAATATATTCAGGAAAAAAAGCATACGCCCTTTTTGGCCAACCAAGCAAGCATGTTATAGAAATCTGCACTACAATGAAGTCTCACTGCCCCCCGGTCAAAAGGGCCATCTGAAAAAAGTGTAAAATCCAGAAAGGCAGCACAGGCCATGGAGAAGAGGGAGCCTTGTTATGCTGATGGGTGGGATGTAAATTGCCAAGAGCCACTCTGGGGAAGTGTATGGTGTTTCCTGAAACACCTAAAAAACAAAGCAACGGAACCTACGGCACTTCCACTTATGGTCCTATAGCTTAGGGAAATTAAAATCAAAAACACACAGCCACCCCAAAGTTTCAGACGGCTCTGTTTACAAGAACCACGTCTACGGTACAAGTTAAATATCCCAGAAAGCGAAAAATGCATAAAGAAGTTGTGGTACGTACGTACAATGGAATATCACTCACCAATGAAATCTATGTCATCAGGCCCGTCGTGGCATAATGAGTGGATTCAGGTACAATGATTCTAAGTCAAATAAGTCACACAGAAAATGAAACATCATAAGATATCACTAATACACGGAATGTAATCTTGGCTACACATGAACTGAATTTCAAAACAGAACAGGTTCTCAAATTTAGAAAACCAACTTATGTTTGCTTAGGGGGAAAGGTGAGTTGGGGTGCTGCATAAAACCAGAGATAGAAATTAGCACAGACACCATTCCATACGTCAAATATGTAATAGTCAAGACCTACACCTTGCTCAACGAAATGGGCTAAACACCCTATATTCAACGCCTAGGAATACACCTGACTAGTAAGAATCTTCAAACCCATGGATTTATATGTCTCCATAAGAGAATCAAGCATGTGTACAGCTGCATGTATGCAGCAGAGTAAATCCGATAAATCCCCTTATCAAAATGAATTACAAAAACAAAACACAATGAGAGTGAAATAGAGAGCAATTCTTAAATAATTCATTCAGGGCTTGTGATGCAACCTGGATTTACCTCATCTACACCCAGAGCTGAGTGAGACATAAGGTGGGACACTTCAGGCTGATAGCATTGGTGAGGTTCGATGAGCAAATGCAGACCCTTTGAAGTCATACTGCATGGTACCCATTCCATGGGTCCCAAATCTCCAGGTTTAAGGGATTCTTCCTTCAGCTAAAACATGCATGGGAAACCCACAGTATGGTGCACCGTGTGACTGGGAAACGTTTTCAAATGCATCTCAGTTTTCATGCCCTTTTACTCGGGTTCACCATTCCAAACCCTTTACTAACACTTTCCCCACTTGGAGAGTCAGTCCCTTTAACCTGCTGTTTGGCACAGTTTGCAATTTCTGCGCAAGATGAACAGGAATAGGGAGAACCAATGAGAGAGTAGCTGTAGGTTTCTGCACGGGCAAATTTAACGCTCATTTCCCACCAGGAAGAGGAAATAACTAAAGGCTCAGCATGCCGTGAGGGAACCAAATTAGGGCCTGAAGCAATCCTGCGGCTTTGCGGACAGCTCACAAGAAAGTGATTTGACGAAAGGACCTCACGGGCACTGTAATTCACAAACCTTCAGCATTATAAATGACAGCTATCGTCCAAAAATATATTGAAGGAAGGCTGCAAAGAGGACTTGAAAGCGGGGCAGATTTGCAGGAAAACGATTTCAGGGGGTAGACTGGAATTGCATTTAAAGCATACGAAAAGAGGGAGAACGTCGACATTGATGCACTTGGCCAAAAAGGGCGTATGCATTTTTCCAGAATATATTCAGGAAAAAAAGCATACGCCCTTTTTGGCCAACCAAGCAAGCATGTTATAGAAATCTGCACTACAATGAAGTCTCACTGCCCCCCGGCCAAAAGGGCCATCTGAAAAAAGTGTAAAATCCAGAAAGGCAGCACAGGCCATGGAGAAGAGGGAGACTTGTTATGCTGATGGGTGGGATGTAAATTGCCAAGAGCCACTCTGGGGAAGTGTATGGTGTTTCCTGAAACACCTAAAAAACAAAGCAACGGAACCTACGGCACTTCCACTTATGGTCCTATAGCTTAGGGAAATTAAAATCAAAAACACACAGCCACCCCAAAGTTTCAGACGGCTCTGTTTACATGACCTCGTCTACGGTACAAGTAAAATATCACAGAAAGCAAAAAATGGATAAAGATGTTGTGGTACGTACGTACATTGTAATATCACTCTCCAATGAAATCTATGTCATCAGGCCCGTCGCGGCATAATGAGTGGATTCAGGTCGATGATTCTAAGTGAAATAAGTCACACAGAAAATGAAACATCATAAGATATCACTAATACACCGAATGTAATCTTGGCTACACATAAACTGAATTGCAAAACAGAACAGGGTCTCAAATTAAGACAACCAACTTATGTTTGCTTAAGGGGAAAGGTGAGTTTGGGTGCTGCATAAAACCAGAGATAGAAATTAGCAGAGATAACCTTCCATAAGTCAAATATGTAATAGTCAAGATCTACCCCTTGCTCAACGAGATGGTCTAAAAACCCTATATTCAACGCCTAGCAATACACCTGACTAGTAAGAATCTTCAAACCCATGGATTGATATGTCTCCATAACAGAAACAAGCGTGTGTACAGCTGCATGTATGCAGCAGAGTAAATCCGATAAATCCCATTATCAAAATGAATTACAAAAACAAAACACAATGAGAGTGAAATAGAGAGCAATTCTTAAATAATTCATTCAGGGCTTGTGATGCAACCTGGATTTACCTCATCTACACCCAGAGCTGAGTGAGACATAAGGTGGGAAACTTCAGGCTGATAGCATTGGTGAGGTTCGATGAGCAAATGCAGACCATTTGAAGTCATACTGCATGGTACCCATTCCATGAGTCCCAACTCTCCAGGTTTAAGGGATTCTTCCTTCAGCTAAAACATGCATGGGAAACCCACAGTATGGTGCACCGTGTGACCGGGAAACGTTTTCAAATGCATCTCAGATTTTGTCCCCTTTTACTCGGGTTCACCATTCCAGACCCTTTACTAACACTCTCCCCACTTGGAGAGTCAGTGCCTTTAACCTCCTGTTTGGCACAGTTTGCAATTTCTGGCAAGATGAACAGGAATAGGGAGAACCAATGAGAGACTAGCTGTAGGTGTCTGCACGGGCAAATTTAACGCTCATTTCCCACCAGGAAGAGGATTTAACCAAAGGCTCAGCATGCCATTCCGGAACCAGTTTAGGGCCTGAAGCAATCCTGCGGGTTTGCGGCCAGCTCACAAGGAAGCGATTTGATGAAAGGAGATCATGGGCACTGTAATTCACAAACCTGCAGAGTTATATATGACAGCTAACATCCAAAAATATATTGAAGGAAGCCTCGAAGAGGACTTGAATGCGGGGCAGAATTGCAGGAAAACGATTTCAGGGGGTAGACTGGAATTACATTTAAAGCATAGGAAAACAGGCAGAACGTCGACAATGATGCACTTGGCCAAAAACGGCGTATGCGTTTTTTCCAGAATATATTCAGGAAAAAACGCATACGCCCTTTTTGGCCAACCAAGCAAGCATGTTAAAGAAATCTGCACTACAGTGAAGTCTCACTGCCCCCTGGTCAAAACGGCCATCTGAAAAATGTGTAAAATCCAGACAGGCAACACAGGCCATGGAGAACAGGGAGCTCTGTTATGCTGATGGGCGGGATGTAAATTGCCAAGAGCCACTCTGGAGAAGTGTATGGTGTTTCCTGAAACACCTAAAAAACAAAGCAACAGAGCCTACGGCACTTCCACTTATGGTCCTATAGCTTAGGGAAATTAAAATCAAAAACACACAGCCACTCCAAAGTTTCAGACGGCTCTGTTTACAAGAACCTCGTCTACGGTACAAGTAAATTATCACAGAAAGCAAAAAATGGATAAAGAAATTGTGGTACGTACATACATTGTAATATCACTCTCCAATGAAATCTATGTCATCAGGCCCATCGCGGCATAATGAGTGGATTCAGGTCGATGATTCTAAGTGAAATAAGTCACACAGAAAATGAAACATCATAAGATATCACTAATACACCGAATGTAATCTTGGCTACACATGAACTGAATTGCAAAACAGAACAGGGTCTCAAATTAAGACAACCAACTTATGTTTGCTTAAGGGGAAAGGTGAGTTTGGGTGCTGCATAAAACCAGAGATAGAAATTAGCACGGATACCCTTCCATAAGTCAAATATGTAATAGTCAAGATCTACCCCTTGCTCAACGAGATGGTCTAAAAACCCTATATTCAACGCCTAGCAATACACCTGACTAGTAAGAATCTTCAAACCCATGGATTTATATGTCTCCATAAGAGAATCAAGCGTGTGTACAGCTGCATGTATGCAGCAGAGTAAACCCGATAAATCCCCTTATCAAAATGAATTACAAAAACAAAACACAATGAGAGTGAAATAGAGAGCAATTCTTAAATAATTCATTCAGGGCTTGTGATGCAACCTGGATTTACCTCATCTACACCCAGAGCTGAGTGAGACATAAGGTGGGACACTTCAGGCTGATAGCATTGGTGAGGTTCGATGAGCAAATGCAGACCCTTTGAAGTCATACTGCATGGTACCCATTCCATGGGTCCCAAATCTCCAGGTTTAAGGGATTCTTCCTTCACCTAAAACATGCATAGGAAACCCACAGTATGGTGTACCGTGTGACTGGGAAACGTTTTCAAATGCATCTCAGTTTTCGTCCCCTTTTACTCGGGTTCACCATTCCAAACCCTTTACTAACACTCTCCCCACTTGGAGAGTCAGTGCCTTTAACCTCCTCTTTGGCACAGTTTGCAATTTCTGCGCAAGATGAACAGGAATAGTGAGAACCAATGAGAGAGTAGCTGTAGGTTTCTGCACGGGCAAATTTAACGCTCATTTCCCACCAGGAAGAGGAAATAACAAAAGGCTCAGCATGCCGTGAGGGAACCAAATTAGGGCCTGAAGCAATCCTGCGGCTTTGCGGACAGCTCACAAGAAAGTGATTTGACGAAAGGAGCTCACGGGCACTGTAATTCACAAACCTTCAGCGTTATAAATGACAGCTATCGTCCAAAAATATATTGAAGGAAGGCTGCAAAGAGGACTTGAAAGCGGGGCAGATTTGCAGGAAAACGATTTCAGGGGGTAGACTGGAATTGCATTTAAAGCATACGAAAAGAGGGAGAACGTCGACACTGATGCACTTGACCAAAAAGGGCGTATGCATTTTTCCAGAATATATTCAGGAAAAAAAGCATACGCCCTTTTTGGCCAACCAAGCAAGCATGTTATAGAAATCTGCACTACAATGAAGTCTCACTGCCCCCCGGTCAAAAGGGCCATCTGAAAAAAGTGTAAAATCCAGAAAGGCAGCACAGGCCATGGAGAAGAGGGAGCCTTGTTATGCTGATGGGTGGGATGTAAATTGCCAAGAGCCACTCTGGGGAAGTGTATGGTGTTTCCTGAAACACCTAAAAAACAAAGCAACGGAACCTACGGCACTTCCACTTATGGTCCTATAGCTTAGGGAAATTAAAATCAAAAACACACAGCCACCCCAAAGTTTCAGACGGCTCTGTTTACAAGAACCACGTCTACGGTACAAGTTAAATATCCCAGAAAGCGAAAAATGCATAAAGAAGTTGTGGTACGTACGTACAATGGAATATCACTCACCAATGAAATCTATGTCATCAGGCCCGTCGTGGCATAATGAGTGGATTCAGGTACAATGATTCTAAGTCAAATAAGTCACACAGAAAATGAAACATCATAAGATATCACTAATACACGGAATGTAATCTTGGCTACACATGAACTGAATTTCAAAACAGAACAGGTTCTCAAATTTAGAAAACCAACTTATGTTTGCTTAAGGGGAAAGGTGAGTTGGGGTGCTGCATAAAACCAGAGATAGAAATTAGCACAGACACCATTCCATACGTCAAATATGTAATAGTCAAGACCTACACCTTGCTCAACGAAATGGGCTAAACACCCTATATTCAACGCCTAGGAATACACCTGACTAGTAAGAATCTTCAAACCCATGGATTTATATGTCTCCATAAGAGAATCAAGCTTGTGTACAGCTGCATGTATGCAGCAGAGTAAATCCGATAAATCCCCTTATCAAAATGAATTACAAAAACAAAACACAATGAGAGTGAAATAGAGAGCAATTCTTAAATAATTCATTCAGGGCTTGTGATGCAACCTGGATTTACCTCATCTACACCCAGAGCTGAGTGAGACATAAGGTGGGACACTTCAGGCTGATAGCATTGGTGAGGTTCGATGAGCAAATGCAGACCCTTTGAAGTCATACTGCATGGTACCCATTCCATGGGTCCCAAATCTCCAGGTTTAAGGGATTCTTCCTTCAGCTAAAACATGCATGGGAAACCCACAGTATGGTGCACCGTGTGACTGGGAAACGTTTTCAAATGCATCTCAGTTTTCATGCCCTTTTACTCGGGTTCACCATTCCAAACCCTTTACTAACACTTTCCCCACTTGGAGAGTCAGTCCCTTTAACCTGCTGTTTGGCACAGTTTGCAATTTCTGCGCAAGATGAACAGGAATAGGGAGAACCAATGAGAGAGTAGCTGTAGGTTTCTGCACGGGCAAATTTAACGCTCATTTCCCACCAGGAAGAGGAAATAACTAAAGGCTCAGCATGCCGTGAGGGAACCAAATTAGGGCCTGAAGCAATCCTGCGGCTTTGCGGACAGCTCACAAGAAAGTGATTTGACGAAAGGACCTCACGGGCACTGTAATTCACAAACCTTCAGCATTATAAATGACAGCTATCGTCCAAAAATATATTGAAGGAAGGCTGCAAAGAGGACTTGAAAGCGGGGCAGATTTGCAGGAAAACGATTTCAGGGGGTAGACTGGAATTGCATTTAAAGCATACGAAAAGAGGGAGAACGTCGACATTGATGCACTTGGCCAAAAAGGGCGTATGCATTTTTCCAGAATATATTCAGGAAAAAAAGCATACGCCCTTTTTGGCCAACCAAGCAAGCATGTTATAGAAATCTGCACTACAATGAAGTCTCACTGCCCCCCGGCCAAAAGGGCCATCTGAAAAAAGTGTAAAATCCAGAAAGGCAGCACAGGCCATGGAGAAGAGGGAGCCTTGTTATGCTGATGGGTGGGATGTAAATTGCCAAGAGCCACTCTGGGGAAGTGTATGGTGTTTCCTGAAACACCTAAAAAACAAAGCAACGGAACCTACGGCACTTCCACTTATGGTCCTATAGCTTAGGGAAATTAAAATCAAAAACACACAGGCACCCCAAAATTTCAGACGGCTCTGTTTACAAGAACCACGTCTACGGTACAAGTTAAATATCCCAGAAAGCGAAAAATGCATAAAGAAGTTGTGGTACGTACGTACAATGGAATATCACTCACCAATGAAATCTATGTCATCAGGCCCGTCGTGGCATAATGAGTGGATTCAGGTACAATGATTCTAAGTGAAATAAGTCACACAGAAAATGAAACATCATAAGATATCACTAATACACGGAATGTAATCTTGGCTACACATGAACTGAATTTCAAAACAGAACAGGTTCTCAAATTTAGAAAACCAACTTATGTTTGCTTAAGGGGAAAGGTGAGTTGGGGTGCTGCATAAAACCAGAGATAGAAATTAGCACTGATACCATTCCATACGTCAAATATGTAATAGTCAAGACCTACACCTTGCTCAACGAAATGGGCTAAACACCCTATATTCAACGCCTAGGAATACACCTGACTAGTAATTATCTTCAAACCCATGGATTTATATGTCTCCATAAGAGAATCAAGCGTGTGTACAGCTGCATGAAGGCAGCAGAGAAAATCCGATAAATCCCATTAGCAAAATGAATTACAAAAACGAAACACAATGAGAGTGAAATAGAGAGCAATTCTTAAATAATTCATTCAGGGCTTGTGATGCAACCTGGATTTACCTCATCTACACCCAGAGCTGAGTGAGACATAAGGTTGGACACTTCGGGCTGATAGCATTGGTGAGGTTCGATGAGGAAATGCAGACCCTTTGAAGTCATACTGCATGGTACCCATTCCATGGGTCCCAAATCTCCAGGTTTAAGGGATTCTTCCTTCAGCTAAAACATGCATGGGAAACCCACAGTATGGTGCACCGTGTGACCGGGAAACGTTTTCAAATGCATCTCAGATTTTGTCCCCTTTTACTCGGGTTCACCATTCCAGACCCTTTACTAACACTCTCCCCACTTGGAGAGTCAGTGCCTTTAACCTCCTGTTTGGCACAGTTTGCAATTTCTGGCAAGATGAACAGGAATAGGGAGAACCAATGAGAGACTAGCTGTAGGTGTCTGCACGGGCAAATTTAACGCTCATTTCCCACCAGGAAGAGGATTTAACCAAAGGCTCAGCATGCCATTCCGGAACCAGTTTAGGGCCTGAAGCAATCCTGCGGGTTTGTGGCCAGCTCACAAGGAAGCGATTTGATGAAAGGAGATCATGGGCACTGTAATTCACAAACCTGCAGAGTTATATATGACAGCTATCATCCAAAAATATATTGAAGGAAGCCTGCGAAGAGGACTTGAAAGCGGGGCAGAATTGCAGGACAACGATTTCAGGGGGTAGACTGGAATTACATTTAAAGCATAGGAAAAGAGGCAGAACGTCGACAATGATGCACTTGGCCAAAAACCGCGTATGCGTTTTTTCCAGAATATATTCAGGAAAAAACGCATACGCTCTTTTTGGCCAACCAAGCAAGCATGTTAAAGAAATCTGCACTACAGTGAAGTCTCACTGCCCCCTGGTCAAAACGGCCATCTGAAAAATGTGTAAAATCCAGACAGGCAACACAGGCCATGGAGAACAGGGAGCTCTGTTATGCTGATGGGCGGGATGTAAATTGCCAAGAGCCACTCTGGAGAAGTGTATGGTGTTTCCTGAAACACCTAAAAAACAAAGCAACAGAGCCTACGGCACTTCCACTTATGGTCCTATAGCTTAGGGAAATTAAAATCAAAAACACACAGCCACCCCAAAGTTTCAGACGGCTCTGTTTACAAGACCTCGTCTACGGTACAAGTAAAATATCACAGAAAGCAAAAAATGGATAAAGAAATTGTGGTACGTACGTACATTGTAATATCACTCTCCAATGAAATCTATGTCATCAGGCCCGTCGCGGCATAATGAGTGGATTCAGGTCGATGATTCTAAGTGAAATAAGTCACACAGAAAATGAAACATCATAAGATATCACTAATACACCGAATGTAATCTTGGCTACACATGAACTGAATTGCAAAACAGAACAGGGTCTCAAATTAAGAAAACCAACTTATGTTTGCTTAAGGGGAAAGGTGAGTTTGGGTGCTGCATAAAACCAGAGATAGAAATTAGCACAGATACTCTTCCATAAGTCAAATATGTAATAGTCAAGATCTACCCCTTGCTCAACGAGATGGTCTAAAAACCCTATATTCAACGCCTAGGAATACACCTGACTAAAAAGAATTTTCAAACCCATGGATTTATATGTCTCCTTAAGAGAATCAAGCGTGTGTACAGCTGCATGAAGGCAGCAGAGACAATCCGATAAATCCCATTATCAAAATGAATTACAAAAACAAAACACAATGACAGTGAAATAGAGAGCAATTCTTAAATAATTCATGCAGGGCTTGTGATGCAACCTGGATTTACCTCATCTACACCCAGAGCTGAGTGAGACATAAGGTTGGACACTTCGGGCTGATAGCATTGGTGAGGTTCGATGAGCAAATGCAGACCCTTTGAAGTCATACTACATGGGACCCATTCCATGGGTCCCAACTCTCCAGGTTTAAGGGATTCTTCCTTCAGCTAAAACATGCATGGGAAACCCACATTATGGTGCACCGTGTGACCGGGAAACGTTTTCAAATGTATCACAGAGTTCGTCCCCTTTTACTCGGGTTCACCATTCCAGACACCTTACTAACACTGTCCCTACTTGGAGAGTCAGTGTCTTTAACCTCCTGTTTGGCACAGTTTGCAATTTCTGCGCAAGATGAACAGGAATAGGGAGAACCAATGAGAGACTAGCTGTAGGTGACTGCACGGGCAAATTTAACGCTCATTTCCAACCAGAAAGTGGATTTAACCAAACGCTCTGCATGACGTGCCGAAACCAGATTAGGGCTTGAAGCAATCTTGCGGGTTTGCGGAAAGCTCACAAGAAAGCGAATTGAAGAAAGGCGCTCAGGGGCACTGTAATTCACAAACCTGCAGAGTTATAAATGACAGCTATCGTCCAAAAATATATTGAAGGACGGCTGCGAAGAGGACTTGAAAGCGGGGCAGAATTGCAGGACAACGATTTCAGGGGGTAGACTGGAATTGCATTTAAAGCATAGGAAAAGAGTCAGAACGTCGACAATGATGCACTTGGCCTAAAAGGGCGTATGCGTCTTTTCCTGAATATATTCAGGAAAAAACGCATACGCCCTTTTTGGCCAACCAAGCAAGCATGTTAAAGAAATCTGCACTACAGTGAAGTCTCACTGCCCCCCGGTCAAAAGGGACATCTGAAAAAAGTGTAAAATCCACAAAGGCAGCACAGGCCATGGAGAACAGGGAGCCTTGTTATGTTGATGGGCGGGTTGTAAATTGCCAAGAGCCACTCTGGAGAAGTGTATGGTGTTTCCTCAAACACCTAAAAAACAAAGCAACGGAGCCTACGGCACTTCCACTTATGGTCCTATAGCTTAGGGAAATTAAAATCAGACACACAGCCTCCCCAAAGTGTCGGACGTCTCTGTTTACAAGAACCTCGTGTACGGCACAAGTTAAATATCGCAGAAAGCAAAAAATGGATAAAGAGGTTGTGGTACGTATGTACAATGGAATATCACTCTCCAATGAAATCTATGTCATCAGGCCCGTCACGGCATAATGAGTGGCTTCAGGTACGATGATTCTAAGTGAAATAAGTCACACAGAAAATGAAACATCATAAGATATCACTAATACACCGAATGTAATCTTGGCTACACATGAACTGAAATACAAAATAGAACAGGGTCTCAAATTTAGAAAACCAACTTATATTGGCTTAAGGGGAAAGGTGAGTTGGGGTGCTGCATAAAACCAGATATAGAAGTTAGCACAGATACCATTCCATAAGTCAAATATGTAATAGTCAAGACCTACCCCTTGCTCAACGAGATGGACTATACACCCCATATTCAACGCCTAGCAATACACCTTACTAGTAAGAATCTTCAAACCCATGGATTTATATGTCTCCATAAGAGAATCAAGCGTGTGTACAGCTGCATGAATGCAGCAGGGAAAATCCGATAAATCCCATTATCAAAATTAATTACAAAAACAAAACACAATGACAGTGAAATGGAGAGCAATTCTTAAATATTTCATTCAGTGCTTGTGATGCAACCTGGATTTACCTCATCTACACCCAGAGCTGAGTGAGACATAAGGTTGGACACTTCGGGCTGATAGCATTGGTGAGGTTCGATGAGCAAATGCAGACCATTTGAAGTCATACTGCATGGTACCCATTCCATGGGTCCCAAATCTCCAGGTTTAAGCGATCCTTCCTTCAGCTAAAACATGCATGGGAAACCCAAAGTATGGTGCACCGTGTGACCGGGAAACGTTTTCAAATGCATCTCAGTTTCCGTCCCCTTTTACTCGGGTTCACAATTCCAGACCGTTTACTAATACTCTCCCCACTTGGAGAGTCAGTGCCTTTAACTTCCTGTTTGGCACAGTTTGCAATTTCTGCGCAAGATGAACAGGAATAGGGAGAACCAATGAGAGACTAGCTGTAGGTGTCTGCACAGGCAAATTTAACGCTCATTTGCCACCAGGATGTGGAATTAACCAAACGCTCAGCATGCCATGCCGGAACCAGATTAGGGCCTGAAGCAATCCTGCGGGTTTGCGGCCAGCTCACAAGAAAGCGATTTGAAGAAAGGAGCTCAGGGGCACTGTAATTCACAAACCTGCAGAGTTATAAATGACAGCTATCGTCCAAAAATGTATTGAAGGAAGGCTGCGAAGAGGACTTGAAAGCGGGGCAGAATTGCAGGAGAAAGATTTCAGGGGGTAGACTGGAATTGCATTTAAAGCATAGGAAAAGAGGCAGAACGTCGACAATGATGCACTTGGCCAAAAAGAGCGTATGCGTCTTTTCCTGAATATATTCAGGAAAAAAAGCATACGCCCTTTTTGGCCAACCAAGCAAGCATGTTAAAGAAATCTGCACTATAGTGACGTCTCACTGCCCACCGGTCAAAAGGGACATCTGAAAAAAGTGTCAAATCCAGAAATGCAGCACAGGCCTTGGAGAACAGGGAGCCTTGTTATGCTGATGGGTGGGATGTAAATTGCCAACAGCCACTCTGGAGTAGTGTATGGTGTTTCCTGAAACACCTAAAAAACAAAGCAACGGAGCCTACGGCACTTCCACTTATGGTCCTATAGCTTAGGGAAATTAAAATCAGAAACACACAGACACCCCAAAATTTCAGACGGCTCTGTTTACAAGAACCTCGTCTACGGTACAAGTTAAATATCCCAGAAAGCGAAAAATGGATAAAGAAGTTGTGGTACGTACGTACAAAGGAATATCACTCACCAATGAAATCTATGTCATCAGGCCCGTCGTGGCATAATGAGTGGATTCAGGTACGATGATTCAAGTGAAATAAGTCACACAGAAAATGAAACATCATAAGATATCACTAATACACGGAATGTAATCTTGGCTACACATGAACTGAATTACAAAACAGAACAGGGTCTCAAATTTAGAAAACCAACTTATGTTTGCTTAAGGGGAAAGGTGAGTTGGGGTGCTGCATAAACCCAGAGATAGAAATTAGCACAGATACCATTCCATAAGTCTTATATGTAATAGTCAAGACCTACCCCTTGCTCAACGAGATGGACTATACACCCCATATTCAACGCCTAGCAATACACCTTACTAGTAAGAATCTTCAAACCCATGGATTTATATGTCTCCATAAGAGAATCAAGCGTGTGTACAGCTGCATGAATGTAGCAGGGTAAATCCGATAAATCCCATTATCAAAATTAATTACAAAAACAAAACACAATGAGAGTGAAATGGAGAGCAATTCTTAAATATTTCATTCAGTCCTTGTGATGCAACCTGGATTTACCTCATCGACACACAGAGCTGAGTGAGACATAAGGTTGGACACTTCGGGCTGATAGCATTGGTGAGGTTCGATGAGCAAATGCAGACCCTTTGAAGTCATACTGCATGGTACCCGTTCCATGGGTCCCAACTCTCCAGGTTTAAGGGATTCTTCCTTCAGCTAAAACATGCATGGGAATCCCACAGTATGGTGCACCATGTGACCGGGAAACGTTTTCAAATGCATGTTCGTTTTCGTCCGCTTTTTCTCGGGTTCACAATTCCAGACCCTTTACTAACAGTCTCCCCACCTGGACAGTCAGTGCCTTTATCTCCTGTTTGGCACAGTTTGCAATTTCTGCGCAAGATGAACAGGAATAGGGAGAACTAATGAGAGAGTAGCTGTAGCTGTCTGCACGGGCAAATTTAACTCTCATTTCCCACCAGGAAGAGGAATGAACTAAAGGCTCAGCGTGCCATGCCGGAACAAGATTAGGGCCTGACGCAATCCTGCAGTTTTGCGGCCAGCTCAAAAGAAAGCTAGTTGAAAAAAAGAGCTCAGGGGCACTGTCATTCACAAACCTGCAGTTATCAATGACAGCTATCTTCCAAAAATATATTGAAGTAAGGCTGCAAAGCAGAGTTGAAAGTGGGGCAAAAATGAAGGAAACCGATTTCAGGAGGTAGACAGTAACTGCATTTAAAGCATAGGAAAAGAGGCAGTACGTCGATAATGATGCACTTGGCCAAGAAGGGCATATGCGTTTTATCCAGGGCCCTCATTAAAGAGGGGAGGAGGCTCCCAGCACACTCCAATGGACAACAGAGGGCCCATGTCACCAAGGCGACGTGTGCCACCCAGGCAGGAGTGACCTCATGTCAGAGGGCCCACCTCACAGAAGGGTGAGGTACCCAGCCAGGATCAGACTCTCACCAGAGGGCCCACATCACCAAGGGGATCGGATCCAGGCAGGAGTGGCCTCACACCTGTGTGGCCAAATAATAGAAAGGTGAGGAACCCAGAACATGTGGCCTAAACAAGAGGACCCACATCTCCAAGGGGCTGGAAGTGAGGCAGGAAGGAGGAGCCACAAAACAGAGGACCCATAGAATAAAAAAGTGAGGAATCCCGCAGTTGGAAACTCCTAGCATGCGGCAAGGAGCAGCGAGGCTATGGGTTCCCAGCCAGTGTGAACTCACAACAGAGGGCCCTCATCATTAAACTGTGAACAACACAGCTGTTGGGACCACAGAACAGAAGGCCCACATTCCCATGGGGTTGGCATCCTGGCAGGAGTGTACTCGCACCACAGGGCACACATCAGAAAATTTTGGGAGCCCAGGAGTTAGGGCCAGAAGCCAAATGGCCCTAATTACAGAGGGGAGCAGACTCCTAGCAGGCACCAACTCTCAACTGAGGGCACACGTCGCCAATGTGACGTGTGACAGCCAGGCAGGAATGACCTCACAGCCAAGGGCCTACGTCACAGAAGGGGGAGGAACCCAGCCAGGATAAGATTCCCACCAGAGGGCCCACATCACCAAGGGGATCAGAACCAGGCAGGAGTGGCCTCAAACCAGTATGGCCAAATCATAGAAAAGTGAAGAAACCAGAACATATGGCCTAAACCAGAGGACCCACATCAACAAGGGGCTCAGAGTGAGACAGGCAGTAGGTGTCTCAAACAGAGGGCCCATAAAATAAAAAAGGGGGGAATCCCGCAGTTGGAACCTCCCAGCAGGCGGCAAGGTACAGCGAGGCTATGGGATCCCGGCCGGTGTGAACTCACAACAGAGGGCCCTCATCACGAAACTGTGAACAACCCAGCAGTTGGGACAACAGAGCAGAAGGCCCACATTCCCATGTGGTTGGGAACCTGACAGGAGTGTACTCCCACCAGAGGGCACACATCAGAAAAGTATGGGAGCCCAGGAGTTAGGGCCTGACGCCAGAGTGTCCTCATCACCGAGAGGAGAATGCTCCCAGCATGCTCCAACTGCCGCCAGAGGGCCGACGTCACCAAGGCGGGGTGTGCCAGCCAGGCAGGAGTGACCTCAGGGACGAGGGTCAACCTTACGGAACTGTGAGGAACCCAACCAGGATGAGACTCTCACCAGAGGGCCCACATCACCAAGGGGATGGGAACCAGGCAGGAGTGTTCTCACCACAGTGGTGCCACATCACTGAAAGGCGAGGAACCCACAACATGTGGCCTCAATCCAGAACACCCACATCAACAAGGGGCTCAGAGTTAGGGAGGCAGGAAGTGTCTCACAACACACGGCCCATAGAAGAATAAAGGTAAGGAATCCTGCAGTTGGAAGATACAAGCAGGTGGCCCAGAGCACCGAGGCTCTGGGATGCATGCCGGAGTGAACTCACAGCAGAGGGCCCACATCCTGACACTGGGAGCAACCCAGCCGTTGGCACCTCAGAACAGAAGTCCCAAATCCGCATGGGGATGGGAACCTGGAAGGAGTGACATTGCACCAGTGGGCTCACATCAGAAAATGTGCGGAGCCCAGCAGTTAGGGCCTGACGCAAGAGGGCCCTCATCACCTTGGAGAGGAGCGTACAAGAAGGCTCCAACTGCCACCAGAGGTCCGACGTCACCAAGGCAATGGGAGCAAGCCAGGCAGGAGTGGCCTCACACCAGTGTGGCCAAATCATAGAAAGGTGAGGAACCCAGAATATGTGGCCCAAACAAGCCGACCCACATCTCCAAGGGGCTGGGAGTGAGGCAGGCAGGAGGACCCTCAAAACAGAGGACCCATAGAATAAAAAATGTGAGGAATCCCGCAGTTGGAAACTCCTAGCATGCGGCAAGGAGCAGCGAGGCTATGGGATCCCAGCCAGTGTGAACTCACAACAGAGGGCCCTCATCATGAAACTGTGAACAACACAGCTGTTGGGACCACAGAACAGAAGGCCCACATTCCCATGGGTTTGGTAACATGGCAGGAGTGTACTCGCACCACAGGGCACACATCAGAAAAGTTTGGGAGCCCAGGAGTTAGGGCCTGACTCCAGACAGCCCTAATTACCGAGGGGAGCAGACTCCTAGCAGGCACCAACTCCCAACTGAGGGCCCACGTCGCCAAGGTGACGTGCGTCAGCCAGGCAGGAGTGACCTCACAGCAGAGGGCCTACGTCACAGAAGGAGGAGGAACCCAGCCAGGATAAGACAATCACCAGAGGGCCCACATCACCAAGGGGATCAGAACCAGGCAGGAGTGGCCTCACACCAGTATGGCCAAATCATAGAAAAGTGAGGAACCCAGAACATATGGCCTAAACCAGAGGACCCATATCAACAAGGGGCTCAGAGTGAGGCAGGCAGGAGGTGTCTCAAACAGAGGGCCCATAAAATAAAAAAGGTGAGGAATCCCGCAGTTGGAAGCTCCAAGCAGTTGTCCCAGAGCACCGAGGCTATGGGATCCATGCCGGATTGAACTCACAGCAGAGGGCCCACATCCTGACACTGTGAGCAACCCAGCCGTTGGCACCTCAGAACAGAAGGCCCAAATCCGCATGGGGATGGGAACCTGGCCGGAGGGTCCTCTCACCACTTAGCACATATCAGAAAATATGGGTACCCAGCAGTTAGGGCCTGAAACCAGAGTGTCCTCATCACCGAGAGGAGAAGGCTCCCAGCACGCTCCATCTGCGGTCAGAGGGCCGACGTCACCAAGGCGGTGTGTGCCAGCCAGGCAGGAGTGACCTCAGGGCAGAGGGCCAACCTTACGAAACTGTGAGGAACCCAACCAGGATGAGACTCTCACCAGAGGGCCCACATCCCCAAGGGGATGGGAACCAGGCAGGAGTGTTCTGACCCCAGTGGGGCCACATCATTGAAAGGCGAGAAATCCACCACATGTGGCCTCAAACCAGAAGACCCACAACAACAAGGGGCTCAAAGTGAGGCAGGCAGGAAGTGTCTCACAACACACGGCCCATAGAAGAAAAAAGGTAAGGAATCCTGCAGTTGGAAGCTCCAAGCAGGTGGCCCAGAACACCGAGGATATGGGATGCATGCCGGAGTGAACTCACAGCAGAGGGCCCACATCCTGACACTGTGAGCAACCCACACGTTGGCACCTCAGAACAGAAGGCCCAAATCCGCATGGGGATGGGAACCTGGCAGGAGTGTCATCGCACCAGTGAGCACATATCAGAAAATGTGGGGAGCCCAGCAGTTAGGGCCTGACGCCAGAGGGCCCTCATCACCGATGGGAGGAGGCTCCCAGCATGCTCCAACTGCAACCAGAGGGCCCATGTGGCCAAGGCGACGTGTGCCAGCCAGGCAGGAGTGACCTCACAGCAGAGGACCCACCTCCCAGAAGTATGAGGAATCAAGCCAGGGTCCAACTCTCACCAGAGGGCCCACATCAACAAGAGGATGGGAACCAGTCACGAGTGTCCTCACGCCAGTGGGGTCACATACCTAAAAGGTGAGGCAACCGGCACATGTTGCCTCAAACCAGAGGACCTACATCACCAAGGGGCTTGGAGTGAGGCAGGCAGGAGGAGCCTCACAACAGAGGGCCCAAAGTATAAAAAAGGGGCGGAATCCAGCAGTTGGAACCTCCCAGCAGTCGGCCCAGGGCACAGAGGCTATGGGATCTAGGCCTGAGTGAACTAACACCAGAGAACCAACATCACGAAACTGTGAGCAACCCAGGCGTTGGGACCACTGAGCAGAAGGCCCACTTCCTCATGGGGATGGGAACCTTACAGGAGTGTCCTGGCATCACTGGGCTCAGTCAGAAAACGTGGGGTGCCCAGCAGTTAGAGCCTGATACCAGAGGGCCCTCATCAGCTAGGAGAGGAGGCTCCCAGCAGGCTCCAACTGCAACCAGATGGCTGACGTCACCAAGGCAATGTGAGCAAGCCAGGCAGGAGTTACCTCACAGAAGAGGGCCCACCTCAAAGAAGGGTCAGGAACCCAGCAAGGATCAGACTTACACCAGAGGGCCCACAACACCAAGGGGATGTGAACCAGGCAGGAGTGTCCTCACACCATTGGGGCCATATCATCGAAAGGTGAGGGACCCAACACACGTGGCCTCAAACCAGAGGACATACATCACCAAGGGTCTGCGAGGGAGGCAGGCAGGAGTAGCCTCAAAACAGAGGGCCCATAGAATAAAAAAGGTGAGGAATCCCGCAGTTGGAACGTCCCAGCAGGTGGCAAGGAGCAGCGAGGCTATGGGTTCCAGGTCGGTGTGAACTCACAAAAGAGGGCCCTCATCATGAAACTGTGAACCCAGCCATTGTGTCCACAGAGCAGAAGGCCCCCATTTCCATGGGGTTGGGAACCTGGCAGGAGTGTACTCGCACCACAGGGCACACATCAGAAAAATTTGGGAGCCCAGGAGTTAGGGCCAGACGCCAGAGGGCCCTCATTACCGAAGGGAGGAAACTCCCAGCAGGCACCAAATCCCAACTGAGGGCCCACGTCGCCAAGGTGACGTGCGCCAGCCAGGCAGGATTGAACTCACAGCAGAGGGCAAACGTCACAGAAGGGAGAGGAGCCCAGCCAGGATAAGACTCTCACCAGAGGGCCCACATCACCAAGGGGACCGGAACCAGGCAGAAGTATCCTCACACCAGTGTGGCCAAATAATGGAAAGGTGAGGAACCCAGAACATGTGGCCTAAACCACAGGAACCACATCTCCAAGGTGCTCAGAGTGAGGCAGGCAGGAGTAGCCTAACAACACAGACACCATAGATCAAAAAATGTGAGGAATCCAGCAGTTGGAACGTCCCAGCAGGCGGCCAGGAGCAGCGAGGCAATGGGATCCTTTCTGGAATGAACTCACACCAGAGGGCCCTCATCATTAAACTGTGAGCGACCCAACCGTTGGGACCTCACAGCAGAAGGCGCATATCCACATGGGGATGGAAACCCGGCAGGAGTGTCATCGCACAAGTGGGCAAACATCAGAAAAAATGGGGAGCCCAGCAGTTATTGACTGATGCCACAGGGCCCTCATCACCGAGGGGAGGAGACTCCCAGCAAGCTCCAACTGCCACCAGAGGGCCGACGTCTCCAAGGCAACGGGAACAAGCCAGGCAGGTGTGACCTCAGAGCAGAGGGTCCACCTCACAGAAAGGTGAGGAAACCAGCCAGGATCAGACTCTCACCAGACAGCCCACATCACCAAGGGGATATGAACCAGGCAGGAGTGTCCTCACACCAGTGGGTCCACATCTTTAATAGGTGAGTAAACTGGCACATGTGGCCTCAAACCAGAGGACACACATCACCAATGGGCTGGGAGTGAGGCAGGTGTCTGGACGGGCACATTTAACTCTCATTTCCCACCAGGAAGAGGAATTAACCAAACGCTCAGCGTGCCGTGCCGGAACCAGATTACGGCCTGAAGCAAACCTGCGGTTTTGTGGCCAGCTTAAAAGGAAGCGAGTTAAGAAAGGAAATCAGGGACACTGTAATTCACAAACCTGCAGAGTTATAAATGACAACTATTGTCAAAAATATATTGAAGTAAGGCTGCAAAGAAGACTTGAAAACACGGCAGAATTCCAGGAATCAGATTTCAGGAGGTAGATTTGAATTGCATTTAAAGCATATGAAAAGCAGCAGATCTTTGACAGTGATGCACTTGGACAAAAAGAGCGTATGCATTTTTTCGTGAATATATTCAGGAAAAAACGCATACGCCCTTTTTGGTCAACCAAGCACTCGAGCAATGGAAATCCGCACTACAATGAAGTCTCTTTTCCCATTCGTCAAAAGGGCCATCTGAAAAAAGTGTAAAAACGAGAAACACAGGACAGGCCATGGAGAACAGGGAGCCTTGTTATGCTGATGGGTGGGATGTAAATTGCCAACAGACACTCTGGAGATGTTTATGGTGTATCCTGAAACATCTAAAAAACAAAGCTACAGAGCCTAGGGCACTTCCACTTATGGTCCTATAGCTTAGGAAAATTAAAATCAACAAGACACAGCCAACACAAAATTTAGGGCTGCTGTGTTTACAAGAACCTTGAGTCCAGTACAAATTAAATATCCCAGAAAGAAAAATATAGATAAAGAAGTTGTGCTACTTACGTACAACGGAATATCACTCAGCAATGAAATCAATGTCATCAGGCCTGTAGCAGCAAATTGAGTGGACTTAAGCACGATGACTCTAAGAGAAATATGTCACACAGAGAAAGACAGTAATCATAAGATATCACTAATAGAGGGAGTGTAAACTTGGCTCCACATGAACTGAATTACAAAACCGAACAGTGTCTCACATTTAGCTAAAAAACTTATGCTTGCTTAAGGGGAAAGTTGAGTTGGGGTGCTGTATAAAACCAGAGATTGAAATTAGCACAGATACCTTTCCATAAGCCAAATATGTAATAGACAAGACCTACTCCTTGCTCAACGAAATAGACTCATCCATGCTGTATCATCTCACACCTGTTAGAATGGGCATCATCAGAAAATCTACAAACAACAAATGCTGGAAAGGGTGTGGAGATAAGGAACCCTCTTCCACTATTGTTGGGAATGTAAATAGATACAGTCACTGTGGAGAACATTATGGAGTTTCTTATAAAACTAAAAATAGAATTACCATATGATACAGCAATCCCACTACTGGGCATATACCCAGACAAAACCAAAAATCAAAAAGAGACATTCACCGCAATGTTCATTGCATCACTATTTACAATATCCAGGTAATGGAAGCAACCTAAATGCCCAGACAGACGAATGCATAAAGATGTGGTACATATATAAAATGGAATATTACTAAGCCATAAAAAGGAATGAAATTGGATCATTTGTAGAGACGTTGATGGATCTAGAGACTGTCATACAGAGTGAAGTAAGTCAGAAAGAGAAAAACAAAACAAATCTTGTATATTAATGCATATATGTGGAACCTAGAAAAATTGTACAGATGAACCGTTTTGCAAGACAGAAATAGAGCAACAGATGTAGACAACAAACGTATGGACACCAAGGGGGGAGAGCGGTTGGGGGGGTGGTGGTGGGAGGAGTTGAGAGATTGGGATTGGCATGTATACATTTATATGTATAAAATAGATAACCAATAAGAACCTGCTGTATAAAAAATAAAATTAAATTAAAAATTAAAAAAATAAAATTAAAAAAAGTAAAACAGAAAAAATATTCTTCCCTTCACATACATGTATTAATATGAATAAATTATTTCCATGCTTATATCTGTAAATACAAAAAAGAGGAATAAAATCTACCTTGAACCAAAAACGGAAAAAAGAAAAAAAATCAGAACCCACCATTTACACAGAGGAAAACCGTATCAGGGCACTTGCTCCAGTTGTAAACCATTCTGAAGTTGGTCAGTGGTGGGGAATCATCTCCCATTCAGCCAGCAGGCCCCACGCAACAAGCGTCCTCTTTGCAAAGCTGGGGGACCATGCCGAGGCATCTGTGAGTAAACGTGGGCCGAACCCCAGGCCAGCTGCTGCTGAAATGTTCCCACCCTTCCCAGGTAAAACACCTGAATATGTACAAGGACTTGAAAGCCTAGAGGAAGGGCCATGGAGCCACACGAGTGACAGCATGCCGGCCGACTTGGTGCCTGCAGGCCAGCCAGGATGGCCCTGGCCCTGGGTGCTCTTCTGGAAGCTTTCCATTTCCCTGCCTGAGATACCCCTCCTGTCCTCGCCCCCACTGCTTTCTTCCTTCCTCACCTCTGCCCAGGAAGAAATTCCAGCGGCAGGTATGGGTGTCACATCCTCTTCTTTAGCAGGTGGCATCTTGGCAACTGCTGCAGAAAGTCCAGCAGAACCCCACTCACACTGGGCCACCCACAAAGCCGTGGCCTCTCACTCCGTCCCACCAGCCCAGCCCCGAGACTGTTGACAGGGCAGAGAAAATGGCGTCAGGCACAGCCATTTTATATGTGTGTTTATATCGATCTCAACCCAGGCACACCTGGGGAGGGCTGGCCGGCACGGTCAGGCTGCCCAGGTCAGCCAATCATCACCCCTCAGGGTCTCACAATTGCAGAAAATGGAAATTGCTGAATCAGCCAGGTCCAAGGAACAGGTGTGGGCTCTTGAGAGTCAGGATAGACAAGGGGTTGTAGCTCCGGCTTGTTTTCTAATCATTTTAACTGGCCCATGAGTGGGAGACAACTTCAAGAAAACCCTCTCCTAATGAGAGGACCCCAGGAGTCAGGGAGAGGAGGGGTGGGTGGTGGGTGGAGACAGAGGCCTGGTGCCCCGGGTGCAGTGGAAGTCTCTGGAAGACCAGGTGGAGGGAGGCCGCACAGAGTGATGCCCAGGGTCACAGACCTGACGGAGGTGCTATTTGTTAGTTCAAGTCCTGCTCTGAGGTGCTCTGTGTCAGATCTGAGCGACAGGTGAGCTGGGAGTGCTCTGCAATGTGGGCTATGTGCACGGTTCCTGTGTGCCCAGCCTTGCCACAGTACCTGCAAGGGTAGCTCTGTATCCTGGGAGGGGCCTGACCACGAGAGCCCCATGGGCTGCAGGGGACCTGAGCAGGGAACCCCATATCCTGGGAGGGGCCTGAACACGAGAGCCCCGTGGGTTGGCGTGGGGGTGGGGTACCTGCCCAGGTGAGCTTCATATCCTGGGATTGGCCTGACCTCGACAGCCCCATGGGCTGCTGGAGTCCTGGTAAAGGATGTCAGGACAGTCAGTGAAGCCACCGAGGATATACCTCCAGTAGTTCCTAAATCCTACACCCTGCTGGTCATTCTACCAACCACCAGGACTTGGTATTCTGTATTAGTCTTGAATGATGCCTTCTTTTGTATTCCATTAGTCCGAGAGTCACAAGAAATTTTGGCTTGTGAGTGGCAGGACTCAACATACAACTAAAACAATACTTCCGGGCCGTCTTGCCCCAAGGGTTCAAAAATTCCCACACCACCTTTGGGGAAAGCTCAGCTAAAGACCTAAAAGCTCTACCTCTGGAAAAGGAAACACTCCTTCAATATGCAGACGACATTCTGATCGCCAGCCATACTAAGGAGACCTCTGAACTACCAAGCCAATAGAGGATAGAAGTTGTCCAAGAAAAAGCTCAAATATCACAGACTACGGTGACCTGCCTGGGCTTCATTCTCACAGAAGGTCGGAGAAGCACATCCCAGGAAAGGGAAGAAACAATTTATAGCATTACCCCTTTCTAAAACTAGAAGACAGCTTAGGGGTTCCTGGGGAGGCCAGGGTTTGCTGCTTCTGGATCCCTAACTACAGTCTACTTGCTGGGCCTCTATATGAAACACTGAAAGGAAAAGATGATGATCCTTTTGAATAGAATCCAGAAGTGGCCTTTCAAGAATGGAAAGAGCAGTCAATTCAGACCCTTGCCCTGGAACTCCCTAATTTAGCTAAACCCTTTGACCTTTACATTCCTGGTGAAAGGTGAATCGCCATTGGAGTATTAGTGCAAAAACTGAGACCACTTGAAATGGAACAATGCAAGAATGCCATATAGGTAGGATAAACTACGGTCACCATGGAGCTTGGCCCACCGCCACATCTGCCCAAGATACTGGCGGTATCTAAAAACCTGGAAATCAGCAGCCCAAAAGGCCACCTCCCTCTTAAGGGAAAAGGACCCCACGTGGTGATCCTAACCCCCAACCATGCCCTGAAGTTGCAGGGTTTGCTCCGTGGGCACACTGACCTCGAGTGAGGAGGCCCTCCAACTCCAACCTCCAGAGAGATAACCAGGGGCAACGGGGCAACATGACAACTCATGTGACCATCACTTGACCTGGAGTTTCTCTCATAAAACAACAAGAGTGTGTCCCAAAAGAGTAGACTACTGCTTGCAGGACTTACTGCACCCAGAGGGGAGCTAATAATCTTGGCGGGGGAACCGAATATCACGCTGTCACCATAGAAAAGCCTAGAAACACCGTGATGATGGTGGCCAATAAGACCGGCTGGACTCCTGTTTACTTCAAAAGGCTGTTGACTCAGTGGCCATCATGGTCCTTCATCACCACTGACCCTGGGCTGTCTGGGAGTTGAGCGGGCAGGGTCCTGACACCTGGTGCTGTTTTTACGTTAATTCAGGGGCCTAATTGAAGAAAGCGCAGACTACTGGTCAGAGCATCTACGCTGGCAGAAACGGTCAGCCTAAGGTGGCCAAATAAATGTGGGGCGGGGTGAAACTGGACCTCACAGCATCACTGCACATCTCCTTCCTGGACCCTTAACGGTCATTAGAATCTATAACACTTCCAATACTGGTGCTCAGGCGGACGAGCAGGGAGGCAGCAGCCCTGGGGACAATCAACGTCACCTGGAGGCTGCTGGGGAGAAGTTCTGACCCTCGCCCACGAGTATGAGTGCTCTTAACTCAGCACTCAGCAGTTACAGAAGAAGGGTCTGCACCCTCAGCACTCCAAGAATGAGGAAGGGGACAAAAGGCAGAAGTGGGGTTTGTCCCAGGCAAAGCCCCTTAAATATCCCTGGGAGATAAAAATAGAATCTGGGCAATAAAATAAAGTCTAACCTTTTTATCCTTTGTGCTTTGTCTAATTTCACGTGCTCCTAGGGTCCCGCATACAGAGGTTCCACACCTGGCACTTCAGACCAGATTTTCTAGTGCAGAATGGCTGGGTCGACACATCAGATCCTGGGGCCCAGGGCAGACTCCGTGATATAGAGCCTGAGCTGCAGCCAACCGGGCCCTCGAGAGAGCTCTGCCCCCTCCCTCCCACTGACTCTGACAGGATCTCTACACAGCAGCCCAGCCCACAGCCCACAGGGTAGCACTTGCTCTCACCTCTCCATTCTCTGATCAAAATATAAAGTTTCCTTTGCTTCTGAACCAAACTCAGTCTCGATCTGTTGGCTCCAATGACACCGGGCAGGGGGACACTTGTTGGGGTCCACTCTGGAGGATCAGTAACAGAAATTGAGAACCTTGTAACTTCAATGAACAGATGTGTGAGCCAAACTGTAATTAACATAGAACAGTGTATAAGGCTCGGGTAAAATAAGATGTTTCTAACACTTCCATTTGATATTTCCATCACTTTATTATAAGCAAGTTCACTGAAAAGGTTTGTCTTATTTGTCAGGTCAATATTAGAGAAACGAAATGATTTCTTTCCAAGGATGTACATCTAATAATCTTGGTTAAAGCTTCAATCTTGTTTTAAATGCTTTTCCATTGAAAATGATACCTCTCTTTCAGCTCCCCCATTTCTGAGAAGTATAAAATCTTATAATTTATGATTACCAAAGAGGAAAGGTGGGAGGAGGGATAAATTAACAGTTTGGGATTAACACATACACACTGCTATGTATATAATCAATCATCAACAAGGAACTACTGTATAGCACAGGGAACTACACTCAATATTTTGCAATAACCTATAAGGGGAAATAATCTGAAAAAGAATAGATATTTTTATTGACATCATCTATCAATGACAGTTAAAATGGAACCTAAGGGAAGCCGTTGGTGAGTGCTTCTGACCCTGAAGACTTCAATCATCTAAAGTTTGGACTCTGCCTACTTCCCAAGGCCCTTAATGAACATATGTGTAGCCGTAGCTTAAAAAATTCCCCAGTTTGGGTTGCGGAGAGACACTGATTTTGAAAAAGCCCTGGTGGTCTCCTCACATGAATGGGATCCTTCCTACAGCTAAAACATGCCTGTCACACCCAGAGGATGGTATACCGTCTGATCGGGAAGAGTTTGGAAAAGGCATCTCATCTCCTCATCTCCTGGTGCTCGGGTTCACCACTCCGGCGTCTTTACTAACAGTCTCCCCACTTGGAGATGTCAGCACTGTCAACATCCTGTTGTGTACAGTTTGGAATTTGTCCAGAGGATGAAGCGGAAGGAGGAGGAACAATGAGAGACAAGTCCTAGGTGCTCGGACAGCCACATGTCACTTTAATTTCCAATCAGAAAGACGAATTGACCAAAGGCTAGGGTTGCCCATGGAAACAGAATAGGGCTTGAGGAAATCCCGCTGCTTTGTGGCCAGTTCCCATAAACACAAGTAAAAAATGGAACTCAGGGGCACTAAAATTCACGAAACTGCAGAGTTGAAAATATCTATCCCTAAAAAATGTCTTGAGGATAGTCAGAGAAAAGGACTTGTAAGCAAGGGAGAATGGCAGGAAAGGGATTGGAAGAGGTAGAAAGGACTCGCCATTAAGCACCAGAAAAGGGGCTGAACATTTGCAACTTTGCACTTGGTCAAAAAGGGTGTATGCGTCTCTTTCTGTATATATTCAAGAAAAGGGCACACACATTTTTAGCCAACCAAACAGGTGGGCCCTGGAAATCAATACTACAAAAGATATCACTTCACATCAGTCAGAAGAGCCGTCCTCATAAAGTGTAAACACCAGAAATGCAGGACAGGAAAGGAGAAAAGGGAGCCCTGTGAGGCTTATAGTGGAAATGTATATTGCCAACGGTCACTCTGGAGAAGTGTATTGTGTTTACTAAAGCATCTAAAAAATGAGCTACAGAGCACAGGGCACTTGCACTCATGGACGTGTATCTTGGGAAAAACAAAAATCGAGAGGACACAGGCACCCCAATGTTTACCGCCTCTCTGTTTAAAAGAACCTCGACTAGGATATAACTTAAATGTCTCTGGAGGGAAAAAATGGATAGAGATGTGGTACTTATGTAGAGTGGAATATTACTCAGCCTGGAAATCAATGAAATATGGCCATTTGTAACAACTCCAGAGGAGTTACGTATGATCATTCGAAGTCACATAATTCAAAAGAAAAAGACACATATCATAAGATATCATTTAAAGCAACATAAGATATCACTAATACACGGAATGTAAACTTGGGGACACATGAATGGAACTACAAAACAGAACGGGGCCTCAAATTTAGAAAACCAACATATGCTTGCTTAAGGGGAAAGGTGAGTTCGGGTGCTGAATAAAACCAGAGATTGAAATTAGCACAGATACTGTTCCATAAGCCAAATATGTAATAGAAAAGACCTACTTTTTGGTCAACGAAATGACTCAACACCCCATATTCACCACCTAGGAATATACCTGACTAGTAAGAGTCTTAAAACGTATGGATTTATATGTCTCCGTAAGAGAATCAAGCGTGTGTAGAGCGACATAAACGTAGCAGTGAAAATCAGCTAAATCACATTTTCAAAATAAATTTCAAAAACATAACAAAATGGCAGTGAAATAGAGAGCAATTCTTAAAAAATTCTTTCAGGGCTTGTGATGCAACCTGGATTTAACACATCTACACCCACAGCTGGATGAGACATAAGGCTGGACACTTCGAGCTGATAGCATTTGTGAGGTTCTGTGAGCAAATGCAGACCATTTGAAGTCATACAGCATTTTACCCATTCCATGGGTTTCAACTCTCCAGGTTTAAGGGATTCTTCCTTCAGCTAAAACGTGCATGGGAAACCCAGTGTATGGTCCACCGTGTGATTGGGAAACGTTTTTAAATGCATCTCAGTTTTCGTCCCCTTGTACTCGGGTTCACCATTCCAGACGCTTTACTAACACTCTCCCCACTTGGAGAGTCAGTGTCTTTAACCTCCTGTCTGGCTCAGTTTGCAATTTACGCAGAAGATGTACAGGAATAGGGAGAACCAATGAGAGATTAGCTGTAGGTGTCTGCATGGGCAAATGTAATGCTCATTTCCCACCAGGAAGGAGAATTAAACAAACGGTCAGCGTGCAATGCCGGAACAAGATTAGGGCCAGAAGCAATCCTATGGTTTTGCAGCCAGCTCAAAAGAAAACGAGTTGAAGAAACGAGCTCAGGGGCACTGTAATTCACAAACATGCAGAGTTATAAATGACAGCTATTGTCCAAAAATATATTGAAGTAAGGACGCGAAGAGGACTTGAAAGTGGGGCAGAATTGCAGGAAACCGATATCAGGAGTTAGACTGAAAATGCATTTAAAGCATAGGAAAAGAGGCAGAACGTTGACAATGATGCACTTGGCTAAAAAGGGCATATTCGATTTTTCCTGAATATAGTCAGGAAAAAACGCATACACGCTTTTTGGCCAACCAAGCAAGCTTGCAAAGGAAATCTGCACTACAATGAAGTCTCACTTCCCCCTGGTCATAAGGGCCATCTGAAAAAACTGTAAAATCCAGAAAGACAGGACAGGCCATGGAGAAAACGGAGCATTGTTATGCTGATGGGTGGGATGTAAATTGCCAACAGCCACTCTGGAGAAGTGTATGGCGTTTCCTGAAACACCTAAAAAAGAAAGGAACTGAGCCCAGTGCACTTCCACATATGGTCTTTTAGCTGAGAGAAATTAAAATAAGAAAGACGCAGCCACCACAAACTTTGGGACAGCTCTGTTTAGAACCTTGTCTACCCTACAAGTTAAATATCCCAGAGAGCAAAAAAGGGATAAAGAAGCTGTAGTACTTACGTAAAATGGAATATCACTCAGCAAGGAAATCTATGTCATCAGGCCCAAAGCAGCATAAGGACTGGATTCAGGTACGATGTCTCTAAGTGAAATAAATCACACAGATAAAGAAACCTCATAAGATGTCACTAATACACGGAATGTACACTTGGCTACACATGAACTGAAATACAAAACAGAACAGGGTCTCAAATTTAGAAAACCAACTTATGCTTGCTTATGGGGAAAGGTGAGTTGGGGTGCTGCATAAAAACAGAGATTGAAATTAGCACAGATACCGTTCCATAAGCCAAATACGTAATAGACAAGACCTACTCCTTGCTCAACAAAATGCACTAAACACCCTATATTCAACGCCTAGGAATACACCTGGCTAGTAAGAATCTTCAAACCCATGGATTTATATGTCTCCATAAGAGAATCAAGCGTGTGTACAGCAGCATGAAGGCAGCAGAGAAAATCCGATAAATCCCATTATCAAAATGAATTACAAAAACAAAACACAATGACAGTGAAATAGAGAGCAATTCTTAAATAATTCATTCAGGGCTTGTGATGCAACCTGGATTTACCTCATCTACACCCAGAGCTGAGTGAGACATAAGGTTGGACACTTCGGGCTGATAGCATTGGTGAGGTTCAATGAGCAAATGCAGACCCTTTGAAGTCATACTGCAGGGGACCCATTCCATGGGTTCCAACTCTCCAGGTTTAAGCGATTCTTCCTTCAGCTAAAACATGCAGGGGAAACCCACAGTATGGTGCACCGTGTGACAGGGAAACGTTTTAAAATGCATCTCAGATTTCGTTCCCTTTTACTCGGGTTCACAATTCCAGACCCTTTACTAACACTACCCACTTGGAGAGTCAGTGCCTTTAACCTCCTGTTTGGCACATTTTGCAATTTCTGCGCAAGATGAACAGGAATAGGGAGAACCAATGAGAGACTAGCTGTAGGTGTCTGCACAGGCAAATTTAACGCTCATTTCCAACCAGGAAGAGGATTTAACCAAAGGCTCAGCATGCCATTCCGGAACCAGATTAGGGCCTGAAGCAATCCTGCGAGTTTGCGGCCAGCTCACAAGGAAGCGATTTGATGAAAGGAGATCATGGGCACTGTAATTCACAAACCTGCAGAGTTATATAAGACAGCTATCATCCAAAAATATATTGAAGGAAGCCTGCGAAGAGGACTTGAAAGCGGGGCACAATTGCAGGAAAACGATTTCAGGGGGTAGACTGGAATTACATTTAAAGCATAGGACAAGAGGCAGAACGTCGACAATGATGCACTTGGCCAAAAACGGCGTATGCGTTTTTTCCAGAATATATTCAGGAAAAAACGCATACGCCCTTTTTGGCCAACCAAGCAAGCATGTTAAAGAAATCTGCACTAGAGTGAAGTCTCAATGCCCACTGTCAAAACGGCCATCTGAAAAATGTGTAAAATCCAGACAGGCAACACAGACCATGGAGAACAGGGAGCTCTGTTATGCTGATGGGTGGGATGTAAATTGCCAAGAGCCACTCTGGAGAAGTGTATGGTGTTTCCTCAAACACCTAAAAAACAAAGCAACAGAGCCTACAGCATTTCCACTTATGGTCCTATAGCTTAGGGAAATTAAAATCAAAAACACACAGCCACCCCAAAGTTTCAGACGGCTCTGTTTACAAGAACCTCGTCGACGGTACAATTAAAATATCACAGAAAGCAAAAAATGCATAAAGAATTTGTGGTACGTACGTACATTGTTATATCACTCTACAATGAAATCTATGTCATCAGGCCCGTCGCGGCATAATGAGTGGATTCAGGTCGATGATTCTAAGTGAAATAAGTCACACAGAAAATGAAACATCATAAGAAATCACTAATACACCGAATGTAATCTTGGCTACACATGAACTGAATTGCAAAACAGAACAGGGTCTCAAATTAAGAAAACCAACTTATGTTTGCTTAAGGGGAAAGGTGAGTTTGGGTGCTGCATAAAACCAGAGATAGAAATTACCACAGATACCCTTCCATAAGTCAAATATGTAATAGTCAAGATCTACCCCTTGCTCAACGAGATGGCCTAAAAACCCTATATTCAACGCCTAGCAATACACCTGACTAGTAAGAATCTTCAAACCCATGGATTTATATGTCTCTATAAGAGAATCAAGCGTGTGTACAGCTGCATGTATGCAGCAGAGTAAATCCGATAAATACCCTTATCAAAATGAATTACAAAAACAAAACACAATGAGAGTGAAATAGAGAGCAATTCTTAAATAATTCATTCAGGGCTTGTGATGCAACCTGGATTTACCTCATCTACACCCAGAGCTGAGTGAGACATAAGGTTGGACACTTCGGGCTGATAGCATTGGTGAGGTTCGATGAGCAAATGCAGACCCTTTGAAGTCATACTGCATGTTACCCATTCCATGGGTCCCACCTCTCCAGGTTTAAGGGATTCTTCCTTCAGCTAAAACATGCATGGGAAACCCACAGTATGGTGCACCGTGTGACTGGGAAACGTTTTCAAATGCATCTCAGTTTTCGTCCCCTTTTACTCGGGTTCACCATTCCAGACCCTTTACTAACACTCTCCCCACTTGGAGAGTCAGTGCCTTTAACCTCCTGTTTGGCACACTTTGCAATTTCTGCGCAAGATGAACAGGAATAGGGAGAACCAATGAGAGAGTAGCTGTAGGTTTCTGCAAGGGCAAATTTAACGCTCATTTCCCACCAGGAAGAGGAAATAACTAAAGGCTCAGCATGCCGTGAGGGAACCAAATTAGGGCCTGAAGCAATCCTGCGGCTTTGCGGACAGCTCACAAGAAAGTGATTTGACGAAAGGAGCTCACGGGCACTGTAATTCACAAACCTTCAGCGTCATAAATGACAGCTATCGTCCAAAAATATATTGAAGGAAGGCTGCAAAGAGGACTTGAAAGCTGGGCAGATTTGCAGGAAAACGATTTCAGGGGGTAGACTGGAATTGCATTTAAAGCATACGAAAAGAGGGAGAACGTCGACGTTGATGCACTTGGCCAAAAAGGGCGTATGCATTTTTCCAGAATATATTCAGGAAAAAAAGCATACGCCCTTTTTGGCCAACCAAGCAAGCATGTTATAGAAATCTGCACTAAAATGAAGTCTCACTGCCCCCCGGCCAAAAGGGCCATCTGAAAAAAGTGTAAAATCCAGAAAGGCAGCACAGGCCATGGAGAAGAGGGAGACTTGTTATGCTGATGGGTGGGATGTAAATTGCCAAGAGCCACTCTGGGGAAGTGTATGGTGTTTCCTGAAACACCTAAAAAACAAAGCAACGGAACCTACGGCACTTCCACTTATGGTCCTATAGCTTAGGGAAATTAAAATCAAAAACACACAGCCACCCCAAAGTTTCAGACGGCTCTGTTTACAAGAACCACGTCTACGGTACAAGTTAAATATCCCAGAAAGCGAAAAATGCATAAAGAAGTTGTGGTACGTACGTACAATGGAATATCACTCACCAATGAAATCTATGTCATCAGGCCCGTCGTGGCATAATGAGTGGATTCAGGTACAATGATTCTAAGTGAAGTAAGTCTCACAGAAAATGAAACATCATAAGATATCACTAATACACCGAATGTAATCTTGGCTACACATGAACTGAATTTCAAAACAGAACAGGGTCTCAAATTTAGAAAACCAAATTATGTTTGCTTAAGGGGAAAGTTGAGTTGGGGTGCTGCATGAAAGCAGAGATAGAAATTAGCACAGATACCATTCCATACGTCAAATATGTAATACTCAAGACCTACCCCTTGCTCAACGAAATGGACTAACAACCCTATATTCAACGCCTAGGAATACACCTGACTAGTAAGAATATTCAAACCCATGGATTTATATGTCTCCATAAGAGAATCAAGCATGTGTACAGCTGCATGAAGGCAGCAGAGAAAATCCGATAAATCCCCTTATCAAAATGAATTACAAAAACAAAACACAATGACAGTGAAATAGACAGCAATTCTTAAATAATTCATGCAGGGCTTGTGATGCAACCTGGATTTACCTCATCTACACCCAGAGCTGAGTGAGACATAAGGTTGGACACTTCGGGCTGATAGCATTGGTGAGGTTCGATGAGCAAATGCAGACCCTTTGAAGTCATACTGCATGGGACCCATTCCATGGGTCCCAACTCTCCAGGTTTAAGGGATTCTTCCTTCAGCTAAAACATGCAAGGGAAACCCACAGTATGGTGCACCGTGTGACCGGGAAACGTTTTCAAATGTATCACAGAGTTCGTCCCCTTTTACTCGGGTTCACCATTCCAGACACCTTACTAACACTGTCCCTACTTGGAGAGTCAGTGTCTTTAACCTCCTGTTTGGCACAGTTTGCAATTTCTGCGCAAGATGAACAGGAATAGGGAGAACCAATGAGAGACTAGCTGTAGGTGACTGCACGGGCAAATTTAACGCTCATTTCCAGCCAGGAAGAGGATTTAACCAAACGCTCTGCATGACGTGCCGGAACCAGATTAGGGCTTGAAGAAATCTTGCGGGTTTGCGGAAAGCTCACAAGAAAGCGAATTGAAGAAAGGCGCTCAGGGGCACTGTAATTCACAAACCTGCAGAGTTATAAATGACAGCTATCGTCCAAAAATATATTGAAGGACGGCTGCGAAGAGGACTTGAAAGCGGGGCAGAATTGCAGGACAACGATTTCAGGGGGTAGACTGGAATTGCATTTAAAGCATAGGAAAAGAGTCAGAACGTCGACAATGATGCACTTGGCCAAAAAGTGCGTATGCGTCTTTTTCGGAATATATTCAGGAAAAAACGCATACGCCCTTTTTGGCCAACCAAGCAAGCATGTTAAAGAAATCTGCACTACAGTGAAGTCTCACTGCCCCCCGGTCAAAAGGGACATCTGAAAAAAGTGTAAAATCCACAAAGGCAGCACAGGCCATGGAGAACAGGGAGCCTTGTTATGCTGATGGGCGGGATGTAAATTGCCAAGAGCCACTCTGGAGAAGTGTATGGTGTTTCCTCAAACACCTAAAAAACAAAGCAACGGAGCCTATGGCACTTCCACTTATGGTCCTATAGCTTAGGGAAATTAAAATCAGACACACAGCCTCCCCAAAGTGTCGGACGGCTCTGTTTACAAGAACCTCGTGTACGGCACCAGTTAAATATCGCAGAAAGCAAAAAATGGATAAAGAGGTTGTGGTACGTATGTACAATGGAATATCACTCTCCAATGAAATCTATGTCATCAGGCCCGTCACGGCATAATGAGTGGCTTCAGGTACGATGATTCTAAGTGAAATAAGTCACACAGAAAATGAAACATCATAAGATATCACTAATACACCGAATGTAATCTTGGCTACACATGAACTGAAATACAAAATAGAAGAGGGTCTCAAATTTAGAAAACCAACTTATATTGGCTTAAGGGGAAAGGTGAGTTGGGGTGCTGCATAAAACCAGATATAGAAGTTAGCACAGATACCATTCCATAAGTCAAATATGTAATAGTCAAGACCTACCCCTTGCTCAACGAAATGGACTAACAACCCTATATTCAACACCTAGGAATACACCTGACTAGTAAGAATCTTCAAACCCAAGGATTTATATGTCTCCATAAGAGAATCAAGCGTGTGTACAGCTGCATGAAGGCAGCAGAGAAAATCCGATAAATCCCATTATCAAAATGAATTACAAAAACTAAACACAATGACAGTGAAATAGAGAGCAATTCTTAAATAATTCATTCAGGGCTTGTGATGCAACCTGGATTTACCTCATCTACACCCAGAGCTGAGTGAAACATAAGGTTGGACACTTCGGGCTGATAACATTGGTGAGGTTCGATGAGCAAATGCAGACCCTTTGAAGTCATACTGCATGGGACCCATTCCATGGATCCCAACTCTCCAGGTTTAAGGGATGCTTCCTTCAGCTAAAACATGCATGGGAAACCCACAGTATGGTGCACCGTGTGACCTGGAAACGTTTTCAAATGCATCTCAGGTTTAGTCCTCTTTTATTCGGGTTCACAATTCCAGACCCTTTGCTAACACTCTCCCAACTTGGAGAGTCAGTGCCTTTAACCTCCTGTTTGGCACAGTTTGCAATTTCTACACAAGATGAACAGGAATAGGGAGAACCAATGAGAGACTAGCTGTAGGTGTCTGCACGGGCAATTTTAACACTCATTTCCCGCCAGGAAGAGGAATTAACCTAAGGCTCAGCATGCCGTGCCGGAAAAAGTTTAGGGCCTGAAGCAATCCTGCAGGTTTGCGACCAGCTCACAAGAAAGCGATTTGAAGAAAGGAGCTCAGGGGCACTGTAATTCACAAACCTGCAGAGTTATAAATGACAGCTATCGTCCAAAAATATATTGAAGGAAGGGTGCGAAGAGGACTTGAAAGCAGGGCAGAATTGCAGGAAAACGATTTCAGGGGGTAGACTGGAATTGCATTTAAAGCATAGGAAAGGAGGCAGAACGTCGAAAATGATGCACTTGGCCAAAAAGGGCGTATGCGTTTTTTCCTGAATATATTCAGGAAAAAACGCATACGCACTTTTTGGTCAACCAAGCAAGCATGTTAAAGAAATCTGCACTAGAGTGAAGTCTCAATGCCCCCCGGTCAAAAGGGCCATCTGAAAAAGGGGTAAAATCCAGAAAAGCAGCACAGGCCATGGAGAACAGGGAGCCTTGTTATGCTGATGGGCGGGATGTAAATTGCCAAGAGTCACCATGGAGAACTGTATGGTGTATCCTCAAACACCTAAAAAACAAAGCAACGGAGCCTACGGCACTTCCACTTATGGTACTATAGCTTAGGGAAATTAAAATCAGAAACACACAGCCACCCCAAAGTGTCGGACGGCTCTGTTTATAAGAACCTCGTGTACAGCACAAGTTAAATATCGCAGAAAGCAAAAAATGGATAAAGAAGTTGTGGTACGTATGTACAATGGAATATCACTCTGCAATGAAATCAATGTAATCAGTCCCGTCGTGACATAATGAGTGGATTCAGGTACGATGATTCTAAGTGAAGTAAGTCTCACAGAAAATGAAACATCATAAGATATCACTAATACACCGAATGTAATCTTGGCTACACATGAACTGAATTACAAAACAGAACAGGGTCTCAAATTTAGAAAACCAACTTATGTTTCCTTAAGGGGAAAGTTCAGTTGGGGTGCTGTATAAAAGCAGAGATGGAAATTAGCACAGATACCATTCCATACGTCAAATATGTAATACTCAAGACCTACCCCTTGCTCAACGAAATGGACTAACAACCCTATATTCAACGCCTAGGAATACACCTGACTAGTAAGAATATTCAAACCCATGGATTTATATGTCTCCATAAGAGAATCAAGCGTGTGTACAGCTGCATGAAGGCAGCAGAGAAAATCCGATAAATCCCCTTATCAAAATGAATTACAAAAACAAAACACAATGACAGTGAAATAGAGAGCAATTCTTAAATAATTCATTCAGGGCTTGTGATGCAACCTGGATTTACCTCATCTACACCCAGAGCTGAGTGAGACATAAGGTTGGACACTTCGGGCTGATAGCATTGGTGAGGTTCGATGAGCAAATGCAGACCCTTTGAAGTCATACTGCATGGGACCCATTCCATGGGTCCCAACTCTCCAGGTTTAAGGGATTCTTCCTTCAGCTAAAACATGCATGGGAAACCCACAGTATGGTGCACCGTGTGACCGGGAAACGTTTTCAAATGCATCTCAGTATTCGACCCCTTTTTCTCGGGTTCACAATTCCAGACCCATTACTATCACTCTCCCCACTTGGAGAGTCAGTGCCTTTAACCTCCTGTTTGGCACAGTTTGCAATTTCTGCGCACGATGAACAGGAATAGGGAGAACCAATGAGAGAGTAGCTGTAGGTGTCTGCACGGGCAAATTTAACGATCATTTCCCACCAGGAAGAGGATTTAACGAAACGCTCAGCATGCCATCCCGGAACCAGATTAGGGCCTGAAGCAATCCTGCGGGTTTGCGGCTAGCTCACAAGAAAGCGATTTGAAGAAAAGAGCTCAGGGGCAGTGTAATTCACAAACCTACAGAGTTATAAATGACAGCTATCGTCCAAAAATATATTGAAGGAAGGCTGCGAAGAGGACTTGAAAGCGGGGCACAATTGCAGGAAAACGATTTCAGGGGGTAGACTGGAATTGCATTTAAAGCATAGGAAAGGAGGCAGAACGTCGAAAATGATGCACTTGGCCAAAAAGGGCGTATGCGTTTTTTCCTGAATATATTCAGGAAAAAACGCATACGCACTTTTTGGTCAACCAAGCAAGCATGTTAAAGAAATCTGCACTACAGTGAAGTCTCACTGCCCCCCGGTCAAAAAGGGCCATCTGAAAAAAGTGTAAAATCCAGAAAAGCAGCACAGGCCATGGAGAACAGGGAGCCTTGTTATGCTGATGGGCGGGATGTAAATTGCCAAGAGTCACTCTGGAGAACTGTATGGTGTATCCTCAAACACCTAAAAAACAAAGCAACGGAGCCTACGGCACTTCCACTTATGGTACTATAGCTTAGGGAAATTCAAATCAGAAACACATAGCCACCCCAAAGTTTCAGATGGCTCTGTTTACAAGAACCTCGTCTACGGTACAAGTTAAATATCCCAGAAAGCGAAAAATGCATAAAGAAGTTGTGGTACGTATTTACAATGGAATATCACTCACCAATGAAATCTATGTCATCAGGCCCGTTGTGGCATAATGAGTTGATTCAGGTACGATGATTCTAAGTGAAGTAAGTCACACAGGAAATGCAACATCATAAGATATCACTAATACACGGAATGTAATCTTGGCTACACATGAACTGAATTACAAAACAGGACAGGGTCTCAAATTTAGAAAACCAACTTATGTTTGCTTAAGGGGAAAGTTGAGTTGGGGTGCTGCATAAAACCAGAGATAGAAATTAGCACAAATACCATTCCATAAGTCAAATATGTAATAGTCAAGACCTACCCCTTGCTCAACGAAATGGGCTAAACACCCTATATTCAACGCCTAGGAATACACCTGACTAGTAGGAATCTTCAAACCCATGGATTTATATGTCTCCATAAGAGAAACAAGCGTGTGTACAGCTGCATGAAGGCAGCAGAGAAAATCCGATAAATCCCATTATCGAAATGAATTACAAAATCAAAACACAAAGACAGTGAAATAGAGAGCAATTCTTAAATAATTCATGCAGGGCTTGTGATGCAACCTGGATTTACCTCATCTACACCCAGAGCTGAGTGAGACATAAGGTTGGACACTTCTGGCTGATAGCATTGGTGAGGTTCGATGAGCAAATGCAGACCCTTTGAAGTCATACTGCATGGTACCCATTCCATGGGTCCCAAATCTCCAGGTTTAACGGATTCTTCCTTAAGCTAAAACATGCATGGGAAACCCACATTATGGTGCACCATGTGACCGGGAAACGTTTTCAAATGTATCTCAGTTTTCGTCCCCCTTTACTCAGGTTCACCATTCCCGACCCTTTACTAACCCTCTCCCCACTTGGAGAGTCAGTGCCTTTAACCTCCTCTTTGGCACAGTTTGCAATTTCTGCGCAAGATGAACAGGAAAAGGGAGAACCAATGAGAGACTAGCTGTAGGTGTCTGCACGGGCAAATTTAACGCTCATTTCCCACCAGGAAGAGGAATTAATCAAAGGATCAGCATGCCGTACCGGAAACAGATTAGTGCCTGAAGCAATCCTGCGGTTTTGCGGCCAGCTCACAACAAAGCGATTTGAAGAAAGGAGCTCAGGGGCACTGTAATTCGCAAACCTGCAGAGTTATAAATGACAGCTATCGTCCAAAAATATATTGAAGGAAGGGTGCGAAGAGGACTTGAAAGAGGGGCAGAATTGCAGGAAAACGATTTCGGGGTGTAGACTGGAATTGCATTTAAAGCATAGGAAAGGAAGCAGAACGTCGACAATGATGCACTTGGCCAAAAAGGGCGTATGTGTGTTTTCCTGAATATATTCAGGAAAAAACGCATATGCACTTTTTGGCCAACCAAGCAAGCATGTTAAAGAAATCGGCACTACAGTGAAGTCTCACTGCCCCCCAGTCAAAAGGGCCATCTGAAAAAATTGTAAAATCCAGAAAGGCAGCACAGGCCATGGAGAACAGGGAGCTCTGTTATGCTGATGGGCGAGATGTAAATTGCCAAGAGTCACTCTGGAGAAGTGTATGGTGTATCCTCAAACACCTAAAAAACAAAGCAACGGAGCATACGGCACTACCACTTATGGTCCTATAGCTTAGGGAAATTAAAATCAGAAAAACACAGCCACCCCAAAGTGTCGGACGGCTCTGTATATAAGAACCTCGTGTACGGCACAAGTTAAATATCGCAGAAAGCAAAAAATGGATAAAGAAGTTGTGGTACGTATGTACAATGGAATATCACTCTCCAATGAAATCTATGTCATCAGGCCCGTTGTGGCATAATGAGTGGATTCAGGTACGATGATTCTAAGTGAAGTAATCTCACAGAAAATGAAACATCATAAGATATCACTAATACACCGAATATAATCTTGGCTACACATGAACTGAATTACAAAACAGAACAGGGTCTCAAATTTAGAAAACCAACTTATGTTTGCTTAAGGGGAAAGGTGAGTTGGGGTGCTGCATAAAAGCAGAGATAGAAATTAGCACAGATACCATTCCATACGTCAAATATGTAATACTCAAGACCTACAACTTGCTCAAAGAAATGGACGAACAACCTTATATTCAACGCCTAGGAATACACCTGGCTAGTAAGAATCTTCAAACCCATGGATTTATATGTCTCCATAAGAGAATCAAGCGTGTGTACAGCTGCATGAAGGCAGCAGAGATAATCTGATAAATCCCATTATCAAAATGAATTACAAAAACAAAACACAATGACAGTGAAATAGAGAGCAATTCTTAAATAATTCATTCAGGGCTTGTGATGCAACCTGGATTTACCTCATCTACACCCAGAGCTGAGTGAGACATAAGGTTGGACACTTCGGGCTGATAGCTTTGGTGAGGTTCGATGAGCAAATGCAGACCATTTGAAGTCATACTGCATGGTACCCATTCCATGGGTCCCAAATCTCCAGGTTTAAGCGATCCTTCCTTCAGCTAAAACATGCATGGGAAACCCAAAGTATGGTGCACCGTGTGACCGGGAAACGTTTTCAAATGCATCTCAGTTTCCGTCCCCTTTTACTCGGGTTCACAATTCCAGACCGTTTACTAATACTCTCCCCACTTGGAGAGTCAGTGCCTTTAACTTCCTGTTTGGCACAGTTTGCAATTTCTGCGCAAGATGAACAGGAATAGGGAGAAACAATGAGAGACTAGCTGTAGGTGTCTGCACAGGCAAATTTAACGCTCATTTGCCACCAGGAAGTGGAATTAACCAAACGCTCAGCATGCCATGCCGGAACCAGATTAGGGCCTGAAGCAATCCTGCGGGTTTGCGGCCAGCTCACAAGAAAGCGATTTGAAGAAAGGAGCTCAGGGGCACTGTAATTCACAAACCTGCAGAGTTATAAATGACAGTTATCGTCCAAAAATGAATTGAAGGAAGGCTGCGAAGAGGACTTGAAAGCGGGGCAGAATTGCAGGAGAACGATTTCAGGGGGTAGACTGGAATTGCATTTAAAGCATAGGAAAAGAGGCAGAACGTCGACAATGATGCACTTGGCCAAAAAGGGCGTATGCGTTTTTTCCTGAATATATTCAGGAAAAAACGCATACGCCCTTTTTGGCCAACCAAGCAAGCATGTTAAAGAAATCTGCACTACAATGAAGTCTCACTGCCCACAGGTCAAAAGGGCCATCTGAAAAAAGTGTAAAATCCAGAAAGACAGGACAGGCCATGGAGAACAGGGAGCCTTATAATATTGATTTACGGGATGTAAATTGCCAACAGCCACTCTGGAGAAGTGTATGGTGTTTCCTGAAACACGTAGGAAACAAAGCAACACAGCCTATGGCACTTCCACTTATGGTCCTATAGCTTAGGGAAATTGAAATCAAAAACACACAGCCACCCCAAAGTTTGGGACGGCTCTGTTTAGTAGAACCTCATCTAAGGTACGAGGTAAATATCCCAGAAAGCGAAAAATGGATAAAGAAGTTGTGGTACGTACGTACAATGGAATATCACTCAGCAATGAAATCTATGTCATCAGACCCGTTGCGGCATAATGAGTGGATTCAGGTACGATGATTCTACGTGAAATAAGTCACACAGAAAAAGAAACATCATAAGATATCACTAATACACGGAATGAAAACTTGGCTACACATGAACTGAATTACAAAACAGAACAGGTACTTAAATGTAGAAAACCAACTTATGCTTGCTTATGGGGAAAGGTGAGTTGGGGTGCTGCATAAAACCAGAGATAGAAATTAGCACAGATACCATTCCATAAGCCAAATATGTAACAGACAAGACCTACGCCTTGCTCAACGAAATGGACTCAACACCCCATATTCAACGCCTAGGAATATACCTGACTAGTAAGAATCTTAAAACCCACGGATTTATACGTCTCCGTAAGAGAAACATGCGTGTGTACAGCGGCATAAAGGTAGCAGTGAAAACCCGATAAATCCCATTATCAAAATAATTTTCAAATACAAAACACAATGACAGTGAAATAGAGAGCAATTCTTAAATAATTCATTCAGGGCTTGTGATGCAACCTGGATTTACCACATCTACACCCAGAGCTGGGTGAGACATAAGGCTGGACACTTCGGGCTGATAGCATTGGTGAGGTTCGGTGAGCAAATGCAGACCCTTTGAAGTCATACTGCATGGAACCCTTTCCATGGGTCCCAACTCTCCAGGTTTAAGGGATTCTTCCTTCAGCTAAAACATGCATGGGAAACCCAGAGTATGGTCCACCGTGTGATTGGGAAACGTTTTCAAATGCATCTCAGTTTTCGTTCCCTGGTACTCGGGTTCACCATTCCAGACGCTTTACTAACACTCTCCCCACTTGGAGAGTCAGTGCCTTTAAGCTCCTGTTTGGCACAGTTTGCAATTTCTGCGCAAGGTGAACAGGAATAGGGAGAACCAATGAGAGACTAGCTGTAGGTGTCTGCACGGGCAAATGTAACGCTCATTTCCCACCAGGAAGAGGAATTAACCAATGGCTCAGCGTGCCCTGCCAGAAAGAGATTAGGGCCTAAAGCAATCCTGCGGTTTTGCTGCCAGCTCACAAGAAAACGAGTTGAAGAAATGAGCTCAGGGGCACTGTAATTCACAAACCTGCAGAGTTATGAATGACAGCTATCGTCCAAAAATATATTGAAGTAAGTCTGCGAAGCGGACTTGAAAGAGGGGCAGAATTTCAGGAAAACGGTTTCAGGGGATAGACTGGAATTACACTTAAAGCATAGGAAAAGAGGCAGAATGTCGACAATGATGCACTTGGCCAAAAAGTGCATATGCGTTTTTTCCTGAATATATTCAGGAAAAAACGCATACGCCCTTTTTGGCCAACTAAGCAAGCGTGTAAAGGAAATCTGCACTACAAGGGAAGTCTCACTGCCCCCCAGTCAACAGGGCCATCTGGAAAAAGTGTAAAATCCAGAAAGGCAGGACAGGCCATGGAGAACATGGAGCCTTGTTATGCTGATGGGCAGGATGTAAATTGCCAACAGCCACACTGGAGAAGTGTATGGTGTTTCCTGAAACACGTAGGAAACAAAGCAACACAGCCTATGGCACTTCCACTTATGGTCCAGTAGCTTAGGGACATTAAAATCAAAAACACACATCCACCCCAAAATTTGGGATGGCTCTGTTTACAAAAACCTCATCTACGGTACAAGTTAAATATCCCAGAAAGCGAAAAATGGATTAAGAAGTTGTGGTACGTACGTACAATGAAATATCACCCAGCAATGAAATCTATGTCATCAGGCCCGTAGCGGCATAATGAGTGGATTCAGGTACGATGATTCTACGTGAAATAAGTCTCACAGAAAAAGAAACATCATAAGATATCACTAATACACGGAATGCTAACTTGGCTACAGATGAACTGAACTACAAAACAGAACAGGGTCTCAAATTTAGAAAACCAACTTATGCTTGCTTATGTGGAAAGGTGAGTTGCGGTGCTGCATAAAACCAGAGATTTTAATTAGCACAGATACCATTCCATAAGCCAAATATGTAAGAGACAAGACCTACTTCTTGCTCAACGAAATGGGCTCAACACCACATATTCTACCCTTAGGAATATACGTGATTAGTAAGAATGTTAAAACCCATGGATTTATATGTCTCCGTAAGAGAATCAAGCGTGTGTACAGCGGCCTAAACGCAGCAATGAAAATCCGATAAATCCCGTTATAAAAAAAATTTCAAAAACAAAACACAATGACAGTGAAATAGAGAGCAATTCTTAAATAATTCATTCAGAGCTTGTGATGCAACCTGGATTTACCACATCTACACCCAGAGCTCGGTGAGACATAAGTTTCGACACTTCTGGCTGATAGCATTGGTGAGGTTCGGTTAGCAAATGCAGACCCTTTGAAGTCATACTGCTTGGTACCCATTCCAAGGGTCCCAACTCTCTAGGTTTAAGAAATTCTTCCTTCAGCTAAAACACGCATGGGAAACCCAGACTATGGTACACTGGGTGATTGGGAAATGTTTTCAAATGCATCTCAGTTTTTGTCCCCTGGTACTCGGGTTCACCATTCCAGACCCTTCACTAACACTCTCCCCACTCGGAGAGTCAGTGCCTTTAACCTCCTGTTTGGCACAGTTTGCAATTTCTGCGCAAGATGAACAGGAATAGGGAGAACCAATGAGAGACTAGCTGTAGGAGTCTGTACGGGCAAATGTATCGCTCACTGCCCACCAGGAAGAGGAATTAATCAAAGGCTCAGCGTGCCCTGCCGGAAACAGATTAGGGACTGAAGCAATCCTGCGGTTTTGCAGCCAGCTCAGAAGAATGCGAGTTGAAGAAAGGAGCTCAGGGGCACTGTAATTCACAAACCTGCAGAGTTATGAATGACAGCTATCGTCCAAAAATATATTGAAGTAAGTCTGCGAAGAGGACTAGAAAGCGGGGCAGAATACCAGGAGAACGATTTCAGGGGGTAGACTGGAATTGCACTTAAAGCACAGGAAAAGAGACAGAATGTTGACAATGATGCACTTGGCCAAAATGGGCGTAAGCGTTTTTTCCTTAATATATTCAGGAAAAAACGCATACGCACTTTTAGGCCAACCCAGCAAGCGTGTACAGGAAATCTGCACTACAATGAAGTCTCACTGCGCCCCAGTCAAAAGGGCCATCTGAAAAAAGTGTAAAATCCAGAAAGACAGGACAGGCCATGGAGAAGAGGGAGCCTTATAATATTGATTTACGGGATGTAAATTGCCAACAGCCACTCTGGAGAAGTGTATGGTGTTTCCTGAAACACGTAGGAAACAAAGCAACACAGCCTATGGCACTTCCACTTATGGTCCTATAGCTTTGGGAAATTAAAATCAAAAACACACAGCCACCCCAAAGTTTGGGACGGCTCTGTTTACAAGAACCTCATCTACGGTACGAGTTAAATATCCCAGAAAGTGAAAAATGGATAAAGAAGTTCTGGTACATACGTACAGTGGAATATCACTCAGCAATTATATCTATGTCATCAGGCCCATAGCGGCATAATGAGAGTATTCAGGTACGATGATTCTACGTGAAATAAGTCACACAGAAAAAGAAACATCATAAGATATCACTAATACACGGAATGTAAACTTGGCTACACATGAACTGAATTACAAAACAGAACAGGGTCTCAAATTTAGAAAACCAACTTATGCTTGCTTATGGGGAAAGGTGAGTTGGGGTGCTGCATAAAACCAGCGATTGAAATTAGCACAGATACCGTTCCATAAGCCAAATAAGTAATAGACCAGACCTACTCCTTGCTCAACGAAATGGACTCAACACCCCATATTCAAGGCCTAGGAATATACTTGACTAGCAAGAATCTTAAAACCCACGGATTTATATGTCTCCGTAAGAGAAACATGCGTGTGTACAGTGGCATAAAGGTAGCAGTGAAAACCCGATAAATCCCATTATCAAAATAATTTTCAAATACAAAACACAATGACAGTGAAATAGAGAGCAATTCTTAAATAATTCATTCAGGGCTTGTGATGCAACCTGGATTTACCACATCTACACCCAGAGCTGGGTGAGACATAAGGCTGGACACTTCGGGCTGATAGCATTGGTGAGGTTCGGTGAGCAAATGCAGACCCTTTGAAGTCATACTGCATGGAACCCTTTCCATGGGTCCCAACTCTCCAGGTTTAAGGGATTCTTCCTTCAGCTAAAACATGCATGGGAAAACCAGAGTATGGTCCACCGTGTGATTGGGAAACGTTTTCAAATGCATCTCAGTTTTCGTCCCCTGGTACTCGGGTTCACCATTCCAGACGCTTTACTAACACTCTCCCCACTTGGAGAGTCAGTGCCTTTAAGCTCCTGTTTGGCACAGTTTGCAATTTCTGCGCAAGGTGAACAGGAATAGGGAGAACCAATGAGAGACTAGCTGTAGGTGTCTGCACGGGCAAATGTAACGCTCATTTCCCACCAGGAAGAGGAATTAACCAATGGCTCAGCGTGCCCTGCCAGAAAGAGATTAGGGCCTAAAGCAATCCTGCGGTTTTGCTGCCAGCTCACAAGAAAACGAGTTGAAGAAATGAGCTCAGGGGCACTGTAATTCACAAACCTGCAGAGTTATGAATGACAGCTATCGTCCAAAAATATATTGAAGTAAGTCTGCGAAGCGGACTTGAAAGAGGGGCAGAATTTCAGGAAAACGGTTTCAGGGGGTAGACTGGAATTACACTTAAAGCATAGGAAAAGAGGCAGAATGTCGACAATGATGCACTTGGCCAAAAAGTGCATATGCGTTTTTTCCTGAATATATTCAGGAAAAAACGCATATGCCCTTTTTGGCCAACTAAGCAAGCGTGTAAAGGAAATCTGCACTACAAGGGAAGTCTCACTGCCCCCCAGTCAACAGGGCCATCTGGAAAAAGTGTAAAATCCAGAAAGGCAGGACAGGCCATGGAGAACATGGAGCCTTGTTATGCTGATGGGCAGGATGTAAATTGCCAACAGCCACACTGGAGAAGTGTATGGTGTTTCCTGAAACACGTAGGAAACAAAGCAACACAGCCTATGGCACTTCCACTTATGGTCCAGTAGCTTAGGGACATTAAAATCAAAAACACACATCCACCCCAAAATTTGGGATGGCTCTGTTTACAAAAACCTCATCTACGGTACAAGTTAAATATCCCAGAAAGCGAAAAATGGATTAAGAAGTTGTGGTACGTACGTACAATGAAATATCACCCAGCAATGAAATCTATGTCATCAGGCCCGTAGCGGCATAATGAGTGGATTCAGGTACGATGATTCTACGTGAAATAAGTCTCACAGAAAAAGAAACATCATAAGATATCACTAATACACGGAATGTAAACTTGGCTACAGATGAACTGAACTACAAAACAGAACAGGGTCTCAAATTTAGAAAACCAACTTGTGCTTGCTTATGTGGAAAGGTGAGTTGCGGTGCTGCATAAAACCAGAGATTTTAATTAGCACAGATACCGTTCCATAAGCCAAATATGTAAGAGACAAGACCTACTTCTTGCTCAACGAAATGGGCTCAACACCACATATTCTACCCTTAGGAATATACGTGATTAGTAAGAATGTTAAAACCCATGGATTTATATGTCTCCGTAAGAGAATCAAGCGTGTGTACAGCGGCCTAAACGCAGCAATGAAAATCCGATAAATCCCGTTATAAAAAAAATTTCAAAAACAAAACACAATGACAGTGAAATAGAGAGCAATTCTTAAATAATTCATTCAGAGCTTGTGATGCAACCTGGATTTACCACATCTACACCCAGAGCTCGGTGAGACATAAGTTTCGACACTTCTGGCTGATAGCATTGGTGAGGTTCGGTGAGCAAATGCAGACCCTTTGAAGTCATACTGCTTGGTACCCATTCCAAGGGTCCCAACTCTCTAGGTTTAAGAAATTCTTCCTTCAGCTAAAACACGCATGGGAAACCCAGACTATGGTACACTGGGTGATTGGGAAATGTTTTCAAATGCATCTCAGTTTTTGTCCCCTGGTACTCGGGTTCACCATTCCAGACCCTTCACTAACACTCTCCCCACTCGGAGAGTCAGTGCCTTTAACCTCCTGTTTGGCACAGTTTGCAATTTCTGCGCAAGATGAACAGGAATAGGGAGAACCAATGAGAGACTAGCTGTAGGAGTCTGTACGGGCAAATGTATCGCTCACTGCCCACCAGGAAGAGGAATTAATCAAAGGCTCAGCATGCCCTGCCGGAAACAGATTAGGGACTGAAGCAATCCTGCGGTTTTGCAGCCAGCTCAGAAGAATGCCATTTGAAGAAAGGAGCTCAGGGGCACTGTAATTCACAAACCTGCAGAGTTATGAATGACAGCTATCGTCCAAAAATATATTGAAGTAAGACTGCGAAGAGGACTAGAAAGCAGGGCAGAATACCAGGAAAACGATTTCAGGGGGTAGACTGGAATTGCACTTAAAGCACAGGAAAAGAGACAGAATGTTGACAATGATGCACTTGGCCAAAATGGGCGTAAGCGTTTTTTCCTTAATATATTCAGGAAAAAACGCATACGCACTTTTTGGCCAACCAAGCAAGCGTGTACAGGAAATTTGCACTACAATGAAGTCTCACTGCGCCCCAGTCAAAAGGGCCATCTGAAAAAAGTGTAAAATCCAGAAAGACAGGACAGGCCATGGAGAACAGGGAGCCTTATAATATTGATTTACGGGATGTAAATTGCCAACAGCCACTCTGGAGAAGTGTATGGTGTTTCCTGAAACACGTAGGAAACAAAGCAACACAGCCTATGGCACTTCCACTTATGGTCCTATAGCTTAGGGAAATTAAAATCAAAAACACACAGCCACCCCAAAGTTTGGGACGGCTCTGTTTAGTAGAACCTCATCTAAGGTACGAGGTAAATATCCCAGAAAGCGAAAAATGGATAAAGAAGTTGTGGTACGTACGTACAATGGAATATCACTCAGCAATGAAATCTATGTCATCAGACCCGTTGCGGCATAATGAGTGGATTCAGGTACGATGATTCTACGTGAAATAAGTCACACAGAAAAAGAAACATCATAAGATATCACTAATACACGGAATGAAAACTTGGCTACACATGAACTGAATTACAAAACAGAACAGGTACTTAAATGTAGAAAACCAACTTATGCTTGCTTATGGGGAAAGGTGAGTTGGGGTGCTGCATAAAACCAGAGATAGAAATTAGCACAGATACCATTCCATAAGCCAAATATGTAACAGACAAGACTTACGCCTTGCTCAACGAAATGGACTCAACACCCCATATTCAACGCCTAGGAATATACCTGACTAGTAAGAAACTTAAAACCCATGGATTAATATTTCTCCTTAAGAGAATCAAGCGTGTGTACAGCGGCATAAACGCAGCAGTGAAAATCCGATAAATACCATTATAAAAATAATTTTCAAATACAAAACACAATGACAGTGAAATAGCAATTCTTAAATAATTCATTCAGGGCTTGTGATGCAACCTGGATTTACCACATCTACACCCAGAGCTGGGTGAGACATAAGGCTGGACACTTTGGGCTGATAGCATTGGTGAGGTTCGGTGAGCAAATGCAGACCCTTTGAAGTCATACTACATGGTACCCATTCCATGGGTCCCAACTCTACAGGTTTAAGGGATTCTTCCTTCAGCTAAAACATGCATGGGAAACCCAGAGTATGGTCCACCGTGTGATTGGGAAACGTTTTCAAATGCATCTCAGTTTTCGTCCCCTGGTACTCGGGTTCACCATTCCAGACCCTTTACTAACACTCTCCCCACTTGGAGAGTCATTGCCTTTAACCTCCTGTTTGGCACAGTTTGCAATTTCTGCGCAAGATGAACAGGAATAGGGAGAATCAATGAGAGACTAGCTGTAGGTGTCTGCACTGGCAAATGTAACGATCATTTCCCACCATGACGAGCAATTAACCAAATGCTCAGCGTCCCCTGCTGGAAAGTGCTTAGGGGCTAAAGCAATCCTGCGGTTTTGCTGCCAGCTCACAAGAAAACGAGTTGAAGAAATGAGCTCAGGGGAACTGTAATTCACAAACGTGCAGAGTTATGAATGACAGCTATCGTCCAAAAATATACTGAAGTAAGTCTGCGAAGATGACTTGAAAGAGGGGCAGAATTTCAGGAAAACGATTTCAGGGGGTAGACTGGAATTGCACTTAAAGCATAGGAAAAGAGGCAGAATGTCGACAATGATGCACTTGGCCAAAAGGGGCATATGCGTTTTTTCCTGAATATATTCAGGAGAAAACGCATATACCATTTTTGGCCAACCAAGCAAGCGTGAAAAAAAATCTGCACTACAAGGGAAGTCTCACTGCCCCCTGGTCAACAGGGCCATCTGAAAAAAGTGTAAAATCCAGAAATACAGGACAGGCCATGGAGAACAGGGAGCCTTGTTATGCTGACGGGCGGGATGTAAATTGCCAACAGCCACTCTGGAGAAGTGTATGGTGTTTACTGAAACTTGTAGGAAACAAAGCAACACAGCCTATGGCACTTCCACTTATGGTCCTGTAGCTTAGGGACATTAAAATCTAAAACACACATCCACCCCAATGTTTGGGACAGCTCTGTTTACAAGAACCTCATCTACGGTACAAGTTAAATATCCCAGAAAGCGAAAAATGGATAAAGAAGTTGTGGTACGTACGTACAATGTAATATCACTCAGCAATGAAATCTATGTCATCAGGCCCGTAGCGGCATAATGAGTGGATTCAGGTACGATGATTCTAAGTGAAATAAGTCACACAGAAAAAGAAACATCATAAGATATCACTAATACACGGAATGTAAACTTGGCTACACATGAACTGAATTACAAAACAGAACAGGGCCTTAAATTTAGAAAAACAACTTATGCTTGCTTATGGGGAAAGATGAGTTGGCGTGCTGCATAGTACCAGAGATTGAAATTAACACAGATACCATTCCATAAGCCAAATATGTAATAGACAAGACCTACTCCTTGCTCAACGAAATGGACTCAACACCCCATATTCAACGCCTAGGAATATACCTGACTAGTAAGAATCTTAAAACCCACGGATTTATACGTCTCCGTAAGAGAAACATGCGTGTGTACAGCGGCATAAAGGTAGCAGTGAAAACCCGATAAATCCCATTATCAAAATAATTTTCAAATACAAAACACAATGACAGTGAAATAGAGAGCAATTCTTAAATAATTCATTCAGGGCTTGTGATGCAACCTGGATTTACCACATCTACACCCAGAGCTGGGTGAGACATAAGGCTGGACACTTCGGGCTGATAGCATTGGTGAGGTTCGGTGAGCAAATGCAGACCCTTTGAAGTCATACTGCATGGAACCCTTTCCATGGGTCCCAACTCTCCAGGTTTAAGGGATTCTTCCTTCAGCTAAAACATGCATGGGAAACCCAGAGTATGGTCCACCGTGTGATTGGGAAACGTTTTCAAATGCATCTCAGTTTTCGTTCCCTGGTACTCGGGTTCACCATTCCAGACGCTTTACTAACACTCTCCCCACTTGGAGAGTCAGTGCCTTTAAGCTCCTGTTTGGCACAGTTTGCAATTTCTGCGCAAGGTGAACAGGAATAGGGAGAACCAATGAGAGACTAGCTGTAGGTGTCTGCACGGGCAAATGTAACGCTCATTTCCCACCAGGAAGAGGAATTAACCAATGGCTCAGCGTGCCCTGCCAGAAAGAGATTAGGGCCTAAAGCAATCCTGCGGTTTTGCTGCCAGCTCACAAGAAAACGAGTTGAAGAAATGAGCTCAGGGGCACTGTAATTCACAAACCTGCAGAGTTATGAATGACAGCTATCGTCCAAAAATATATTGAAGTAAGTCTGCGAAGCGGACTTGAAAGAGGGGCAGAATTTCAGGAAAACGGTTTCAGGGGATAGACTGGAATTACACTTAAAGCATAGGAAAAGAGGCAGAATGTCGACAATGATGCACTTGGCCAAAAAGTGCATATGCGTTTTTTCCTGAATATATTCAGGAAAAAACGCATACGCCCTTTTTGGCCAACTAAGCAAGCGTGTAAAGGAAATCTGCACTACAAGGGAAGTCTCACTGCCCCCCAGTCAACAGGGCCATCTGGAAAAAGTGTAAAATCCAGAAAGGCAGGACAGGCCATGGAGAACATGGAGCCTTGTTATGCTGATGGGCAGGATGTAAATTGCCAACAGCCACACTGGAGAAGTGTATGGTGTTTCCTGAAACACGTAGGAAACAAAGCAACACAGCCTATGGCACTTCCACTTATGGTCCAGTAGCTTAGGGACATTAAAATCAAAAACACACATCCACCCCAAAATTTGGGATGGCTCTGTTTACAAAAACCTCATCTACGGTACAAGTTAAATATCCCAGAAAGCGAAAAATGGATTAAGAAGTTGTGGTACGTACGTACAATGAAATATCACTCAGCAATGAAATCTATGTCATCAGGCCCGTAGCGGCATAATGAGTGGATTCAGGTACGATGATTCTACGTGAAATAAGTCTCACAGAAAAAGAAACATCATAAGATATCACTAATACACGGAATGTAAACTTGGCTACAGATGAACTGAACTACAAAACAGAACAGGGTCTCAAATTTAGAAAACCAACTTATGCTTGCTTATGTGGAAAGGTGAGTTGCGGTGCTGCATAAAACCAGAGATTTTAATTAGCACAGATACCATTCCATAAGCCAAATATGTAAGAGACAAGACCTACTTCTTGCTCAACGAAATGGGCTCAACACCACATATTCTACCCTTAGGAATATACGTGATTAGTAAGAATGTTAAAACCCATGGATTTATATGTCTCCGTAAGAGAATCAAGCGTGTGTACAGCGGCCTAAACGCAGCAATGAAAATCCGATAAATCCCGTTATAAAAAAATTTCAAAAACAAAACACAATGACAGTGAAATAGAGAGCAATTCTTAAATAATTCATTCAGAGCTTGTGATGCAACCTGGATTTACCACATCTACACCCAGAGCTCGGTGAGACATAAGTTTCAACACTTCTGGCTGATAGCATTGGTGAGGTTCGGTTAGCAAATGCAGACCCTTTGAAGTCATACTGCTTGGTACCCATTCCAAGGGTCCCAATTCTCTAGGTTTAAGAAATTCTTCCTTCAGCTAAAACACGCATGGGAAACCCAGACTATGGTACACTGGGTGTTTGGGAAATGTTTTCAAATGCATCTCAGTTTTTGTCCCCTGGTACTCGGGTTCACCATTCCAGACCCTTCACTAACATTCTCCCCACTCGGAGAGTCAGTGCCTTTAACCTCCTGTTTGGCACAGTTTGCAATTTCTGCGCAAGATGAACAGGAATAGGGAGAACCAATGAGAGACTAGCTGTAGGAGTCTGTACGGGCAAATGTATCGCTCACTGCCCACCAGGAAGAGGAATTAATCAAAGGCTCAGCGTGCCCTGCCGGAAACAGATTAGGGACTGAAGCAATCCTGCGGTTTTGCAGCCAGCTCAGAAGAATGCGAGTTGAAGAAAGGAGCTCAGGGGCACTGTAATTCACAAACCTGCAGAGTTATGAATGACAGCTATCGTCCAAAAATATATTGAAGTAAGTCTGCGAAGAGGACTAGAAAGCGGGGCAGAATACCAGGAGAACGATTTCAGGGGGTAGACTGGAATTGCACTTAAAGCACAGGAAAAGAGACAGAATGTTGACAATGATGCACTTGGCCAAAATGGGCGTAAGCGTTTTTTCCTTAATATATTCAGGAAAAAACGCATACGCACTTTTTGGCCAACCAAGCAAGCGTGTACAGGAAATCTGCACTACAATGAAGTCTCACTGCGCCCCAGTCAAAAGGGCCATCTGAAAAAAGTGTAAAATCCAGAAAGACAGGACAGGCCATGGAGAACAGGGAGCCTTATAATATTGATTTACGGGATGTAAATTGCCAACAGCCACTCTGGAGAAGTGTATGGTGTTTCCTGAAACACGTAGGAAACAAAGCAACACAGCCTATGGCACTTCCACTTATGGTCCTATAGCTTAGGGAAATTAAAATCAAAAACACACAGCCACCCCAAAGTTTGGGACGGCTCTGTTTAGTAGAACCTCATCTAAGGTACGAGGTAAATATCCCAGAAAGCGAAAAATGGATAAAGAAGTTGTGGTACGTACGTACAATGGAATATCACTCAGCAATGAAATCTATGTCATCAGACCCGTTGCGGCATAATGAGTGGATTCAGGTACGATGATTCTACGTGAAATAAGTCACACAGAAAAAGAAACATCATAAATCACTAATACACGGAATGAAAACTTGGCTACACATGAACTGAATTACAAAACAGAACAGGTACTTAAATGTAGAAAACCAACTTATGCTTGCTTATGGGGAAAGGTGAGTTGGGGTGCTGCATAAAACCAGAGATAGAAATTAGCACAGATACCATTCCATAAGCCAAATATGTAACAGACAAGACCTACTCCTTGCTCAACGAAATGGACTCAACACCCCATATTCAACGCCTAGGAATATACCTGACTAGTAAGAAACTTAAAACCCATGGATTAATATTTCTCCTTAAGAGAATCAAGCGTGTGTACAGCGGCATAAACGCAGCAGTGAAAATCCGATAAATACCATTATAAAAATAATTTTCAAATACAAAACACAATGACAGTGAAATAGAGAGCAATTCTTAAATAATTCATTCAGGGCTTGTGATGCAACCTGGATTTACCACATCTACACCCAGAGCTGCGTGAGACATAAGCCTGGACACTTCGGGCTGATAGCATTGGTGAGGTTCGGTGAGCAAATGCATACACTTCGCAGTCATACTGCATGGTACCCATTCCATGGGTCCCAACTCTCCAGGTTTAAGGGATTCTTCCTTCAGCTAAAACATGCATGGGAAACCCAGAGTATGGTCCACCGTGTGATTGGGAAACGGTTTCAAATGCATCTCAGTTTTCGTCCCCTGATACTCGGGTTCACCATTCCAGACCCTTTACTAACACTCTCCCCACTTGGAGAGACAGTGCCTTTAACCTCCTGTTTGGCACAGTTTGCAATTTCTGCGCAAGATGAACAGGAATAGGGAGAATCAATGAGAGACTAGCTGTAGGTGTCTGCACTGGCAAATGTAACGATCATTTCCCACCATGAAGAGCAATTAACCAAATGCTCAGCGTCCCCTGCTGGAAAGAGCTTAGGGCCTAAAGCAACCCTGCGGTTTTGCTGCCAGCTCACAAGAAAATGAGTTGAAGAAAGGAGCTCAGGGGCACTTTAATTCACAAACCTGCAGAGTTATGAATGACAGCTATCGTCCAAAAATATACTGAAGTAAGTCTGTGAAGATGACTTGAAAGAGGGGCAGAATTTCAGGAAAACGATTTCAGGGGGTAGACTGGAATTGCACTTAAAGCATAGGAAAAGAGGCAGAATGTCGACAATGATGCACTTGGCCAAAAAGGGCATATGCGTTTTTTCCTGAATATATTCAGGAGAAAACGCATATACCATTTTTGGCCAACCAAGCAAGCGTGAAAAAAAATCTGCACTACAAGGGAAGTCTCACTGCCCCCTGGTCAACAGGGCCATCTGAAAAAAGTGTAAAATCCAGAAATACAGGACAGGCCATGGAGAACAGGGAGCCTTGTTATGCTGACGGGCGGGATGTAAATTGCCAACAGCCACTCTGGAGAAGTGTATGGTGTTTACTGAAACTTGTAGGAAACAAAGCAACACAGCCTATGGCACTTCCACTTATGGTCCTGTAGCTTAGGGACATTAAAATCTAAAACACACATCCACCCCAATGTTTGGGACAGCTCTGTTTACAAGAACCTCGTCTACGGTACAAGTTAAATATCCCAGAAAGCGAAAAATGGATAAAGAAGTTGTGGTACGTACGTACAATGTAATATCACTCAGCAATCAAATCTATGTCATCAGGCCCGTAGCGGCATAATGAGTGGATTCAGGTACGATGATTCTAAGTGAAATAAGTCACACAGAAAAAGAAACATCATAAGATATCACTAATACACGGAATGTAAACTTGGCTACACATGAACTGAATTACAAAACAGAACAGGGCCTTAAATTTAGAAAAACAACTTATGCTTGCTTAAGGGGAAAGATGAGTTGGCGTGCTGCATAGTACCAGAGATTGAAATTAACACAGATACCATTCCATAAGCCAAATATGTAATAGACAAGACCTACTCCTTGCTCAACGAAATGGACTCAACACCCCATATTCAACGCCTAGGAATATACCTGACTAGTAAGAATCTTAAAACCCACGGATTTATATGTCTCCGTAAGAGAAACATGCGTGTGTACAGCGGCATAAAGGTAGCAGTGAAAACCCGATAAATCCCATTATCAAAATAATTTTCAAATACAAAACACAATGACAGTGAAATAGAGAGCAATTCTTAAATAATTCATTCAGGGCTTGTGATGCAACCTGGATTTACCACATCTACACCCAGAGCTGGGTGAGACATAAGGCTGGACACTTCGGGCTGATAGCATTGGTGAGGTTCGGTGAGCAAATGCAGACCCTTTGAAGTCATACTGCATGGAACCCTTTCCATGGGTCCCAACTCTCCAGGTTTAAGGGATTCTTCCTTCAGCTAAAACATGCATGGGAAAACCAGAGTATGGTCCACCGTGTGATTGGGAAACGTTTTCAAATGCATCTCAGTTTTCGTTCCCTGGTACTCGGGTTCACCATTCCAGACGCTTTACTAACACTCTCCCCACTTGGAGAGTCAGTGCCTTTAAGCTCCTGTTTGGCACAGTTTGCAATTTCTGCGCAAGGTGAACAGGAATAGGGAGAACCAATGAGAGACTAGCTGTAGGTGTCTGCACGGGCAAATGTAACGCTCATTTCCCACCAGGAAGAGGAATTAACCAATGGCTCAGCGTGCCCTGCCAGAAAGAGATTAGGGCCTAAAGCAATCCTCCGGTTTTGCTGCCAGCTCACAAGAAAACGAGTTGAAGAAATGAGCTCAGGGGCACTGTAATTCACAAACCTGCAGAGTTATGAATGACAGCTATCGTCCAAAAATATATTGAAGTAAGTCTGCGAAGCGGACTTGAAAGAGGGGCAGAATTTCAGGAAAACGGTTTCAGGGGGTAGACTGGAATTACACTTAAAGCATAGGAAAAGAGGCAGAATGTCGACAATGATGCACTTGGCCAAAAAGTGCATATGCGTTTTTTCCTGAATATATTCAGGAAAAAACGCATACGCCCTTTTTGGCCAACTAAGCAAGCGTGTAAAGGAAATCTGCACTACAAGGGAAGTCTCACTGCCCCCCAGTCAACAGGGCCATCTGGAAAAAGTGTAAAATCCAGAAAGGCAGGACAGGCCATGGAGAACATGGAGCCTTGTTATGCTGATGGGCAGGATGTAAATTGCCAACAGCCACACTGGAGAAGTGTATGGTGTTTCCTGAAACACGTAGGAAACAAAGCAACACAGCCTATGGCACTTCCACTTATGGTCCAGTAGCTTAGGGACATTAAAATCAAAAACACACATCCACCCCAAAATTTGGGATGGCTCTGTTTACAAAAACCTCATGTACGGTACAAGTTAAATATCCCAGAAAGCGAAAAATGGATTAAGAAGTTGTGGTACGTACGTACAATGAAATATCACCCAGCAATGAAATCTATGTCATCAGGCCCGTAGCGGCATAATGAGTGGATTCAGGTACGATGATTCTACGAGAAATAAGTCTCACAGAAAAAGAAACATCATAAGATATCACTAATACACGGAATGTAAACTTGGCTACAGATGAACTGAACTACAAAACAGAACAGGGTCTCAAATTTAGAAAACCAACTTGTGCTTGCTTATGTGGAAAGGTGAGTTGCGGTGCTGCATAAAACCAGAGATTTTAATTAGCACAGATACCGTTCCATAAGCCAAATATGTAAGAGACAAGACCTACTTCTTGCTCAACGAAATGGGCTCAACACCACATATTCTACCCTTAGGAATATACGTGATTAGTAAGAATGTTAAAACCCATGGATTTATATGTCTCCGTAAGAGAATCAAGCGTGTGTACAGTGGCCTAAACGCAGCAATGAAAATCCGATAAATCCCGTTATAAAAAAAATTTCAAAAACAAAACACAATGACAGTGAAATAGAGAGCAATTCTTAAATAATTCATTCAGAGCTTGTGATGCAACCTGGATTTACCACATCTACACCCAGAGCTCGGTGAGACATAAGTTTCGACACTTCTGGCTGATAGCATTGGTGAGGTTCGGTTAGCAAATGCAGACCCTTTGAAGTCATACTGCTTGGTACCCATTCCAAGGGTCCCAACTCTCTAGGTTTAAGAAATTCTTCCTTCAGCTAAAACACGCATGGGAAACCCAGACTATGGTACACTGGGTGATTGGGAAATGTTTTCAAATGCATCTCAGTTTTTGTCCCCTGGTACTCGGGTTCACCATTCCAGACCCTTCACTAACACTCTCCCCACTCGGAGAGTCAGTGCCTTTAACCTCCTGTTTGGCACAGTTTGCAATTTCTGCGCAAGATGAACAGGAATAGGGAGAACCAATGAGAGACTAGCTGTAGGAGTCTGTACGGGCAAATGTATCGCTCACTGCCCACCAGGAAGAGGAATTAATCAAAGGCTCAGCGTGCCCTGCCGGAAACAGATTAGGGACTGAAGCAATCCTGCGGTTTTGCAGCCAGCTCAGAAGAATGCGAGTTGAAGAAAGGAGCTCAGGGGCACTGTAATTCACAAACCTGCAGAGTTATGAATGACAGCTATCGTCCAAAAATATATTGAAGTAAGTCTGCGAAGAGGACTAGAAAGCGGGGCAGAATACCAGGAAAACGATTTCAGGGGGTAGACTGGAATTGCACTTAAAGCACAGGAAAAGAGACAGAATGTTGACAATGATGCACTTGGCCAAAATGGGCGTAAGCGTTTTTTCCTTAATATATTCAGGAAAAAACGCATACGCACTTTTTGGCCAACCCAGCAAGCGTGTACAGGAAATCTGCACTACAATGAAGTCTCACTGCGCCCCAGTCAAACGGGCCATCTGAAAAAAGTGTAAAATCCAGAAAGACAGGACAGGCCATGGAGAAGAGGGAGCCTTATAATATTGATTTACGGGATGTAAATTGCCAACAGCCACTCTGGAGAAGTGTATGGTGTTTCCTGAAACACCTAAAAAACAAAGCAACGGAGCCTACGGCACTTCCACTTATGGTCCTATAGCTTAGGGAAATTAAAATCAAAAACACACAGCCACCCCAAAGTTTCAGACGGCTCTGTTTACAAGAACCTCGTCTACGGTACAAGTTAAATATCCCAGAAAGCAAAAAATGGATAAAGAAGTTGTGGTACGTACGTACAATGGAATATCACTCACCAATGAAATCTATGTCATCTGGCCCGTCGTGGCATAATGAGTGGATTCAGGTACAATGATTCTAAGTGAAATAAGTCACACAGAAAAAGAAACATCATAAGATATCACTAATACACGGAATGTAATCTTGGCTACACATGAACTGAATTACAAAACAGAACAGGGTCTCAAATTTAGAAAACCATCTTATGTTTGCTTAAAGGGAAAGGTGAGTTGGGGTGCTGCATAAAACCAGAGATAGAAATTAACACAGATACCATTCCATACGTCAAATATGTAATAGTCAAGACCTACCCCTTGCTCAACCAAATGGGCTAAACACCCTATATTCAACGCCTAGGAATACACCTGACTAGAAAGAATCTTCAAACCCATAGATTTATATGTCTCCATAAGAGAATCAAGCGTGTGTACAGCGGCATGAAGGCAGCAGAGAAAATCCGATAAATCCCATTATCAAAATGAATTACAAAAACAAAACACAATGACAGTGAAATAGAGAGCAATTCTGAAATAATTCATTCAGGGCTTGTGATGCAACCTGGATTTACCTCATCTACACCCAGAGCTGAGTGAGACATAAGGTTGGACACTTCGGGCTGATAGCATTGGTGAGGATCGATGAGCAAATGCAGACCATTGGAAGTCATACTGCATGGTACCCATTCCATGGGTCCCAACTCTCCAGGTTTAAGCGATTCTTCCTTCAGCTAAAACATGCATGGGGAACCCACAGTATGGTGCACCGTGTGACCGGGAAACGTTTTCAAATGCATCTCACTTTTCGTCCCCTTTTAGTCGGGTTCACAATTCCAGATCCTTTACTAACACTCTCCCCACTTTGAGAGTCAGTGCCTTTAACCTGCTGTTTGGCACAGTTTGCAATTTCTGCCCAAGATGAACAGGAATAGGGAGAACCAATGATAGACTAGCTGTAGGTGTCTGCCCGGGCAAATTTAACGCCCATTTCCCACCAGGAAGAGGAATTAACCAGAGGCTCAGCATGCCGAGCCGGAACCAGATTAGGGCCTGAAGCAATCCTGCGGGTTTGCGGCCAGCTCACAAGAAAGCGATTTGAAGAAAGGAGCTCAGGGGCACTGTAATTCACGAACCTGCAGAGTTATAAATGACAGCTATCGTCCGAAAATATATTGAAGGAAGGCTGCGAAGAGGACTTGGAGGCGGGGCAGAATTGCAGGAAAACGATTTCAGGGGGTAGACTGGAATTGCATTTAAAGCATAGGAAAAGAGGCAGAACGTCGACAATGATGCACTTGGCCAAAAAGGGCCTATGCGTTTTTTCCTGAATATATTCAGGAAAAAACGCATACGCACTTTTTGGCCAACCAAGCAAGCATGTTAAAGAAATCTGCACTACAATGAAGTCTCACTGCCCCCCGGTCAAAAGGGCCATCTGAAAAAAGTGTAAAATCCAGAAATGCAGCACAGGCCATGGAGAACAGGGAGCCTTGTTATGCTGATGGGTGGGATGTAAATTGCCAAGAGCCAGTCTGGAGAAGTGTATGGTGTTTCCTGAAACACCTAAAAAACAAAGCAACGGAGCCTACGGCACTTCCACTTATGGTCCTATAGATTAGGGAAATTAAAACCAAAAACACAGAGCCACCCCAAAGTTTCAGACGGCTCTGTTTACAAGAACCTCGTCTACGGTACAAGTTAAATATCCCAGAAAGCGAAAAATGGATAAAGAATTTGTGGTACATACGTACAATTGAATATAACTCACCAATGAAATCTATGTCATCTGGCCCGTCGTGGCATAATGAGTGGATTCAGGTATGATGATTCTAAGTGAAATAAGTCACACAGAAAATAAAACATCATAAGATATCACTAATACACGGAATGTAAACTTGGCTACACATGAACTGAATTACAAAACAGAACAGGGTCTCAAATTTTGAAAACCAACTTATGTTTGCGTAAGGGGAAATGTGAGTTTGGGTGCTGCATAAAACCAGAGTTAGAAATTAGCACAGATACCATTCCATATGTCAAATATGTAATAGTCAAGACCTACCCCTTGCTCAACCAAATGGGCTAAACACCCTATATTCAATGCCTAGGAGTACACCTGACTAGTAAGAATCTTCAAACGCATGGATTTATATGTCTCCATAAGAGAATCAAGCATGTGTACAGCTGCATGAAAGAAGCAGAGAAAATCTGATAAATCCCATTATCAAAATGAATTAAAAAACCAAACACAATGACAGTGAAATAGAGAGCAATTCTTAAATAATTCATTCAGGGCTTGTGATGCAACCTGGATTTACCTCATCTAAACCCAGAGCTGAGTGAGACATAAGGTTGGACACTTCGGGCTGATAGCATTGGTGAGGTTCGATGAGCAAATGCAGACCATTTGAAATCATACTGCATGGTACCCATTCCATGGGTCCCAACTCTCCAGGTTTAAGTGATTTTCCCTTCAGCTAAAGCATGTATGGGAAACCCACAGAATGGTGCAACATGTGACCGGGAAACGTTTTCAAATGCATCTCAGTTTTGTCCCCTTTTACTCGGGTTCACAATTCCAGACCCTTTACTAACACTCTCCCCACTTGGAGAGTCAGTGCCTTTAACCTGCTGTTTGGCACAGTTTGCAATTTCTGCGCAAGATGAACAGGAATAGGGAGAACCAATGAGAGACTAGCTGTAGGTGTTTGAACGGGCAAATTTAACGCTCATTTCCAACCAGGAAGGGGAATAAACCAAAGGCTCAGCATGCCGTGCAGGAACCAGATTAGGGCCTGAAGCAATCCTGCGGGTTTGCGGCCAGCTCACAAGAAAGCGATTTGAAGAAAGGAGCTCAGGGACACTGTAATTCACAAATCCTGCAGAGTTATAAATGACAGCTATCGTCCGAAAATATATTGAAGGAAGGCTGCGAAGAGGACTTGAAAGCGGGGCAGAATTGCAGGAAAACGATTTCAGGGGGTAGACTGGAATTGCATTTAAAGCATAGGAAAAGAGGCAGAACGTCGACAATGATGCACTTGGCCAAAAAGGGCGTATGCGTTTTTTCCCGAATATATTCAGGAAAAAACGCATACGCACTTTTTGGCCAACCAAGCAAGCATGTTAAAGAAATCTGCACTACAATGAAGTCTCACTGCCCCCCGGTCAAAAGGGCCACGTGAAAAAAGTGTAAAATCCAGAAATGCAGCACAGGCCATGGAGAACAGGGAGCCTTGTTATGCTGATGGGTGGGATGTAAATTGCCAACAGCCTCTCTGGAGAAGTGTATGGTGTTTCCTGAAACACCTAAAAAACAAAGCAACGGAGCCTACGGCACTTCCACTTATGGTCCTATAGCTTAGGGAAATTAAAATCAAAAACACACAGCCACCCCAAAGTTTCAGACGGCTCTGTTTACAAGAACCTCGTCTACGGTACAAGTTAAATATCCCAGAAAGCGAGAAATGGATAAAGAAGTTGTGGTACGTACATACAATGGAATATCACTCACCAATGAAATCTATGTCATCTGGCGCGTCGTGGCATAATGAGTGGATTCAGGTACGATGATTCTAAGTGAAATAAGTCACACAGAAAATGAAACATCATAAGATATCACTAATACACCGAATGTAATCTTGGCTACACATGAACTGAATTACAAAACAGAACAGGGTCTCAAATTTAGAAAACCAACTTATGTTTGCGTAACGGGAAAGGTGAGTTGGGGTGCTGCATAAAACCAGAGTTAGAAATTAGCACAGATACCATTCCATATGTCAAATACGTAATAGTCAAGACATACCCCTTGCTCAACGAAATGGGCTAAACACCCTATATTCAACGCCTAGGAATACACCTGACTAGTAAGAATCTTCAAACCCATGGATTTATATGTCTCCATAAGAGAATCAAGCGTGTGTACAGCTGCATGAAGGCAGCAGAGAAAATCTGATAAATCCCATTATCAAAATGAATTAAAAAACCAAACACAATGACAGTGAAATAGAGAGCAATTCTTAAATAATTCATTCAGGGCTTGTGATGCAACCTGGATTTACTTCATCTAAACCCAGAGCTGAGTGAGACATAAGGTTGGACCCTTCGGGCTGATAGCATTGGTTAGGTTCGATGAGCAAATGCCGACCATTTGAAATCATACTGCATGGTACCCATTCCATGGGTCCCAACTCTCCAGGTTTAAGTGATTCTCCCTTCAGCTAAAGCATGCATGGGAAACCCACAGTATGGTGCAACATGTGACCGGGAAACGTTTTCAAATGCATCTCAGTTTTGTCCCCTTTTACTCGGGTTCACAATTCCAGACCCTTTACTAACACTCTCCCCAATTGGAGAGTCAGTGCCTTTAACCTGCTGTTTGGCACAGTTTGCAATTTCTGCGCAAGATGAACAGGAATAGGGAGAACCAATGAGAGACTAGCTGTAGGTGTCTGCACGGGCAAATTTAACGCTCATTTCCAACCAGGAAGGGGAATAAACCAAAGGCTCAGCATGCCGTGCAGGAACCAGATTAGGGCCTGAAGCAATCCTGCGGGTTTGCGGCCAGCTCACAAGAAAGCGATTTGAAGAAAGGATCTCAGGGGCACTGTAATTCACAAACCTGCAGAGTTATAAATGACAGCTATCGTCCGAAAATATATTGAAGGAAGGCTGCGAAGAGGACTTGAAAGCGGGGCAGAATTGCAGGAAAACGATTTCAGGGGGTAGACTGGAATTGCATTTAAAGCATAGGAAAAGAGGCAGAACGTCGACAATGATGCACTTGGCCAAAAAGGGCGTATGCGTTTTTTCCCGAATATATTCAGGAAAAAACGCATACGCCCTTTTTGGCCAACCAAGCAAGCATGTTAAAGAAATCTGCACTACAATGAAGTCTCACTGCCCCCCGGTCAAAAGGGCCATCTGAAAAAAGTGTAAAATCCAGAAATGCAGCACAGGCCATGGAGAACAGGGAGCCTTGTTATGCTGATGGGTGGGATGTAAATTGCCAACAGCCACTCTGGAGAAGTGTATGGTGTTTCCTGAAACACCTAAAAAACAAAGCAACGGAGCCTACGGCACTTCCACTTATGGTCCTATAGCTTAGGGAAATTAAAATCAAAAACACACAGCCACCCCAAAGTTTCAGACGGCTCTGTTTACAAGAACCTCGTCTACGGTACAAGTTAAATATCCCAGAAAGCGAGAAATGGATAAAGAAGTTGTGGTACGTACGTACAATGGAATATCACTCACCAATGAAATCTATGTCATCTGGCGCGTCGTGGCATAATGAGTGGATTCAGGTACGATGATTCTAAGTGAAATAAGTCACACAGAAAATGAAATATCATAAGATATCACTAATACACCGAATGTAATCTTGGCTACACATGAACTGAATTACAAAACAGAACAGGGTCTCAAATTTAGAAAACCAACTTATGTTTGCGTAAGGGGAAAGGTGAGTTGGGGTGCTGCATAAAACCAGAGATAGAAATTAGCACAGATACGATTCCATACGTCAAAAATGTAATAGTCAAGACCTACCCCTTGCTCAACGAAATGGACTAAACACCCTATATTCAACACCTAGGAATACACCTGACTAGTAAGAATCTTCAAACCCATGGATTTATATGTCTCCATAAGAGAATCAAGCGTGTGTACAGCTGCATGAAGGCAGCAGAGAAAATCCGATAAATCTTATTATCAAAATGAATTACAAAAACAAAACACAATGACAGTGAAATAGAGAGCAATTCTTAAATAATTCATTCAGGGCTTGTGATGCAACCTGGATTGACCTCATCAAAACCCAGAGCTGAGTGAGACATAAGGTTGGACACTTCGGGCTGATAGCATTGGTGAGGTTCGATGAGCAAATGCAGACCATTTGAAGTCATACTACATGGTACCCATTCCATGGGTCCCAAGCCTCCAGGTTTAAGTGATTCTTCCTTCAGCTAAAGCATGCATGGGAAAGCCACAGTATGGTGCACCATGTGACCGGGAAACCTTTTCAAATGCATCTCAGTTTTTGTCCCCTTTTACTCGGGTTCACAATTCCAGACCCTTTACTAACACTCTCCCCACTTGGAGAGTCAGTGCCTTTAAACTCCGGTTTGGCACAGTTTGCAATTTCTGCGCAAGATGAACAGGAATAGGGAGAACCAATGAGAGACTAGCTGTAGGTGTCTGCAGGGGCAAATTTAACGCTCATTTCCAACCAGGAAGAGGAATTAACCAAAGGCTCAGCATGCTGTGCAGGAACCAGATTAGAGCCTGAAGCAATCTTGCGGGTTTGCGGCCAGCTCACAAGAAAGCGATTTGAAGAAAGGAGCTCAGGGGCACTGTAATTCACAAACCTGCAGAGTTATAAATGACAGCTATCGTCCGAAAATATATTGAAGGAAGGCTGCGAAGAGGACTTGAAAGCGGGGCAGAATTGCAGGAAAACGATTTCAGGGGGTAGACTGGAATTGCATTTAAAGCATAGGAAAAGAGGCAGAACGTCGACAATGATGCACTTGGCCAAAAAGGGCGTATGCGTTTTTTCCTGAATATATTCAGGAAAAATCGCATACGCCCTTTTTGGCCAACCAAGCAAGCATGTTAAAGAAATCTGCACTACAATGAAGTCTCACTGCCCCCCGGTCAAAAGGGCCATCTGGAAAAAGTGTAAAATCCAGAAAGGCAGGACAGGCCATGGAGAACATGGAGCCTTGTTATGCTGATGGGCAGGATGTAAATTGCCAACAGCCACACTGGAGAAGTGTATGGTGTTTCCTGAAACACGTAGGAAACAAAGCAACACAGCCTATGGCACTTCCACTTATGGTCCAGTAGCTTAGGGACATTAAAATCAAAAACACACATCCACCCCAAAATTTGGGATGGCTCTGTTTACAAAAACCTCATGTACGGTACAAGTTAAATATCCCAGAAAGCGAAAAATGGATTAAGAAGTTGTGGTACGTACGTACAATGAAATATCACCCAGCAATGAAATCTATGTCATCAGGCCCGTAGCGGCATAATGAGTGGATTCAGGTACGATGATTCTACGTGAAATAAGTCTCACAGAAAAAGAAACATCATAAGATATCACTAATACACGGAATGTAAACTTGGCTACAGATGAACTGAACTACAAAACAGAACAGGGTCTCAAATTTAGAAAACCAACTTGTGCTTGCTTATGTGGAAAGGTGAGTTGCGGTGCTGCATAAAACCAGAGATTTTAATTAGCACAGATACCGTTCCATAAGCCAAATATGTAAGAGACAAGACCTACTTCTTGCTCAACGAAATGGGCTCAACACCACATATTCTACCCTTAGGAATATACGTGATTAGTAAGAATGTTAAAACCCATGGATTTATATGTCTCCGTAAGAGAATCAAGCGTGTGTACAGCGGCCTAAACGCAGCAATGAAAATCCGATAAATCCCGTTATAAAAAAAATTTCAAAAACAAAACACAATGACAGTGAAATAGAGAGCAATTCTTAAATAATTCATTCAGAGCTTGTGATGCAACCTGGATTTACCACATCTACACCCAGAGCTCGGTGAGACATAAGTTTCGACACTTCTGGCTGATAGCATTGGTGAGGTTCGGTTAGCAAATGCAGACCCTTTGAAGTCATACTGCTTGGTACCCATTCCAAGGGTCCCAACTCTCTAGGTTTAAGAAATTCTTCCTTCAGCTAAAACACGCATGGGAAACCCAGACTATGGTACACTGGGTGATTGGGAAATGTTTTCAAATGCATCTCAGTTTTTGTCCCCTGGTACTCGGGTTCACCATTCCAGACCCTTCACTAACACTCTCCCCACTCGGAGAGTCAGTGCCTTTAACCTCCTGTTTGGCACAGTTTGCAATTTCTGCGCAAGATGAACAGGAATAGGGAGAACCAATGAGAGACTAGCTGTAGGAGTCTGTACGGGCAAATGTATCGCTCACTGCCCACCAGGAAGAGGAATTAATCAAAGGCTCAGCGTGCCCTGCCGGAAACAGATTAGGGACTGAAGCAATCCTGCGGTTTTGCAGCCAGCTCAGAAGAATGCGAGTTGAAGAAAGGAGCTCAGGGGCACTGTAATTCACAAACCTGCAGAGTTATGAATGACAGCTATCGTCCAAAAATATATTGAAGTAAGTCTGCGAAGAGGACTAGAAAGCGGGGCAGAATACCAGGAAAACGATTTCAGGGGGTAGACTGGAATTGCACTTAAAGCACAGGAAAAGAGACAGAATGTTGACAATGATGCACTTGGCCAAAATGGGCGTAAGCGTTTTTTCCTTAATATATTCAGGAAAAAACGCATACGCACTTTTTGGCCAACCCAGCAAGCGTGTACAGGAAATCTGCACTACAATGAAGTCTCACTGCGCCCCAGTCAAACGGGCCATCTGAAAAAAGTGTAAAATCCAGAAAGACAGGACAGGCCATGGAGAAGAGGGAGCCTTATAATATTGATTTACGGGATGTAAATTGCCAACAGCCACTCTGGAGAAGTGTATGGTGTTTCCTGAAACACCTAAAAAACAAAGCAACGGAGCCTACGGCACTTCCACTTATGGTCCTATAGCTTAGGGAAATTAAAATCAAAAACACACAGCCACCCCAAAGTTTCAGACGGCTCTGTTTACAAGAACCTCGTCTACGGTACAAGTTAAATATCCCAGAAAGCAAAAAATGGATAAAGAAGTTGTGGTACGTACGTACAATGGAATATCACTCACCAATGAAATCTATGTCATCTGGCCCGTCGTGGCATAATGAGTGGATTCAGGTACAATGATTCTAAGTGAAATAAGTCACACAGAAAAAGAAACATCATAAGATATCACTAATACACGGAATGTAATCTTGGCTACACATGAACTGAATTACAAAACAGAACAGGGTCTCAAATTTAGAAAACCATCTTATGTTTGCTTAAAGGGAAAGGTGAGTTGGGGTGCTGCATAAAACCAGAGATAGAAATTAACACAGATACCATTCCATACGTCAAATATGTAATAGTCAAGACCTACCCCTTGCTCAACCAAATGGGCTAAACACCCTATATTCAACGCCTAGGAATACACCTGACTAGAAAGAATCTTCAAACCCATGGATTTATATGTCTCCATAAGAGAATCAAGCGTGTGTACAGCGGCATGAAGGCAGCAGAGAAAATCCGATAAATCCCATTATCAAAATGAATTACAAAAACAAAACACAATGACAGTGAAATAGAGAGCAATTCTGAAATAATTCATTCAGGGCTTGTGATGCAACCTGGATTTACCTCATCTACACCCAGAGCTGAGTGAGACATAAGGTTGGACACTTCGGGCTGATAGCATTGGTGAGGATCGATGAGCAAATGCAGACCATTGGAAGTCATACTGCATGGTACCCATTCCATGGGTCCCAACTCTCCAGGTTTAAGCGATTCTTCCTTCAGCTAAAACATGCATGGGGAACCCACAGTATGGTGCACCGTGTGACCGGGAAACGTTTTCAAATGCATCTCACTTTTCGTCCCCTTTTAGTCGGGTTCACAATTCCAGATCCTTTACTAACACTCTCCCCACTTTGAGAGTCAGTGCCTTTAACCTGCTGTTTGGCACAGTTTGCAATTTCTGCCCAAGATGAACAGGAATAGGGAGAACCAATGATAGACTAGCTGTAGGTGTCTGCCCGGGCAAATTTAACGCCCATTTCCCACCAGGAAGAGGAATTAACCAGAGGCTCAGCATGCCGAGCCGGAACCAGATTAGGGCCTGAAGCAATCCTGCGGGTTTGCGGCCAGCTCACAAGAAAGCGATTTGAAGAAAGGAGCTCAGGGGCACTGTAATTCACGAACCTGCAGAGTTATAAATGACAGCTATCGTCCGAAAATATATTGAAGGAAGGCTGCGAAGAGGACTTGGAGGCGGGGCAGAATTGCAGGAAAAAGATTTCAGGGGGTAGACTGGAATTGCATTTAAAGCATAGGAAAAGAGGCAGAACGTCGACAATGATGCACTTGGCCAAAAAGGGCCTATGCGTTTTTTCCTGAATATATTCAGGAAAAAACGCATACGCACTTTTTGGCCAACCAAGCAAGCATGTTAAAGAAATCTGCACTACAATGAAGTCTCACTGCCCCCCGGTCAAAAGGGCCATCTGAAAAAAGTGTAAAATCCAGAAATGCAGCACAGGCCATGGAGAACAGGGAGCCTTGTTATGCTGATGGGTGGGATGTAAATTGCCAAGAGCCAGTCTGGAGAAGTGTATGGTGTTTCCTGAACACCTAAAAAACAAAGCAACGGAGCCTACGGCACTTCCACTTATGGTCCTATAGATTAGGGAAATTAAAACCAAAAACACAGAGCCACCCCAAAGTTTCAGACGGCTCTGTTTACAAGAACCTCGTCTACGGTACAAGTTAAATATCCCAGAAAGCGAAAAATGGATAAAGAATTTGTGGTACATACGTACAATTGAATATAACTCACCAATGAAATCTATGTCATCTGGCCCGTCGTGGCATAATGAGTGGATTCAGGTATGATGATTCTAAGTGAAATAAGTCACACAGAAAATAAAACATCATAAGATATCACTAATACACGGAATGTAAACTTGGCTACACATGAACTGAATTACAAAACAGAACAGGGTCTCAAATTTTGAAAACCAACTTATGTTTGCGTAAGGGGAAATGTGAGTTTGGGTGCTGCATAAAACCAGAGTTAGAAATTAGCACAGATACCATTCCATATGTCAAATATGTAATAGTCAAGACCTACCCCTTGCTCAACCAAATGGGCTAAACACCCTATATTCAATGCCTAGGAGTACACCTGACTAGTAAGAATCTTCAAACGCATGGATTTATATGTCTCCATAAGAGAATCAAGCATGTGTACAGCTGCATGAAAGAAGCAGAGAAAATCTGATAAATCCCATTATCAAAATGAATTAAAAAACCAAACACAATGACAGTGAAATAGAGAGCAATTCTTAAATAATTCATTCAGGGCTTGTGATGCAACCTGGATTTACCTCATCTAAACCCAGAGCTGAGTGAGACATAAGGTTGGACACTTCGGGCTGATAGCATTGGTGAGGTTCGATGAGCAAATGCAGACCATTTGAAATCATACTGCATGGTACCCATTCCATGGGTCCCAACTCTCCAGGTTTAAGTGATTTTCCCTTCAGCTAAAGCATGTATGGGAAACCCACAGAATGGTGCAACATGTGACCGGGAAACGTTTTCAAATGCATCTCAGTTTTGTCCCCTTTTACTCGGGTTCACAATTCCAGACCCTTTACTAACACTCTCCCCACTTGGAGAGTCAGTGCCTTTAACCTCCTGTTTGGCACAGTTTGCAATTTCTGCGCAAGATGAACAGGAATAGGGAGAACCAATGAGAGACTAGCTGTAGGTGTCTGCACGGGCAAATTTAACGCTCATTTCCAACCAGGAAGGGGAATAAACCAAAGGCTCAGCATGCCGTGCAGGAACCAGATTAGGGCCTGAAGCAATCCTGCGGGTTTGCGGCCAGCTCACAAGAAAGCGATTTGAAGAAAGGAGCTCAGGGACACTGTAATTCACAAATCCTGCAGAGTTATAAATGACAGCTATCGTCCGAAAATATATTGAAGGAAGGCTGCGAAGAGGACTTGAAAGCGGGGCAGAATTGCAGGAAAACGATTTCAGGGGGTAGACTGGAATTGCATTTAAAGCATAGGAAAAGAGGCAGAACGTCGACAATGATGCACTTGGCCAAAAAGGGCGTATGCGTTTTTTCCCGAATATATTCAGGAAAAAACGCATACGCACTTTTTGGCCAACCAAGCAAGCATGTTAAAGAAATCTGCACTACAATGAAGTCTCACTGCCCCCCGGTCAAAAGGGCCACGTGAAAAAAGTGTAAAATCCAGAAATGCAGCACAGGCCATGGAGAACAGGGAGCCTTGTTATGCTGATGGGTGGGATGTAAATTGCCAACAGCCTCTCTGGAGAAGTGTATGGTGTTTCCTGAAACACCTAAAAAACAAAGCAACGGAGCCTACGGCACTTCCACTTATGGTCCTATAGCTTAGGGAAATTAAAATCAAAAACACACAGCCACCCCAAAGTTTCAGACGGCTCTGTTTACAAGAACCTCGTCTACGGTACAAGTTAAATATCCCAGAAAGCGAGAAATGGATAAAGAAGTTGTGGTACGTACATACAATGGAATATCACTCACCAATGAAATCTATGTCATCTGGCGCGTCGTGGCATAATGAGTGGATTCAGGTACGATGATTCTAAGTGAAATAAGTCACACAGAAAATGAAACATCATAAGATATCACTAATACACCGAATGTAATCTTGGCTACACATGAACTGAATTACAAAACAGAACAGGGTCTCAAATTTAGAAAACCAACTTATGTTTGCGTAACGGGAAAGGTGAGTTGGGGTGCTGCATAAAACCAGAGTTAGAAATTAGCACAGATACCATTCCATATGTCAAATACGTAATAGTCAAGACATACCCCTTGCTCAACGAAATGGGCTAAACACCCTATATTCAACGCCTAGGAATACACCTGACTAGTAAGAATCTTCAAACCCATGGATTTATATGTCTCCATAAGAGAATCAAGCGTGTGTACAGCTGCATGAAGGCAGCAGAGAAAATCTGATAAATCCCATTATCAAAATGAATTAAAAAACCAAACACAATGACAGTGAAATAGAGAGCAATTCTTAAATAATTCATTCAGGGCTTGTGATGCAACCTGGATTTACTTCATCTAAACCCAGAGCTGAGTGAGACATAAGGTTGGACCCTTCGGGCTGATAGCATTGGTTAGGTTCGATGAGCAAATGCCGACCATTTGAAATCATACTGCATGGTACCCATTCCATGGGTCCCAACTCTCCAGGTTTAAGTGATTCTCCCTTCAGCTAAAGCATGCATGGGAAACCCACAGTATGGTGCAACATGTGACCGGGAAACGTTTTCAAATGCATCTCAGTTTTGTCCCCTTTTACTCGGGTTCACAATTCCAGACCCTTTACTAACACTCTCCCCAATTGGAGAGTCAGTGCCTTTAACCTGCTGTTTGGCACAGTTTGCAATTTCTGCGCAAGATGAACAGGAATAGGGAGAACCAATGAGAGACTAGCTGTAGGTGTCTGCACGGGCAAATTTAACGCTCATTTCCAACCAGGACGGGGAATAAACCAAAGGCTTAGCATGCCGTGCAGGAACCAGATTAGGGCCTGAAGCAATCCTGCGGGTTTGCGGCCAGCTCACAAGAAAGCGATTTGAAGAAAGGATCTCAGGGGCACTGTAATTCACAAACCTGCAGAGTTATAAATGACAGCTATCGTCCGAAAATATATTGAAGGAAGGCTGCGAAGAGGACTTGAAAGCGGGGCAGAATTGCAGGAAAACGATTTCAGGGGGTAGACTGGAATTGCATTTAAAGCATAGGAAAAGAGGCAGAACGTCGACAATGATGCACTTGGCCAAAAAGGGCGTATGCGTTTTTTCCCGAATATATTCAGGAAAAAACGCATACGCCCTTTTTGGCCAACCAAGCAAGCATGTTAAAGAAATCTGCACTACAATGAAGTCTCACTGCCCCCCGGTCAAAAGGGCCATCTGAAAAAAGTGTAAAATCCAGAAATGCAGCACAGGCCATGGAGAACAGGGAGCCTTGTTATGCTGATGGGTGGGATGTAAATTGCCAACAGCCACTCTGGAGAAGTGTATGGTGTTTCCTGAAACACCTAAAAAACAAAGCAACGGAGCCTACGGCACTTCCACTTATGGTCCTATAGCTTAGGGAAATTAAAATCAAAAACACACAGCCACCCCAAAGTTTCAGACGGCTCTGTTTACAAGAACCTCGTCTACGGTACAAGTTAAATATCCCAGAAAGCGAGAAATGGATAAAGAAGTTGTGGTACGTACGTACAATGGAATATCACTCACCAATGAAATCTATGTCATCTGGCGCGTCGTGGCATAATGAGTGGATTCAGGTACCATGATTCTAAGTGAAATAAGTCACACAGAAAATGAAATATCATAAGATATCACTAATACACCGAATGTAATCTTGGCTACACATGAACTGAATTACAAAACAGAACAGGGTCTCAAATTTAGAAAACCAACTTATGTTTGAGTAAGGGGAAAGGTGAGTTGGGGTGCTGCATAAAACCAGAGATAGAAATTAGCACAGATACGATTCCATACGTCAAAAATGTAATAGTCAAGACCTACCCCTTGCTCAACGAAATGGACTAAACACCCTATATTCAACACCTAGGAATACACCTGACTAGTAAGAATCTTCAAACCCATGGATTTATATGTCTCCATAAGAGAATCAAGCGTGTGTACAGCTGCATGAAGGCAGCAGAGAAAATCCGATAAATCTTATTATCAAAATGAATTACAAAAACAAAACACAATGACAGTGAAATAGAGAGCAATTCTTAAATAATTCATTCAGGGCTTGTGATGCAACCTGGATTGACCTCATCAAAACCCAGAGCTGAGTGAGACATAAGGTTGGACACTTCGGGCTGATAGCATTGGTGAGGTTCGATGAGCAAATGCAGACCATTTGAAGTCATACTACATGGTACCCATTCCATGGGTCCCAAGCCTCCAGGTTTAAGTGATTCTTCCTTCAGCTAAAGCATGCATGGGAAAGCCACAGTATGGTGCACCATGTGACCGGGAAACCTTTTCAAATGCATCTCAGTTTTTGTCCCCTTTTACTCGGGTTCACAATTCCAGACCCTTTACTAACACTCTCCCCACTTGGAGAGTCAGTGCCTTTAAACTCCGGTTTGGCACAGTTTGCAATTTCTGCGCAAGATGAACAGGAATAGGGAGAACCAATGAGAGACTAGCTGTAGGTGTCTGCAGGGGCAAATTTAACGCTCATTTCCAACCAGGAAGAGGAATTAACCAAAGGCTCAGCATGCTGTGCAGGAACCAGATTAGAGCCTGAAGCAATCTTGCGGGTTTGCGGCCAGCTCACAAGAAAGCGATTTGAAGAAAGGAGCTCAGGGGCACTGTAATTCACAAACCTGCAGAGTTATAAATGACAGCTATCGTCCGAAAATATATTGAAGGAAGGCTGCGAAGAGGACTTGAAAGCGGGGCAGAATTGCAGGAAAACGATTTCAGGGGGTAGACTGGAATTGCATTTAAAGCATAGGAAAAGAGGCAGAACGTCGACAATGATGCACTTGGCCAAAAAGGGCGTATGCGTTTTTTCCTGAATATATTCAGGAAAAATCGCATACGCCCTTTTTGGCCAACCAAGCAAGCATGTTAAAGAAATCTGCACTACAATGAAGTCTCACTGCCCCCCGGTCAAAAGGGCCATCTGAAAAAAGTGTAAAATCCAGAAATGCAGCACAGGCCATGGAGAACAGGGAGCCTTGTTATGCTGATGGGTGGGATGTAAATTGCCAACAGCCACTCTGGAGAAGTGTATGGTGTTTCCTGAAACACCTAAAAAACAAAGCAACGGAGCCTACGGCACTTCCACTTATGGTCCTATAGCTTAGGGAAATTAAAATCAAAAACACACAGCCACCCCAAAGTTTCAGACGGCTCTGTTTACAAGAACCTCGTCTACGGTACAAGTTAAATATCCCAGAAAGTGAAAAATGGATAAAGAAGTTGTGGTACGTACGTACAAAGGAATATCACTCACCAATGAAATCTATGTCATCTGGCCCGTCGTGGAATAATGAGTGGATTCAGGTACGATGATTCTAAGTGAAATAAGTCACACAGAAAATGAAACATCATAAGATATCACTAATACACCGAATGTAATCTTGGCTACACATGAACTGAATTACAAAACAGAACAGGGTCTCAAATTTAGAAAACCAACTTATGTTTGCGTAACGGGAAAGGTGAGTTGGGGTGCTGCATAAAACCAGAGTTAGAAATTAGCACAGATACCATTCCATATGTCAAATACGTAATAGTCAAGACATACCCCTTGCTCAACGAAATGGGCTAAACACCCTATATTCAACGCCTAGGAATACACCTGACTAGTAAGAATCTTCAAACCCATGGATTTATATGTCTCCATAAGAGAATCAAGCGTGTGTACAGCTGCATGAAGGCAGCAGAGAAAATCTGATAAATCCCATTATCAAAATGAATTAAAAAACCAAACACAATGACAGTGAAATAGAGAGCAATTCTTAAATAATTCATTCAGGGCTTGTGATGCAACCTGGATTTACTTCATCTAAACCCAGAGCTGAGTGAGACATAAGGTTGGACCCTTCGGGCTGATAGCATTGGTTAGGTTCGATGAGCAAATGCCGACCATTTGAAATCATACTGCATGGTACCCATTCCATGGGTCCCAACTCTCCAGGTTTAAGTGATTCTCCCTTCAGCTAAAGCATGCATGGGAAACCCACAGTATGGTGCAACATGTGACCGGGAAACGTTTTCAAATGCATCTCAGTTTTGTCCCCTTTTACTCGGGTTCACAATTCCAGACCCTTTACTAACACTCTCCCCAATTGGAGAGTCAGTGCCTTTAACCTGCTGTTTGGCACAGTTTGCAATTTCTGCGCAAGATGAACAGGAATAGGGAGAACCAATGAGAGACTAGCTGTAGGTGTCTGCACGGGCAAATTTAACGCTCATTTCCAACCAGGAAGGGGAATAAACCAAAGGCTTAGCATGCCGTGCAGGAACCAGATTAGGGCCTGAAGCAATCCTGCGGGTTTGCGGCCAGCTCACAAGAAAGCGATTTGAAGAAAGGAGCTCAGGGGCACTGTAATTCACAAACCTGCAGAGTTATAAATGACAGCTATCGTCCGAAAATATATTGAAGGAAGGCTGCGAAGAGGACTTGAAAGCGGGGCAGAATTGCAGGAAAACGATTTCAGGGGGTAGACTGGAATTGCATTTAAAGCATAGGAAAAGAGGCAGAACGTCGACAATGATGCACTTGGCCAAAAAGGGCGTATGCGTTTTTTCCCGAATATATTCAGGAAAAAACGCATACGCCCTTTTTGGCCAACCAAGCAAGCATGTTAAAGAAATCTGCACTACAATGAAGTCTCACTGCCCCCCGGTCAAAAGGGCCATCTGAAAAAAGTGTAAAATCCAGAAATGCAGCACAGGCCATGGAGAACAGGGAGCCTTGTTATGCTGATGGGTGGGATGTAAATTGCCAACAGCCACTCTGGAGAAGTGTATGGTGTTTCCTGAAACACCTAAAAAACAAAGCAACGGAGCCTACGGCACTTCCACTTATGGTCCTATAGCTTAGGGAAATTAAAATCAAAAACACACAGCCACCCCAAAGTTTCAGACGGCTCTGTTTACAAGAACCTCGTCTACGGTACAAGTTAAATATCCCAGAAAGCGAGAAATGGATAAAGAAGTTGTGGTACGTACGTACAATGGAATATCACTCACCAATGAAATCTATGTCATCTGGCGCGTCGTGGCATAATGAGTGGATTCAGGTACCATGATTCTAAGTGAAATAAGTCACACAGAAAATGAAATATCATAAGATATCACTAATACACCGAATGTAATCTTGGCTACACATGAACTGAATTACAAAACAGAACAGGGTCTCAAATTTAGAAAACCAACTTATGTTTGCGTAAGGGGAAAGGTGAGTTGGGGTGCTGCATAAAACCAGAGATAGAAATTAGCACAGATACGATTCCATACGTCAAAAATGTAATAGTCAAGACCTACCCCTTGCTCAACGAAATGGACTAAACACCCTATATTCAACACCTAGGAATACACCTGACTAGTAAGAATCTTCAAACCCATGGATTTATATGTCTCCATAAGAGAATCAAGCGTGTGTACAGCTGCATGAAGGCAGCAGAGAAAATCCGATAAATCTTATTATCAAAATGAATTACAAAAACAAAACACAATGACAGTGAAATAGAGAGCAATTCTTAAATAATTCATTCAGGGCTTGTGATGCAACCTGGATTGACCTCATCAAAACCCAGAGCTGAGTGAGACATAAGGTTGGACACTTCGGGCTGATAGCATTGGTGAGGTTCGATGAGCAAATGCAGACCATTTGAAGTCATACTACATGGTACCCATTCCATGGGTCCCAAGCCTCCAGGTTTAAGTGATTCTTCCTTCAGCTAAAGCATGCATGGGAAAGCCACAGTATGGTGCACCATGTGACCGGGAAACCTTTTCAAATGCATCTCAGTTTTTGTCCCCTTTTACTCGGGTTCACAATTCCAGACCCTTTACTAACACTCTCCCCACTTGGAGAGTCAGTGCCTTTAAACTCCGGTTTGGCACAGTTTGCAATTTCTGCGCAAGATGAACAGGAATAGGGAGAACCAATGAGAGACTAGCTGTAGGTGTCTGCAGGGGCAAATTTAACGCTCATTTCCAACCAGGAAGAGGAATTAACCAAAGGCTCAGCATGCTGTGCAGGAACCAGATTAGAGCCTGAAGCAATCTTGCGGGTTTGCGGCCAGCTCACAAGAAAGCGATTTGAAGAAAGGAGCTCAGGGGCACTGTAATTCACAAACCTGCAGAGTTATAAATGACAGCTATCGTCCGAAAATATATTGAAGGAAGGCTGCGAAGAGGACTTGAAAGCGGGGCAGAATTGCAGGAAAACGATTTCAGGGGGTAGACTGGAATTGCATTTAAAGCATAGGAAAAGAGGCAGAACGTCGACAATGATGCACTTGGCCAAAAAGGGCGTATGCGTTTTTTCCTGAATATATTCAGGAAAAATCGCATACGCCCTTTTTGGCCAACCAAGCAAGCATGTTAAAGAAATCTGCACTACAATGAAGTCTCACTGCCCCCCGGTCAAAAGGGCCATCTGAAAAAAGTGTAAAATCCAGAAATGCAGCACAGGCCATGGAGAACAGGGAGCCTTGTTATGCTGATGGTTGGGATGTAAATTGCCAACAGCCACTCTGGAGAAGTGTATGGTGTTTCCTGAAACACCTAAAAAACAAAGCAACGGAGCCTACGGCACTTCCACTTATGGTCCTATAGCTTAGGGAAATTAAAATCAAAAACACACAGCCACCCCAAAGTTTCAGACGGCTCTGTTTACAAGAACCTCGTCTACGGTACAAGTTAAATATCCCAGAAAGTGAAAAATGGATAAAGAAGTTGTGGTACGTACGTACAAAGGAATATCACTCACCAATGAAATCTATGTCATCTGGCCCGTCGTGGAATAATGAGTGGATTCAGGTACGATGATTCTAAGTGAAATAACTCACACAGAAAATGAAACATCATAAGATGTCACTAATACACGGAATGCAATCTTGGCTACACATGAACTGAATTACAAAACAGAACAGGGTCTCAAATTTAGAAAACCAACTTATGTTTGCTTAAGGGGAAAGGTGAGTTGGGGTGCTGCAATAAACCAGAGATAGAAATTAGCACAGATATCATTCCATACATCAAATATGTAGTAGTCAAGACCTACCCCTTGCTCAAACAAATGGGCTAAACACCCTATTTTCAACGTCTAGGAATACACCTGACTAGAAAGAATATTCAATCCCATGGATTTATATGTCTCCATAAGAGAACCAAGCGTGTGTACAGCTGCATGAAGGCAGCAGAGAAAATCCGATAAATCCCATTATCAAAATGAATTACAAAAACAAAACAGAATGAAAGTGAAATAGAGAGCAATTCTTAAATAATTCATTCAGGGCTTGTGATGCAACCTGGATTTACCTCATCTACACCCAGAGCTGAGAGAGTCATAAGGTTGGACACTTCAGGCTGATAGCATTTGTGAGGTTCGATGAGCAAATGCAGACCATTTGAAGTCATACTGCATGGTACCCATTCCATGGGTCCCAACTCTCCAGGTTTAAGCGATTCTTCTTTCAGCTAAAACAGGCATGGGAAACCCACAGTATGGTGCACCGTGTGACCGGGAAAGGTTTTCAAATGCATCTCAGTTTTCGTCCCCTTTTCCTCGGGTTCACAATTCCAGAACCTTTACTAACACTCTCCCCACTTGGAGAGTCAGTGCCTTTAACCTGCTGTTTGGCACAGTTTGCAATTTCTGCGCAAGATGAACAGGAATAGGGAGAACCAATGAGAGACTAGCTGTAGGTGTCTGCACGGGCTAATTTAACGCTCATTTCCCACCAGGAAGAGGAATTAACCAAAGGCTCAGCATGCCGAGCCGGAAAGAGATTAGGGCCTGAAGCAATCCTGCGGGTTTGCGGCCAGCTCACAAGAAAGCGATTTGAAGAAAGGAGCTCAGGGGCACTGTAATTCACAAACCTGCAGAGTTATAAATGACAGCTATCGTCCGAAAATATATTGAAGGAAGGCTGCGAAGAGGACTGGAAAGCGGGGCAGAATTGCAGGAAAACGATTTCAGGGGGTAGACTGGAATTGCATTTAAAGCATAGGAAAAGTGGCACAACGTCGACAATGATGCACTTGGCCAAAAAGGGCGTATACGTTTTTTCCTGAATATATTCAGGAAAAAACGCATACGCCCTTTTTGGCCAACCAAGCAAGCATGTTAAAGAAATCTGCACTACAATGAAGTCTCACTGCCCCCCGGTCAAAAGGGCCATCTGAAAAAAGTGTAAAATCCAGAAATGCAGCACAGGCCATGGAGAACAGGGAGCCTTGTTATGCTGATGGGTGGGATGTAAATTGCCAACAGCCACTCTGGAGAAGTGTATGGTGTTTCCTGAAACACCTAAAAAACAAAGCAACGGAGCCTACGGCACTTCCACTTATGGTCCTATAGCTTAGGGAAATTAAAATCAAAAACACACAGCCACCCCAATGTTTCAGACGGCTCTGTTTACAAGAACCTCGTCTACGGTACAAGTTAAATATCCCAGAAAGCGAAAAATGGATAAAGAGGTTGTGGCACGTACGTACAATGGAATATCACTCACCAATGAAATCTATGTCATCTAGCCCATCGTGGCATAATGAGTGGATTCAGGTACGATGATTCTAAGTGAAATAAGTCACACAGAAAATGAAACATCATAAGATATCACTAACACACCGAATGTAATCTTGCTACACATGAACTGAATTACAAAACAGAACAGGGTCTCAAATTTAGAAAACCAACTTATGTTTGCGTAAGGGGAAAGGTGAGTTGGGGTGCTGCCTAAAACCAGAGTTAGAAATTAGCACAGATACCATTCCATATGTCAAATACGTAATAGTCAAGACCTACCCCTTGCTCAACGAAATGGGCTAAACACCCTATATTCAATGCCTATTAGTACACCTGACTAGTAAGAATATTCAAACCCACGGATTTATATGTCTCCATAAGAAAATCAAGCGTGTGTACAGCTGCATGAAGGCAGCAGAGAAAATCCGCTAAATCCTATTATCAAAATGAATTACAAAAACAAAACACAATTACAGTGAAATAGCGAGCAATTCTTAAATAATTCATTCAGGGCTTGTGATGCAACCTGGATTTACCTCATCTAAACCCAGAGCTGAGTGAGACATAAGGTTGGACACTTCGGGCTGATAGCATTGGTGAGGTTCGATGAGCAAATGCAGACCATTTGAAGTCATACTGCATGGTACCCATTCCATGGGTCCCAACTCTCCAGGTTTAAGTGATTCTTCCTTCAGCTAAAGCATGCATGGGAAACCCACAGCATGGTGCACCATGTGACCGGGAAACGTTTTCAAATGCATCTCAGTTTTTGTCCCCTTTTACTCGGGTTCACAATTCCAGACCCTTTACTAACACTCTCCCCACTTGGAGAGTCAGTGCCTTTAACCTCCTGTTTGGCACAGTTTGCAATTTCTGCGCAAGATGAACAGGAATAGGGAGAACCAAAGAGAGACTAGCTGTAGGTGTCTGCACGGGCAAATTTAACAGTCATTTCCAATCAGGAAAAGGAATTAACCAAAGGCTCAGCATGCCGTGCAGGAACCAGATTAGGGCCTGAAGCAATCCTGCGGGTTTGCGGCCAGCTCACAAGAAAGCGATTTGAAGAAAGGAGCTCAGGGGCACTGTAATTCACAAACCTGCAGAGTTATAAATGACAGCTATCGTCCGAAAATATATTGAAGGAAGGCTGCGAAGAGGACTGGAAAGCGGGGCAGAATTGCAGGAAAACGATTTCAGGGGGTAGACTGGAATTGCATTTAAAGCATAGGAAAAGAGGCAGAACGTCGACAATGATGCACTTGGCCAAAAAGGGCGTATGCGTTTTTTCCTGAATATATTCAGGAAAAAACGCATACGCCCTTTTTGGCCAACCAAGCAAGCATGTTAAAGAAATCTGCACTACAATGAAGTCTCACTGCCCCCCGGTCAAAAGGGCCATTTGAAAAAAGTGTAAAATCCAGAAATGCAGCACAGGCCATGGAGAACAGGGAGCCTTGTTATGCTGATGGGTGGGATGTAAATTGCCAACAGCCACTCTGGAGAAGTGTATGGTGTTTCCTGAAACACCTAAAAAACAAAGCAACGGAGCCTACGGCACTTCCACTTATGGTCCTATAGCTTAGGGAAATTAAAATCAAAAACACACAGCCACCCCAAAGTTTCAGACGGCTCTGTTTACAAGAACCTCGTCTATGGTACAAGTTAAATATCCCAGAAAGCGAAAAATGGATAAAGAAGTTGTGGTACGTACGTACAATGGAATATCACTCACCAATGAAATCTATGTCATCTAGCCCGTCGTGGCATAATGAGTGGATTCAGGTACGATGATTCTAAGTGAAATAAGTCACACAGAAAATGAAACATCATAAGATATCACTAATACACCGAATGTAATCTTGGCTACACATGAACTGAATTACAAAACAGAACAGGGTCTCAAATTTAGAAAACCAACTTATGTTTGCGTAACGGGAAAGGTGAGTTGGGGTGCTGCATAAAACCAGAGTTAGAAATTAGCACAGATACCATTCCATATGTCAAATACGTAATAGTCAAGACATACCCCTTGCTCAACGAAATGGGCTAAACACCCTATATTCAACGCCTAGGAATACACCTGACTAGTAAGAATCTTCAAACCCATGGATTTATATGTCTCCATAAGAGAATCAAGCGTGTGTACAGCTGCATGAAGGCAGCAGAGAAAATCTGATAAATCCCATTATCAAAATGAATTAAAAAACCAAACACAATGACAGTGAAATAGAGAGCAATTCTTAAATAATTCATTCAGGGCTTGTGATGCAACCTGGATTTACTTCATCTAAACCCAGAGCTGAGTGAGACATAAGGTTGGACACTTCGGGCTGATAGCATTGGTGAGGTTCGATGAGCAAATGCCGACCATTTGAAATCATACTGCATGGTACCCATTCCATGGGTCCCAACTCTCCAGGTTTAAGTGATTCTCCCTTCAGCTAAAGCATGCATGGGAAACCCACAGTATGGTGCAACATGTGACCGGGAAACGTTTTCAAATGCATCTCAGTTTTGTCCCCTTTTACTCGGGTTCACAATTCCAGACCCTTTACTAACACTCTCCCCAATTGGAGAGTCAGTGCCTTTAACCTGCTGTTTGGCACAGTTTGCAATTTCTGCGCAAGATGAACAGGAATAGGGAGAACCAATGAGAGACTAGCTGTAGGTGTCTGCACGGGCAAATTTAACGCTCATTTCCAACCAGGAAGGGGAATAAACCAAAGGCTCAGCATGCCGTGCAGGAACCAGATTAGGGCCTGAAGCAATCCTGCGGGTTTGCGGCCAGCTCACAAGAAAGCGATTTGAAGAAAGGATCTCAGGGGCACTGTAATTCACAAACCTGCAGAGTTATAAATGACAGCTATCGTCCGAAAATATATTGAAGGAAGGCTGCGAAGAGGACTTGAAAGCGGGGCAGAATTGCAGGAAAACGATTTCAGGGGGTAGACTGGAATTGCATTTAAAGCATAGGAAAAGAGGCAGAACGTCGACAATGATGCACTTGGCCAAAAAGGGCGTATGCGTTTTTTCCCGAATATATTCAGGAAAAAACGCATACGCCCTTTTTGGCCAACCAAGCAAGCATGTTAAAGAAATCTGCACTACAATGAAGTCTCACTGCCCCCCGGTCAAAAGGGCCATCTGAAAAAAGTGTAAAATCCAGAAATGCAGCACAGGCCAGGGAGAACAGGGAGCCTTGTTATGCTGATGGGTGGGATGTAAATTGCCAACAGCCACTCTGGAGAAGTGTATGGTGTTTCCTGAAACACCTAAAAAACAAAGCAACGGAGCCTACGGCACTTCCACTTATGGTCCTATAGCTTAGGGAAATTAAAATCAAAAACACACAGCCACCCCAAAGTTTCAGACGGCTCTGTTTACAAGAACCTCGTCTACGGTACAAGTTAAATATCCCAGAAAGCGAGAAATGGATAAAGAAGTTGTGGTACGTACGTACAATGGAATATCACTCACCAATGAAATCTATGTCATCTGGTGCATCGTGGCATAATGAGTGGATTCAGGTACGATGATTCTAAGTGAAATAAGTCACACAGAAAATGAAATATCATAAGATATCACTAATACACCGAATGTAATCTTGGCTACACATGAACTGAATTACAAAACAGAACAGGGTCTCAAATTTAGAAAACCAACTTATGTTTGCGTAAGGGGAAAGGTGAGTTGGGGTGCTGCATAAAACCAGAGATAGAAATTAGCACAGATACGATTCCATACGTCAAAAATGTAATAGTCAAGACCTACCCCTTGCTCAACGAAATGGACTAAACACCCTATATTCAACACCTAGGAATACACCTGACTAGTAAGAATCTTCAAACCCATGGATTTATATGTCTCCATAAGAGAATCAAGCGTGTGTACAGCTGCATGAAGGCAGCAGAGAAAATCCGATAAATCTTATTATCAAAATGAATTACAAAAACAAAACACAATGACAGTGAAATAGAGAGCAATTCTTAAATAATTCATTCAGGGCTTGTGATGCAACCTGGATTGACCTCATCAAAACCCAGAGCTGAGTGAGACATAAGGTTGGACACTTCGGGCTGATAGCATTGGTGAGGTTCGATGAGCAAATGCAGACCATTTGAAGTCATACTACATGGTACCCATTCCATGGGTCCCAAGCCTCCAGGTTTAAGTGATTCTTCCTTCAGCTAAAGCATGCATGGGAAAGCCACAGTATGGTGCACCATGTGACCGGGAAACCTTTTCAAATGCATCTCAGTTTTTGTCCCCTTTTACTCGGGTTCACAATTCCAGACCCTTTACTAACACTCTCCCCACTTGGAGAGTCAGTGCCTTTAAACTCCGGTTTGGCACAGTTTGCAATTTCTGCGCAAGATGAACAGGAATAGGGAGAACCAATGAGAGACTAGCTGTAGGTGTCTGCAGGGGCAAATTTAACGCTCATTTCCAACCAGGAAGAGGAATTAACCAAAGGCTCAGCATGCTGTGCAGGAACCAGATTAGAGCCTGAAGCAATCTTGCGGGTTTGCGGCCAGCTCACAAGAAAGCGATTTGAAGAAAGGAGCTCAGGGGCACTGTAATTCACAAACCTGCAGAGTTATAAATGACAGCTATCGTCCAAAAATATATTGAAGGAAGGGTGCGAAGAGGACTTGAAAGCAGGGCAGAATTGCAGGAAAACGATTTCAGGGGGTAGACTGGAATTGCATTTAAAGCATAGGAAAGGAGGCAGAACGTCGAAAATGATGCACTTGGCCAAAAAGGGCGTATGCGTTTTTTCCTGAATATATTCAGGAAAAAACGCATACGCACTTTTTGGTCAACCAAGCAAGCATGTTAAAGAAATCTGCACTAGAGTGAAGTCTCAATGCCCCCCGGTCAAAAGGGCCATCTGAAAAAGGGGTAAAATCCAGAAAAGCAGCACAGGCCATGGAGAACAGGGAGCCTTGTTATGCTGATGGGCGGGATGTAAATTGCCAAGAGTCACCATGGAGAACTGTATGGTGTATCCTCAAACACCTAAAAAACAAAGCAACGGAGCCTACGGCACTTCCACTTATGGTACTATAGCTTAGGGAAATTAAAATCAGAAACACACAGCCACCCCAAAGTGTCGGACGGCTCTGTTTATAAGAACCTCGTGTACAGCACAAGTTAAATATCGCAGAAAGCAAAAAATGGATAAAGAAGTTGTGGTACGTATGTACAATGGAATATCACTCTGCAATGAAATCAATGTAATCAGTCCCGTCGTGACATAATAAGTGGATTCAGGTACGATGATTCTAAGTGAAGTAAGTCTCACAGAAAATGAAACATCATAAGATATCACTAATACACCGAATGTAATCTTGGCTACACATGAACTGAATTACAAAACAGAACAGGGTCTCAAATTTAGAAAACCAACTTATGTTTCCTTAAGGGGAAAGTTCAGTTGGGGTGCTGTATAAAAGCAGAGATGGAAATTAGCACAGATACCATTCCATACGTCAAATATGTAATACTCAAGACCTACCCCTTGCTCAACGAAATGGACTAACAACCCTATATTCAACGCCTAGGAATACACCTGACTAGTAAGAATATTCAAACCCATGGATTTATATGTCTCCATAAGAGAATCAAGCGTGTGTACAGCTGCATGAAGGCAGCAGAGAAAATCCGATAAATCCCCTTATCAAAATGAATTACAAAAACAAAACACAATGACAGTGAAATAGAGAGCAATTCTTAAATAATTCATTCAGGGCTTGTGATGCAACCTGGATTTACCTCATCTACACCCAGAGCTGAGTGAGACATAAGGTTGGACACTTCGGGCTGATAGCATTGGTGAGGTTCGATGAGCAAATGCAGACCCTTTGAAGTCATACTGCATGGGACCCATTCCATGGGTCCCAACTCTCCAGGTTTAAGGGATTCTTCCTTCAGCTAAAACATGCATGGGAAACCCACAGTATGGTGCACCGTGTGACCGGGAAACGTTTTCAAATGCATCTCAGTATTCGACCCCTTTTTCTCGGGTTCACAATTCCAGACCCATTACTATCACTCTCCCCACTTGGAGAGTCAGTGCCTTTAACCTCCTGTTTGGCACAGTTTGCAATTTCTGCGCACGATGAACAGGAATAGGGAGAACCAATGAGAGAGTAGCTGTAGGTGTCTGCACGGGCAAATTTAACGATCATTTCCCACCAGGAAGAGGATTTAACGAAACGCTCAGCATGCCGTCCCGGAACCAGATTAGGGCCTGAAGCAATCCTGCGGGTTTGCGGCTAGCTCACAAGAAAGCGATTTGAAGAAAAGAGCTCAGGGGCAGTGTAATTCACAAACCTACAGAGTTATAAATGACAGCTATCGTCCAAAAATATATTGAAGGAAGGCTGCGAAGAGGACTTGAAAGCGGGGCACAATTGCAGGAAAACGATTTCAGGGGGTAGACTGGAATTGCATTTAAAGCATAGGAAAGGAGGCAGAACGTCGAAAATGATGCACTTGGCCAAAAAGGGCGTATGCGTTTTTTCCTGAATATATTCAGGAAAAAACGCATACGCACTTTTTGGTCAACCAAGCAAGCATGTTAAAGAAATCTGCACTACAGTGAAGTCTCACTGCCCCCCGGTCAAAAAGGGCCATCTGAAAAAAGTGTAAAATCCAGAAAAGCAGCACAGGCCATGGAGAACAGGGAGCCTTGTTATGCTGATGGGCGGGATGTAAATTGCCAAGAGTCACTCTGGAGAACTGTATGGTGTATCCTCAAACACCTAAAAAACAAAGCAACGGAGCCTACGGCACTTCCACTTATGGTACTATAGCTTAGGGAAATTCAAATCAGAAACACATAGCCACCCCAAAGTTTCAGATGGCTCTGTTTACAAGAACCTCGTCTACGGTACAAGTTAAATATCCCAGAAAGCGAAAAATGCATAAAGAAGTTGTGGTACGTATTTACAATGGAATATCACTCACCAATGAAATCTATGTCATCAGGCCCGTTGTGGCATAATGAGTTGATTCAGGTACGATGATTCTAAGTGAAGTAAGTCACACAGGAAATGCAACATCATAAGATATCACTAATACACGGAATGTAATCTTGGCTACACATGAACTGAATTACAAAACAGGACAGGGTCTCAAATTTAGAAAACCAACTTATGTTTGCTTAAGGGGAAAGTTGAGTTGGGGTGCTGCATAAAACCAGAGATAGAAATTAGCACAAATACCATTCCATAAGTCAAAAATGTAATAGTCAAGACCTACCCCTTGCTCAACGAAATGGGCTAAACACCCTATATTCAACGCCTAGGAATACACCTGACTAGTAGGAATCTTCAAACCCATGGATTTATATGTCTCCATAAGAGAAACAAGCGTGTGTACAGCTGCATGAAGGCAGCAGAGAAAATCCGATAAATCCCATTATCGAAATGAATTACAAAATCAAAACACAAAGACAGTGAAATAGAGAGCAATTCTTAAATAATTCATGCAGGGCTTGTGATGCAACCTGGATTTACCTCATCTACACCCAGAGCTGAGTGAGACATAAGGTTGGACACTTCTGGCTGATAGCATTGGTGAGGTTCGATGAGCAAATGCAGACCCTTTGAAGTCATACTGCATGGTACCCATTCCATGGGTCCCAAATCTCCAGGTTTAACGGATTCTTCCTTAAGCTAAAACATGCATGGGAAACCCACATTATGGTGCACCATGTGACCGGGAAACGTTTTCAAATGTATCTCAGTTTTCGTCCCCCTTTACTCAGGTTCACCATTCCCGACCCTTTACTAACCCTCTCCCCACTTGGAGAGTCAGTGCCTTTAACCTCCTCTTTGGCACAGTTTGCAATTTCTGCGCAAGATGAACAGGAAAAGGGAGAACCAATGAGAGACTAGCTGTAGGTGTCTGCACGGGCAAATTTAACGCTCATTTCCCACCAGGAAGAGGAATTAATCAAAGGATCAGCATGCCGTACCGGAAACAGATTAGTGCCTGAAGCAATCCTGCGGTTTTGCGGCCAGCTCACAACAAAGCGATTTGAAGAAAGGAGCTCAGGGGCACTGTAATTCGCAAACCTGCAGAGTTATAAATGACAGCTATCGTCCAAAAATATATTGAAGGAAGGGTGCGAAGAGGACTTGAAAGAGGGGCAGAATTGCAGGAAAACGATTTCGGGGTGTAGACTGGAATTGCATTTAAAGCATAGGAAAGGAAGCAGAACGTCGACAATGATGCACTTGGCCAAAAAGGGCGTATGTGTGTTTTCCTGAATATATTCAGGAAAAAACGCATATGCACTTTTTGGCCAACCAAGCAAGCATGTTAAAGAAATCGGCACTACAGTGAAGTCTCACTGCCCCCCAGTCAAAAGGGCCATCTGAAAAAATTGTAAAATCCAGAAAGGCAGCACAGGCCATGGAGAACAGGGAGCTCTGTTATGCTGATGTGCGAGATGTAAATTGCCAAGAGTCACTCTGGAGAAGTGTATGGTGTATCCTCAAACACCTAAAAAACAAAGCAACGGAGCATACGGCACTACCACTTATGGTCCTATAGCTTAGGGAAATTAAAATCAGAAAAACACAGCCACCCCAAAGTGTCGGACGGCTCTGTATATAAGAACCTCGTGTACGGCACAAGTTAAATATCGCAGAAAGCAAAAAATGGATAAAGAAGTTGTGGTACGTATGTACAATGGAATATCACTCTCCAATGAAATCTATGTCATCAGGCCCGTCGTGGCATAATGAGTGGATTCAGGTACGATGATTCTAAGTGAAGTAATCTCACAGAAAATGAAACATCATAAGATATCACTAATACACCGAATATAATCTTGGCTACACATGAACTGAATTACAAAACAGAACAGGGTCTCAAATTTAGAAAACCAACTTATGTTTGCTTAAGGGGAAAGGTGAGTTGGGGTGCTGCATAAAAGCAGAGATAGAAATTAGCACAGATACCATTCCATACGTCAAATATGTAATACTCAAGACCTACAACTTGCTCAAAGAAATGGACGAACAACCTTATATTCAACGCCTAGGAATACACCTGGCTAGTAAGAATCTTCAAACCCATGGATTTATATGTCTCCATAAGAGAATCAAGCGTGTGTACAGCTGCATGAAGGCAGCAGAGATAATCTGATAAATCCCATTATCAAAATGAATTACAAAAACAAAACACAATGACAGTGAAATAGAGAGCAATTCTTAAATAATTCATTCAGGGCTTGTGATGCAACCTGGATTTACCTCATCTACACCCAGAGCTGAGTGAGACATAAGGTTGGACACTTCGGGCTGATAGCTTTGGTGAGGTTCGATGAGCAAATGCAGACCATTTGAAGTCATACTGCATGGTACCCATTCCATGGGTCCCAAATCTCCAGGTTTAAGCGATCCTTCCTTCAGCTAAAACATGCATGGGAAACCCAAAGTATGGTGCACCGTGTGACCGGGAAACGTTTTCAAATGCATCTCAGTTTCCGTCCCCTTTTACTCGGGTTCACAATTCCAGACCGTTTACTAATACTCTCCCCACTTGGAGAGTCAGTGCCTTTAACTTCCTGTTTGGCACAGTTTGCAATTTCTGCGCAAGATGAACAGGAATAGGGAGAAACAATGAGAGACTAGCTGTAGGTGTCTGCACAGGCAAATTTAACGCTCATTTGCCACCAGGAAGTGGAATTAACCAAACGCTCAGCATGCCATGCCGGAACCAGATTAGGGCCTGAAGCAATCCTGCGGGTTTGCGGCCAGCTCACAAGAAAGCGATTTGAAGAAAGGAGCTCAGGGGCACTGTAATTCACAAACCTGCAGAGTTATAAATGACAGTTATCGTCCAAAAATGAATTGAAGGAAGGCTGCGAAGAGGACTTGAAAGCGGGGCAGAATTGCAGGAGAACGATTTCAGGGGGTAGACTGGAATTGCATTTAAAGCATAGGAAAAGAGGCAGAACGTCGACAATGATGCACTTGGCCAAAAAGGGCGTATGCGTTTTTTCCTGAATATATTCAGGAAAAAACGCATACGCCCTTTTTGGCCAACCAAGCAAGCATGTTAAAGAAATCTGCACTACAATGAAGTCTCACTGCCCACAGGTCAAAAGGGCCATCTGAAAAAAGTGTAAAATCCAGAAAGACAGGACAGGCCATGGAGAACAGGGAGCCTTATAATATTGATTTACGGGATGTAAATTGCCAACAGCCACTCTGGAGAAGTGTATGGTGTTTCCTGAAACACGTAGGAAACAAAGCAACACAGCCTATGGCACTTCCACTTATGGTCCTATAGCTTAGGGAAATTGAAATCAAAAACACACAGCCACCCCAAAGTTTGGGACGGCTCTGTTTAGTAGAACCTCATCTAAGGTACGAGGTAAATATCCCAGAAAGCGAAAAATGGATAAAGAAGTTGTGGTACGTACGTACAATGGAATATCACTCAGCAATGAAATCTATGTCATCAGACCCGTTGCGGCATAATGAGTGGATTCAGGTACGATGATTCTACGTGAAATAAGTCACACAGAAAAAGAAACATCATAAGATATCACTAATACACGGAATGAAAACTTGGCTACACATGAACTGAATTACAAAACAGAACAGGTACTTAAATGTAGAAAACCAACTTATGCTTGCTTATGGGGAAAGGTGAGTTGGGGTGCTGCATAAAACCAGAGATAGAAATTAGCACAGATACCATTCCATAAGCCAAATATGTAACAGACAAGACCTACGCCTTGCTCAACGAAATGGACTCAACACCCCATATTCAACGCCTAGGAATATACCTGACTAGTAAGAATCTTAAAACCCACGGATTTATACGTCTCCGTAAGAGAAACATGCGTGTGTACAGCGGCATAAAGGTAGCAGTGAAAACCCGATAAATCCCATTATCAAAATAATTTTCAAATACAAAACACAATGACAGTGAAATAGAGAGCAATTCTTAAATAATTCATTCAGGGCTTGTGATGCAACCTGGATTTACCACATCTACACCCAGAGCTGGGTGAGACATAAGGCTGGACACTTCGGGCTGATAGCATTGGTGAGGTTCGGTGAGCAAATGCAGACCCTTTGAAGTCATACTGCATGGAACCCTTTCCATGGGTCCCAACTCTCCAGGTTTAAGGGATTCTTCCTTCAGCTAAAACATGCATGGGAAACCCAGAGTATGGTCCACCGTGTGATTGGGAAACGTTTTCAAATGCATCTCAGTTTTCGTTCCCTGGTACTCGGGTTCACCATTCCAGACGCTTTACTAACACTCTCCCCACTTGGAGAGTCAGTGCCTTTAAGCTCCTGTTTGGCACAGTTTGCAATTTCTGCGCAAGGTGAACAGGAATAGGGAGAACCAATGAGAGACTAGCTGTAGGTGTCTGCACGGGCAAATGTAACGCTCATTTCCCACCAGGAAGAGGAATTAACCAATGGCTCAGCGTGCCCTGCCAGAAAGAGATTAGGGCCTAAAGCAATCCTGCGGTTTTGCTGCCAGCTCACAAGAAAACGAGTTGAAGAAATGAGCTCAGGGGCACTGTAATTCACAAACCTGCAGAGTTATGAATGACAGCTATCGTCCAAAAATATATTGAAGTAAGTCTGCGAAGCGGACTTGAAAGAGGGGCAGAATTTCAGGAAAACGGTTTCAGGGGATAGACTGGAATTACACTTAAAGCATAGGAAAAGAGGCAGAATGTCGACAATGATGCACTTGGCCAAAAAGTGCATATGCGTTTTTTCCTGAATATATTCAGGAAAAAACGCATACGCCCTTTTTGGCCAACTAAGCAAGCGTGTAAAGGAAATCTGCACTACAAGGGAAGTCTCACTGCCCCCCAGTCAACAGGGCCATCTGGAAAAAGTGTAAAATCCAGAAAGGCAGGACAGGCCATGGAGAACATGGAGCCTTGTTATGCTGATGGGCAGGATGTAAATTGCCAACAGCCACACTGGAGAAGTGTATGGTGTTTCCTGAAACACGTAGGAAACAAAGCAACACAGCCTATGGCACTTCCACTTATGGTCCAGTAGCTTAGGGACATTAAAATCAAAAACACACATCCACCCCAAAATTTGGGATGGCTCTGTTTACAAAAACCTCATGTACGGTACAAGTTAAATATCCCAGAAAGCGAAAAATGGATTAAGAAGTTGTGGTACGTACGTACAATGAAATATCACCCAGCAATGAAATCTATGTCATCAGGCCCGTAGCGGCATAATGAGTGGATTCAGGTACGATGATTCTACGTGAAATAAGTCTCACAGAAAAAGAAACATCATAAGATATCACTAATACACGGAATGCTAACTTGGCTACAGATGAACTGAACTACAAAACAGAACAGGGTCTCAAATTTAGAAAACCAACTTATGCTTGCTTATGTGGAAAGGTGAGTTGCGGTGCTGCATAAAACCAGAGATTTTAATTAGCACAGATACCATTCCATAAGCCAAATATGTAAGAGACAAGACCTACTTCTTGCTCAACGAAATGGGCTCAACACCACATATTCTACCCTTAGGAATATACGTGATTAGTAAGAATGTTAAAACCCATGGATTTATATGTCTCCGTAAGAGAATCAAGCGTGTGTACAGCGGCCTAAACGCAGCAATGAAAATCCGATAAATCCCGTTATAAAAAAAATTTCAAAAACAAAACACAATGACAGTGAAATAGAGAGCAATTCTTAAATAATTCATTCAGAGCTTGTGATGCAACCTGGATTTACCACATCTACACCCAGAGCTCGGTGAGACATAAGTTTCGACACTTCTGGCTGATAGCATTGGTGAGGTTCGGTTAGCAAATGCAGACCCTTTGAAGTCATACTGCTTGGTACCCATTCCAAGGGTCCCAACTCTCTAGGTTTAAGAAATTCTTCCTTCAGCTAAAACACGCATGGGAAACCCAGACTATGGTACACTGGGTGATTGGGAAATGTTTTCAAATGCATCTCAGTTTTTGTCCCCTGGTACTCGGGTTCACCATTCCAGACCCTTCACTAACACTCTCCCCACTCGGAGAGTCAGTGCCTTTAACCTCCTGTTTGGCACAGTTTGCAATTTCTGCGCAAGATGAACAGGAATAGGGAGAACCAATGAGAGACTAGCTGTAGGAGTCTGTACGGGCAAATGTATCGCTCACTGCCCACCAGGAAGAGGAATTAATCAAAGGCTCAGCGTGCCCTGCCGGAAACAGATTAGGGACTGAAGCAATCCTGCGGTTTTGCAGCCAGCTCAGAAGAATGCGAGTTGAAGAAAGGAGCTCAGGGGCACTGTAATTCACAAACCTGCAGAGTTATGAATGACAGCTATCGTCCAAAAATATATTGAAGTAAGTCTGCGAAGAGGACTAGAAAGCGGGGCAGAATACCAGGAGAACGATTTCAGGGGGTAGACTGGAATTGCACTTAAAGCACAGGAAAAGAGACAGAATGTTGACAATGATGCACTTGGCCAAAATGGGCGTAAGCGTTTTTTCCTTAATATATTCAGGAAAAAACGCATACGCACTTTTAGGCCAACCCAGCAAGCGTGTACAGGAAATCTGCACTACAATGAAGTCTCACTGCGCCCCAGTCAAAAGGGCCATCTGAAAAAAGTGTAAAATCCAGAAAGACAGGACAGGCCATGGAGAAGAGGGAGCCTTATAATATTGATTTACGGGATGTAAATTGCCAACAGCCACTCTGGAGAAGTGTATGGTGTTTCCTGAAACACGTAGGAAACAAAGCAACACAGCCTATGGCACTTCCACTTATGGTCCTATAGCTTTGGGAAATTAAAATCAAAAACACACAGCCACCCCAAAGTTTGGGACGGCTCTGTTTACAAGAACCTCATCTACGGTACGAGTTAAATATCCCAGAAAGTGAAAAATGGATAAAGAAGTTCTGGTACATACGTACAGTGGAATATCACTCAGCAATTATATCTATGTCATCAGGCCCATAGCGGCATAATGAGAGTATTCAGGTACGATGATTCTACGTGAAATAAGTCACACAGAAAAAGAAACATCATAAGATATCACTAATACACGGAATGTAAACTTGGCTACACATGAACTGAATTACAAAACAGAACAGGGTCTCAAATTTAGAAAACCAACTTATGCTTGCTTATGGGGAAAGGTGAGTTGGGGTGCTGCATAAAACCAGCGATTGAAATTAGCACAGATACCGTTCCATAAGCCAAATAAGTAATAGACCAGACCTACTCCTTGCTCAACGAAATGGACTCAACACCCCATATTCAAGGCCTAGGAATATACTTGACTAGCAAGAATCTTAAAACCCACGGATTTATATGTCTCCGTAAGAGAAACATGCGTGTGTACAGTGGCATAAAGGTAGCAGTGAAAACCCGATAAATCCCATTATCAAAATAATTTTCAAATACAAAACACAATGACAGTGAAATAGAGAGCAATTCTTAAATAATTCATTCAGGGCTTGTGATGCAACCTGGATTTACCACATCTACACCCAGAGCTGGGTGAGACATAAGGCTGGACACTTCGGGCTGATAGCATTGGTGAGGTTCGGTGAGCAAATGCAGACCCTTTGAAGTCATACTGCATGGAACCCTTTCCATGGGTCCCAACTCTCCAGGTTTAAGGGATTCTTCCTTCAGCTAAAACATGCATGGGAAAACCAGAGTATGGTCCACCGTGTGATTGGGAAACGTTTTCAAATGCATCTCAGTTTTCGTCCCCTGGTACTCGGGTTCACCATTCCAGACGCTTTACTAACACTCTCCCCACTTGGAGAGTCAGTGCCTTTAAGCTCCTGTTTGGCACAGTTTGCAATTTCTGCGCAAGGTGAACAGGAATAGGGAGAACCAATGAGAGACTAGCTGTAGGTGTCTGCACGGGCAAATGTAACGCTCATTTCCCACCAGGAAGAGGAATTAACCAATGGCTCAGCGTGCCCTGCCAGAAAGAGATTAGGGCCTAAAGCAATCCTGCGGTTTTGCTGCCAGCTCACAAGAAAACGAGTTGAAGAAATGAGCTCAGGGGCACTGTAATTCACAAACCTGCAGAGTTATGAATGACAGCTATCGTCCAAAAATATATTGAAGTAAGTCTGCGAAGCGGACTTGAAAGAGGGGCAGAATTTCAGGAAAACGGTTTCAGGGGGTAGACTGGAATTACACTTAAAGCATAGGAAAAGAGGCAGAATGTCGACAATGATGCACTTGGCCAAAAAGTGCATATGCGTTTTTTCCTGAATATATTCAGGAAAAAACGCATATGCCCTTTTTGGCCAACTAAGCAAGCGTGTAAAGGAAATCTGCACTACAAGGGAAGTCTCACTGCCCCCCAGTCAACAGGGCCATCTGGAAAAAGTGTAAAATCCAGAAAGGCAGGACAGGCCATGGAGAACATGGAGCCTTGTTATGCTGATGGGCAGGATGTAAATTGCCAACAGCCACACTGGAGAAGTGTATGGTGTTTCCTGAAACACGTAGGAAACAAAGCAACACAGCCTATGGCACTTCCACTTATGGTCCAGTAGCTTAGGGACATTAAAATCAAAAACACACATCCACCCCAAAATTTGGGATGGCTCTGTTTACAAAAACCTCATCTACGGTACAAGTTAAATATCCCAGAAAGCGAAAAATGGATTAAGAAGTTGTGGTACGTACGTACAATGAAATATCACCCAGCAATGAAATCTATGTCATCAGGCCCGTAGCGGCATAATGAGTGGATTCAGGTACGATGATTCTACGTGAAATAAGTCTCACAGAAAAAGAAACATCATAAGATATCACTAATACACGGAATGTAAACTTGGCTACAGATGAACTGAACTACAAAACAGAACAGGGTCTCAAATTTAGAAAACCAACTTGTGCTTGCTTATGTGGAAAGGTGAGTTGCGGTGCTGCATAAAACCAGAGATTTTAATTAGCACAGATACCGTTCCATAAGCCAAATATGTAAGAGACAAGACCTACTTCTTGCTCAACGAAATGGGCTCAACACCACATATTCTACCCTTAGGAATATACGTGATTAGTAAGAATGTTAAAACCCATGGATTTATATGTCTCCGTAAGAGAATCAAGCGTGTGTACAGCGGCCTAAACGCAGCAATGAAAATCCGATAAATCCCGTTATAAAAAAAATTTCAAAAACAAAACACAATGACAGTGAAATAGAGAGCAATTCTTAAATAATTCATTCAGAGCTTGTGATGCAACCTGGATTTACCACATCTACACCCAGAGCTCGGTGAGACATAAGTTTCGACACTTCTGGCTGATAGCATTGGTGAGGTTCGGTTAGCAAATGCAGACCCTTTGAAGTCATACTGCTTGGTACCCATTCCAAGGGTCCCAACTCTCTAGGTTTAAGAAATTCTTCCTTCAGCTAAAACACGCATGGGAAACCCAGACTATGGTACACTGGGTGATTGGGAAATGTTTTCAAATGCATCTCAGTTTTTGTCCCCTGGTACTCGGGTTCACCATTCCAGACCCTTCACTAACACTCTCCCCACTCGGAGAGTCAGTGCCTTTAACCTCCTGTTTGGCACAGTTTGCAATTTCTGCGCAAGATGAACAGGAATAGGGAGAACCAATGAGAGACTAGCTGTAGGAGTCTGTACGGGCAAATGTATCGCTCACTGCCCACCAGGAAGAGGAATTAATCAAAGGCTCAGCATGCCCTGCCGGAAACAGATTAGGGACTGAAGCAATCCTGCGGTTTTGCAGCCAGCTCAGAAGAATGCCATTTGAAGAAAGGAGCTCAGGGGCACTGTAATTCACAAACCTGCAGAGTTATGAATGACAGCTATCGTCCAAAAATATATTGAAGTAAGACTGCGAAGAGGACTAGAAAGCAGGGCAGAATACCAGGAAAACGATTTCAGGGGGTAGACTGGAATTGCACTTAAAGCACAGGAAAAGAGACAGAATGTTGACAATGATGCACTTGGCCAAAATGGGCGTAAGCGTTTTTTCCTTAATATATTCAGGAAAAAACGCATACGCACTTTTTGGCCAACCAAGCAAGCGTGTACAGGAAATTTGCACTACAATGAAGTCTCACTGCGCCCCAGTCAAAAGGGCCATCTGAAAAAAGTGTAAAATCCAGAAAGACAGGACAGGCCATGGAGAACAGGGAGCCTTGTTATGCTGACGGGCGGGATGTAAATTGCCAACAGCCACTCTGGAGAAGTGTATGGTGTTTACTGAAACTTGTAGGAAACAAAGCAACACAGCCTATGGCACTTCCACTTATGGTCCTGTAGCTTAGGGACATTAAAATCTAAAACACACATCCACCCCAATGTTTGGGACAGCTCTGTTTACAAGAACCTCGTCTACGGTACAAGTTAAATATCCCAGAAAGCGAAAAATGGATAAAGAAGTTGTGGTACGTACGTACAATGTAATATCACTCAGCAATCAAATCTATGTCATCAGGCCCGTAGCGGCATAATGAGTGGATTCAGGTACGATGATTCTAAGTGAAATAAGTCACACAGAAAAAGAAACATCATAAGATATCACTAATACACGGAATGTAAACTTGGCTACACATGAACTGAATTACAAAACAGAACAGGGCCTTAAATTTAGAAAAACAACTTATGCTTGCTTAAGGGGAAAGATGAGTTGGCGTGCTGCATAGTACCAGAGATTGAAATTAACACAGATACCATTCCATAAGCCAAATATGTAATAGACAAGACCTACTCCTTGCTCAACGAAATGGACTCAACACCCCATATTCAACGCCTAGGAATATACCTGACTAGTAAGAATCTTAAAACCCACGGATTTATATGTCTCCGTAAGAGAAACATGCGTGTGTACAGCGGCATAAAGGTAGCAGTGAAAACCCGATAAATCCCATTATCAAAATAATTTTCAAATACAAAACACAATGACAGTGAAATAGAGAGCAATTCTTAAATAATTCATTCAGGGCTTGTGATGCAACCTGGATTTACCACATCTACACCCAGAGCTGGGTGAGACATAAGGCTGGACACTTCGGGCTGATAGCATTGGTGAGGTTCGGTGAGCAAATGCAGACCCTTTGAAGTCATACTGCATGGAACCCTTTCCATGGGTCCCAACTCTCCAGGTTTAAGGGATTCTTCCTTCAGCTAAAACATGCATGGGAAAACCAGAGTATGGTCCACCGTGTGATTGGGAAACGTTTTCAAATGCATCTCAGTTTTCGTTCCCTGGTACTCGGGTTCACCATTCCAGACGCTTTACTAACACTCTCCCCACTTGGAGAGTCAGTGCCTTTAAGCTCCTGTTTGGCACAGTTTGCAATTTCTGCGCAAGGTGAACAGGAATAGGGAGAACCAATGAGAGACTAGCTGTAGGTGTCTGCACGGGCAAATGTAACGCTCATTTCCCACCAGGAAGAGGAATTAACCAATGGCTCAGCGTGCCCTGCCAGAAAGAGATTAGGGCCTAAAGCAATCCTCCGGTTTTGCTGCCAGCTCACAAGAAAACGAGTTGAAGAAATGAGCTCAGGGGCACTGTAATTCACAAACCTGCAGAGTTATGAATGACAGCTATCGTCCAAAAATATATTGAAGTAAGTCTGCGAAGCGGACTTGAAAGAGGGGCAGAATTTCAGGAAAACGGTTTCAGGGGGTAGACTGGAATTACACTTAAAGCATAGGAAAAGAGGCAGAATGTCGACAATGATGCACTTGGCCAAAAAGTGCATATGCGTTTTTTCCTGAATATATTCAGGAAAAAACGCATACGCCCTTTTTGGCCAACTAAGCAAGCGTGTAAAGGAAATCTGCACTACAAGGGAAGTCTCACTGCCCCCCAGTCAACAGGGCCATCTGGAAAAAGTGTAAAATCCAGAAAGGCAGGACAGGCCATGGAGAACATGGAGCCTTGTTATGCTGATGGGCAGGATGTAAATTGCCAACAGCCACACTGGAGAAGTGTATGGTGTTTCCTGAAACACGTAGGAAACAAAGCAACACAGCCTATGGCACTTCCACTTATGGTCCAGTAGCTTAGGGACATTAAAATCAAAAACACACATCCACCCCAAAATTTGGGATGGCTCTGTTTACAAAAACCTCATGTACGGTACAAGTTAAATATCCCAGAAAGCGAAAAATGGATTAAGAAGTTGTGGTACGTACGTACAATGAAATATCACCCAGCAATGAAATCTATGTCATCAGGCCCGTAGCGGCATAATGAGTGGATTCAGGTACGATGATTCTACGTGAAATAAGTCTCACAGAAAAAGAAACATCATAAGATATCACTAATACACGGAATGTAAACTTGGCTACAGATGAACTGAACTACAAAACAGAACAGGGTCTCAAATTTAGAAAACCAACTTGTGCTTGCTTATGTGGAAAGGTGAGTTGCGGTGCTGCATAAAACCAGAGATTTTAATTAGCACAGATACCGTTCCATAAGCCAAATATGTAAGAGACAAGACCTACTTCTTGCTCAACGAAATGGGCTCAACACCACATATTCTACCCTTAGGAATATACGTGATTAGTAAGAATGTTAAAACCCATGGATTTATATGTCTCCGTAAGAGAATCAAGCGTGTGTACAGCGGCCTAAACGCAGCAATGAAAATCCGATAAATCCCGTTATAAAAAAAATTTCAAAAACAAAACACAATGACAGTGAAATAGAGAGCAATTCTTAAATAATTCATTCAGAGCTTGTGATGCAACCTGGATTTACCACATCTACACCCAGAGCTCGGTGAGACATAAGTTTCGACACTTCTGGCTGATAGCATTGGTGAGGTTCGGTGAGCAAATGCAGACCCTTTGAAGTCATACTGCTTGGTACCCATTCCAAGGGTCCCAACTCTCTAGGTTTAAGAAATTCTTCCTTCAGCTAAAACACGCATGGGAAACCCAGACTATGGTACACTGGGTGATTGGGAAATGTTTTCAAATGCATCTCAGTTTTTGTCCCCTGGTACTCGGGTTCACCATTCCAGACCCTTCACTAACACTCTCCCCACTCGGAGAGTCAGTGCCTTTAACCTCCTGTTTGGCACAGTTTGCAATTTCTGCGCAAGATGAACAGGAATAGGGAGAACCAATGAGAGACTAGCTGTAGGAGTCTGTACGGGCAAATGTATCGCTCACTGCCCACCAGGAAGAGGAATTAATCAAAGGCTCAGCGTGCCCTGCCGGAAACAGATTAGGGACTGAAGCAATCCTGCGGTTTTGCAGCCAGCTCAGAAGAATGCGAGTTGAAGAAAGGAGCTCAGGGGCACTGTAATTCACAAACCTGCAGAGTTATGAATGACAGCTATCGTCCAAAAATATATTGAAGTAAGTCTGCGAAGAGGACTAGAAAGCGGGGCAGAATACCAGGAAAACGATTTCAGGGGGTAGACTGGAATTGCACTTAAAGCACAGGAAAAGAGACAGAATGTTGACAATGATGCACTTGGCCAAAATGGGCGTAAGCGTTTTTTCCTTAATATATTCAGGAAAAAACGCATACGCACTTTTTGGCCAACCCAGCAAGCGTGTACAGGAAATCTGCACTACAATGAAGTCTCACTGCGCCCCAGTCAAACGGGCCATCTGAAAAAAGTGTAAAATCCAGAAAGACAGGACAGGCCATGGAGAAGAGGGAGCCTTATAATATTGATTTACGGGATGTAAATTGCCAACAGCCACTCTGGAGAAGTGTATGGTGTTTCCTGAAACACCTAAAAAACAAAGCAACGGAGCCTACGGCACTTCCACTTATGGTCCTATAGCTTAGGGAAATTAAAATCAAAAACACACAGCCACCCCAAAGTTTCAGACGGCTCTGTTTACAAGAACCTCGTCTACGGTACAAGTTAAATATCCCAGAAAGCAAAAAATGGATAAAGAAGTTGTGGTACGTACGTACAATGGAATATCACTCACCAATGAAATCTATGTCATCTGGCCCGTCGTGGCATAATGAGTGGATTCAGGTACAATGATTCTAAGTGAAATAAGTCACACAGAAAAAGAAACATCATAAGATATCACTAATACACGGAATGTAATCTTGGCTACACATGAACTGAATTACAAAACAGAACAGGGTCTCAAATTTAGAAAACCATCTTATGTTTGCTTAAAGGGAAAGGTGAGTTGGGGTGCTGCATAAAACCAGAGATAGAAATTAACACAGATACCATTCCATACGTCAAATATGTAATAGTCAAGACCTACCCCTTGCTCAACCAAATGGGCTAAACACCCTATATTCAACGCCTAGGAATACACCTGACTAGAAAGAATCTTCAAACCCATGGATTTATATGTCTCCATAAGAGAATCAAGCGTGTGTACAGCGGCATGAAGGCAGCAGAGAAAATCCGATAAATCCCATTATCAAAATGAATTACAAAAACAAAACACAATGACAGTGAAATAGAGAGCAATTCTGAAATAATTCATTCAGGGCTTGTGATGCAACCTGGATTTACCTCATCTACACCCAGAGCTGAGTGAGACATAAGGTTGGACACTTCGGGCTGATAGCATTGGTGAGGATCGATGAGCAAATGCAGACCATTGGAAGTCATACTGCATGGTACCCATTCCATGGGTCCCAACTCTCCAGGTTTAAGCGATTCTTCCTTCAGCTAAAACATGCATGGGGAACCCACAGTATGGTGCACCGTGTGACCGGGAAACGTTTTCAAATGCATCTCACTTTTCGTCCCCTTTTAGTCGGGTTCACAATTCCAGATCCTTTACTAACACTCTCCCCACTTTGAGAGTCAGTGCCTTTAACCTGCTGTTTGGCACAGTTTGCAATTTCTGCCCAAGATGAACAGGAATAGGGAGAACCAATGATAGACTAGCTGTAGGTGTCTGCCCGGGCAAATTTAACGCCCATTTCCCACCAGGAAGAGGAATTAACCAGAGGCTCAGCATGCCGAGCCGGAACCAGATTAGGGCCTGAAGCAATCCTGCGGGTTTGCGGCCAGCTCACAAGAAAGCGATTTGAAGAAAGGAGCTCAGGGGCACTGTAATTCACGAACCTGCAGAGTTATAAATGACAGCTATCGTCCGAAAATATATTGAAGGAAGGCTGCGAAGAGGACTTGGAGGCGGGGCAGAATTGCAGGAAAACGATTTCAGGGGGTAGACTGGAATTGCATTTAAAGCATAGGAAAAGAGGCAGAACGTCGACAATGATGCACTTGGCCAAAAAGGGCCTATGCGTTTTTTCCTGAATATATTCAGGAAAAAACGCATACGCACTTTTTGGCCAACCAAGCAAGCATGTTAAAGAAATCTGCACTACAATGAAGTCTCACTGCCCCCCGGTCAAAAGGGCCATCTGAAAAAAGTGTAAAATCCAGAAATGCAGCACAGGCCATGGAGAACAGGGAGCCTTGTTATGCTGATGGGTGGGATGTAAATTGCCAAGAGCCAGTCTGGAGAAGTGTATGGTGTTTCCTGAAACACCTAAAAAACAAAGCAACGGAGCCTACGGCACTTCCACTTATGGTCCTATAGATTAGGGAAATTAAAACCAAAAACACAGAGCCACCCCAAAGTTTCAGACGGCTCTGTTTACAAGAACCTCGTCTACGGTACAAGTTAAATATCCCAGAAAGCGAAAAATGGATAAAGAATTTGTGGTACATACGTACAATTGAATATAACTCACCAATGAAATCTATGTCATCTGGCCCGTCGTGGCATAATGAGTGGATTCAGGTATGATGATTCTAAGTGAAATAAGTCACACAGAAAATAAAACATCATAAGATATCACTAATACACGGAATGTAAACTTGGCTACACATGAACTGAATTACAAAACAGAACAGGGTCTCAAATTTTGAAAACCAACTTATGTTTGCGTAAGGGGAAATGTGAGTTTGGGTGCTGCATAAAACCAGAGTTAGAAATTAGCACAGATACCATTCCATATGTCAAATATGTAATAGTCAAGACCTACCCCTTGCTCAACCAAATGGGCTAAACACCCTATATTCAATGCCTAGGAGTACACCTGACTAGTAAGAATCTTCAAACGCATGGATTTATATGTCTCCATAAGAGAATCAAGCATGTGTACAGCTGCATGAAAGAAGCAGAGAAAATCTGATAAATCCCATTATCAAAATGAATTAAAAAACCAAACACAATGACAGTGAAATAGAGAGCAATTCTTAAATAATTCATTCAGGGCTTGTGATGCAACCTGGATTTACCTCATCTAAACCCAGAGCTGAGTGAGACATAAGGTTGGACACTTCGGGCTGATAGCATTGGTGAGGTTCGATGAGCAAATGCAGACCATTTGAAATCATACTGCATGGTACCCATTCCATGGGTCCCAACTCTCCAGGTTTAAGTGATTTTCCCTTCAGCTAAAGCATGTATGGGAAACCCACAGAATGGTGCAACATGTGACCGGGAAACGTTTTCAAATGCATCTCAGTTTTGTCCCCTTTTACTCGGGTTCACAATTCCAGACCCTTTACTAACACTCTCCCCACTTGGAGAGTCAGTGCCTTTAACCTCCTGTTTGGCACAGTTTGCAATTTCTGCGCAAGATGAACAGGAATAGGGAGAACCAATGAGAGACTAGCTGTAGGTGTCTGCACGGGCAAATTTAACGCTCATTTCCAACCAGGAAGGGGAATAAACCAAAGGCTCAGCATGCCGTGCAGGAACCAGATTAGGGCCTGAAGCAATCCTGCGGGTTTGCGGCCAGCTCACAAGAAAGCGATTTGAAGAAAGGAGCTCAGGGACACTGTAATTCACAAATCCTGCAGAGTTATAAATGACAGCTATCGTCCGAAAATATATTGAAGGAAGGCTGCGAAGAGGACTTGAAAGCGGGGCAGAATTGCAGGAAAACGATTTCAGGGGGTAGACTGGAATTGCATTTAAAGCATAGGAAAAGAGGCAGAACGTCGACAATGATGCACTTGGCCAAAAAGGGCGTATGCGTTTTTTCCCGAATATATTCAGGAAAAAACGCATACGCACTTTTTGGCCAACCAAGCAAGCATGTTAAAGAAATCTGCACTACAATGAAGTCTCACTGCCCCCCGGTCAAAAGGGCCACGTGAAAAAAGTGTAAAATCCAGAAATGCAGCACAGGCCATGGAGAACAGGGAGCCTTGTTATGCTGATGGGTGGGATGTAAATTGCCAACAGCCTCTCTGGAGAAGTGTATGGTGTTTCCTGAAACACCTAAAAAACAAAGCAACGGAGCCTACGGCACTTCCACTTATGGTCCTATAGCTTAGGGAAATTAAAATCAAAAACACACAGCCACCCCAAAGTTTCAGACGGCTCTGTTTACAAGAACCTCGTCTACGGTACAAGTTAAATATCCCAGAAAGCGAGAAATGGATAAAGAAGTTGTGGTACGTACATACAATGGAATATCACTCACCAATGAAATCTATGTCATCTGGCGCGTCGTGGCATAATGAGTGGATTCAGGTACGATGATTCTAAGTGAAATAAGTCACACAGAAAATGAAACATCATAAGATATCACTAATACACCGAATGTAATCTTGGCTACACATGAACTGAATTACAAAACAGAACAGGGTCTCAAATTTAGAAAACCAACTTATGTTTGCGTAACGGGAAAGGTGAGTTGGGGTGCTGCATAAAACCAGAGTTAGAAATTAGCACAGATACCATTCCATATGTCAAATACGTAATAGTCAAGACATACCCCTTGCTCAACGAAATGGGCTAAACACCCTATATTCAACGCCTAGGAATACACCTGACTAGTAAGAATCTTCAAACCCATGGATTTATATGTCTCCATAAGAGAATCAAGCGTGTGTACAGCTGCATGAAGGCAGCAGAGAAAATCTGATAAATTCCATTATCAAAATGAATTAAAAAACCAAACACAATGACAGTGAAATAGAGAGCAATTCTTAAATAATTCATTCAGGGCTTGTGATGCAACCTGGATTTACTTCATCTAAACCCAGAGCTGAGTGAGACATAAGGTTGGACCCTTCGGGCTGATAGCATTGGTTAGGTTCGATGAGCAAATGCCGACCATTTGAAATCATACTGCATGGTACCCATTCCATGGGTCCCAACTCTCCAGGTTTAAGTGATTCTCCCTTCAGCTAAAGCATGCATGGGAAACCCACAGTATGGTGCAACATGTGACCGGGAAACGTTTTCAAATGCATCTCAGTTTTGTCCCCTTTTACTCGGGTTCACAATTCCAGACCCTTTACTAACACTCTCCCCAATTGGAGAGTCAGTGCCTTTAACCTGCTGTTTGGCACAGTTTGCAATTTCTGCGCAAGATGAACAGGAATAGGGAGAACCAATGAGAGACTAGCTGTAGGTGTCTGCACGGGCAAATTTAACGCTCATTTCCAACCAGGAAGGGGAATAAACCAAAGGCTCAGCATGCCGTGCAGGAACCAGATTAGGGCCTGAAGCAATCCTGCGGGTTTGCGGCCAGCTCACAAGAAAGCGATTTGAAGAAAGGATCTCAGGGGCACTGTAATTCACAAACCTGCAGAGTTATAAATGACAGCTATCGTCCGAAAATATATTGAAGGAAGGCTGCGAAGAGGACTTGAAAGCGGGGCAGAATTGCAGGAAAACGATTTCAGGGGGTAGACTGGAATTGCATTTAAAGCATAGGAAAAGAGGCAGAACGTCGACAATGATGCACTTGGCCAAAAAGGGCGTATGCGTTTTTTCCCGAATATATTCAGGAAAAAACGCATACGCCCTTTTTGGCCAACCAAGCAAGCATGTTAAAGAAATCTGCACTACAATGAAGTCTCACTGCCCCCCGGTCAAAAGGGCCATCTGAAAAAAGTGTAAAATCCAGAAATGCAGCACAGGCCATGGAGAACAGGGAGCCTTGTTATGCTGATGGTTGGGATGTAAATTGCCAACAGCCACTCTGGAGAAGTGTATGGTGTTTCCTGAAACACCTAAAAAACAAAGCAACGGAGCCTACGGCACTTCCACTTATGGTCCTATAGCTTAGGGAAATTAAAATCAAAAACACACAGCCACCCCAAAGTTTCAGACGGCTCTGTTTACAAGAACCTCGTCTACGGTACAAGTTAAATATCCCAGAAAGCGAGAAATGGATAAAGAAGTTGTGGTACGTACGTACAATGGAATATCACTCACCAATGAAATCTATGTCATCTGGCGCGTCGTGGCATAATGAGTGGATTCAGGTACGATGATTCTAAGTGAAATAAGTCACACAGAAAATGAAATATCATAAGATATCACTAATACACCGAATGTAATCTTGGCTACACATGAACTGAATTACAAAACAGAACAGGGTCTCAAATTTAGAAAACCAACTTATGTTTGCGTAAGGGGAAAGGTGAGTTGGGGTGCTGCATAAAACCAGAGATAGAAATTAGCACAGATACGATTCCATACGTCAAAAATGTAATAGTCAAGACCTACCCCTTGCTCAACGAAATGGACTAAACACCCTATATTCAACACCTAGGAATACACCTGACTAGTAAGAATCTTCAAACCCATGGATTTATATGTCTCCATAAGAGAATCAAGCGTGTGTACAGCTGCATGAAGGCAGCAGAGAAAATCCGATAAATCTTATTATCAAAATGAATTACAAAAACAAAACACAATGACAGTGAAATAGAGAGCAATTCTTAAATAATTCATTCAGGGCTTGTGATGCAACCTGGATTGACCTCATCAAAACCCAGAGCTGAGTGAGACATAAGGTTGGACACTTCGGGCTGATAGCATTGGTGAGGTTCGATGAGCAAATGCAGACCATTTGAAGTCATACTACATGGTACCCATTCCATGGGTCCCAAGCCTCCAGGTTTAAGTGATTCTTCCTTCAGCTAAAGCATGCATGGGAAAGCCACAGTATGGTGCACCATGTGACCGGGAAACCTTTTCAAATGCATCTCAGTTTTTGTCCCCTTTTACTCGGGTTCACAATTCCAGACCCTTTACTAACACTCTCCCCACTTGGAGAGTCAGTGCCTTTAAACTCCGGTTTGGCACAGTTTGCAATTTCTGCGCAAGATGAACAGGAATAGGGAGAACCAATGAGAGACTAGCTGTAGGTGTCTGCAGGGGCAAATTTAACGCTCATTTCCAACCAGGAAGAGGAATTAACCAAAGGCTCAGCATGCTGTGCAGGAACCAGATTAGAGCCTGAAGCAATCTTGCGGGTTTGCGGCCAGCTCACAAGAAAGCGATTTGAAGAAAGGAGCTCAGGGGCACTGTAATTCACAAACCTGCAGAGTTATAAATGACAGCTATCGTCCGAAAATATATTGAAGGAAGGCTGCGAAGAGGACTTGAAAGCGGGGCAGAATTGCAGGAAAACGATTTCAGGGGGTAGACTGGAATTGCATTTAAAGCATAGGAAAAGAGGCAGAACGTCGACAATGATGCACTTGGCCAAAAAGGGCGTATGCGTTTTTTCCTGAATATATTCAGGAAAAATCGCATACGCCCTTTTTGGCCAACCAAGCAAGCATGTTAAAGAAATCTGCACTACAATGAAGTCTCACTGCCCCCCGGTCAAAAGGGCCATCTGAAAAAAGTGTAAAATCCAGAAATGCAGCACAGGCCATGGAGAACAGGGAGCCTTGTTATGCTGATGGGTGGGATGTAAATTGCCAACAGCCACTCTGGAGAAGTGTATGGTGTTTCCTGAAACACCTAAAAAACAAAGCAACGGAGCCTACGGCACTTCCACTTATGGTCCTATAGCTTAGGGAAATTAAAATCAAAAACACACAGCCACCCCAAAGTTTCAGACGGCTCTGTTTACAAGAACCTCGTCTACGGTACAAGTTAAATATCCCAGAAAGTGAAAAATGGATAAAGAAGTTGTGGTACGTACGTACAAAGGAATATCACTCACCAATGAAATCTATGTCATCTGGCCCGTCGTGGAATAATGAGTGGATTCAGGTACGATGATTCTAAGTGAAATAACTCACACAGAAAATGAAACATCATAAGATGTCACTAATACACGGAATGCAATCTTGGCTACACATGAACTGAATTACAAAACAGAACAGGGTCTCAAATTTAGAAAACCAACTTATGTTTGCTTAAGGGGAAAGGTGAGTTGGGGTGCTGCAATAAACCAGAGATAGAAATTAGCACAGATATCATTCCATACATCAAATATGTAGTAGTCAAGACCTACCCCTTGCTCAAACAAATGGGCTAAACACCCTATTTTCAACGTCTAGGAATACACCTGACTAGAAAGAATATTCAATCCCATGGATTTATATGTCTCCATAAGAGAACCAAGCGTGTGTACAGCTGCATGAAGGCAGCAGAGAAAATCCGATAAATCCCATTATCAAAATGAATTACAAAAACAAAACAGAATGAAAGTGAAATAGAGAGCAATTCTTAAATAATTCATTCAGGGCTTGTGATGCAACCTGGATTTACCTCATCTACACCCAGAGCTGAGAGAGTCATAAGGTTGGACACTTCAGGCTGATAGCATTTGTGAGGTTCGATGAGCAAATGCAGACCATTTGAAGTCATACTGCATGGTACCCATTCCATGGGTCCCAACTCTCCAGGTTTAAGCGATTCTTCTTTCAGCTAAAACAGGCATGGGAAACCCACAGTATGGTGCACCGTGTGACCGGGAAAGGTTTTCAAATGCATCTCAGTTTTCGTCCCCTTTTCCTCGGGTTCACAATTCCAGAACCTTTACTAACACTCTCCCCACTTGGAGAGTCAGTGCCTTTAACCTGCTGTTTGGCACAGTTTGCAATTTCTGCGCAAGATGAACAGGAATAGGGAGAACCAATGAGAGACTAGCTGTAGGTGTCTGCACGGGCTAATTTAACGCTCATTTCCCACCAGGAAGAGGAATTAACCAAAGGCTCAGCATGCCGAGCCGGAAAGAGATTAGGGCCTGAAGCAATCCTGCGGGTTTGCGGCCAGCTCACAAGAAAGCGATTTGAAGAAAGGAGCTCAGGGGCACTGTAATTCACAAACCTGCAGAGTTATAAATGACAGCTATCGTCCGAAAATATATTGAAGGAAGGCTGCGAAGAGGACTGGAAAGCGGGGCAGAATTGCAGGAAAACGATTTCAGGGGGTAGACTGGAATTGCATTTAAAGCATAGGAAAAGTGGCACAACGTCGACAATGATGCACTTGGCCAAAAAGGGCGTATACGTTTTTTCCTGAATATATTCAGGAAAAAACGCATACGCCCTTTTTGGCCAACCAAGCAAGCATGTTAAAGAAATCTGCACTACAATGAAGTCTCACTGCCCCCCGGTCAAAAGGGCCATCTGAAAAAAGTGTAAAATCCAGAAATGCAGCACAGGCCATGGAGAACAGGGAGCCTTGTTATGCTGATGGGTGGGATGTAAATTGCCAACAGCCACTCTGGAGAAGTGTATGGTGTTTCCTGAAACACCTAAAAAACAAAGCAACGGAGCCTACGGCACTTCCACTTATGGTCCTATAGCTTAGGGAAATTAAAATCAAAAACACACAGCCACCCCAATGTTTCAGACGGCTCTGTTTACAAGAACCTCGTCTACGGTACAAGTTAAATATCCCAGAAAGCGAAAAATGGATAAAGAGGTTGTGGCACGTACGTACAATGGAATATCACTCACCAATGAAATCTATGTCATCTAGCCCATCGTGGCATAATGAGTGGATTCAGGTACGATGATTCTAAGTGAAATAAGTCACACAGAAAATGAAACATCATAAGATATCACTAACACACCGAATGTAATCTTGCTACACATGAACTGAATTACAAAACAGAACAGGGTCTCAAATTTAGAAAACCAACTTATGTTTGCGTAAGGGGAAAGGTGAGTTGGGGTGCTGCCTAAAACCAGAGTTAGAAATTAGCACAGATACCATTCCATATGTCAAATACGTAATAGTCAAGAACTACCCCTTGCTCAACGAAATGGGCTAAACACCCTATATTCAATGCCTATTAGTACACCTGACTAGTAAGAATATTCAAACCCACGGATTTATATGTCTCCATAAGAAAATCAAGCGTGTGTACAGCTGCATGAAGGCAGCAGAGAAAATCCGCTAAATCCTATTATCAAAATGAATTACAAAAACAAAACACAATTACAGTGAAATAGCGAGCAATTCTTAAATAATTCATTCAGGGCTTGTGATGCAACCTGGATTTACCTCATCTAAACCCAGAGCTGAGTGAGACATAAGGTTGGACACTTCGGGCTGATAGCATTGGTGAGGTTCGATGAGCAAATGCAGACCATTTGAAGTCATACTGCATGGTACCCATTCCATGGGTCCCAACTCTCCAGGTTTAAGTGATTCTTCCTTCAGCTAAAGCATGCATGGGAAACCCACAGCATGGTGCACCATGTGACCGGGAAACGTTTTCAAATGCATCTCAGTTTTTGTCCCCTTTTACTCGGGTTCACAATTCCAGACCCTTTACTAACACTCTCCCCACTTGGAGAGTCAGTGCCTTTAACCTCCTGTTTGGCACAGTTTGCAATTTCTGCGCAAGATGAACAGCAATAGGGAGAACCAAAGAGAGACTAGCTGTAGGTGTCTGCACGGGCAAATTTAACAGTCATTTCCAATCAGGAAAAGGAATTAACCAAAGGCTCAGCATGCCGTGCAGGAACCAGATTAGGGCCTGAAGCAATCCTGCGGGTTTGCGGCCAGCTCACAAGAAAGCGATTTGAAGAAAGGAGCTCAGGGGCACTGTAATTCACAAACCTGCAGAGTTATAAATGACAGCTATCGTCCGAAAATATATTGAAGGAAGGCTGCGAAGAGGACTGGAAAGCGGGGCAGAATTGCAGGAAAACGATTTCAGGGGGTAGACTGGAATTGCATTTAAAGCATAGGAAAAGAGGCAGAACGTCGACAATGATGCACTTGGCCAAAAAGGGCGTATGCGTTTTTTCCTGAATATATTCAGGAAAAAACGCATACGCCCTTTTTGGCCAACCAAGCAAGCATGTTAAAGAAATCTGCACTACAATGAAGTCTCACTGCCCCCCGGTCAAAAGGGCCATTTGAAAAAAGTGTAAAATCCAGAAATGCAGCACAGGCCATGGAGAACAGGGAGCCTTGTTATGCTGATGGGTGGGATGTAAATTGCCAACAGCCACTCTGGAGAAGTGTATGGTGTTTCCTGAAACACCTAAAAAACAAAGCAACGGAGCCTACGGCACTTCCACTTATGGTCCTATAGCTTAGGGAAATTAAAATCAAAAACACACAGCCACCCCAAAGTTTCAGACGGCTCTGTTTACAAGAACCTCGTCTATGGTACAAGTTAAATATCCCAGAAAGCGAAAAATGGATAAAGAAGTTGTGGTACGTACGTACAATGGAATATCACTCACCAATGAAATCTATGTCATCTAGCCCGTCGTGGCATAATGAGTGGATTCAGGTACGATGATTCTAAGTGAAATAAGTCACACAGAAAATGAAACATCATAAGATATCACTAATACACCGAATGTAATCTTGGCTACACATGAACTGAATTACAAAACAGAACAGGGTCTCAAATTTAGAAAACCAACTTATGTTTGCGTAACGGGAAAGGTGAGTTGGGGTGCTGCATAAAACCAGAGTTAGAAATTAGCACAGATACCATTCCATATGTCAAATACGTAATAGTCAAGACATACCCCTTGCTCAACGAAATGGGCTAAACACCCTATATTCAACGCCTAGGAATACACCTGACTAGTAAGAATCTTCAAACCCATGGATTTATATGTCTCCATAAGAGAATCAAGCGTGTGTACAGCTGCATGAAGGCAGCAGAGAAAATCTGATAAATCCCATTATCAAAATGAATTAAAAAACCAAACACAATGACAGTGAAATAGAGAGCAATTCTTAAATAATTCATTCAGGGCTTGTGATGCAACCTGGATTTACTTCATCTAAACCCAGAGCTGAGTGAGACATAAGGTTGGACACTTCGGGCTGATAGCATTGGTGAGGTTCGATGAGCAAATGCCGACCATTTGAAATCATACTGCATGGTACCCATTCCATGGGTCCCAACTCTCCAGGTTTAAGTGATTCTCCCTTCAGCTAAAGCATGCATGGGAAACCCACAGTATGGTGCAACATGTGACCGGGAAACGTTTTCAAATGCATCTCAGTTTTGTCCCCTTTTACTCGGGTTCACAATTCCAGACCCTTTACTAACACTCTCCCCAATTGGAGAGTCAGTGCCTTTAACCTGCTGTTTGGCACAGTTTGCAATTTCTGCGCAAGATGAACAGGAATAGGGAGAACCAATGAGAGACTAGCTGTAGGTGTCTGCACGGGCAAATTTAACGCTCATTTCCAACCAGGAAGGGGAATAAACCAAAGGCTCAGCATGCCGTGCAGGAACCAGATTAGGGCCTGAAGCAATCCTGCGGGTTTGCGGCCAGCTCACAAGAAAGCGATTTGAAGAAAGGATCTCAGGGGCACTGTAATTCACAAACCTGCAGAGTTATAAATGACAGCTATCGTCCGAAAATATATTGAAGGAAGGCTGCGAAGAGGACTTGAAAGCGGGGCAGAATTGCAGGAAAACGATTTCAGGGGGTAGACTGGAATTGCATTTAAAGCATAGGAAAAGAGGCAGAACGTCGACAATGATGCACTTGGCCAAAAAGGGCGTATGCGTTTTTTCCCGAATATATTCAGGAAAAAACGCATACGCCCTTTTTGGCCAACCAAGCAAGCATGTTAAAGAAATCTGCACTACAATGAAGTCTCACTGCCCCCCGGTCAAAAGGGCCATCTGAAAAAAGTGTAAAATCCAGAAATGCAGCACAGGCCATGGAGAACAGGGAGCCTTGTTATGCTGATGGGTGGGATGTAAATTGCCAACAGCCACTCTGGAGAAGTGTATGGTGTTTCCTGAAACACCTAAAAAACAAAGCAACGGAGCCTACGGCACTTCCACTTATGGTCCTATAGCTTAGGGAAATTAAAATCAAAAACACACAGCCACCCCAAAGTTTCAGACGGCTCTGTTTACAAGAACCTCGTCTACGGTACAAGTTAAATATCCCAGAAAGCGAGAAATGGATAAAGAAGTTGTGGTACGTACGTACAATGGAATATCACTCACCAATGAAATCTATGTCATCTGGTGCATCGTGGCATAATGAGTGGATTCAGGTACGATGATTCTAAGTGAAATAAGTCACACAGAAAATGAAATATCATAAGATATCACTAATACACCGAATGTAATCTTGGCTACACATGAACTGAATTACAAAACAGAACAGGGTCTCAAATTTAGAAAACCAACTTATGTTTGCGTAAGGGGAAAGGTGAGTTGGGGTGCTGCATAAAACCAGAGATAGAAATTAGCACAGATACGATTCCATACGTCAAAAATGTAATAGTCAAGACCTACCCCTTGCTCAACGAAATGGACTAAACACCCTATATTCAACACCTAGGAATACACCTGACTAGTAAGAATCTTCAAACCCATGGATTTATATGCCTCCATAAGAGAATCAAGCGTGTGTACAGCTGCATGAAGGCAGCAGAGAAAATCCGATAAATCTTATTATCAAAATGAATTACAAAAACAAAACACAATGACAGTGAAATAGAGAGCAATTCTTAAATAATTCATTCAGGGCTTGTGATGCAACCTGGATTGACCTCATCAAAACCCAGAGCTGAGTGAGACATAAGGTTGGACACTTCGGGCTGATAGCATTGGTGAGGTTCGATGAGCAAATGCAGACCATTTGAAGTCATACTACATGGTACCCATTCCATGGGTCCCAAGCCTCCAGGTTTAAGTGATTCTTCCTTCAGCTAAAGCATGCATGGGAAAGCCACAGTATGGTGCACCATGTGACCGGGAAACCTTTTCAAATGCATCTCAGTTTTTGTCCCCTTTTACTCGGGTTCACAATTCCAGACCCTTTACTAACACTCTCCCCACTTGGAGAGTCAGTGCCTTTAAACTCCGGTTTGGCACAGTTTGCAATTTCTGCGCAAGATGAACAGGAATAGGGAGAACCAATGAGAGACTAGCTGTAGGTGTCTGCAGGGGCAAATTTAACGCTCATTTCCAACCAGGAAGAGGAATTAACCAAAGGCTCAGCATGCTGTGCAGGAACCAGATTAGAGCCTGAAGCAATCTTGCGGGTTTGCGGCCAGCTCACAAGAAAGCGATTTGAAGAAAGGAGCTCAGGGGCACTGTAATTCACAAACCTGCAGAGTTATAAATGACAGCTATCGTCCAAAAATATATTGAAGGAAGGGTGCGAAGAGGACTTGAAAGCAGGGCAGAATTGCAGGAAAACGATTTCAGGGGGTAGACTGGAATTGCATTTAAAGCATAGGAAAGGAGGCAGAACGTCGAAAATGATGCACTTGGCCAAAAAGGGCGTATGCGTTTTTTCCTGAATATATTCAGGAAAAAACGCATACGCACTTTTTGGTCAACCAAGCAAGCATGTTAAAGAAATCTGCACTAGAGTGAAGTCTCAATGCCCCCCGGTCAAAAGGGCCATCTGAAAAAGGGGTAAAATCCAGAAAAGCAGCACAGGCCATGGAGAACAGGGAGCCTTGTTATGCTGATGGGCGGGATGTAAATTGCCAAGAGTCACCATGGAGAACTGTATGGTGTATCCTCAAACACCTAAAAAACAAAGCAACGGAGCCTACGGCACTTCCACTTATGGTACTATAGCTTAGGGAAATTAAAATCAGAAACACACAGCCACCCCAAAGTGTCGGACGGCTCTGTTTATAAGAACCTCGTGTACAGCACAAGTTAAATATCGCAGAAAGCAAAAAATGGATAAAGAAGTTGTGGTACGTATGTACAATGGAATATCACTCTGCAATGAAATCAATGTAATCAGTCCCGTCGTGACATAATAAGTGGATTCAGGTACGATGATTCTAAGTGAAGTAAGTCTCACAGAAAATGAAACATCATAAGATATCACTAATACACCGAATGTAATCTTGGCTACACATGAACTGAATTACAAAACAGAACAGGGTCTCAAATTTAGAAAACCAACTTATGTTTCCTTAAGGGGAAAGTTCAGTTGGGGTGCTGTATAAAAGCAGAGATGGAAATTAGCACAGATACCATTCCATACGTCAAATATGTAATACTCAAGACCTACCCCTTGCTCAACGAAATGGACTAACAACCCTATATTCAACGCCTAGGAATACACCTGACTAGTAAGAATATTCAAACCCATGGATTTATATGTCTCCATAAGAGAATCAAGCGTGTGTACAGCTGCATGAAGGCAGCAGAGAAAATCCGATAAATCCCCTTATCAAAATGAATTACAAAAACAAAACACAATGACAGTGAAATAGAGAGCAATTCTTAAATAATTCATTCAGGGCTTGTGATGCAACCTGGATTTACCTCATCTACACCCAGAGCTGAGTGAGACATAAGGTTGGACACTTCGGGCTGATAGCATTGGTGAGGTTCGATGAGCAAATGCAGACCCTTTGAAGTCATACTGCATGGGACCCATTCCATGGGTCCCAACTCTCCAGGTTTAAGGGATTCTTCCTTCAGCTAAAACATGCATGGGAAACCCACAGTATGGTGCACCGTGTGACCGGGAAACGTTTTCAAATGCATCTCAGTATTCGACCCCTTTTTCTCGGGTTCACAATTCCAGACCCATTACTATCACTCTCCCCACTTGGAGAGTCAGTGCCTTTAACCTCCTGTTTGGCACAGTTTGCAATTTCTGCGCACGATGAACAGGAATAGGGAGAACCAATGAGAGAGTAGCTGTAGGTGTCTGCACGGGCAAATTTAACGATCATTTCCCACCAGGAAGAGGATTTAACGAAACGCTCAGCATGCCGTCCCGGAACCAGATTAGGGCCTGAAGCAATCCTGCGGGTTTGCGGCTAGCTCACAAGAAAGCGATTTGAAGAAAAGAGCTCAGGGGCAGTGTAATTCACAAACCTACAGAGTTATAAATGACAGCTATCGTCCAAAAATATATTGAAGGAAGGCTGCGAAGAGGACTTGAAAGCGGGGCACAATTGCAGGAAAACGATTTCAGGGGGTAGACTGGAATTGCATTTAAAGCATAGGAAAGGAGGCAGAACGTCGAAAATGATGCACTTGGCCAAAAAGGGCGTATGCGTTTTTTCCTGAATATATTCAGGAAAAAACGCATACGCACTTTTTGGTCAACCAAGCAAGCATGTTAAAGAAATCTGCACTACAGTGAAGTCTCACTGCCCCCCGGTCAAAAAGGGCCATCTGAAAAAAGTGTAAAATCCAGAAAAGCAGCACAGGCCATGGAGAACAGGGAGCCTTGTTATGCTGATGGGCGGGATGTAAATTGCCAAGAGTCACTCTGGAGAACTGTATGGTGTATCCTCAAACACCTAAAAAACAAAGCAACGGAGCCTACGGCACTTCCACTTATGGTACTATAGCTTAGGGAAATTCAAATCAGAAACACATAGCCACCCCAAAGTTTCAGATGGCTCTGTTTACAAGAACCTCGTCTACGGTACAAGTTAAATATCCCAGAAAGCGAAAAATGCATAAAGAAGTTGTGGTACGTATTTACAATGGAATATCACTCACCAATGAAATCTATGTCATCAGGCCCGTTGTGGCATAATGAGTTGATTCAGGTACGATGATTCTAAGTGAAGTAAGTCACACAGGAAATGCAACATCATAAGATATCACTAATACACGGAATGTAATCTTGGCTACACATGAACTGAATTACAAAACAGGACAGGGTCTCAAATTTAGAAAACCAACTTATGTTTGCTTAAGGGGAAAGTTGAGTTGGGGTGCTGCATAAAACCAGAGATAGAAATTAGCACAAATACCATTCCATAAGTCAAAAATGTAATAGTCAAGACCTACCCCTTGCTCAACGAAATGGGCTAAACACCCTATATTCAACGCCTAGGAATACACCTGACTAGTAGGAATCTTCAAACCCATGGATTTATATGTCTCCATAAGAGAAACAAGCGTGTGTACAGCTGCATGAAGGCAGCAGAGAAAATCCGATAAATCCCATTATCGAAATGAATTACAAAATCAAAACACAAAGACAGTGAAATAGAGAGCAATTCTTAAATAATTCATGCAGGGCTTGTGATGCAACCTGGATTTACCTCATCTACACCCAGAGCTGAGTGAGACATAAGGTTGGACACTTCTGGCTGATAGCATTGGTGAGGTTCGATGAGCAAATGCAGACCCTTTGAAGTCATACTGCATGGTACCCATTCCATGGGTCCCAAATCTCCAGGTTTAACGGATTCTTCCTTAAGCTAAAACATGCATGGGAAACCCACATTATGGTGCACCATGTGACCGGGAAACGTTTTCAAATGTATCTCAGTTTTCGTCCCCCTTTACTCAGGTTCACCATTCCCGACCCTTTACTAACCCTCTCCCCACTTGGAGAGTCAGTGCCTTTAACCTCCTCTTTGGCACAGTTTGCAATTTCTGCGCAAGATGAACAGGAAAAGGGAGAACCAATGAGAGACTAGCTGTAGGTGTCTGCACGGGCAAATTTAACGCTCATTTCCCACCAGGAAGAGGAATTAATCAAAGGATCAGCATGCCGTACCGGAAACAGATTAGTGCCTGAAGCAATCCTGCGGTTTTGCGGCCAGCTCACAACAAAGCGATTTGAACAAAGGAGCTCAGGGGCACTGTAATTCGCAAACCTGCAGAGTTATAAATGACAGCTATCGTCCAAAAATATATTGAAGGAAGGGTGCGAAGAGGACTTGAAAGAGGGGCAGAATTGCAGGAAAACGATTTCGGGGTGTAGACTGGAATTGCATTTAAAGCATAGGAAAGGAAGCAGAACGTCGACAATGATGCACTTGGCCAAAAAGGGCGTATGTGTGTTTTCCTGAATATATTCAGGAAAAAACGCATATGCACTTTTTGGCCAACCAAGCAAGCATGTTAAAGAAATCGGCACTACAGTGAAGTCTCACTGCCCCCCAGTCAAAAGGGCCATCTGAAAAAAGTGTAAAATCCAGAAAGGCAGCACAGGCCATGGAGAACAGGGAGCTCTGTTATGCTGATGGGCGAGATGTAAATTGCCAAGAGTCACTCTGGAGAAGTGTATGGTGTATCCTCAAACACCTAAAAAACAAAGCAACGGAGCATACGGCACTACCACTTATGGTCCTATAGCTTAGGGAAATTAAAATCAGAAAAACACAGCCACCCCAAAGTGTCGGACGGCTCTGTATATAAGAACCTCGTGTACGGCACAAGTTAAATATCGCAGAAAGCAAAAAATGGATAAAGAAGTTGTGGTACGTATGTACAATGGAATATCACTCTCCAATGAAATCTATGTCATCAGGCCCGTCGTGGCATAATGAGTGGATTCAGGTACGATGATTCTAAGTGAAGTAATCTCACAGAAAATGAAACATCATAAGATATCACTAATACACCGAATATAATCTTGGCTACACATGAACTGAATTACAAAACAGAACAGGGTCTCAAATTTAGAAAACCAACTTATGTTTGCTTAAGGGGAAAGGTGAGTTGGGGTGCTGCATAAAAGCAGAGATAGAAATTAGCACAGATACCATTCCATACGTCAAATATGTAATACTCAAGACCTACAACTTGCTCAAAGAAATGGACGAACAACCTTATATTCAACGCCTAGGAATACACCTGGCTAGTAAGAATCTTCAAACCCATGGATTTATATGTCTCCATAAGAGAATCAAGCGTGTGTACAGCTGCATGAAGGCAGCAGAGATAATCTGATAAATCCCATTATCAAAATGAATTACAAAAACAAAACACAATGACAGTGAAATAGAGAGCAATTCTTAAATAATTCATTCAGGGCTTGTGATGCAACCTGGATTTACCTCATCTACACCCAGAGCTGAGTGAGACATAAGGTTGGACACTTCGGGCTGATAGCTTTGGTGAGGTTCGATGAGCAAATGCAGACCATTTGAAGTCATACTGCATGGTACCCATTCCATGGGTCCCAAATCTCCAGGTTTAAGCGATCCTTCCTTCAGCTAAAACATGCATGGGAAACCCAAAGTATGGTGCACCGTGTGACCGGGAAACGTTTTCAAATGCATCTCAGTTTCCGTCCCCTTTTACTCGGGTTCACAATTCCAGACCGTTTACTAATACTCTCCCCACTTGGAGAGTCAGTGCCTTTAACTTCCTGTTTGGCACAGTTTGCAATTTCTGCGCAAGATGAACAGGAATAGGGAGAAACAATGAGAGACTAGCTGTAGGTGTCTGCACAGGCAAATTTAACGCTCATTTGCCACCAGGAAGTGGAATTAACCAAACGCTCAGCATGCCATGCCGGAACCAGATTAGGGCCTGAAGCAATCCTGCGGGTTTGCGGCCAGCTCACAAGAAAGCGATTTGAAGAAAGGAGCTCAGGGGCACTGTAATTCACAAACCTGCAGAGTTATAAATGACAGTTATCGTCCAAAAATGAATTGAAGGAAGGCTGCGAAGAGGACTTGAAAGCGGGGCAGAATTGCAGGAGAACGATTTCAGGGGGTAGACTGGAATTGCATTTAAAGCATAGGAAAAGAGGCAGAACGTCGACAATGATGCACTTGGCCAAAAAGGGCGTATGCGTTTTTTCCTGAATATATTCAGGAAAAAACGCATACGCCCTTTTTGGCCAACCAAGCAAGCATGTTAAAGAAATCTGCACTACAATGAAGTCTCACTGCCCACAGGTCAAAAGGGCCATCTGAAAAAAGTGTAAAATCCAGAAAGACAGGACAGGCCATGGAGAACAGGGAGCCTTATAATATTGATTTACGGGATGTAAATTGCCAACAGCCACTCTGGAGAAGTGTATGGTGTTTCCTGAAACACGTAGGAAACAAAGCAACACAGCCTATGGCACTTCCACTTATGGTCCTATAGCTTAGGGAAATTGAAATCAAAAACACACAGCCACCCCAAAGTTTGGGACGGCTCTGTTTAGTAGAACCTCATCTAAGGTACGAGGTAAATATCCCAGAAAGCGAAAAATGGATAAAGAAGTTGTGGTACGTACGTACAATGGAATATCACTCAGCAATGAAATCTATGTCATCAGACCCGTTGCGGCATAATGAGTGGATTCAGGTACGATGATTCTACGTGAAATAAGTCACACAGAAAAAGAAACATCATAAGATATCACTAATACACGGAATGAAAACTTGGCTACACATGAACTGAATTACAAAACAGAACAGGTACTTAAATGTAGAAAACCAACTTATGCTTGCTTATGGGGAAAGGTGAGTTGGGGTGCTGCATAAAACCAGAGATAGAAATTAGCACAGATACCATTCCATAAGCCAAATATGTAACAGACAAGACCTACGCCTTGCTCAACGAAATGGACTCAACACCCCATATTCAACGCCTAGGAATATACCTGACTAGTAAGAATCTTAAAACCCACGGATTTATACGTCTCCGTAAGAGAAACATGCGTGTGTACAGCGGCATAAAGGTAGCAGTGAAAACCCGATAAATCCCATTATCAAAATAATTTTCAAATACAAAACACAATGACAGTGAAATAGAGAGCAATTCTTAAATAATTCATTCAGGGCTTGTGATGCAACCTGGATTTACCACATCTACACCCAGAGCTGGGTGAGACATAAGGCTGGACACTTCGGGCTGATAGCATTGGTGAGGTTCGGTGAGCAAATGCAGACCCTTTGAAGTCATACTGCATGGAACCCTTTCCATGGGTCCCAACTCTCCAGGTTTAAGGGATTCTTCCTTCAGCTAAAACATGCATGGGAAACCCAGAGTATGGTCCACCGTGTGATTGGGAAACGTTTTCAAATGCATCTCAGTTTTCGTTCCCTGGTACTCGGGTTCACCATTCCAGACGCTTTACTAACACTCTCCCCACTTGGAGAGTCAGTGCCTTTAAGCTCCTGTTTGGCACAGTTTGCAATTTCTGCGCAAGGTGAACAGGAATAGGGAGAACCAATGAGAGACTAGCTGTAGGTGTCTGCACGGGCAAATGTAACGCTCATTTCCCACCAGGAAGAGGAATTAACCAATGGCTCAGCGTGCCCTGCCAGAAAGAGATTAGGGCCTAAAGCAATCCTGCGGTTTTGCTGCCAGCTCACAAGAAAACGAGTTGAAGAAATGAGCTCAGGGGCACTGTAATTCACAAACCTGCAGAGTTATGAATGACAGCTATCGTCCAAAAATATATTGAAGTAAGTCTGCGAAGCGGACTTGAAAGAGGGGCAGAATTTCAGGAAAACGGTTTCAGGGGATAGACTGGAATTACACTTAAAGCATAGGAAAAGAGGCAGAATGTCGACAATGATGCACTTGGCCAAAAAGTGCATATGCGTTTTTTCCTGAATATATTCAGGAAAAAACGCATACGCCCTTTTTGGCCAACTAAGCAAGCGTGTAAAGGAAATCTGCACTACAAGGGAAGTCTCACTGCCCCCCAGTCAACAGGGCCATCTGGAAAAAGTGTAAAATCCAGAAAGGCAGGACAGGCCATGGAGAACATGGAGCCTTGTTATGCTGATGGGCAGGATGTAAATTGCCAACAGCCACACTGGAGAAGTGTATGGTGTTTCCTGAAACACGTAGGAAACAAAGCAACACAGCCTATGGCACTTCCACTTATGGTCCAGTAGCTTAGGGACATTAAAATCAAAAACACACATCCACCCCAAAATTTGGGATGGCTCTGTTTACAAAAACCTCATCTACGGTACAAGTTAAATATCCCAGAAAGCGAAAAATGGATTAAGAAGTTGTGGTACGTACGTACAATGAAATATCACCCAGCAATGAAATCTATGTCATCAGGCCCGTAGCGGCATAATGAGTGGATTCAGGTACGATGATTCTACGTGAAATAAGTCTCACAGAAAAAGAAACATCATAAGATATCACTAATACACGGAATGCTAACTTGGCTACAGATGAACTGAACTACAAAACAGAACAGGGTCTCAAATTTAGAAAACCAACTTATGCTTGCTTATGTGGAAAGGTGAGTTGCGGTGCTGCATAAAACCAGAGATTTTAATTAGCACAGATACCATTCCATAAGCCAAATATGTAAGAGACAAGACCTACTTCTTGCTCAACGAAATGGGCTCAACACCACATATTCTACCCTTAGGAATATACGTGATTAGTAAGAATGTTAAAACCCATGGATTTATATGTCTCCGTAAGAGAATCAAGCGTGTGTACAGCGGCCTAAACGCAGCAATGAAAATCCGATAAATCCCGTTATAAAAAAAATTTCAAAAACAAAACACAATGACAGTGAAATAGAGAGCAATTCTTAAATAATTCATTCAGAGCTTGTGATGCAACCTGGATTTACCACATCTACACCCAGAGCTCGGTGAGACATAAGTTTCGACACTTCTGGCTGATAGCATTGGTGAGGTTCGGTTAGCAAATGCAGACCCTTTGAAGTCATACTGCTTGGTACCCATTCCAAGGGTCCCAACTCTCTAGGTTTAAGAAATTCTTCCTTCAGCTAAAACACGCATGGGAAACCCAGACTATGGTACACTGGGTGATTGGGAAATGTTTTCAAATGCATCTCAGTTTTTGTCCCCTGGTACTCGGGTTCACCATTCCAGACCCTTCACTAACACTCTCCCCACTCGGAGAGTCAGTGCCTTTAACCTCCTGTTTGGCACAGTTTGCAATTTCTGCGCAAGATGAACAGGAATAGGGAGAACCAATGAGAGACTAGCTGTAGGAGTCTGTACGGGCAAATGTATCGCTCACTGCCCACCAGGAAGAGGAATTAATCAAAGGCTCAGCGTGCCCTGCCGGAAACAGATTAGGGACTGAAGCAATCCTGCGGTTTTGCAGCCAGCTCAGAAGAATGCGAGTTGAAGAAAGGAGCTCAGGGGCACTGTAATTCACAAACCTGCAGAGTTATGAATGACAGCTATCGTCCAAAAATATATTGAAGTAAGTCTGCGAAGAGGACTAGAAAGCGGGGCAGAATACCAGGAGAACGATTTCAGGGGGTAGACTGGAATTGCACTTAAAGCACAGGAAAAGAGACAGAATGTTGACAATGATGCACTTGGCCAAAATGGGCGTAAGCGTTTTTTCCTTAATATATTCAGGAAAAAACGCATACGCACTTTTAGGCCAACCCAGCAAGCGTGTACAGGAAATCTGCACTACAATGAAGTCTCACTGCGCCCCAGTCAAAAGGGCCATCTGAAAAAAGTGTAAAATCCAGAAAGACAGGACAGGCCATGGAGAAGAGGGAGCCTTATAATATTGATTTACGGGATGTAAATTGCCAACAGCCACTCTGGAGAAGTGTATGGTGTTTCCTGAAACACGTAGGAAACAAAGCAACACAGCCTATGGCACTTCCACTTATGGTCCTATAGCTTTGGGAAATTAAAATCAAAAACACACAGCCACCCCAAAGTTTGGGACGGCTCTGTTTACAAGAACCTCATCTACGGTACGAGTTAAATATCCCAGAAAGTGAAAAATGGATAAAGAAGTTCTGGTACATACGTACAGTGGAATATCACTCAGCAATTATATCTATGTCATCAGGCCCATAGCGGCATAATGAGAGTATTCAGGTACGATGATTCTACGTGAAATAAGTCACACAGAAAAAGAAACATCATAAGATATCACTAATACACGGAATGTAAACTTGGCTACACATGAACTGAATTACAAAACAGAACAGGGTCTCAAATTTAGAAAACCAACTTATGCTTGCTTATGGGGAAAGGTGAGTTGGGGTGCTGCATAAAACCAGCGATTGAAATTAGCACAGATACCGTTCCATAAGCCAAATAAGTAATAGACCAGACCTACTCCTTGCTCAACGAAATGGACTCAACACCCCATATTCAAGGCCTAGGAATATACTTGACTAGCAAGAATCTTAAAACCCACGGATTTATATGTCTCCGTAAGAGAAACATGCGTGTGTACAGTGGCATAAAGGTAGCAGTGAAAACCCGATAAATCCCATTATCAAAATAATTTTCAAATACAAAACACAATGACAGTGAAATAGAGAGCAATTCTTAAATAATTCATTCAGGGCTTGTGATGCAACCTGGATTTACCACATCTACACCCAGAGCTGGGTGAGACATAAGGCTGGACACTTCGGGCTGATAGCATTGGTGAGGTTCGGTGAGCAAATGCAGACCCTTTGAAGTCATACTGCATGGAACCCTTTCCATGGGTCCCAACTCTCCAGGTTTAAGGGATTCTTCCTTCAGCTAAAACATGCATGGGAAAACCAGAGTATGGTCCACCGTGTGATTGGGAAACGTTTTCAAATGCATCTCAGTTTTCGTCCCCTGGTACTCGGGTTCACCATTCCAGACGCTTTACTAACACTCTCCCCACTTGGAGAGTCAGTGCCTTTAAGCTCCTGTTTGGCACAGTTTGCAATTTCTGCGCAAGGTGAACAGGAATAGGGAGAACCAATGAGAGACTAGCTGTAGGTGTCTGCACGGGCAAATGTAACGCTCATTTCCCACCAGGAAGAGGAATTAACCAATGGCTCAGCGTGCCCTGCCAGAAAGAGATTAGGGCCTAAAGCAATCCTGCGGTTTTGCTGCCAGCTCACAAGAAAACGAGTTGAAGAAATGAGCTCAGGGGCACTGTAATTCACAAACCTGCAGAGTTATGAATGACAGCTATCGTCCAAAAATATATTGAAGTAAGTCTGCGAAGCGGACTTGAAAGAGGGGCAGAATTTCAGGAAAACGGTTTCAGGGGGTAGACTGGAATTACACTTAAAGCATAGGAAAAGAGGCAGAATGTCGACAATGATGCACTTGGCCAAAAAGTGCATATGCGTTTTTTCCTGAATATATTCAGGAAAAAACGCATATGCCCTTTTTGGCCAACTAAGCAAGCGTGTAAAGGAAATCTGCACTACAAGGGAAGTCTCACTGCCCCCCAGTCAACAGGGCCATCTGGAAAAAGTGTAAAATCCAGAAAGGCAGGACAGGCCATGGAGAACATGGAGCCTTGTTATGCTGATGGGCAGGATGTAAATTGCCAACAGCCACACTGGAGAAGTGTATGGTGTTTCCTGAAACACGTAGGAAACAAAGCAACACAGCCTATGGCACTTCCACTTATGGTCCAGTAGCTTAGGGACATTAAAATCAAAAACACACATCCACCCCAAAATTTGGGATGGCTCTGTTTACAAAAACCTCATCTACGGTACAAGTTAAATATCCCAGAAAGCGAAAAATGGATTAAGAAGTTGTGGTACGTACGTACAATGAAATATCACCCAGCAATGAAATCTATGTCATCAGGCCCGTAGCGGCATAATGAGTGGATTCAGGTACGATGATTCTACGTGAAATAAGTCTCACAGAAAAAGAAACATCATAAGATATCACTAATACACGGAATGTAAACTTGGCTACAGATGAACTGAACTACAAAACAGAACAGGGTCTCAAATTTAGAAAACCAACTTGTGCTTGCTTATGTGGAAAGGTGAGTTGCGGTGCTGCATAAAACCAGAGATTTTAATTAGCACAGATACCGTTCCATAAGCCAAATATGTAAGAGACAAGACCTACTTCTTGCTCAACGAAATGGGCTCAACACCACATATTCTACCCTTAGGAATATACGTGATTAGTAAGAATGTTAAAACCCATGGATTTATATGTCTCCGTAAGAGAATCAAGCGTGTGTACAGCGGCCTAAACGCAGCAATGAAAATCCGATAAATCCCGTTATAAAAAAAATTTCAAAAACAAAACACAATGACAGTGAAATAGAGAGCAATTCTTAAATAATTCATTCAGAGCTTGTGATGCAACCTGGATTTACCACATCTACACCCAGAGCTCGGTGAGACATAAGTTTCGACACTTCTGGCTGATAGCATTGGTGAGGTTCGGTGAGCAAATGCAGACCCTTTGAAGTCATACTGCTTGGTACCCATTCCAAGGGTCCCAACTCTCTAGGTTTAAGAAATTCTTCCTTCAGCTAAAACACGCATGGGAAACCCAGACTATGGTACACTGGGTGATTGGGAAATGTTTTCAAATGCATCTCAGTTTTTGTCCCCTGGTACTCGGGTTCACCATTCCAGACCCTTCACTAACACTCTCCCCACTCGGAGAGTCAGTGCCTTTAACCTCCTGTTTGGCACAGTTTGCAATTTCTGCGCAAGATGAACAGGAATAGGGAGAACCAATGAGAGACTAGCTGTAGGAGTCTGTACGGGCAAATGTATCGCTCACTGCCCACCAGGAAGAGGAATTAATCAAAGGCTCAGCATGCCCTGCCGGAAACAGATTAGGGACTGAAGCAATCCTGCGGTTTTGCAGCCAGCTCAGAAGAATGCCATTTGAAGAAAGGAGCTCAGGGGCACTGTAATTCACAAACCTGCAGAGTTATGAATGACAGCTATCGTCCAAAAATATATTGAAGTAAGACTGCGAAGAGGACTAGAAAGCAGGGCAGAATACCAGGAAAACGATTTCAGGGGGTAGACTGGAATTGCACTTAAAGCACAGGAAAAGAGACAGAATGTTGACAATGATGCACTTGGCCAAAATGGGCGTAAGCGTTTTTTCCTTAATATATTCAGGAAAAAACGCATACGCACTTTTTGGCCAACCAAGCAAGCGTGTACAGGAAATTTGCACTACAATGAAGTCTCACTGCGCCCCAGTCAAAAGGGCCATCTGAAAAAAGTGTAAAATCCAGAAAGACAGGACAGGCCATGGAGAACAGGGAGCCTTATAATATTGATTTACGGGATGTAAATTGCCAACAGCCACTCTGGAGAAGTGTATGGTGTTTCCTGAAACACGTAGGAAACAAAGCAACACAGCCTATGGCACTTCCACTTATGGTCCTATAGCTTAGGGAAATTAAAATCAAAAACACACAGCCACCCCAAAGTTTGGGACGGCTCTGTTTAGTAGAACCTCATCTAAGGTACGAGGTAAATATCCCAGAAAGCGAAAAATGGATAAAGAAGTTGTGGTACGTACGTACAATGGAATATCACTCAGCAATGAAATCTATGTCATCAGACCCGTTGCGGCATAATGAGTGGATTCAGGTACGATGATTCTACGTGAAATAAGTCACACAGAAAAAGAAACATCATAAGATATCACTAATACACGGAATGAAAACTTGGCTACACATGAACTGAATTACAAAACAGAACAGGGTCTCAAATTTAGAAAACCAACTTATGTTTGCTTAAGGGGAAAGGTCAGTTGGGGTGCTGCATAAAACCAGAGATAGAAATTAGCACAGATACCATTCCATACGTCAAATACGTAATAGTCAAGACCTACCCCTTGCTCAACCAAATGGGCTAAACACCCTATATTCAACGCCTAGGAATACACCTGACTAGAAAGAATATTCAAACCCATGGATTTATATGTCTCCATAAGAGAATCAAGCGTGTGTACAGCTGCATGAAGAGCAGCAGAGAAAATCCGATAAATCCCATTATCAAAATGAATTACAAAAACAAAACACAATGACAGTGAAAGAGAGAGCAATTCTTAAATAATTCATTCAGGGCTTGTGATGCAACCTGGATTTACCTCATCAAAACCCAGAACTGAGTGAGACATAAGGTTGGACACTTCGGGCTGATAGCATTGGTGAGGTTCGATGAGCAAATGCAGATCATTTGAAGTCATACTGCATGGTACCCATTCCATGGGTCCCAACTCTCCAGGTTTAAGTGATTCTTCCTTCAGCTAAAACATGCATGGGAAACCCACAGTATGGTGCACTGTGTGACCGGCAAACGTTTTCAAATGCATCTCAGTTTTCATCCCCTTTTACTCGGGTTCACCATTCCAGACCCTATACGAACACTCTCCCCACTTGGAGAGTCAGTGCTTTAACCTCCTGTTTGGCACAGTTTGCAATTTCTGCGCAAGATGAACAGGAATAGGGAGAACCAATGAGAGACTAGCTGTAGGTGTCTGCACGGGCAAATTTAACGCTCATTTCCCGCCAGGAAGAGGAATTAACCTAAGGCTCAACATGCCGTGCTGGAACCAGATTAGGGCCTGAAGCAATCCAGCGGGTTTGCGGCCAGCTCACAAGATAGCGAGTTGAAGAAAGGAGCTCAGGGTCACTGTAACTCACAAACCTGCAGAGTTATAAATGACAGCTATCGTCCAAAAATATATTGAAGGAAGGCTGCGAAGAGAACTTGTAAGCGGGGCAGAATTGCAGGAAAACGATTTCAGGGGGTAGACGGGAATTGCATTTAAAGCATAGGAAAAGAGGCAGAACGTTGACAATGATGTTCTTGGCCAAAAAGGGCGTATGCGTTTTTCCTGAATATATTCAGGAAAAAATGCATACCCGCTTTTTGGCCAACCAAGCAAGCATGTTAAAGAAATCTCCACTAAAATGAAGTCTCACTGCCCCACGGTCAAAAGGGCCATCTGAAAAAAGTGTAAAATCCAAAAAGGCAGCACAGGCCATGGAGAAGAGGGAGCCTTGTTATGCTGATGGGCGGGATGTAAATTGCCAACAGCCGCTCTGGAGAAGTGTATGGTGTTTCCTGGAACACCTAAAAAACAAAGCAACGGAGCCTACGGCACTTCCACTTCTGGTCCTATAGCTTAGGGAATTTAAAATCGAAAACACACAGCCACCCCAAAGTGTCGGACGGCTCTGTTTACAAGAACCTCGTCTACGGTACAAGTTAAATATCCCAGAATGTGAAAAATGGATAAAGAAGTTGTGGTACGTACGTACAATGGAATATCACTCAGCAATGAAATCTATGTCATCAGGCCCGTCGCGGCATAATGAGTGGATTCAGGTACGATGATTCTAAGTGAAATAAGTCACACAGAAAATGAAACATCATAAGATATCACTAATACAAGGAATGTAAACTTGGCTACACATGACCTGAATTGCAAAACAGAACAGGGTCTCAAATTTAGAACACCAACTTATGCTTACTTAAGGGGAAAGCTGAGTTGGGGTGCTGCATAAAACCAGAGATAGAAATTAGCACAGATACCTTTCCATAAACCAAATATGTAATAGTCAAGACCTACCCCTTGCTCAACGAAATGGACTAAACACCCCATATTCAACGCCAAGGAATACATCTGACTAGTAAGAATCATCAAACCCATGGATTTATATGTCTCCGTAAGAGAATGAAGCGTGTGTACAGCGGCATGAATGCAGCAGAGAAAATCCGATAAATCCCATTATCAAAATGAATTACAAAAACAAAACTCAAGGACAGTGAAATAGAGAGCAATTCTTAAATAATTCATTCAGGGCTTGTGATGCAACCTGGATTTACCACATCTACACCCAGAGCTGAGTGAGACATAAGGTTGGGCACTTCGGGCTGATAGCATTGGTGAGGTTCGATGAGCAAATGCAGACCCTTTGAAGTCATACTGCATGGTACCCGTTCCATGGGTCCCAACTCTCCAGGTTTAAGGGATTCTTCCTTCAGCTAAAACATGCACGGGAAACCCACAGTATGGTGCACCGTGTGACCGGGATACGTTTTAAATGCATCTCAGTTTTCGTTCCCTTTTACTCGTGTTCACCATTCCAGACACTTTACTCACACTCTCCCCACTTGGAGAGTCAGTGCCTTTAACCTCCTGTTTGGCACAGTTTGCAATTTCTGCGCAAGATGAACAGGAATAGGGAGAACCAATGAGAGACTAGCTGTAGGTGTCTTCACGGGCAAATTTAACGCTCATTCCCACCAGGAAGAGGAATTAACCTAAGGCTCATCATGCTGTGCTGGAACCAGATTAGGGCCTGAAGCAATCCTGCGGGTTTGCGGCCAGCTCACAAGAGAGCGAGTTGAAGAAAGGAGCTCAGGGGCACTGTAACTCACAAACCTGCAGAGTTATAAATGACAGCTATCGTCCAAAAATATATTGAAGGAAGCATGCGAAGAGAACTTGTAAGCGGGGCAGAATTGCAGGAAAATGATTTCAGGGGGTAGACGGGAATTGCATTTAAAGCATAGGAAAAGAGGCAGAACGTCGACAATGTTGCTCTTGGCCAAAAAGGGCGTATGCGTTTTTTCCTGAATATATTCAGGAAAAAACGCATACGCCCTTTTTGGCCAACCAAGCAAGCATTTTAAAGAAATCTTCACTACAATGAAGTCTCACTGCCCCCCGGTCAAAACGGCCATCTGAAAAAAGTGTAAAATCCAGAAAGGAGGCACAGGCCATGGAGAACAGGGAGCCTTGTTATGCTGATGGGCGGGATGTAAATTACTAACAGCCACTCTGGAGAAGTGTATGGTATTTCCTGGAACACCTAAAAAACAAAGCAACGGAGCCTACGGCACTTCCACTTATGGTCCTATAGCTTAGGGAAATTAAAATCAAAAACACACAGCCACCCCAAAGTTTCAGACGGCTCTGTTTACAAGAACCTCGTCTACGGTACAAGTTAAATATCCCAGAATGTGAAAAATTGATAAAGAAGTTGTGGTACGTACGTACAATGGAATATCACTCAGCAATGAAATCTATGTCATCAGGCCCGTCGAGGCATAATGAGTGGATTCAGGTACCATGATTCTAACTGAAATAAGTCACACAGAAAATGAAACATCATAAGATATCACTAATACACGGAATGTAAACTTGGCTACACATGAACTGAATTACAAAACAGAACAGGGTCTCAAATTTAGAAAACCAACTTATGCTTGCTTAAGGGGAAAGGTGAGTTGGGGTGCTGCATAAAACCAGAGATAGAAATTAGCACAGATACCATTCCATTCGTCAAATATGTAATAGTCAAGACCTACCCCTTGCTCAACGAAATGGACAAAACACGCCATATTCAACGCCTAGGAATACACCTGACTAGTAAGAATCTTCAAACCCATGGATTTATATGTCTCCAGAAGAGAATGAAGCGTGTGTACAGCGGCATGAACGCAGCAGAGAAAATCCGATAAATCCCATTATCAAAATGAATTACAAAAACAAAACACAAGGACAGTGAAATAGAGAGCAATTCTTAAATAATTCATTCAGGGATTGTGATGCAACCTGGATTTACCACATCTACATCCAGAGCTGAGTGAGACATAAGGTTGGGGACTTCGGGCTGATAGTATTGGTGAGGTTCGATCAACAAATGCAGACCCTTTGAAGGCATACTGCATGGTACCCATTCCATGGGTCCCTAACTCTCCAGGTTTAAGGGATTCTTCCTTCAGCTAATACATGCATGGGAAACCCACAGTATGGTGCAGCGTATGACCGGGAAACGTTTTCAAATGCATCTCAGTTTTCGTCCCCTTTAACTCGGGTTCATATTTCCAGACCCTTTACTAACACTCTCCCCACTTGGAGAGTCAGTGCCTTTAACCTGCTGTTTGGCACAGTTTGCAATTTCTGCGCAAGATGAACAGGAATAGGGAGAACCAATGAGAGACTAGCTGTAGGTGTCTTCACGGGCAAATTTAACGCTCATTTGCCACGAGGAAGAGGAATTAACCGAACGCTCACCATGCCGTGCCAGAAACAGATTAGGGCCTGAAGCAAACCTGCGGGTTTGCGGCCAGCTCTCAAGAAAGCGATTTGAAGAAAGGAGCTCAGGGGCACTGTAATTCACAAACCTACAGAGTTATAAATGACAGCTATCGTCCAAAAATATATTGAAGGAAGGCTGCGAAGAGGACTTGAAAGCGGGGCAGAATTGCAGGAAAACGATTTCAGGGGGTAGACTGGAATTGCATTTAAAACATAGGAAAAGAGGCAGAACGTCGACAATGATGCACTTGGCCAAAAAGGGCGTATGCGTTTTTTCCTGAATATATTCAGGAAAAAACGCATACGCCCTTTTTGGCCAACCAAGCAAGCACGTTAAAGAAATCTGCACTACAGTGAAGTCTCACTGCCCCCCAGTCAAAAGGGCCATCTGAAAAAAGTGTAAAATCCAGAAATGCAGCACAGGCCATGGAGAACAGGGAGCCTGGTTGTGCTGATGTGTGGGATGTAAATTGCCAACAGCCACTCTGGAGAAGTGTACGGTGTTTCCTGAAACACCTTAAAAACAAAGCAACGGAGCCTACGGCACTTCCACTTATGGTCCTATAGCTTAGGGAAATTAAAATCAAAAACACACAGCCACCCCAAAGTTTCAGACGGCTCTGTTTACAAGAACCTCATCTACGGTACAAGTTAAATATTCCAGAAAGCGAAAAATGGATAAAGAAGTTGTGGTACGTACGTACAATGGAATATCACTCACCAATGAAATCTATGTCATCTGGCCCGTCGTGGCATAATGAGTGGATTCAGGTACGATGATTCTAAGTGAAATAAGTCACACAGAAAATGAAACATCATAAGATATCACTAATACACCGAATGTAATCTTGGCTACACATGAACTGAATTACAAAACAGAAGAGGGTCTCAAATTTAGAAAACCAACTTATGTTTGCTTAAGGGGAAAGGTGAGTTGGGGTGCTGCATAAAACCAGAGATAGAAATTAGCACAGATACCATTCCATACGTCAAATATGTAATAGTCAAGACCTACTCCTTGCTCAACGAAATGGGCTAAACACCCTATATTCAACACCTAGGAATACACCTGACTAGTAAGAATCTTCAAACCCATGGATTTATATGTCTGCATAAGAGAATGAAGCGTGTGTATAGCGGCATGAACGCAGCAGAGAAAATCCGATAAATCCCATTATCAAAATGAATTACAAAAACAAAACACAAGGACAGTGAAATAGAGAGCAATTCTTAAATAATTCATTCAGGGATTGTGATGCAACCTGGATTTACCACATCTACATCCAGAGCTGAGTGAGACATAAGGTTGGGGACTTCGGGCTAATAGCATTGGTGAGGTTCGATCAACAAATGCAGACCCTTTGAAGGCATACTGCATGGTACCCATTCCATGGGTCCCTAACTCTCCAGGTTTAAGGGATTCTTCCTTCAGCTAATACATGCATGGGAAACCCACAGTATGGTGCAGCGTGTGACCGGGAAACGTTTTCAAATGCATCTCAGATTTTGTCCCCTTTTACTCGGGTTCACCATTGCAGACCCCTTACTAACCCTCTCCCCAATTGGAGAGTCAGTGCCTTTAACCTCCTCTTTGGCACAGTTTGCAATTTCTGCGCAAGATGATCAGGAATAAGGAGAACCAATGAGAGACTAGCTGTAGGTGTCTGCACGGGCAAATGGAACGCTCATTTCCCACCAGGAAGAGGAATTAACCAAAGGCTCAGCGTGCCTGCTGGAAAAAGATTAGGGCCTGAAGCAATCCTGCGGTTTTGCGGCCAGCTCACAAGAAAACGAGATGAAGAAAGGAGCTCAGGGGCACTGTAATTCACAAACCTGCAGAGTTATGAATGAGAGCTATCGTCCAAAAATATATTGAAGTTAGTCTTCGAAGAGGACTTGAAAGCGGGGCAGAATTTCAGGAAAACGATTTCAGGGGGTAGACTGGAATTGCACTTAAAGCATAGGAAAAGAGGCAGAATGTCGACAATGATGCACTTGGCCAAAAAGGTCGTATGCGTTCTTTTCCTGAATATATTCAGGAAAAAACGCATACGCACTTTTTGGCCAACCAAGCAAGCGTGTAAAGGAAATCTGCACTACAATGAAGTCTCACTGCCCCCCGGTGAAAAGGGCCATCTGAATAATGTGTAAAATCCAGAAAGGCAGGACAGGCCATGGAGAACAGGGAGCCTTGTTATGCTGATGGGCGGGATGTAAATTGCCAACAGCCACTCTGGAGAAGTGTATGGTGTTTCCTGAAACACCTAAAAAACAAAGTAAAGGTGCGTACGGCACTACCACTTATGGTCCTATAACTTAGGGAAATTAAAATCAGAAACACACAGCCACCCCAAAGTTTTGGACGGCACTGTTTACAAGAACCTCGTCTACGGTACAAGTTAAATATCCGAGAAAGCAAAAAATGGATAAAGAAGTTGTGGTACGTACGTACAATGGAATATCACTCACCAATGAAATCTATGTCATCAGGCCCATAGCGGCATAATGAGTGGATTTAGGTAGGAGGATTCTAAGTGAAATAAGTCACACAGAAAAAGAAACATCATAAGGTATCACTAATACACGGAATGTAAACTTGGCTACACATGAACTGAATTACAAAACAGAACAGGGTCTCAAATTTAGAAAACCAACTTATGCTTGCTTATGGGGAAAGGTGAGTTGGGGTGCTGCATAAAACCAGAGATTGAAATTAACACAGATACCGTTCCATAGGCCAAATATATAATAGTCAAGACCTACCGCTTGCTCAACGAAATGGACTCAACACCCCATATTCAACGCCTGGGAATATACCTGACAAGTAAGAATCTTAAAACCCATGGATTTATATGTCTCCATAAGGAAATCAAGCGTGTGTACAGCGGCCTAAACGCAGCAGTGAAAATCCGATAAATCCCATTACCAAAATAAATTTCAAAAACAAAACACAATGACAGTGAAATAGAGAGCAATTCTTACATAATTCATTCAGGGCTTGTGATGCAACCTTGATTTCCACATCTACACCCAGAGCTGGGTGAGACATAAGGCTGGACACTTCGGGCTGATAGCATTGGTGAGGTTCGGTGAGCAAACGCAGGCCCTTTGGAGTCATCCTGCATGGTACCCATTCCATGGGTCCCAACTCTCCAGGTTTAAGGGATTCTTCCTTCAGCTAAAACATGCATGGGAAACCCAGAGTATGGTCCACCGTGTGATTGGGAAACGTTTTCAAAAGCATCTTAGTTTTCGTCCCCTGGTACTCGGGGTCACCGTTCCTGAAGCCTTACTAACACTCTCCCCACTTGGAGAGTCAGTGCCTTTAACCTCCTGTTTGGCACAGTTTGCAATTTCTGTGCAAGATGATCAGGAATAAGGAGAACCAATGAGAGACTAGCTGTAGGTGTCTGCACGGGCAAATGGAACGCTCATTTCCCACCAGGAAGAGGAATTAACCAAAGGCTCGGCGTGCCTGCTGGAAAAAGATTAGGGCCTGAAGCAATCCTGCGGTTTTGCGGCCAGCTCACAAGAAAGCGAGTTGAAGAAAGGAGCTCAGGGGCACTGTAATTCACAAACCTGCAGAGTTATGAATGAGAGCTATCGTCCAAAAATATATTGAAGTTAGTCGTCGAAGAGGACTTGAAAGCGGGGCAGAATTTCAGGAAAACGATTTCAGGGGGTAGACTGGAATTGCACTTAAAGCATAGGAAAAGAGGCAGAATGTCGACAATGATGCACTTGGCCAAAAAGGTCATATGCGTTCTTTTCCTGAATATATTCAGGAAAAAACGCATACGCACTTTTTGGCCAACCAAGCAAGCGTGTAAAGGAAATCTGCACTACAATGAAGTCTCACTGCCCCCCGGTGAAAAGGGCCATCTGAAAAATGTGTAAAATCCAGAAAGGCAGGACAGGGCATGGAGAACAGGGAGCCTTGTTATGCTGATGGGCGGGATGTAAATTGCCAACAGCCACTCTGGAGAAGTGTATGGTGTTTCCTGAAACACGTAGGAAACAAAGAAACACAGCCTATGGCACTTCCACTTATGGTCGTATAGCTTAGGGAAATTAAAATCAAACACACACAGCCACCCCAAATTTTGGGACGGCTCTGTTTACAAGAACCTCGTCTACGATGCAAGTTAAATATCCGAGAAAGCAAAAAATGAATAAAGAAGTTGTTGTACGTACGTACAATGGAATATCACTCAGCAATGAAATCTACGTCATCAGGCCCGTAGCGGAATAATGAGTGGATTCAGGTACGATGATTCTACGAGAAATAAGTCACACAGAAAAACAAACATCATAAGATATCACTAATACACGGAATGTAAACTTGGCTACACATGAACTGAATTACAAAACAGAACAGGGTCTCAAATTTAGAAAACCAACTTATGCTTGCTTATGGGGAAAGGTGTGTTGGGGTTCTGCATAAAACCAGAGATTGAAATTAGCACAGATACCGTTCCATAAGCCAAATATATAATAGAAAAGACCTACGCCTTGCTCAACGAAATGGACTCAACACCCCATATTCAACGCCTTGGAATATACCTGAGAAGTAAGAATCTTAAAACCCATGGATTTATATGTCTCCATAAGGAAATCAAGCGTGTGTACAGCAGCCTAAACGCAGCAGTGAAAATCCGATAAATCCCATTATCAAAATAAATTTCAAAAAAAAACACAATGACAGTGAAATAGAGAGCAATTCTTAAATAATTCATTCAGGGCTTGTGATGCAATCTGGATTTACCACATCTACAACCAGACCTGGGTGAGACATAAGGCTGGACACTTCGGGCTCATAGCATTGGTGAGGTTCGGTGAGCAAATGCAGACCCTTTGAAGTCATACTGTATGGTACCCATTCCATGGGTCCCAACTCTGCAGGTTTAAGGGATTCTTCCTTCAACTAAACCATGCATGGCAAACCCAGAGTAAGGTCCACCGTGTGATTGGGAAACGTTTTGAAATGCATCTCAGTTTTCGTCCCCTGGTACTCGGGTTCACCATTCCAGACGCTTTACTAACACTCTCCCCACTTGGAGAGTCAGTGCCTTTAACCTCCTCTTTGGCACAGTTTGCAATTTCTGCGCAAGATGAACAGGAATAGGGAGAACCAATGAGAGACTAGCTGTAAGTGTCTGCACGGGCAAATGGAACGCTCATTTCCCACCAGGAAGAGGAATTAACCAAAGGCTCAGCGTGCCCTGCCTGAAACAGATTAGGGACTGAAGCAATCCTGCAGTTTTGTGGCCAGCTCACAAGAAAGCGAGTTGAAGAAAGGAGCTCAGGGGCACTGTAATTCACAAACCTGCAGAGTTATGAATGACAGCTATCGTCCAAAAATGTACTGAAGTAAGTCTTCAAAGAGGACTTGAAAGCGGGGCAGAATTGCAGGAAAACGATTTCAGGGGGTAGACAGGAAATCCACCTAAAGCTTAGGAAAATAGCAGAATGTCGAAAATGATGCACTTGGCCAAAAAGGGCGTATGCGTTTTTTCCTGAATATATTCAGGAATAAACGCATACGCACTTTTTGGCCAACCAAGCAAGCGTGTAAAGAAATCTGCACTACAATGAAGTCTCATTGACCCCTGGTCAAAAGGGCGATCTGAAAAAAGTATAAAAATCAGAAAAGCAGGACAGGCCATGGAGAAAAGGGAGCCTTGTTATGCAGATGGGCGGGACGTAAATTGCCAACAGCCAAACTGGAGAAGTGTATGGCGTTTCCTGAAACACATAGGAAACAAAGCAACGCAGCCTATGGCACTTCCACTTATGGTCCTGTAGCTTAGGGAAAGTAAAATCAAAAACACACAGCCAACCCAAAATTTCAGACGACTCTGTAGACAAGAACCTCGTCTATGGTACAAGTTAAATATCCCAGAAAGCGAAAAATGGATAAAGAAGTTGTGGTACGTACGTACAATGTAATATCACACAGCAATGAAATCTACGTCATCAGGCCCATAGCGGCATAATGAGTGGATTCAGGTAGGACGATTCTACGAGAAATAAGTCACACAGAAAAAGAAACATCATAAGATATCACTAATACACGGAATGTAAACTTGGCTACACATGAACTGAATTACAAAACAGAACAGGGTCTCAAATTTAGAAAACCAACTTATGCTTGCTTAAGGGGAAAGGTGAGTTGGGGTGCTGCATAAAACCAGAGATAGAAATTAGCACAGATACCTTTCCATAAGCCAAATACGTAATAGTCAAGACCTACCCCTTGCTCAACGAAATGGACTAAACACCCCATATTCAACGCCTAGGAATACACCTGACTAGTAAGAATCTTCAAACCCATGGATTTATATGTCTCCATAAGAGAATGAAGCGTGTGTACAGTGTCATGAATGCAGCACAGAATATCTGATAAATCCCATTATCAAAATGAATTACAAAAACAAAACACTAGGACAGTGAAATAGAGAGCAATTCTTAAATAATTCATTCACGGCTTGTGATGCAACCTGGATTTACCACATCTACACCCAGAGCTGAATGAGACATAATGTTGGGCACTTCGGGCTGATAGCATTGGTGTGGTTCGGTGAGCAAATGCAGACCCTTTGAAGTCATAATCTATGGTACCCTTTCCATGGGTCCCAAATCTCCAGGGTTAAGGGATTCTTCCTTCAGCTAAAACATGCATGGGAAACCCACAGTATGGTGCACCGTGTGACCGGGAAACGTTTTCAAATGCATCTCAGATTTCGTCCCCTTTTACTCGGGTTCACCATTCCAGAACCTTTACTAACACTCTCCCCACTTGCAGAGTCAGTGCCTTTAAACTCCTGTTTGGCACAGTTTGCAATTTCTGCGCAAGATGAACAGGAATAGGGAGAAGCAATGAGAGACTAGCTGTAGGTGTCTGCACGGGCAAAGGGAACGCTCATTTCCCACCAGGAAGAGGAATTAACGAAAGGCTCAGCATGCCATGCCGGAACCAGATTAGGGCCTGAAGCAATCCTGCGGGTTTGCGGCCAGCTCACAAGAAAGCGAGTTGAAGAAAGGAGCTCAGGGACACTGTAATTCACAAACCTGCAGAGTTATAAATGACAGCTACCGTCCAAAAATATATTGAAGTAAGTCTTGGAACAGGACTTGAAAGCGGGGCAGAATTGCAGGAAAACGATTTCAGGGGGTAGACTGGAATTGCATTTAAAGCATAGGAAAAGAGGCAGAACCTTGACAACGATGCACTTGGCCAAAATGGGCATATGCGTTTCTCCTGAATATATTCAGGAAAAAATGCATACGCACTTTTTGGCCAACCTAGCATGCACGTTAAAGAAATCTGCACTACAATGAAGTCTCACTGCCCCCCAGTCAAAAGGGCCATCTGAAAAAAGTGTAAAATCCAAAAAGTCAGCACAGGCCATGGAGAACATGGAGCCTTGTTATGCTGATGGGCGGGATGTAAATTGCCAACAGCCACTCTGGAGAAGTGTATGGTGTTTCCTGAAACACCTAAAAAACAAAGTAACGGTGCGTACGGCACTACCACTTATGGTCCTATACCTTAGGGAAATTAAAATCAGAAACACACAGCCACCCCAAAGTTTTGGACGGCACTGTTTACAAGAACCTCGTCTACGGTACAAGTTAAATATCCGAGAAAGCAAAAAATGGATAAAGAAGTTGTGGTACGTACGTACAATGGAATATCACTCACCAATGAAATCTATGTCATCAGGCCCATAGCGGCATAATGAGTGGATTCAGGTAGGAGGATTCTAAGTGAAATAAGTCACACAGAAAAAGAAACATCATAAGGTATCACTAATACACGGAATGTAAACTTCGCTACACATGAACTGAATTACAAAACAGAACAGGGTCTCAAATTTAGAAAACCAACTTATGCTTGCTTATGGGGAAAGGTGAGTTGGGGTGCTGCATAAAACCAGAGATTGAAATTAACACAGATACCGTTCCATAGGCCAAATATATAATAGAGAAGACCTACTCCTTGCTCAACGAAATGGACTCAACACCCCATATTCAACGCGTGGGAATATACCTGACAAGTAAGAATCTTAAAACCCATGGATTTATATGTCTCCATAAGGAAATCAAGCGTGTGTACAGCGGCCTAAACGCAGCAGTGAAAATCCGATAAATCCCATTACCAAAATAAATTTCAAAAACAAAACACAATGACAGTGAAATAGAGAGCAATTCTTACATAATTCATTCAGGGCTTGTGATGCAACCTTGATTTCCACATCTACACCCAGAGCTGGGTGAGACATAAGGCTGGACACTTCGGGCTGATAGCATTGGTGAGGTTCGGTGAGCAAACGCAGGCCCTTTGGAGTCATACTACATGGTACCCATTCCATGGGTCCCAACTCTCCAGGTTTAAGGGATTCTTCCTTCAGCTAAAACATGCATGGGAAACCCAGAGTATGGTCCACCGTGTGATTGGGAAACGTTTTCAAAAGCATCTTAGTTTTCGTCCCCTGGTACTTGGGGTCACCGTTCCTGACGCCTTACTAACACTCTCCCCACTTGGAGAGTCAGTGCCTTTAACCTCCTGTTTGGCACAGTTTGCAATTTCTGCGCAAGATGATCAGGAATAAGGAGAACCAATGAGAGACTAGCTGTAGGTGTCTGCACGGGCAAATGGAATGCTCATTTCCCACCAGGAAGAGGAATTAACCAAAGGCTCAGCGTGCCTGCTGGAAAAAGATTAGGGCCTGAAGCAATCCTGCGGTTTTGCGGCCAGCTCACAAGAAAGCGAGTTGAAGAAAGGAGCTCAGGGGCACTGTAATTCACAAACCTGCAGAGTTATGAATGAGAGCTATCGTCCAAAAATATATTGAAGTTAGTCGTCGAAGAGGACTTGAAAGCGGGGCAGAATTTCAGGAAAGCGATTTCAGGGGGTAGACTGGAATTGCACTTAAAGCATAGGAAAAGAGGCAGAATGTCGACAATGATGCACTTGGCCAAAAAGGTCGTATGCGTTCTTTTCCTGAATATATTCAGGAAAAAACGCATACGCACTTTTTGGCCAACCAAGCAAGCGTGTAAAGGAAATCTGCACTACAATGAAGTCTCACTGCCCCCCGGTGAAAAGGGCCATCTGAAAAATGTGTAAAATCCAGAAAGGCAGGACAGGGCATGGAGAACAGGGAGCCTTGTTATGCTGATGGGCGGGATGTAAATTGCCAACAGCCACTCTGGAGAAGTGTATGGTGTTTCCTGAAACACGTAGGAAACAAAGAAACACAGCCTATGGCACTTCCACTTATGGTCGTATAGCTTAGGGAAATTAAAATCAAACACACACAGCCACCCCAAATTTTGGGACGGCTCTGTTTACAAGAACCTCGTCTACGATGCAAGTTAAATATCCGAGAAAGCAAAAAATGAATAAAGAAGTTGTTGTACGTACGTACAATGGAATATCACTCAGCAATGAAATCTACGTCATCAGGCCCGTAGCGGAATAATGAGTGGATTCAGGTACGATGATTCTACGAGAAATAAGTCACACAGAAAAACAAACATCATAAGATATCACTAATACACGGAATGTAAACTTGGCTACACATGAACTGAATTACAAAACAGAACAGGGTCTCAAATTTAGAAAACCAACTTATGCTTGCTTATGGGGAAAGGTGTGTTGGGGTTCTGCATAAAACCAGAGATTGAAATTAGCACAGATACCGTTCCATAAGCCAAATATATAATAGAAAAGACCTACGCCTTGCTCAACGAAATGGACTCAACACCCCATATTCAACGCCTTGGAATATACCTGAGAAGTAAGAATCTTAAAACCCATGGATTTATATGTCTCCATAAGGAAATCAAGCGTGTGTACAGCGGCCTAAACGCAGCAGTGAAAATCCGATAAATCCCATTATCAAAATAAATTTCAAAAAAAAACACAATGACAGTGAAATAGAGAGCAATTCTTAAATAATTCATTCACGGCTTGTGATGCAACCTGGATTTACCACATCTACACCCAGAGCTGAATGAGACATAATGTTGGGCACTTCGGGCTGATAGCATTGGTGTGGTTCGGTGAGCAAATGCAGACCCTTTGAAGTCATACTCTATGGTACCCTTTCCATGGGTCCCAAATCTCCAGGGTTAAGGGATTCTTCCTTCAGCTAAAACATGCATGGGAAACCCACAGTATGGTGCACCGTGTGACCGGGAAACGTTTTCAAATGCATCTCAGATTTCGTCCCCTTTTACTCGGGTTCACCATTCCAGAACCTTTACTAACACTCTCCCCACTTGCAGAGTCAGTGCCTTTAAACTCCTGTTTGGCACAGTTTGCAATTTCTGCGCAAGATGAACAGGAATAGGGAGAAGCAATGAGAGACTAGCTGTAGGTGTCTGCACGGGCAAATTTAACGCTCATTTCCCACCAGGAAGAGGAATTAACGAAAGGCTCAGCATGCCATGCCGGAACCAGATTAGGGCCTGAAGCAATCCTGCGGGTTTGCGGCCAGCTCACAAGAAAGCGAGTTGAAGAAAGGAGCTCAGGGACACTGTAATTCACAAACCTGCAGAGTTATAAATGACAGCTACCGTCCAAAAATATATTGAAGTAAGTCTTGGAACAGGACTTGAAAGCGGGGCAGAATTGCAGGAAAACGATTTCAGGGGGTAGACTGGAATTGCATTTAAAGCATAGGAAAAGAGGCAGAACCTTGACAACGATGCACTTGGCCAAAATGGGCATATGCGTTTCTCCTGAATATATTCAGGAAAAAATGCATACGCACTTTTTGGAAAACCTAGCATGCACGTTAAAGAAATCTGCACTACAATGAAGTCTCACTGCCCCCCAGTCAAAAGGGCCATCTGAAAAAAGTGTAAAATCCAAAAAGTCAGCACAGGCCATGGAGAACATGGAGCCTTGTTATGCTGATGGGCGGGATGTAAATTGCCAACAGCCACTCTGGAGAAGTGTATGGTGTTTCCTGAAACACCTAAAAAACAAAGTAACGGTGCGTACGGCACTACCACTTATGGTCCTATACCTTAGGGAAATTAAAATCAAAAACACACAGCCACCCCAAAGTTTTGGACGGCACTGTTTACAAGAACCTCGTCTACGGTACAAGTTAAATATCCCAGAATGCAAAAATGGATAAAGAAGTTGTGGTACGTACGTACAATGTAATATCACTCAGCAATGAAATCTATGTCATCAGGCCCATAGCGGCATAATGAGTGGATTCAGGTAGGAGGATTCTAAGTGAAATAAGTCACACAGAAAAAGAAACATCATAAGGTATCACTAATACACGGAATGTAAACTTGGCTACACATGAACTGAATTACAAAACAGAACAGGGTCTCAAATTTAGAAAACCAACTTATGCTTGCTTATGGGGAAAGGTGAGTTGGGGTGCTGCATAAAACCAGAGATTGAAATTAACACAGATACCGTTCCATAGGCCAAATATATAATAGAGAAGACCTACTCCTTGCTCAACGAAATGGACTCAACACCCCATATTCAACGCGTGGGAATATACCTGACAAGTAAGAATCTTAAAACCCATGGATTTATATGTCTCCATAAGGAAATCAAGCGTGTGTACAGCGGCCTAAATGCAGCAGTGAAAATCCGATAAATCCCATTACCAAAATAAATTTCAAAAACAAAACACAATGACAGTGAAATAGAGAGCAATTCTTACATAATTCATTCAGGGCTTGTGATGCAACCTTGATTTCCACATCTACACCCAGAGCTGGGTGAGACATAAGGCTGGACACTTCGGGCTGATAGCATTGGTGAGGTTCGGTGAGCAAACGCAGGCCCTTTGGAGTCATACTACATGGTACCCATTCCATGGGTCCCAACTCTCCAGGTTTAAGGGATTCTTCCTTCAGCTAAAACATGCATGGGAAACCCAGAGTATGGTCCACCGTGTGATTGGGAAACGTTTTCAAAAGCATCTTAGTTTTCGTCCCCTGGTACTCGGGGTCACCGTTCCTGACGCCTTACTAACACTCTCCCCACTTGGAGAGTCAGTGCCTTTAACCTCCTGTTTGGCACAGTTTGCAATTTCTGCGCAAGATGATCAGGAATAAGGAGAACCAATGAGAGACTAGCTGTAGGTGTCTGCACGGGCAAATGGAACGCTCATTTCCCACCAGGAAGAGGAATTAACCAAAGGCTCAGCGTGCCTGCTGGAAAAAGATTAGGGCCTGAAGCAATCCTGCGGTTTTGCGGCCAGCTCACAAGAAAGCGAGTTGAAGAAAGGAGCTCAGGGGCACTGTAATTCACAAACCTGCAGAGTTATGAATGAGAGCTATCGTCCAAAAATATATTGAAGTTAGTCGTCGAAGAGGACTTGAAAGCGGGGCAGAATTTCAGGAAAGCGATTTCAGGGGGTAGACTGGAATTGCACTTAAAGCATAGGAAAAGAGGCAGAATGTCGACAATGATGCACTTGGCCAAAAAGGTCGTATGCGTTCTTTTCCTGAATATATTCAGGAAAAAACGCATACGCACTTTTTGGCCAACCAAGCAAGCGTGTAAAGGAAATCTGCACTACAATGAAGTCTCACTGCCCCCCGGTGAAAAGGGCCATCTGAAAAATGTGTAAAATCCAGAAAGGCAGGACAGGGCATGGAGAACAGGGAGCCTTGTTATGCTGATGGGCGGGATGTAAATTGCCAACAGCCACTCTGGAGAAGTGTATGGTGTTTCCTGAAACACGTAGGAAACAAAGAAACACAGCCTATGGCACTTCCACTTATGGTCGTATAGCTTAGGGAAATTAAAATCAAACACACACAGCCACCCCAAATTTTGGGACGGCTCTGTTTACAAGAACCTCGTCTACGATGCAAGTTAAATATCCGAGAAAGCAAAAAATGAATAAAGAAGTTGTTGTACGTACGTACAATGGAATATCACTCAGCAATGAAATCTACGTCATCAGGCCCGTAGCGGAATAATGAGTGGATTCAGGTACGATGATTCTACGAGAAATAAGTCACACAGAAAAACAAACATCATAAGATATCACTAATACACGGAATGTAAACTTGGCTACACATGAACTGAATTACAAAACAGAACAGGGTCTCAAATTTAGAAAACCAACTTATGCTTGCTTATGGGGAAAGGTGTGTTGGGGTTCTGCATAAAACCAGAGATTGAAATTAGCACAGATACCGTTCCATAAGCCAAATATATAATAGAAAAGACCTACGCCTTGCTCAACGAAATGGACTCAACACCCCATATTCAACGCCTTGGAATATACCTGAGAAGTAAGAATCTTAAAACCCATGGATTTATATGTCTCCATAAGGAAATCAAGCGTGTGTACAGCGGCCTAAACGCAGCAGTGAAAATCCGATAAATCCCATTATCAAAATAAATTTCATAAAAAAACACAATGACAGTGAAATAGAGAGCAATTCTTAAATAATTCATTCAGGGCTTGTGATGCAATCTGGATTTACCACATCTACAACCAGACCTGGGTGAGACATAAGGCTGGACACTTCGGGCTCATAGCATTGGTGAGGTTCGGTGAGCAAATGCAGACCCTTTGAAGTCATACTGTATGGTACCCATTCCATGGGTCCCAACTCTGCAGGTTTAAGGGATTCTTCCTTCAACTAAACCATGCATGGCAAACCCAGAGTAAGGTCCACCGTGTGATTGGGAAACGTTTTGAAATGCATCTCAGTTTTCGTCCCCTGGTACTCGGGTTCACCATTCCAGACGCTTTACTAACACTCTCCCCACTTGGAGAGTCAGTGCCTTTAACCTCCTCTTTGGCACAGTTTGCAATTTCTGCGCAAGATGAACAGGAATAGGGAGAACCAATGAGAGACTAGCTGTAAGTGTCTGCACGGGCAAATGGAACGCTCATTTCCCACCAGGAAGAGGAATTAACCAAAGGCTCAGCGTGCCCTGCCTGAAACAGATTAGGGCCTGAAGCAATCCTGCAGTTTTGTGGCCAGCTCACAAGAAAGCGAGTTGAAGAAAGGAGCTCAGGGGCACTGTAATTCACAAACCTGCAGAGTTATGAATGACAGCTATCGTCCAAAAATGTACTGAAGTAAGTCTTCGAAGAGGACTTGAAAGCGGGGCAGAATTGCAGGAAAACGATTTCAGGGGGTAGACAGGAAATCCACCTAAAGCTTAGGAAAATAGCAGAATGTCGACAATGATGCACTTGGCCAAAAAGGGCGTATGCGTTTTTTCCTGAATATATTCAGGAATAAACGCATACGCACTTTTTGGCCAACCAAGCAAGCGTGTAAAGAAATCTGCACTACAATGAAGTCTCATTGACCCCCGGTCAAAAGGGCGATCTGAAAAAAGTATAAAAATCAGAAAAGCAGGACAGGCCATGGAGAAAAGGGAGCCATGTTATGCAGATGGGCGGGACGTAAATTGCCAACAGCCAAACTGGAGAAGTGTATGGCGTTTCCTGAAACACATAGGAAACAAAGCAACGCAGCCTATGGCACTTCCACTTATGGTCCTGTAGCTTAGGGAAAGTAAAATCAAAAACACACAGCCAACCCAAAATTTCAGACGACTCTGTATACAAGAACCTCGTCTATGGTACAAGTTAAATATCCCAGAAAGCGAAAAATGGATAAAGAAGTTGTGGTACGTACGTACAATGTAATATCACACAGCAATGAAATCTACGTCATCAGGCCCATAGCGGCATAATGAGTGGATTCAGGTAGGACGATTCTACGAGAAATAAGTCACACAGAAAAAGAAACATCATAAGATATCACTAATACACGGAATGTAAACTTGGCTACACATGAACTGAATTACAAAACAGAACAGGGTCTCAAATTTAGAAAATCAACTTATGCTTGCTTAAGGGGAAAGGTGAGTTGGGGTGCTGCATAAAACCAGAGATTGAAATTAGCACAGATACCGTTCCATAAGCCAAATATATAATAGAAAAGACCTACTCCTTGCTCAACGAAATGGACTCGACACCACATATTCAACACCTGGGAATATACCTGACAAGTAAGAATCTTCAAACCCATGGATTTATATGTCTCCATAAGAGAATCAAGCGTGTGTACAGCTGCATGAATGCAGCAGAGAAAATCCGATAAATCCCATTATCAAAATGAATTACAATAACAAAACACAAGGACAGTGAAATAGAGAGCAATTCTTAAATAATTCATTCAGGGCTTGTGATGCAACCTGGATTTACCACATCTACACCCAGAGCTGAGTGAGACATAAGGTTGGGCACTTCGGGCTGATAGCATTGGTGAGGTTCGATGAGCAAATGCAGACCCTTTGAAGTCATACTGCATGGTACGCGTGCCATGGGTCCCAACTCTCCAGGTTTAAGGGATTCTTCCTTCAGCTAAAACATGCATTGGAAAACCACAGTACGGTGCACCGTGTGACTGGGAAACGTTTTAAATGTATCTCAGTTTTCGTCCCCTTTTACTCGGGTTCACCATTCCAGACCCTTTACTCACACTGTCCCCACATGGAGAGTCAGTGCCTTTAACCTCCTGTTTGGCACAGTTTGCAATTTCTGCGCAAGATGAACAGGAATAGGGAGAACCACTGAGAGACTAGCTGTAGGTGTCTGCACGGTCAAATTTAACGCTCATTTCCCACCAGGAAGAGGAAATAACCACAGGCTCAGCATGCCATGCCGGAACCAGATTAGGGCCTGAATTAATCCTGCGGGTTTGCGGCCAGCTCACAAGATAGCGAGTTGAAGAAAGGAGCTCAGGGGCACTGTAACTCACAAACATGCAGAGTTATAAATGACAGCTATCGTCCAAAAAAATATTGAAGGAAGGCTGCGAAGACGACTTGTAAGTGGGGCAGAATTGCAGGAAAACGATTTCAGGGGGTAGACGGGAATTGAATTTAAAGCATAGGAAAAGAGGCAGAACGTCGACAATGATGCTCTTGGCCAAAAAGGGCGTATGCGTTTTTTCCTGAATATATTCAGGAAAAAACGCATACGCCCTTTTTGGCCAACCAAGCAAGCATGTTAAAGAAATCTGCACTACAATGAAGTCTCACTGCCCCCCGGTCAAAAGGGCCATCTGAACAAAGTGTAAAATCCAGAAAGGCAGCACAGGCCACGGAGAACAGGGAGCCTTGTTATGCTGATGGGCGGGATGTAAATTGCCAAGAGCCGCTCTGGAGAAGTGTATGGTGTTTCCTGGAACACATAAAAAAAAAAAGCAACGAAGGCTACGGCATTTCCACTTATGGTCCTATAGCTTAGGGAAATTAAAATCAAAAACACACAGCCACCCCAAAGTGTCGGACGGCTCTGTTTACAAGAACCTCGTCTACTGTACAAGTTAAGTATCCCAGAATGTGAAAAATGGATAAAGAAGTTGTGGTACGTACGTACAATGGAATATCACTCAGCAATGAAATCTATGTCATCAGGCCCATAGCGGCATAATGAGTGGATTCAGGTACGATGATTCTAAGTGAAATAAGTCACACAGAAAATGAAACATCATAAGATATCATTAATACAAGGAACGTAAACTTGGCTACACATGACCTGAATTGCAAAACAGAACAGGGTCTCAAATTTAGAACACCAACTTATGCTTACTTAAGGGGAAAGGTGAGTTGGGGTGCTGCATAAAACCAGAGATCGAAATTAGCACATATACCTTTCCATAAGCCAAATATGTAATAGTCAAGACCTACCCCTTGCTCAACGAAATGGACTAAACACCCCATATTCAACGCCTAGGAATACATCTGACTAGTAAAAATCATCAAACACATGGATTTATATGTCTCCGTAAGAGAATGAACTGTGTGTACAGCGGCATGAATGCAGCAGAGAAAATCCGATAAATCCCATTATCAAAATGAATTACAAAAACAAAACACAAGGACAGTGAAATAGAGAGCAATTCTTAAATAATTCATTCAGGGCTTGTGATGCAACCTGGATTTACCACATCTACACCCAGAGCTGAGTGAGACATAAGGTTGGGCACTTCGGGCTGATAGCATTGGTGAGGTTCGATGAGCAAATGCAGACCCTTTGAAGTCATACTGCATGGTACCCGTTTCATGGGTCCCAACTCTCCAGGTTTAAGTGATTCTTCCTTCAGCTAAAACATGCATGGGAAACCCACAGTATGGTGCACCGTGTGACCGGAAAACGTTTTAAATGCATCTCAGTTTTCGTTCCCTTTTACTCGTGTTCACCATTCCAGACCCTTTACTCACACTCTCCCCACTTGGAGAGTCAGTGCATTTAACCTCCTGTTTGGCACAGTTTGCAATTTCTGCGCAAGATGAACAGGAATAGGGAGAACCAATGAGAGACTAGCTGTAGGTGTCTGCACGGGCAAATTTAACGCTCATTTCCCACCAGGAAGAGGAATTAACGAAAGGCTCAGCATGCCATGCCGGAACCAGATTAGGGCCTGAAGCAATCCTGCGGGTTTGCGGCCAGCTCACAAGAAAGCGAGTTGAAGAAAGGAGCTCAGGGGCACTGTATCTCACAAACATGCAGAGTTATAAATGACAGCTACCGTCCAAAAATATATTGAAGTAAGTCTTGGAACAGGACTTGAAAGCGGGGCAGAATTGCAGGAAAACGATTTCAGGGGGTAGACTGGAATTGCATTTAAAGCATAGGAAAAGAGGCAGAACCTTGACAACGATGCACTTGGCCAAAATGGGCATATGCGTTTCTCCTGAATATATTCAGGAAAAAATGCATATGCACTTTTTGGCCAACCTAGCATGCACGTTAAAGAAATCGGCACTACAATGAAGTCTCACTGCCGCCCAGTCAAAAGGGCCATCTGAAAAAAGTGTAAAATCCAAAAAGTCAGCACAGGCCATGGAGAACATGGAGCCTTGTTATGCTGATGGGCGGGATGTAAATTGCCAACAGCCACTCTGGAGAAGTGTATGGTGTTTCCTGAAACACCTAAAAAACAAAGTAACGGTGCGTACGGCACTACCACTTATGGTCCTATACCTTAGGGAAATTAAAATCAAAAACACACAGCCACCCCAAAGTTTTGGACGGCACTGTTTACAAGATCCTCGTCTACGGTACAAGTTAAATATCCCAGAATGCAAAAATGGATAAAGAAGTTGTGGTACGTACGTACAATGTAATATCACTCAGCAATGAAATCTATGTCATCAGGCCCATAGCGGCATAATGAGTGGATTCAGGTAGGAGGATTCTAAGTGAAATAAGTCACACAGAAAAAGAAACATCATAAGGTATCACTAATACACGGAATGTAAACTTGGCTACACATGAACTGAATTACAAAACAGAACAGGGTCTCAAATTTAGAAAACCAACTTATGCTTGCTTATGGGGAAAGGTGAGTTGGGGTGCTGCATAAAACCAGAGATTGAAATTAACACAGATACCGTTCCATAGGCCAAATATATAATAGAGAAGACCTACTCCTTGCTCAACGAAATGGACTCAACACCCCATATTCAACGCGTGGGAATATACCTGACAAGTAAGAATCTTAAAACCCATGGATTTATATGTCTCCATAAGGAAATCAAGCGTGTGTACAGCGGCCTAAACGCAGCAGTGAAAATCCGATAAATCCCATTACCAAAATAAATTTCAAAAACAAAACACAATGACAGTGAAATAGAGAGCAATTCTTACATAATTCATTCAGGGCTTGTGATGCAACCTTGATTTCCACATCTACACCCAGAGCTGGGTGAGACATAAGGCTGGACACTTCGGGCTGATAGCATTGGTGAGGTTCGGTGAGCAAACGCAGGCCCTTTGGAGTCATACTGCATGGTACCCATTCCATGGGTCCCAACTCTCCAGGGTTAAGGGATTCTTCCTTCAGCTAAAACATGCATGGGAAACCCAGAGTATGGTCCACCGTGTGATTGGGAAACGTTTTCAAAAGCATCTTAGTTTTCGTCCCCTGGTACTCGGGGTCACCGTTCCTGACGCCTTACTAACACTCTCCCCACTTGGAGAGTCAGTGCCTTTAACCTCCTCTTTGGCACAGTTTGCAATTTCTGCGCAAGATGATCAGGAATAAGGAGAACCAATGAGAGACTAGCTGTAGGTGTCTGCACGGGCAAATGGAACGCTCATTTCCCACCAGGAAGAGGAATTAACCAAAGGCTCAGCGTGCCTGCTGGAAAAAGATTAGGGCCTGAAGCAATCCTGCGGTTTTGCGGCCAGCTCACAAGAAAGCGAGTTGAAGAAAGGAGCTCAGGGGCACTGTAATTCACAAACCTGCAGAGTTATGAATGAGAGCTATCGTCCAAAAATATATTGAAGTTAGTCGTCGAAGAGGACTTGAAAGCGGGGCAGAATTTCAGGAAAACGATTTCAGGGGGTAGACTGGAATTGCACTTAAAGCATAGGAAGAGGCAGAATGTCGACAAGGATGCACTTGGCCAAAAAGGTCGTATGCGTTCTTTTCCTGAATATATTCAGGAAAAAACGCATACGCACTTTTTGGCCAACCAAGCAAGCGTGTAAAGGAAATCTGCACTACAATGAAGTCTCACTGCCCCCCGGTGAAAAGGGCCATCTGAAAAATGTGTAAAATCCAGAAAGGCAGGACAGGGCATGGAGAACAGGGAGCCTTGTTATGCTGATGGGCGGGATGTAAATTGCCAACAGCCACTCTGGAGAAGTGTATGGTGTTTCCTGAAACACGTAGGAAACAAAGAAACACAGCCTATGGCACTTCCACTTATGGTCGTATAGCTTAGGGTAATTAAAATCAAACACACACAGCCACCCCAAATTTTGGGACGGCTCTGTTTACAAGAACCTCGTCTACGATGCAAGTTAAATATCCGAGAAAGCAAAAAATGAATAAAGAAGTTGTTGTACGTACGTACAATGGAATATCACTCAGCAATGAAATCTACGTCATCAGGCCCGTAGCGGAATAATGAGTGGATTCAGGTACGATGATTCTACGAGAAATAAGTCACACAGAAAAACAAACATCATAAGATATCACTAATACACGGAATGTAAACTTGGCTACACATGAACTGAATTACAAAACAGAACAGGGTCTCAAATTTAGAAAACCAACTTATGCTTGCTTATGGGGAAAGGTGTGTTGGGGTTCTGCATAAAACCAGAGATTGAAATTAGCACAGATACCGTTCCATAAGCCAAATATATAATAGAAAAGACCTACGCCTTGCTCAACGAAATGGACTCAACACCCCATATTCAACGCCTTGGAATATACCTGAGAAGTAAGAATCTTAAAACCCATGGATTTATATGTCTCCATAAGGAAATCAAGCGTGTGTACAGCGGCCTAAACGCAGCAGAGAAAATCCGATAAATCCCATTATCAAAATGAATTACAAAAACAAAACACATGACAGTGAAATAGAGAGCAATTCTTAAATAATTCATTCAGGGCTTGGGATGCAACCTGGATTTACCTCATCTACACCCAGACCTGAGTGAGACATAAGGTTGAACACTTCGGGCTGATAGGATTGGTGAGGTTCGCTGAGCAAATGCAGACCATTTGAAGTCATACTGCATTGTACCCATTCCATGGGTCCCAACTCTCCAGGTTTAAGCGAATCTTCCTTCAGGTAAAACATGCATGGGAAACCCACAGTATGGTACACCGTGTGACCGGGAAACGTTTTCAAATGCATCTCAGTTTTCGTCTCCTTTTACTAGGGTTCACAATTCCAGATCTTTTACTTACCCTCCCCCCACTTGGAGAGTCAGTGCCTTTAACCTGCTGTTTGGCACAGTTTGCAATTTCTGCGTAAGATGAACAGGAATCGGGAGAACCAATGAGAGACTAGCTATAGGTTTCTGCACGGGCAAATTTAACGCTCATTTCCCACCAGGAAGAGGAATTAACCAAAGGCTCAGCATGCCGAGCCGGAAAGAGATTAGGGCCTGAAGCAATCCTGCGGGTTTGCGGCCAGCTCACAAGATAGCGAGTTGCAGAAATGAGCTCAGGGGCACTGTAACTCAAAAACCTGCAGAGTTATAAATGACAGCTCTCGTCCAAAAAAATATTGAAGGAAGGCTGCGAAGACGACTTGTAAGCAGGGCAGAATTGCAGGAAAGCGATTTCAGGGGGTAGACGGGAATTGCATTTAAAGCATAGGAAAAGATGCAGAACGTTGACAATGATGCTCTTGGCCAAAAAGGGCGTATGCGTTTTTTCCTGAATATATTCAGGAAAAAACGCATACACACTTTTTGGCCAACCAAGCAAGCATGTTAAAGAAATCTGCCGTACAATGAAGTCTCACTGCCCCCCGGTCAAAAGGGCCATCTGAAAAATGTGTAAAATCCAGAAAGGCAGCACAGGCCATGGAGAACAGGGAGCCTTGTTATGCTGATGGGCGGGATGTAAATTGCAAACAGCCACTCTGGAGAAGTGTATGGCGTTTCTTGGAACACCTAAAAAACAAAGCAACGGAGCCTATGGCACTTCCACTTATGGTCCTATAGCTTAGGGAAATTAAAATCAAAAACACACAGCCACCCCAATGTTTCACATGGCTCTGTTTACGAGAACCTCGTCTACGGTAAAAGTTAAATATCCCAGAATGTGAATAATGGATAAAGAAGTTGTGGTATGTACGTACAATGGAATATCACTCATCCATGAAATCTATGTCATCACGCCCGTCACGGCACAATGAGTGGATTCAGGCACGATGATTCTAAGTGAAATAAGTCACACAGAAAATGAAACATCATAAGATATCACTAATACACGGAATGTAAACTTGGCTACACATGAACTGAATTACAAAACACAACAGGGTCTCAAATTTAGAAAACCAACTCACGCTTGCTTAAGGGGAAAGGTGAGTTGGGGTGATGCATAAAACCAGAGATAGAAATTAGCACAGATACCTTTCCATAAGCCAAATATGTAATAGTCAACACCTACCCCTTGCTCAACGAAATGGACTAAACACCCCATATTCAATGCCTAGGAATACACCTGACTAGTAAGAATCTTCAAACCTATGGATTTATATGTCTCTGTAAGAGAATGAAGCGTGTGTACAGTGGCATGAATGCAGCAGAGAAAATCCGATAAATCCCATTATCAAAATGAATTACAAAAACAAAACAGAAGGACAGTGAAATAGAGAGCAATTCTTAAATAATTCATTCAGGGCTTGTGATGCAACCTGGATTTACCACATCTACACCCAGAGCTGAGTGAGACATAAGGTTGGACACTTCGGGCTGATAGCATTGGTGAGGTTCGATGAGCAAATGCAGACCCTTTGAAGTCATACTGCATGGTACCCATTCCATGGGTCCCAACTCTCCAGGTTTAAGGGATTCTTCCTTCAGCTAAAACATGCATGGGAAACCCACAGTATGGTGCACTGTGTGACCGGGAAACTTTTTCAAATGCATCTCAATTTTCGTCCCCTTTTACTTGGGTTCACCATTCCAGAGCCTTTACTAACACTCTCCCCACTTGGAGATTCAGTACATTTACCCTTCTGTTTGGCACAGTTTCCAGTTTCTGCGCAAGATGAAATCGAATAGGGAGAACCAATGAGAGACTAGCTGTAGGTTTCTGCACGGGCAAATTTAATGCTCATTTCTCACCAGGAAGGGGAATTAACCAAAGGCTCAGCTTGCCATGCCGGAACCAGATTAGGGCCTGAAGCAATACTGCGGGTGTGCAGGCAGCTCACAAGATAGCGAGTTGAAGAAAGGAGCTCAGGGGCACTGTAATTCACAAATCTGCAGCGTTATAAATGACAGCTATCGTCCAAAAATATATTGAAGGAAGGCTGCGAAGAGGACTTGAAAGCGGGGCAGAATTCCAGGAAAACGATTTCAGGAGGTAGACGGGAAGTGCACTGAAAGCATAGGAGAATAGGCAGAACCTCGACAATGATGCACTTGTTCAAAAAGTGCATATGCGTTTTTTCCAAGGCCCTCCTTAAAGAGGGTAGGGGGCTCCCAGCATGCTTCAGTGGCCAACAGAGGGCCCACATCGCCAAGGTGACGTGAGCCAGCCAGGCAGGAGTGACCTCACATCAGAGGGCCCACCTCACAGGAGGGTAAGGGACCCAGCCATTATCAGACTCTCACCAGAGGGCCCACATCAGCAAGGGGCTGGGAATCAGGCAGGAGTGTCTTCACACCCGTGGGGCCACATCATCACAAGTTGAGGTACCCAGCACATGTGGCCTCAAACCAGAGGACCCACATCTCCATGGGTCTCGGAGCGACGCAGGCAGGATGAACCTCAAAACACGTGGCCCATTGTATAAAAAAGGTGAGGAATCCAGCAGTTGGAACATCCCAGCAGGTGGCCTAGAGCACCGAGGCTATGGGATCCAGGCGATGATGAACTCACAACAGAGGGCCCTCATCATGAAACTGTGAGCAACCTAGCCATTGTGACCTCAGAGCACAAGGCCCACATCCCCATGGGGAAGCGAACCAAGCAGGAGTGTCATCGTACCAGTGGGCACACATCAGAAAATGTGGGGAGCCCAGCAGTTAGGGCCTGACGCCAGAGGCCCCTCATCACCGAGGAGAGGAGGCTCCCAGCAGGCTCCAACTGCTACAAGAGGGCCAACGTCGCCAATGCGGGGTGTGCCAGCCAGGCAGGAGTGACCTCCGAGCAGAGGGCCAACCTCAAAAATGTGTGAGGAACCCAAAGAGGATTAGACTCTCACCAGAGGGCCCACATCACCAAGAGGATCAGAACCAGGCAGGACTGTCTGCACATCAGTGTGACCACATCATAGAAAGGTGAGGAACCCAGCACATGTGGCCTAAACCAGAAGACCCACATCTCCAAGGGGCTCGGAGTGAGGCACGCAGGAGTAACCTCACAACACAGGGCCCATAGAATAAAAAAGCTGAGGAATCCTGCAGTGGGAACCTCCCAGAAGGCGGCCCAGAGCACCGAGTCTATGCGATCCAGGCTGCAGTGAACTCACAGCAGAGGGCCCATATCATGAAACTGTGAGCAACCCAGCCATTGGGACCTCACAGCAGAAGGCCCACATCCCCATGGGGTTGGGAACATGGCAAGAGTGTCCTCGCACCACTTAGCACGTATCAGAAAAAGTGGGTACCCAGAAGTTACGGCCTGACGCTAGAGAGCCCTCATCACTGAGGGGAGGTGGCTCCCAGCAGGCTCCAACTGCCACAAGAGGGCCGATGTCACCAAGGCGGGGTGTGCCAGCCAGTCAGTAGTGACCTCACAGCAGAGGGCCCACCTCACAGAAGGGTGAGGAACCCAGCCAGGATCAGACTCTCACCAGAGGGCCCACATCAACAAGGGGATAGAAACCAGGCAGGAGTGTCCTCACACCAGTGGGGCCACATCATCGAAAGGTGAGGGACCCAGCACACGTGGCCTCAAACCAGAGGACACACATCACCAAGGGGCTGGGAGTGAGTCAGGCAGGAGGAGTCTCCAAACAGAGGGCCCATAGAAGAAAAAAGGTGAGGAATCCCGCAGTTGGAACCTCCCCGCAGGCGGCCAGGAGCAGCGAGGCTATGGGATCCAGGCCGGAGTGAACTCACACCAGAGGGCCCTCATCATGAAACTGAGCCACCCAAGGTTGGGACCTCAGAGCAGAAGGCCCATATTCCCATGGGGTTGGAAACCTGGCAGGAGTGTACTCACACCACAGGGCGCACATCAGAAAATTTTGGGAGCCCAGGAGTTAGAGCCTGACGCCAGAGGGCCCTCATTACCGAGGGGAGGAGACTCCCAGCAGGCACCAACTCCCAACTGAGGGCCCACGTCGCCAAGGTGACGTGTGCCAGTCAGGCAGGAGTGACCTCACAGCAGAGGGCCTTCCTCACAGAAGGGTGAGGAAACCAGCCAGGATAAGACTCTCACCAGAGAGCCCACATCACCAAGGGGACCGGAACAAGGCAGGAGTGTCCTCACACCAGTGTGGCCACATTATAGAAAGGTGAGGAACCCAGCACATGTGGCCTAAACCAGAGGACCCACATTTCCAAGGTGCTCCGAGTGAGGCAGGCAGGAGTAGCCTAACAACACAGGGCCCACAGAATAAAAAATGTGAGGAATCCAGCAGTTGGAACCCCCCAGCAGGTGGCCCAGAGTACGGAGTCTATGGGATCCAGGCCACAGTGAACTCACAGCAGAGGGCTCACATCATGACACTGTGAGCAACCCAGCTGGTGGGACCTCAGAGCAGAAGGCCCACATCCCCATGGGGATGGGAACGTGGCAGGAGTGTACTCGCACGACAGGGCACATATCAGAAAATTTTGGGAGCCCATGAGTTAGGGCCTGACGCCAGAGGGCCCTCATTACCGAGGGGAGGAGACTCCCAGCAGGCACCAACTCCCAACTGAGGGCGCACATCGCCAAGGTGATGTGTGCCAGCCAGGCAGGAGTGACCTCACAGCAGAGGGCCCACCTCCCAGAAGGGTGAGGAATCCAGCCAGGATCAGACTCTCACCAGAGGGCCCCCATCACCAAGGGGATGGGAACCAGGCAGGAGTGTCCTCACACCAGTGGGGCCACATCAATAAAGGTGAGGAAACCGGCACATGTGGCCTCAAACCAGAGGACCTACATCACAAAAGGGCTGGGAGTGAGTCAGGAAGGAGGAGCATGAAAACACAGGACCCAAAGAATAAAAATGGTAAGGAATCCAGCAGTAGGAACCTCCCAGCAGGCGGCTCAGAGCACAGAGTCTATGGGATCTAGGTCTGAGTGAACTAACACCAGAGAGCCAACATCCTGAAACTGTGAACAACACAGGTGTTGGGACCATAGAGCAGAAGGCACATGGGGATGGGAACCTGGCAGGAGTGCCCTCACACCACTTAGCACGTATCAGAAAATGTGGGTAACCAGCAGTTAGGGCCTGATGCCAGAGGGCCTCATCACTGAGGGGAGGAGGCTCCCAGCGGGCTCCAACTGCCACCAGAGGGCCGACGTCGCCAAGGCGGGGTGTGTCAGCCAGGCAGGAGTGACCTCAGAGAAGAGGGCCCACCTCACAGAAGTGTGAGGAGCCCAACCAGGATCAGACTCTCACTGGAGGGCTCACATCACCAAGGGGATGGGAACCAGGCAGGAGTGTCCGCACACCAGTGGGGCCACATCTGCGAAAGGTGAGGAACCCAGCACATGTGGCCTCAAACCAGAGGACACACATCACCAAGGGGCTGGGAGTGAGGCAGGTGTCTGGAGGGGCACATTTAACTCTAATTTCCCACCAGGAAGAGGAATTAACCAAAGGCTCAGAGTGCCGTGCGGGACCCTGATTACAGCCTGAAGCAAACCTGCGGTTCTGTGGCCAGCTTTCAAGGAAACGAGTTAAGAAAGGAAATCACAGGCACTGTAATTCACAAACCTGCAGAGTTATAAATGACAGCTATTGGCAAAAATATATTGAAGTAAGTCTGCACAGAGGACTTGAAAACGAGGCAGAATTGCAGGAATCATATTTCAGGAGGTAGATTGGAATTGCATTTAAAGCATGTGAAAAGCGGCAGATCTTTGACAGTGATGCACTTGGACAAAAAGTGCGTATACATTTTTTCCTGAATATATTCAGGAAAAAACGCATATGCCCTTTGTGGCCAACCAAGAATTCCAGCAATGGAAATCCGCACTACAATGAACTCTCATTTCCCATTCGTCAAAAGAGCCATCTGAAAAAAGTGTAAAACCCAGAAACACAGGACAGGCCATGGAGAACAGGGAGCCTTGTTATGCTGATGGACGGGATGTAAATTGCCAACAGACACTCTGGTGATGTTTATGGTGTATGCTGAAACATCTAAAAAACAAAGCTACAGAGCCTAGGGCACTTCCACTTTTGGCCCTATAGCTTAGGAAAATTAAAATCAACAAGACACAGCCAACACAATATCCAGGGCTGCTGTGTTTACAAGAACCTCGAGTCCAGTACAAATTAAATATCCCAGAAAAAAAAAATGGATAAGGGAGTTGTCCTACTTACGTACAACGGAATATCACTCAGCAATGAAATCAATGTCATCAGGCCTGTAGCAGCAAATTGAGTGGATTTAAGTATGATGATTCTAAGAGAAATATGTCACACAGTGAAACATAATTATCATAAGATATCACAAATAGAGGGAGTGTAAACTTGGCTACACATAAACTGAATTACAAAACCGAACAGAGTCTCACATTTAGATAAAAACTTATGCTTGCTTAAGGGGAAAGTTGAGTTGGGGTGCTGTATAAAACCAGAGATTAAAATGAGCACACATACCGTTCCATAAGCCAAATATGTAATAGACAAGACCTACTCTTTGCTCAACGAAATAGACTAATCCATGGTGTATCACCTCACACCTGTTAGAATGGGCATCATCAGAAAATCTACAAACAACAAATGCTGGAAAGGGTACGGAGATAAGGAACCCTCTTCCACAATTGTTGGGAATGTAAATTGATGCAGTCACTGTGGAGAACATCATGGAGTTTCTTATAAAACTAAGAATAGAATTACCATATAATACAGCAATCCCACTACTGGGCATATACCCAGACAAAACCATAAAACGAAAAGAGACATTCACCGCAATGTTCATTGCATCACTATTTACAATATCCAGGTAATGGAAGCAACCTAAATGCCCACAGACAGACGAATGCATAAAGATGAGGTACATATATAAAATGGAATATTACTAAGCCATAAAAAGGAATGAAATTGGGTCATTTGTAGAGACGTTGATGGATCTAGAGACTGTCATACAGAGTGAAGTAAGTCAGAAAGAGAAAAACAAATCCTGTATATAAATGCATATATGTGGAACCTAGAAAAATTGTACAGATGAACCGTTTTGCAAGGCAGAAATAGAGCAACAGATGTAGACAACAAACGTATGGACACAAAGGGGGGAAAGCTGTTAGGGGGGTGGTGGTGGGAGGAGTTGAGAGATTGGGATTGGCATGTATACATTTCTATTTATAAAATAGGTAACCAAAAAGAACCTGCTGTATAAAAAAATAAAATAAAATTCAAAATTACAAAAAGTAAAACAGAAAAAATATTCTTCCCTTCACATACATGTATTTATATGAATAAATTATTTCCATGCTTATATCTGTAAATACAAAAAAGAGGAATAAAATCTACCTTGAACCAAAAACGAAAAAAAGAAAAAAAAACAGAACCCACCAGTTACACAGAGGAAAACCGTATCAGGGCCCTTGCTCCAGTTGTAAACAATTCTGAAGTTGGTCAGTGGTGGGGAATCATCTCCCATTCAGCCAGCAGGCCCCACGCAACAAGCGTCCTCATTGCAAAGCTGGGGGCCCGTGCCGAGGCATCTGTGAGTAAACATGGGCCGAGCCCCAGGCCAGCTGCTGCTGAAATGTTCCCACCCTTCCCAGGTAAAACACCTGAATATGTACAAGGACTTGAAAGCCTAGAGGAAGGGCCATGGAGCCACATGAGCGACAGCATGCCAGCCGACTTGGTGCCTGCAGGCCAGACAGGATGGTCCTGGCCCTGGGTGCTCTTCTGGAAGCTTTCCATTTCCCTGCCTGAGATACCCCTCCTGTCCCGGCCCCCACTGCTTTCTTCCTTACTCACCTCTGCCCAGGGAGAAATTCCAGCAGCAGGTATGGGTGACACATCCTCTTCTTTAGCAGGTGGCATCTTGGCAACTGCTGCAGAAAGTCCAGCAGAGCCCCACTCACACTGGGCCACCCACAAAGCCGTGGCCTCTCACTCCCTCCCACCAGCCCAGCCCCGAGACTGCTGACTGGGCAGAGAAAATGGCGTCAGGCACAGCTGCAGGGGCTCTTGCTGCCTGGAGCGGTGTTTATATTGATCTCAACCCAGGCACACCTGGGGAGGAGTGGCCGGCATGGTCAGGCTTCCAGGGCCAGCCAATAATCACCACTCAGGGGCTCACAGTTGCAGAAAATGGAACTTTCTGAATCGGCCAGGTCCAAGGAACAGGTGTGGGCTCCTGAGAGTCAGGATAGACAAGGGGCTGCAGCTCTGGTTTGTTTTCTAATTATATTATCTGGCCCATGAGTGGGAGACAACTTCAAGAAAACCCTCTCCTAATGAGAGGAACCCAGGAGTCAGGGAGAGGAGGGGTGGGTGGTGGGTGGAGACAGAGGCCTGGTGCCCCGGGTGCAGTGGAAGTCTCTGGAAGACCAGGTGGAGGGAGGCCACACAGAGTGATGCCCAGGGTCACAGACCTGTCGGAGCTGCTGTTTGTTAGTTCAAGTCCTGCTCTGAGGTGCTCTGTGTCAGATCTGAGTGACAGGTGAGCTGGGAGTGCTCTGCAATGAGGGCGATGTGCACGGTTCCTGTGTGCCCAGCCCTGCCACCGTAACTGCAAGGGTAGCTCTGTATCCTGAGAGGGGCCTGACCATAAGAGCCCCGTGTTCTGGGGTGGGGGTAGGGTACCTGCACAGGTGATCTAAATATCCTGGGATTGGCCTGATCTCGAGAGCCCCATGGGCTGCTGGAGCCCTGGTAAAAGATGTCAGGACAGTCAGTGAAGCCACCGAGGATATACCTCCAGTAGTTCCTAAATCCTACACCCTGCTGGTCATTCTACCAACCTCCAGGACATGGTATTCTGTATTAGTCTTCAATGATGCCTTCTTTTGTATTCCATTAGTGTCAGAGTCACAAGAAATTTTGGCTTGTGAGTGGCAGGACTCAACATACAACTAAAACAATACTTCTGGGCCGTCTTGCCCCAAGGGTTCAAAAATTCCCACACCATCTTTGGGGAAAGCTCAGCTAAAGACCTAAAAGTTCTACCACTGGAAAAGGAAACACTCCTTCAATATGCAGAGGAGATTCTGATCACCAGCCCTACTAAGGGGACCTCTGAACTACCAAGCCAATAAAGGATACAAGTTGTCCACGAAAAAGCTCAAATATCACAGACTACGGCGACCTGCCTGGGCTTCATTCTCACAGAAGGTCGGAGAAGCCCATCCCAGGAAAGGGAAGAAACAATTTACAGCCTTACCCATATCTAAAACTAGAAGACAGCTTAGGGGTTCCTGGGGAGGCCAGGGTTTGCTGCTTCTGGATCCCTAACTACAGTCTACTAACTGGGCCTCTATATGAAACACTGAAAGGAAAAGATGATGATCCTTTTGAATAGAATCCAGAAGTGGCCTTTCAAGAATGGAAAGAGCAGTCAATTCAGACCCTTGCCCTGGAACTCCCTAATTTAGCTAAACCCTTTGATCTTTACATTCCTGGTGAAAAGTGAATCGCCATTGGAGGATTAGTGCAAAAACTGGGACCACTTGAAATGGAACAATGCAAAAATGCCATCCAGGTAGGATAAATTACAGTTACCAAGGGGCTTGGCCCACTGCCACATCTGGCCAAGATACTGGCAGTATCTAAAAACCTGGAAATTAGCAGCCCAAAAGGCCACCTCCCTCCTAAGGGAAAAGGGTCCCACGTGGTGATCCTAACCCCCAACCATGCCCTGAAGTTGCAGGGTTTGCTCCGTGGGCACACTGACCTCGAGTGAGGAGGCCCTCCAACTCCAACCTCCAGAGAGATAACCGGGGGCAACGGGGCACCATGACGACTCATGTGACCATCACTTGACCTGGAGTTTCTCTCCTAAAACAACAAGAGTGTGTCCCAAAAGAGTAGACTACTGCTTGCAGGACTTACTGCCCCCAGATCGGACCTAATAATCTTGGTGGGGGAACCGTATATCATGCTGTCACCATAGAAAAGCCTACAGACACTGTGATAATGGTGGCCAATAAGACCGGCTGGACTCCTGTTTACTTCAAAAGGCTGTTGACTCAGTGGCCATCATGGTCCTTCATCACCACTGACCCTGGACTGTCTGGGAGTTGAGCGGACAGGGTCCTGACACCTGGTGCTGTTTTTACGTTAATTCAGGGGCCTAATTGAAGAAAGCGCAGACTACTGGTCAGAGCATCTACGCTGGCAGAAACAGTCAGCCTAGGGTGGCCGAACAAATGAGGGGCGGGGTGAAACTGGACCTCACAGCGTCACTGCACATCTCCTTCCTGGACCCTTAAAGGTCATTAGAATCTATAACACTTCCAATACTGGTGCTCAGGCGGACGAGCAGGGAGGCAGGAGACCTGGGGACAATCAACGTCACCTGGAGGCTGCTGGGGAGAAGTTCTGACCCTCGCCCACGGGTATGAGGGCTCCTAACTCAGCACTCAGCAGTTACAGAAGAAGGGTCTGCACCCTCAGCACTCCAAGAATGAGGAAGGGGACAAAAGGCAGAAGAGGGGTTTGTCCGAGGCAAAGCCCCTTAAAAATCCCTGGGAGAGAAACATAGAATCTGGGCAATAAAATAAAGTCTAACCTTTTTTATCCTTTGTGCTTTGTCTAATTACACGTGCTCCTAGGGTCCCGCATACAGAGGTTCCACACCCGGCACTTCAGACCAGATTTCCTAGTGCAGAATGGCTGGGTCGACACCTCAGCTCCTGGGGCACAGTGCACACTCCGTGATATAGAGCCTGAGCTGCAGCCAGCCGGGCCCTCAAGAGCTCCGCCCCCTCCCTCTGACTGACTCTGACAGGATCTCTACACAGCAGCCCAGCCCACAGCCCACGGGGTAGCACATGCTCTCACCTCTCCATTCTCTGATCAAAATATAAAGTTTCCTTTCCTTCTGAACCAAACTCAGTCTCGATCTGTTGGCTCCAATGACCCTGGGCAGGGGGACACTTGTTGGGGTCCACTCTGGAGGATCAGTAACAGAAATTCAGAACATTGTAACTTCAATGAACAGATGTGTGAGCCAAACTGTAATTAACATAGAACAGTGTATAAGGCTCGGGTAAAATAAGATGTTTCTAACACTTCCATTTGGTATTTCCATCACTTTATTATAAGCAAGTTCAGTGAAAAGGTTTGTCTTATTTGTCAGGTCAATATTAGAGAAACGAAGTGTTTTCTTTCCAAGGATGTACATCTAATAATCTTGGTTAAAGCTTCAATCTTGTTTTAAATGCTTTTCCATTGACAATGATACCTCTCTTTCAGCTCCCCCATTTCTGAGAAGTATAAAGTCTTATAATTTATTATTACCAAAGGGGAAAGGTGAGAGGAGGGATAAATTAACAGTTTGGGATTAACACATACACACTGCTATGTATAAAATCGATCATCAACAAGGAACTGCTGTATAGCACAGGGAACTACACTCAATATTTTGCAATAACCTATAAGGGGAAATAATCTGAAAAAGAATAGATATTTTTATTGACATCATCTATTAATGACAGTTAAAATGGAACGTAAGGGAAGCCGGTGGTGAGTGCTTCTGACCCTGAAGACTTCAATCATCTAAAGTTTCGACTCTGCCTACTTCCTAAGGCCCTTAATGAACATATGTGTAGCCGTAGCTTAAAACATTCCCCACTTTGGGTTGCGGAGAGACACTGATTTTGAAAAAGCCCTGGTGTTCTCCTCACATGAATGGGACCCTTCCTACAGCTAAAGCTTGCCTGTCACACCCAGAGGATGGTATACCGTCTGATCGGGAAGAGTTTGGAAAAGGCATCTCATCTCCTCATCTCCTGGTGCTCGGGTTCACCCCTCCAGCGTCTTTACGAACAGTCTCCCCACTTGGAGATGTCAGCACTGTCAACATCCTGTTGCATACAGTTTGGAATTTGTCCAGAGGATGAAGCAGAAGGAGGAGGAACAATGAGAGACAAGTCCTAGGTTTTCGGACAGACACATGTCACTCTAATTTCCAATCAGGAAGACGAATTGACCAAAGGCTAGGGTTGCCCATGGAAACAGAATAGGGCTTGAGGAAATCCCGCTGCTTTGTGGCCAGTTCCCATAAACACAAGTTGAAAAATGGAACTCAGGGGCACTAAAATTCACGAAACTGCAGAGTTGAAAATATCTATCACTGAAAAATGTATTGAGGAAAGTCAGAGAAAAGGACATGTAAGCAACGGAGAATGGCAGGAAAGGGATTGGAAGAGGTAGAAAGAACTCGCCATTAAGCACAAGAAAAGGGGCTAAACATTGCCAACATTGCAGTTGGCCAAAAAGGGTGTATGCGTCATTTTCTGTATATATTCAAGAAAAGGGCATACACTTTTTTAGCCAACCAAACAGGTGGGCACTGGAAATCAATACTACAAAACATATCACTTCGCATCAGTCAGAAGAGCCGTCCTCATAAAGTGTAAACACCAGAAATGCAGGACAGGGCAAGGAGAAAAGGGAGCCCTGTGAGGCTTATACTGGAAATGTATATTGCCAACGGTCACTCTGGAGAAGTGTACTGTGTTTACTAAAGCATCTAAAAAATGAGCTACAGAGCACAGGGCGCTTGCACTCATGGACGTATATCATGGCAAAACAAAAATCGAGAGGACACAGGCACCCCAATGTATACCGCCTCACTGTTTAAAAGATCCTCGACTAGGATATAACTTAAATGTCTCTGGAGGGAAAAAATGGATACAGATGTGGTGCTTATGTAGAGTGGAATATGACTCAGCCTGGAAATCAATGCAAAATGGCCACGTGAAACAACTCCAGAGGAGTTACGTATGATCATTCAAAGTCACAGAATTCAAAAAGAAAAAGACATACTATATCACTAATACATGGAATGTAATCTTGGCTACACATGAACTGAATTACGAAACAGAACAGGGTCTCAAATATAGAAAACCAACTTATTCTTGCTTAAGCATAAAGGTGAGTTGGGGTGCTGCATAAAACCAGAGATTGAAATTAGCACAGATACTGGTCCATAAGCCAAATATGTAATAGTCAAGACCTACTGCTTGCTCAACAAAATGGACTCAAAACCCCATATTCAACGCCTAGGAATATACCTGACTAGTAAGAATCTTCAAACCCATGGGTTTATATGTCTCCGTAAGAGAATCAAGCGGGTCTACAGAGGCATGAACACAGCAGTGAAAATACGATAAATCCCATTATCAAAATAAATTACAGAAACAAAAAACACAATGACAGTGAAATAGAGAGCAATTCTTAAATAATTCATTCAGGGCTTGTGATGCAACCTGGATTTACCTCATCTACACCCAGAGCTGAGAGAGACATAAGGTTGGACACTTCAGGCTGATAGCATTGGTGAGGTTCGATGAGCAAATGGAGACCATTTGAAGTCATACTGCATGGTACCCATTCCATGGGTCCCAACTCTCCAGGTTTAAGCGATTCTTCCTTCAGCTAAAACATGCATGGGAAACCCACAGTATGGTGCACCGTGTGACCGGGAAACGTTTTAAAATGCATCTCAGTTTTCGTCCCCTTTTAGTCGGGTTCACAATTCCTGACCCTTTACTAACAGTCTCCCCACTTGGAGAGTCAGTGCCTTTAACCTGCTGTTTGGCACAGTTTGCAATTTCTGTGCAAGATGAACAGGAATAGGGAGAACCAATGAGAGACTAGCTGTAGGTGTCTGCACGGGCTAATTTAACGCTCATTTCCCAACAGGAAGAGGAATTAACCAAAGGCTCAGCATGCCGAGCTGGAAACAGATTCGGGCCTGAAGCAATCCGGCGGGTTTGCGGCCAGCTCACAAGAAAGCGATTTGAAGAAAGGAGCTCAGGGGCACTGTAATTCACAAACCTGCAGAGTTATAAATGACAGCTATCGTCCAAAAATATATTGAAGGAAGGCTGCGAAGAGGACTTGAAAGCGGGGCAGAATTGCAGGAAAACGATTTCAGGGGGTAGACTGGAATTGCATTTAAAGCATAGGAAAAGAGGCAGAACGTCGACAATGATGCACTTGGACAAAAAGGGCGTATACGTTTTTTCCTGAATATATTCAGGAAAAAACGCATACACCCTTTTTGGCCAACCAAGCAAGCATGTTAAAGAAATCTGCACTACAATGAAGTCTCACTGCCCCCCGGTCAAAAGGGCCATCTGAAAAAAGTGTAAAATCCAGAAATGCAGCACAGGCCATGGAGAACAGGGAGCCTTGTTATGCAGATGGGTGGGATGTAAATTGCCAACAGCCACTCTGGAGAAGTGTATGGTGTTTCCAGAAACACCTAAAAAACAAAGCAACGGAGCCTACGGCACTTCCACTTATGGTCCTATAGCTTAGGGAAATTAAAATCAAAAACACACAGCCACCCCAAAGTTTCAGACGGCTCTGTTTACAAGAACCTCGTCTACGGTACAAGTTAAATATCCTAGAAAGCGAAAAATTGATAAAGAAGTTGTGGAACGTACGTACAATGGAATATCACTCACCAATGAAATCTATGTCATCTGGCCCGTCGTGGCATAATGAGTGGATTCAGGTACGATGATTCTAAGTGAAATAAGTCACACAGAAAATGAAACATCATAAGATATCACTAATACACCGAATGTAATCTTGGCTACACATGAACTGAATTACAAAACAGAACAGGGTCTCAAATTTAGAAAACCAACTTATGTTTGCATAAGGGGAAAGGTGAGTTGGGGTGCTGCATAAAACCAGAAATAGAAATTAGCACAGATACCATTCCATACGTCAAATATGTAATAGTGAAGACCTACACCTTGCTCAACCAAATGGGCTAAACACCCTATATTCAACACCTAGGAATACACCTGACTAGTAAGAATCTTCAAACCCATGGATTTATATGTCTCCATAAGAGAATCAAGCATTTGTACAGCTGCATGAAAGCAGCAGAGAAAATCCGATAAATCCAAATATCAAAATGAATTACAAAATCAAAACACAATGACAGTGAAATAGAGAGCAATTCTTATATAATTCATTCAGGTCTTGTGATACAACCTGGATTTACCTCATCTACACCCAGAGCTGAGTGAGACATAAGGTTGTACACTTCGGGCTGATAACATTGGTGAGGTTCGATGAGCAAATGAAGACCATTTGAAGTCATACTGCATGGTACCCATTCCATGGGTCCGAACTCGCCAGGTTTAAGTGATTCTTCCTTCAGCTAAAGCATGCATGGGCAACCCACAGTATGGTGCACCACGTGACCGGGAAACGTTTTCAAATGCATCTCAGTTTTTGTCCCCTTTTACTCGGGTTCACAATTCCAGACCCTTTACTAACACTCTCCCCACTTGGAGAGTCAGTGCCTTTAACCTCCTGTTTGGCACAGTTTGCAATTTCTGCGCAAGGTGAACAGGAATAGGGAGAACCAATGAGAGACTAGCTGTAGGTGTCTGCACGGGCAAATTTAACGCTCATTTCCAACCAGGAAGAGGAATTAACCAAAGGCTCAGCATGCCGTGCAGGAACAAGTTTAGGGCCTGAAGCAATCCTGCGGGTTTGCGGCCAGTTCACAAGAAAGCGATTTGAAGAAAGGAGCTCAGGGGCACTGTAATTCACAAACCTGCAGAGTTATAAATGACAGCTATCGTCCGAAAATATATTGAAGGAAGGCTGCGAAGAGGACTTGAAAGCGGGGCAGAATTGCAGGAAAACGATTTCAGGGGGTAGACTGGAATTGCATTTAAAGCATAGGAAAAGAGGCAGAACGTCGACAATGATGCACTTGGCCAAAAAGGGCGTATGCGTTTTTTCCTGAATATATTCAGGAAAAAACGCATACGCCCTTTTTGGCCAACCAAGCAAGCATGTTAAAGAAATCTGCACTCCAATGAAGTCTCACTGCCCCCCGGTCAAAAGGGCCATCTGAAAAAGTGTAAAATCCAGAAATGCAGCACAGGCCATGGAGAACAGGGAGCCTTGTTATGCTGATGGGTGGGATGTAAATTGCCAACAGCCACTCTGGAGAAGTGTATGGTGTTTCCTGAAACACCAAAAAACAAAGCAACGGAGCCTACGGCACTTCCACTTATGGTCCTATAGCTTAGGGAAATTAAAATCAAAAACACACAGCCACCCCAAAGTTTCAGACGGCTCTGTTTACAAGAACCTCGTCTACGGTACAAGTTAAATATCCCAGAAAGCGAAAAATGGATAAAGAAGTTGTGGTACGTACGTACAATGGAATATCACTCACCAATGAAATCTATGTCATCTGGCCCGTCGTGGCATAATGAGTGGATTCAGGTACGATGATTCTAAGTGAAATAAGTCCCACAGAAAATGAAACATCATAAGATATCACTAATACACCGAATGTAATCTTGGCTACACATGAACTGAATTACAAAACAGAACAGGGTCTCAAATTTAGAAAACCAACTTATGTTTGCTTAAGGGGAAAGGTGAGTTGGGGTGCTGCATAAAACCAGAGATAGAAATTAGCACAGATACCATTCCATACGTCAAATATGTAATAGTCAAGACCTACCCCTTGCTCAACCAAATGGGCTAAACACCCTATATTCAACGCCTAGGAATACACCTGACTAGAAAGAATATTCAAACCCATGCATTTATATGTCTCCATAAGAGAATCAAGCGTGTGTACAGCTGCATGAATGCAGCAGAGAAAATCCGATAAATCCCATTATCAAAATGAATTACAAAAACAAAACAGAATGACAGTGAAATAGAGAACAATTCTTAAATAATTCATTCAGGGCTTGTGATGCAACCTGGATTTACCTCATCAAAACCCAGAGCAGAGTGAGACATAAGGTTGGACACTTCGGGCTGATAGCATTGGTGAGGTTCGATGAGCAAATGCAGACCATTTGAAGTCATACTGCATGGTACCCATTCCATGGGTCCCAACTCTCCAGGTTTAAGTGATTCTTCCTTCAGCTAAAGCATGCATGGGAAACCCACAGTATGGTGCACCATGTGACCGGGAAACGTTTTCAAATGCATCTCAGTTTTTGTCCCCTTTTACTCGGGTTCACAATTCCAGACCCTTTACTAAAACTCTCCCCACATGGAGAGTCAGTGCCTTTAACCTCCTGTTTGGCACAGTTTGCAATTTCTGCGCAAGATGAACAGGAATAGGGAGAACCAATGAGAGACTAGCTGTAGGTCTCTGCACGGGCAAATTTAACGCTCATTTCCAACCAGGAAGAGGAATTAACCAAAGGCTCAGCATGCCGTGCAGGAACCAGATTAGGGCCTGAAGCAATCCTGCGGGTTTGCGGCCAGCTCACAAGAAAGCGATTTGTAGAAAGGAGCTCAGGGGCACTGTAATTCACAAACCTGCAGAGTTATAAATGACAGCTATCGTCCGAAAATATATTGAAGGAAGGCTGCGAAGAGGACTTGAAAGCGGGGCAGAATTGCAGGAAAACGATTTCAGGGGGTAGACTGGAATTGCATTTAAAGCATAGGAAAAGAGGCAGAACGTCGACAATGATGCACTTGGCCAAAAAGGACGTATGTGTTTTTTCCTGAATATATTCAGGAAAAAACGCATAAGCCCTTTTTGGCCAACCAAGCAAGCATGTTAAAGAAATCTGCACTAAAATGAAGTCTCACTGCCCCCCAATCAAAAGGGCCATTTGAAAAAAGTGTAAAATCCAGAAAGGCAGCACAGGCCATGGAGAACAGGGAGCCATGTTATGCTGATGGGTGGGATGTAAATTGCCAACAGCCACTCTGGAGAAGTGTATGGTGTTTCCTGAAACACCTAAAAATCAAAGCAACGGAGCCTACGGCACTTCCACTTATGGTCCTATAGCTTAGGGAAATTAAAATCAAAAACACACAGCCACCCCAAAATTTCAGACGGCTCTGTTTACAAGAACCTCGTCTACGGTACAAGTTAAATATCCCAGAAAGCGAAAAATGGATAAAGAAGTTGTGGTACGTACGTACAATGGAATATCACTCACCAATGAAATCTATGTCATCTGGCCCGTCGTGGCATAATGAGTGGATTCAGGTACGATGATTCTAAGTGAAATAACTCACACAGAAAATGAAACATCATAAGATGTCACTAATACACGGAATGTAATCTTGGCTACACATGAACTGAATTACAAAACAGAACAGGGTCTCAAATTTAGAAAACCAACTTATGTTCACGTAAGGGGAAAGGTGAGTTGGGGTGCTGCATAAAACCAGAGATAGAAATTAGCACAGATACCATTCCATACGTCAAATATGTAATAGTCAAGACCTACCCCTTGCTCAACCAAATGGGCTAAACACCCTATATTCAACGTCTAGGAATACACCTGACTAGAAAGAATCTTCAAACCCATGGATTTATATGTCTCCATAAGAGAATCAAGCGTGTGTAGAGCTGCATGAAGGCAGCAGAGAAAATCCGATAAATCCCATTATCAAAATGAATTACAAAAAGCAAACAGAATGACAGTGAAATAGAGAGCAATTCTTAAATAATTCATTCAGGGCTTGTGATGCAACCTGGATTTACCTCAGCTACACCCAGAGCTGAGTGAGACATAAGGTTGGACACTTCGGGCTGATAGCATTGGTGAGGTTCGATGAGCAAATGCAGACCATTTGAAGTCATACTTCATGGAACCCATTCCATGGGTCCCAACTCTCCAGGTTTAAGCGATTCTTCCTTCAGCTAAAACATGCATGGGAATCCCACAGTATGGTGCACTGTGTGACCGGGAAACGTTTTCAAATGCATCTCAGTTTTCGTCCCCTTTTACTCGGGTTCACCATTCCAGACCCTTTTAACAATCTCCTCACTTGGAGAGACAGTGCCTTTAACCTGCTGTTTGGCACAGTTTGCAATTTCTGCGCAAGATGAACAGGAATAGGGAGAACCAATGAGAGACTAGCTGTAGGTGTCTGCACGGGCAAATTTAACGCTCATTTCCCACCAGGAAGAGGAATTAAGCAAAAGCTCAGCATGCCCTGCCGGAACCAGATTAGGGCCTGAAGCAATCCAGCGGGTTTGCGGCCAGCTCACAAGATAGCGAGTTGAAGAAAGGAGCTGAGGGGCACTGTAACTCACAAACCTGCAGAGTTATAAATGACAGCTATCGTCCAAAATATATTGAAGGAAGGCTGCGAAGAGAACATGTAAGCGGAGCAGAATTGCAGGAAAACGATTTCATGGGGTAGACGGGGATTGCATTTAAAGCATAGGAAAAGAGGCAGAACGTCGACAATCATGCTCTTGGCCAAAAAGGCCGTATGCGTTTTTTCCTGAATATATTCAGGAAAAAACGCATACACCCTTTTTGGCCAACCAAGCAAGCATGTTAAAGAAATCTGCACTACAATGAAGTCTCACTGCCCCCCGGTCAAAAGGGCCATCTGAAAAAAGTGTAAAATCCAGAAAGGCAGCACCGGCCATGGAGAACAGGGAGCCTTGTTATGCTGATGGGCGGGATGTAAGTTGCCAACAGCCACTCTGGAGAAGTGTATGGTGTTTCCTGGAACACCTAGAAAACAAAGCAATGGAGCCTACGGCACTTCCACTTATGGTCCTATAGCTTAGGGAAATTAAAATCAAAAACACACAGCCACCCCAAAGTTTCGGACGGCTGTCTTTACAAGAACCTCGTCTACGGTACAAGTTAAATATCGCAGAATGTGAAAAATGGATAAAGAAGTTGTGGTACGTACGTACAATGGAATATCACTCAGCAATGAAATCTATGTCATCAGGCCCATTGCGGCATAATGAGTGGATTCAGGTATGATGATTGTAAGTGAAATAAGTCACACAGAAAATGAAACATCATAAGATATCACTAATACACGGAATGTCAACTTCGCTACACATGAACTGAATTACAAAACAGAACAGGGTCTCAGATTTAGAAAACCAACTTATGCTTGCTTAAGGGGAAAGTTGAATTGGGGTGCTGCATAAAACCAGAGAGAGAAATTAGCGCAGATACATTTTCATAAGCCAAATATGTAATAGTTAAGACCTACCCCTTGCTCAATGAAATGGACTAAACACCACATATTCAACGCCTAGGAATACACCTCACTAGTAAGAATCTTCAAACCCATGGATTTATATGTCTCCAGAAGAGAATTAAGCCTGTGTACAGCGGCATGAATGCAGCAGAGAAAATCCGATAAATCCCATTATCAAAATGAATTACAAAAACAAAACACAAGGACAGTGAAATAGAGAGCAATTCTTAAATAATTCATTCAGGGCTTGTGATGCAACCTGGATTTACCACATCTATACCCAGAGCTGAGTGAGACATAAGGTTGGGCACTTCGGGCTGATAGCATTGGTGAGGTTCAATGAGCAAATGCAACCCTTTGAAGTCATTCTGCATGGTACTCATTCCATGGGTCCCAACTCTCCAGGTTTAAGGGATTCTTCCTTCAGCTAAAACATGCATGGGAAACCCACAGTATGGTGCACTGTGTGACCGGCAAACGTTTTCAAATGCATCTCAGTTTTCATCCCCTTTTACTCGGATTCACCATTCCAGACCCTATACGAACACTCTCCCCACTTGGAGAGTCAGTGCTTTAACCCCCTGTTTGGCACAGTTTGCAATTTCTGCACAAGATGAACAGGAATAGGGAGAACCAATGAGACACTAGCTGTAGGTGTCTGCACGGGGAAATTTAACGCTCATTTCCTGCCAGGAAGAGGAATTAACCTAAGGGTCAACATGCCGTGCTGGAACCAGATTAGGGCCTGAAGCAATCCAGCGGGTTTGCGGCCAGCTCACAAGATAGCGAGTTGAAGAAAGGAGCTCAGGGGCACTGTAACTCACAAACCTGCAGAGTTATAAATGACAGCTATCGTCCAAAAACATATTGAAGGAAGGCTGCGAAGAGAACTTGTAAGCGGGGCAGAATTGCAGGAAAACGATTTCAGGGGGTAGACGGGAATTGCATTTAAAGCATAGGAAAAGAGGCAGAACGTCGACAATGATGTACTTGGCCAAAAAGGGCGTATGCGTTTCTCCTGAATATATTCAGGAAAAAACGCATACGCCCTTTTTGGCCAACGAAGCAAGCATGTTAATGAAATCTGCACTACAATGAAGTCTCACTGCCCCCCGGTCAAAAGGGCCATCTGAAAAAAGTGTAAAATCCAGAAAGGCAGCACAACCCAAGGAGAACAGGGAGCCTTGTTATGATGATGGGTGGGATGTAAATTGCCAAGAGACACTCTGGAGAAGTGTATGGTGTTTCCTGAAACACCTGAAAAACAAAGCAACAGAGCCTACGGCACTTCCACTTATGGTCCTATAACTTAGGGAAATTAAAATCAAAAACACACAGCCACCCCAATGTTTCAGACGGCTCTCTTCACAAGAACCTCGTTTACGGTAGAAGTTAAATATCCCAGAAAGCGAAAAATGGATAAAGAAATTGTGGTACGTACGTACAATGGATTATCACTCACCAATGAAATCTATATCATCAGGCCCGTCGTGGCATAATGAGTGGATTCAGTTACAATGATTCTAAGTGAAATAAGTCACACAGAAAATGAAACATCATATCACTAATACACGGAATGTAATCTTGGCTACACATGAACTGAATTACAAAACAGAACAGGGTCTCAAATTTTGAAAAAAACTTATGTTTGCTTAAGGGGAAAGGTGGGTTGGGCTGCTGCATAAAACCAGAGATAGAAATTAGCACAGATACCATTTCAAACGTCACATACGTAATAGTCAAGACCTACCCCTTGCTGAACGAAATGGGCTAAACACCCTCTATTCAACGCCTAGGAATACACCAGACTAGTAAGAATCTTCAAACCCATGGATTTATATGTCTCCATAAGAGAATCAAGCATGTGTACAGCTGCATGAAGGCAGCAGAGAAAATCCGATAAATCCTATTATCAAAATGAATTACAAAAACAAAACACAATGACAGTGAAATAGAGAGCAATTCTTAAATAATTCATTCAGGGCTTGTGATGCAACCTGGATTTACCTCATCTACACCCAGAGCTGAGTGAGACATAAGGTTGGACACTTCGGGCTGATAGCATTGGTGAGGTTCGATGAGCAAATGCAGACCATTTGAAGTCATACTGCATGGTTCCCATTCCGTGGGTCCCAACTCTCCAGGTTTAAGCGATTCTTCCTTCAGCTAAAACATGCATGGGAAACCCACAGTATGGTGCACCGTGTGACCGGGAAACGTTTTCAAATGCATCTCAGTTTTCGTCCCCATTTAGTCGGGTTCACAATTCCAGACGCTTTACTAACACTCTCCCCACATGGAGAGCCAGTGCCTGTAACCTGCTGTTTGGCACAGTTCGCAATTTCTGCGCAAGATGAACAGGAATAGGGAGAACCAATGAGAGACTAGCTGTAGGTGTCTGCACGGGCAAATTTAATGCTCATGTCCCACCGGGAAGAGGAATTAACCAAAGGCTCAGCATGCCGTGCCGGAACCAGATTAGGGCCTGAAGCAATCCTGTGGGTTTGCGGCCAGCTCACAAGAAAGCGATTTGAAGAAAGGAGCTCAGGGGCACTGTAATTCACAAACCTGCAGAGTTATAAATGACAGCTATCGTCCAAAAATATATTGAAGGAAGGCTGCGAAGAGGACTTGAAAGCGGGACAGAATTGCAGGAAAACGATTTCAGGGGGTAGACTGGAGTTGCATTTAAAGCATAGGAATAGAGGTAGAACGTCGACAATGATGCACTTGGCCAAAAAGGGCATATGCGTTTTTTCCTGAATATATTCAGGAAAAAACGCATACGCACTTTTTGGCCAACCAAGCAAGCATGTGAAAGAAATCTGCACTACAATGAAGTCTCACTGCCCCCCGGTCAAAAGGGCCATCTGAAAAAAGTGTAAAATCCAGAAATGCAGCACAGGCCATGGAGAACAGGGAGCCTGGTTATGCTGATGGTTGGGATGTAAATTGCCAACAGCCACTCTGGAGAAGTGTATGGTGTTTCCTGAAACACCTAAAACACAAGCCAAAGGAGCCTACAGCACTTCCACATATGGTCCTATAGCTTAGGGCAATTAAAATCAAAAACACACAGCCACCCCTGAGTTTCAGACGGCTCTGTTTACAAGAACCTCGTCTACGGTACAAGTTAAATATCCCAGAATGCGAAAAATGGATAAAGAAGTTGTGGTACGTACGTACAATGGAATATCACTCACCAATGAAGTCTATGTCATCTGGCCCGTCCTGGCATAATGAGTGGATTCAGGTATGATGATTCTAAGTGAAATAAGTCACACAGAAAATGAAACATCATAAGATGTCACTAATACACGGAATGTAATCTTGGCTACACATGAACTGAATTACAAAACAGAACAGGGTCTCAAATTAAGAAAACCAACTTATGTTTGCTTAAGGGGAAAGGTGAGTTGGGGGCCTGCATAAAACCAGAGATAGAAATTAGCACAGATACCATTCCTTACGTCAAATATGTAATAGTCAAGACCTACCCCTTGCTCAAACAAATGGGCTAAGCACCCTATATTCAACGCCTAGGAATACACCTGACTAGAAAGAATCTTCAAACCCATGGATTTATATGTCTCCATAAGAGAATCAAGCGTGTGTAGAGCTGCATGAAGGCAGCAGAGACAATCCGATAAATCCCATTATCAAAATGAATTATAAAAAGAAAACACAATGACAGTGAAATAGAGAGCAATTCTTAAATAATTCATTCAGGGCTTGTGATGCAACCTGGATTTACCTCATCTACACCCAGAGCTGAGTGAGACATAAGGTTGGACACTTCGGGCTGATAGCATTGGTGAGGTTCGATGAGCAAATGCAGACTATTTGAAGTCATACTGCATGGTACCCATTCCGTGGGTCCCAACTCTCCAGGTTTAAGCGATTCTTCCTTCAGCTAAAACATGCATGGGAAACCCACAGTATGGTGCACCGTGTGACCGGGAAACGTTTTCAAATGCATCTCAGTTTTCGTCCCCATTTAGTCGGGTTCACAATTCCAGACGCTTTACTAACACTCTCCCCACATGGAGAGCAAGTGCCTGTAACCTGCTGTTTGGCACAGTTTGCAATTTCTGCGCAATATGAACAGGAATAGGGAGAACCAATGAGAGCCTAGCTGTAGGTGTCTGCACGGGCAAATTTAACGCTCATTTCCAACCAGGAATAGGAATTAACCAAAAGCTCAGCATGCCGTGCCGGAACCAGATTAGGGCCTGGATCAATCCTGAGGGTTTGTGGCCAGCTTACAAGAAAGCGATTTGAAGAAAGGAGCTCAGGGGCACTGTAATTCACACACCTGCAGATTTTTAAATGACAGCTATCGTCCAATAATATATTGAAGGAAGGCTGCGAAGAGGACTTGAAAGCGGGGCAGAATTGCAGGAAAACGATTTCAGGGTGTAGACTGGAATTGCATTTAAAGCATAGGAAAAGAGGCAGAACGTCGACAATGATGCACTTGGCCAAAAAGGGCATATGCGTTTTTTCCGGAATATATTCAGGAAAAAACGCATACGCACTTTCTGGCCAACCAAGTAAGCATGTTAAACAAATCTGCACTACAATGAAGTCTCACTGCCCCCCGGTCAAAAGGGCCATTGAAAAAAGTGTAAAATCCAGAAAGGCAGTACAGGCCATGGAGAACAGGGAGCCTTGTTATGCTGATGGGTGGGATGTAAATTGCCAAGAGACACTCTGGAGAAGTGTATGGTGTTTCCTGAAACACCTAAAAAACAAAGCAAGAGAGCCTACGGCACTTCCACTTATGGTCCTATAGCTTAGGGATATTAAAACCAAAAACACACAGCCACCCCAAAGTTTCAGACGGCTCTCTTCACAAGAACCTCGTCTACGGTACAAGTTAAATATCCCAGAAAGCAAAAAATGGATAAAGAAATTGTGGTACGTACGTACAATGGAATATCACTCACCAATGAAATCTATATCATCAGGCCCGTCGTGGCATAATGAGTGGATTCAGGTACAATGATTCTAAGTGAAATAAGTCACACAGAAAATGAAACATCATATCACTAATACACGGAATGTAATCTTGGCTACAAATGACCTGAATTACAAAACAGAACAGGGTCTCAAATTTAGAAAACCAACTTATGTTTGCGTAAGGGGAAAGGTGAGTTGGGGTGCTGCATAAAACCAGAGTTAGAAATTAGCACAGATACCATTCCATATGTCAAATACGTAATAGTCAAGACGTACCACTTGCTCAACGAAATGGGCTAAACACCCTATATTCAACGCCTAGGAATACACCTGACTTGTAAGAATCTTCAAACCCATGGATTTATATGTCTCCATAAGAGAATCAAGCCTGTGTACAGCTGCATGAAGGCAGCAGAGAAAATCCGATAAATCCTATTATCAAAATGAATTACAAAAACAAAACACAATGACAGTGAAATAGAGAGCAATGCTTAAATAATTCATTCAGGGCTTGTGATGCAACCTGCATTTACTTCATCAAAACCCAGAGCTGAGTGAGACATAAGGTTGGACACTTCGGGCTGATAGCATTGGTGAGGTTCGATGAGCAAATGCAGACCATTTGAAGTCATACTGCATGGTACCCATTCCATGGGTCCTAACTCTCCAGGTTTAAGCGATTCTTCCTTCAGCTAAAGCATGCATGGGAAACCCACAGTATGGTGCACCGTGTGACCGGGAACCGTTTTCAAATGCATCTCAGTTTTTGTCCCCTTTTACTCGGGTTCACAATTCCAGACCCTTTACTAACACTATCCCCACTTGGAGAGTCAGTGCCTTTAACCTCCTGTTTGGCACAGTTTGCAATTTTTGCGCAAGATGAACAGGAATAAGGAGAACCAATGAGAGACTAGCTGTAGGTGTCTGCACGGGCAAATTTAACGCTCATTTCCAACCAGGAAGAGGAATTAACCAAAGGCTCAGCATGCCGTGCCGGAACCAGATTAGGGCCTGAAGCAATCCTGCGGGTTTGCGGCCAGCTCACAAGAAAGCGATTTGAAGAAAGGAGCTCAGGGGCACTGTAAGTCACAAACCTGCAGAGTTATAAATGACAGCTATCGTCCAAAACTATATTGAAGCAAGGCTGCGAAGAGGACTTGAAAGCGGGGCAGAATTGCAGGAAAACGATTTCAGGGGGTAGACTGGAGTTGCATTTAAAGCATAGGAATGGAGGTAGAACGTCGACAATGATGCACTTGGACAAAAAGGGCGTATGCGTTTTTTCTGGAATATATTCAGGAAAAAACGCATACGCCCTTTTGGCAAACCAAGCAAGCATGTTAAAGAAATCTGCACTACAATGAAGTCTCACTGCCCCCCGGTCAAAAGGGCCATCTGAAAAAAGTGTAAAATCCAGAAATGCAGCACAGACCATGGAGAACAGGGAGCCTTGTTATGCTGATGGGTGGGATGTAAATTGCCAAGAGCCACTCTGAAGAAGTGTATGGTGTTTCCTGAAACACCTAAAAAACAAAGCAACGGAGCCTACAGCACTTCCACTTATGGTCCTATAGCTTAGGGAAATTAAAATCAAAAACACACAGCCACCCATAAGTTTCAGACGGCTCTGTTTGCAAGAAACTCGTCTACGGTACAAGTTAAATATCCCAGAAAGCGAAAAATGGATAAAGAAGTTGTGGTACGTACTTACAATGGAATATCACTCACCAATGAAATCTATGTCATTTGGCCCATCGTGGCATAATGAGTGGATTCAGGTACGATGATTCTAAGTGAAATAAGTCACACAGAAAGAGAAACATCATAAGATATCACTAATACACGGAATGTAAACTTGGCTACACATGAACTGAATTACAAAACAGAACAGGGTCTCAAATTTTGAAAACCAACTTATGTTTGCTTAAGGGGAAAGTTGAGTTGGGGTGCTGCATAAAACCAGAGATAGAAATTAGCACAGATACCATTCCATACGTCACATACGTAATAGTCAAGACCTACCCCTTGCTCAACGAAATGGGCTAAACACCCTCTATTCAATGCCTAGGAATACACCAGACTAGTAAGAATCTTCAAACCCATGGATTTATATGTCTCCATAAGAGAATCAAGCGTGTGTACAGCTGCATGAAGGCAGCAGAGAAAATCCGATAAATCCTATTATCAAAATGAATTACAAAAACAAAACACAATGACAGTGAAATAGAGAGCAATTATTAAATAATTCATTCAGGGCTTGTGATGCAACCTGCATTTACCTCATCTACACCCAGAGCTGTGTGAGACATAAGGTTGTACACTTCAGGCTGATAGCATTGGTGAGGTTCGATGAGCAAATGCAGACCATTTGAAGTCATACTGCATGGTACCAATTCCAAGGGTCCCAAATCTCCAGGTTTAAGCGATTCTTCCTTCAGCTAAAACATGCATGGGAAACCCACAGTATGGTACACCGTGTGACCGGGAAACGTTTTCAAATGCATCTCAGTTTTCGTCCCCTTTTACTCGGGTTCACAATTCCAGACCCTTTACTAACACTATCCCCACTTGGAGAGTCAGTGCCTTTAACCTGCTGTTTGGCACAGTTTGCAAATTCTGCGCAAGATGAACAGGAATAGGGAGAACCAATGAGAGACTAGCTGTAGGTGTCTGCACGGGCAAATTTAACGCTCATTTCCAACCAGGAAGAGGAATTAACCAAAGGCTCAGCATGCCGTGCCGGAACCAGATTAGGGCCTGAAGCAATCCTGCGGGTTTGTGGCCAGCTCACAAGAAAGCGATTTGAAGAAAGGAGCTCAGGGGCACTGTAATTCACAAACCTGCAGAGTTATAAATGACAGCTATCGTCCAAAACTATATTGAAGCAAGGCTGCGAAGAGGACTTGAAAGCGGGGCAGAATTGCAGGAAAACGATTTCAGGGGGTAGACTGGAATTGCACTTAAAGCATAGGAAAAGAGGCAGAACGTCAACAATGATGCACTTGGACAAAAAGGGCGTATGCGTTTTTTCCGGAATATATTCAGGAAAAAACGCATACGCCCTTTTGGCAAACCAAGCAAGCATGTTAAAGAAATCTGCACTACAATGAAGTCTCACTGCCCCCCGGTCAAAAGGGCCCTCTGAAAAAAGTGTAAAATCCAGAAATGCAGCACAGACCATGGAGAACAGGGAGCCTTGTTATGCTGATGGGTGGGATGTAAATTGCCAAGAGCCACTCTGAAGAAGTGTATGGTGTTTCCTGAAACACCTAAAAAACAAAGCAACGGAGCCTACGGCACTTCCACTTATGGTCCTATAGCTTAGGGAAATTAAAATCAAAAACACACAGCCACCCCAAAGTTTCAGACGGCTCTGTTTGCAAGAAACTCGTCTACGGTACAAGTTAAATATCCCAGAAAGCGAAAAATGGATAAAGAAGTTGTGGTACGTACGTACAATGGAATATCACTCACCAATGAAATCTATGTCATTTGGCCCATCGTGGCATAATGAGTGGATTCAGGTACGATGATTCTAAGTGAAATAAGTCACACAGAAAGAGAAACATCATAAGATATCACTAATACACGGAATGTAAACTTGGCTACACATGAACTGAATTACAAAACAGAACAGGGTCTCAAATTTTGAAAACCAACTTATGTTTGCTTAAGGGGAAAGGTGAGTTGGGGTGCTGCATAAAACCAGAGATAGAAATTAGCACAGATACCATTCCATACGTCACATACGTAATAGTCAAGACCTACCCCTTGCTCAACGAAATGGGCTAAACACCCTCTATTCAATGCCTAGGAATACACCAGACTAGTAAGAATCTTCAAACCCATGGATTTATATGTCTCCATAAGAGAATCAAGCGTGTGTACAGCTGCATGAAGGCAGCAGAGAAAATCCGATAAATCCTATTATCAAAATGAATTACAAAAACAAAACACAACGACAGTGAAATAGAGAGCAATTCTTAAATAATTCATTCAGGGCTTGTGATGCAACCTGCATTTACCTCATCTACACCCAGAGCTGTGTGAGACATAAGGTTGTACACTTCGGGCTGATAGCATTGGTGAGGTTCGATGAGCAAATGCAGACCATTTGAAGTCATACTGCATGGTACCAATTCCAAGGGTCCCAAATCTCCAGGTTTAAGCGATTCTTCCTTCAGCTAAAACATGCATGGGAAACCCACAGTATGGTACACCGTGTGACCGGGAAACGTTTTCAAATGCATCTCAGTTTTCGTCCCCTTTTACTCGGGTTCACAATTCCAGACCCTTTACTAACACTATCCCCACTTGGAGAGTCAGTGCCTTTAACCTGCTGTTTGGCACAGTTTGCAAATTCTGCGCAAGATGAACAGGAATAGGGAGAACCAATGAGAGACTAGCTGTAGGTGTCTGCACGGGCAAATTTAACGCTCATTTCCAACCAGGAAGAGGAATTAACCAAAGGCTCAGCATGCCGTGCCGGAACCAGATTAGGGCCTGAAGCAATCCTGCGGGTTTGTGGCCAGCTCACAAGAAAGCGATTTGAAGAAAGGAGCTCAGGGGCACTGTAATTCACAAACCTGCAGAGTTATAAATGACAGCTATCGTCCAAAACTATATTGAAGCAAGGCTGCGAAGAGGACTTGAAAGCGGGGCAGAATTGCAGGAAAACGATTTCAAGGGGTAGACTGGAATTGCACTTAAAGCATAGGAAAAGAGGCAGAACGTCAACAATGATGCACTTGGACAAAAAGGGCGTATGCGTTTTTTCCGGAATATATTCAGGAAAAAACGCATACGCCCTTTTGGCAAACCAAGCAAGCATGTTAAAGAAATCTGCACTACAATGAAGTCTCACTGCCCCCCGGTCAAAAGGGCCATCTGAAAAAAGTGTAAAATCCAGAAATGCAGCACAGGCCATGGAGAACAGGGAGCCTTGTTATGCTGATGGGTGGGATGTAAATTGCCAACAGCCTCTCTGGAGAAGTGTATGGTGTTTCCTGAAACACCTAAAAAACAAAGCAACGGAGCCTACGGCACTTCCACTTATGGTCCTATAGCTTAGGGAAATTAAAATCAAAAACACACAGCCACCCCAAAGTTTCAGACGGCTCTGTTTACAAGAACCTCGTCTACGGTACAAGTTAAATATCCCAGAAAGCGAAAAATGGAGAAAGAAGTTGTGGTACGTACGTACAATGGAATATCACTCACCAATGAAATCTATGTCATCTGGCCCGTCGTGGCATAATGAGTGGATTCAGGTACGATGATTCTAAGTGAAATAAGTCACACAGAAAATGAAACATCATAAGATGTCACTAATACACGGAATATAATCTTGGCTACACATGAACTGAATTACAAATGAGAACAGGGACTCAAATTTTGAAAACCAACTTATGTTTGCTTAAGGGGAAAGGTGAGTTGGGGTGCTGCATAAAACCAGAGATAGAAATTAGCACAGATACCATTCCACACGTCAAATATGTAATAGTCAAGACCTACCCCTTGCTCAACGAAATGGGCTAAACACCATATATTCAACGCCTAGGAATACAACTGACTAGTTTGAATCTTCAAACCCATGGATTTATATGTCTCCATAAGAGAATCAAGCGTGTGTACAGCTGCATGAAGGCAGCAGAGAAAATCCGATAAATCCTATTATCAAAATGAATTACCAAAACAAAACACAATGGCAGTGAAATAGAGAGCAATTCTTAAATAATTCATTCAGGGCTTGTGATGCAACCTGGATTTACTTCATCTAAACCCAGAGCTGAGTGAGACATAAGGTTGGACACTTCGGGCTGATAGCATTGGTGAGGTTCGATGAGCAAATGCAGACCATTTGAAGTCATACTGCATGGTACCCATTCCATGGGTCCCAACTCTCCAGGTTAAGCGATTCTTCCTTCAGCTAAAACATGCATGGGAAACCCACATTATGGTGCACCATGTGACCGGGAAACGTTTTCAAATGCATCTCAGTTTTTGCCCCTTTTACTCGGGTTCACAATTCCAGAACCTTTACTAACACTCTCCCCACTTGGAGAGTCAGTGCCTTTAACCTCCTGTTTGCGACAGTTTGCAATTTCTGCGCAAGATGAATAGGAATAGGGAGAACCAATGAGAAACTAGCTGTAGGTGTCTGCACGGGCAAATTTAATGCTCATTTCCACCAGGAAGAGGAATTAACCAAACACTCAGCATGCCGTGCCGGAACCAGATTTGGGCCTGAAGCAATCCTGCGGGTTTGCGGCCAGCTCACAAGAAAGCGATTTGAAGAAAGGAGCTCAGGGGCACTGTAATTCACAAACCTGCAGAGTTATAAATGACAGCTATCGTCCAAAATATATATTGAAGGAAGGCTGCGAAGAGGACTTGAACGCAGGGCAGAATTGCAGGAAAACGATTTCAGGGGGTACACTGGAATTGCATTGAAAGCATAGGAAAAGAGGCAGAACGTCGACAATGATGCACTTGGCCAAAAAGGGCGTATGCGTTTTATCCTGAATATATTCAGGAAAAAACGCATACACACTTTTTGGCCAACCAAGCAAGCATGTTAAAGGAATCTGCACTACAATGAAGTCTCACTGCCCCCCGGTCAAAAGGGCCATCTGAAAAAAGTGTAAAATCCAGAAATGCAGCACAGACCATGGAAAACAGGGAGCCTTGTTATGCTGATGGGTGGGATGTAAATTGCCAAGAGCCACTCTGAAGAAGTGTATGGTGTTTCCTGAAACACCTAAAAAACAAAGCAACGGAGCCTACGGCACTTCCACTTATGGTCCTATAGCTTAGGGAAATTAAAATCAAAAACACACAGCCACCCCAAAGTTTCAGACGGCTCTGTTTACAAGAACCTCGTCTACGGTACAAGTTAAATATCCCAGAAAGCGAAAAATGGAGAAAGAAGTTGTGGTACGTACGTACAATGGAATATCACTCACCAATGAAATCTATGTCATCTGGCCCGTCGTGGCATAATGAGTGGATTCAGGTACGATGATTCTAAGTGAAATAAATCACACAGAAAATGAAACATCATAAGATGTCACTAATACACGGAATATAATCTTGGCTACACATGAACTGAATTACAAATGAGAACAGGGTCTCAAATTTTGAAAACCAACTTATGTTTGCTTAAGGGGAAAGGTGAGTTGGGGTGCTGCATAAAACCAGAGATAGAAATTAGCACAGATACCATTCCACACGTCAAATATGTAATAGTCAAGACCTACCCCTTGCTCAACGAAATGGGCTAAACACCATATATTCAACGCCTAGGAATACAACTGACTAGTTTGAATCTTCAAACCCATGGATTTATATGTCTCCATAAGAGAATCAAGCGTGTGTACAGCTGCATGAAGGCAGCAGAGAAAATCCGATAAATCCTATTATCAAAATGAATTACAAAAACAAAACACAATGACAGTGAAATAGAGAGCAATTCTTAAATAATTCATTCAGGGCTTGTGATGCAACCTGGATTTACCTCATCAAAACCCAGAGCTGAGTGAGACATAAGGTTGGACACTTCGGGCTGATAGCATTGGTGAGGTTCGATGAGCAAATGCAGACCATTTGAAGTCATACTGCATGATACCCATTCCGTGGGTCCCAACTCTCCAGGTTTAAGCGATTCTTACTTCAGCTAAAACATGCATGGGAAACCCACAGTATGGTGCACCGTGTGACCGGGAAACGTTTTCAAATGCATCTCAGTTTTCGTCCCCTTTTACTCGGGTTCACAATTCCAGACCCTTTACTAACACTCTCCCCACTTGGAGAGACAGTGCCTTTAACCTGCTGTTTGGCACAGTTTGCAATTTCTGCTTAAGATGAACAGTAATAAGGAGAACCAATGAGAGACTAGATGTAGGTGTCTGCACGGGCAAATTTAATACTCATTTCCCACCAGGAAGAGGAATTAACCAAAGGCTCAGCATGCCGTGCCGGAAACAGATTAGGGCCTGAAGCAATCCTGCGGGTTTGCGGCCAGCTCACAAGAAAGCGATTTGAAGAAAGGAGCTAAGGGGCACTGTAATTCACAAACCTGCAGAGTTATAAATGACAGCTATCGTCCAAAAATATATTGAAGGAAGGCCTGCGAAGAGGACTTGAAAGCGGGGCAGAATTGCAGGAAAACGATTTCAGGGGGTAGACTGGAATTGCACTTAAAGCATAGGAAAAGAGGCAGAACGTCAACAATGATGCACTTGGACAAAAAGGGCGTATGCGTTTTTTCTGGAATATATTCAGGAAAAAACGCATACGCCCTTTTGGCAAACCAAGCAAGCATGTTAAAGAAATCTGCACTACAATGAAGTCTCACTGCCCCCCGGTCAAAAGGGCCCTCTGAAAAAAGTGTAAAATCCAGAAATGCAGCACAGACCATGGAGAACAGGGAGCCTTGTTATGCTGATGGGTGGGATGTAAATTGCCAAGAGCCACTCTGAAGAAGTGTATGGTGTTTCCTGAAACACCTAAAAAACAAAGCAACGGAGCCTACGGCACTTCCACTTATGGTCCTATAGCTTAGGGAAATTAAAATCAAAAACACACAGCCACCCCAAAGTTTCAGACGGCTCTGTTTGCAAGAAACTCGTCTACGGTACAAGTTAAATATCCCAGAAAGCGAAAAATGGATAAAGAAGTTGTGGTACGTACGTACAATGGAATATCACTCACCAATGAAATCTATGTCATTTGGCCCATCGTGGCATAATGAGTGGATTCAGGTACGATGATTCTAAGTGAAATAAGTCACACAGAAAGAGAAACATCATAAGATATCACTAATACACGGAATGTAAACTTGGCTACACATGAACTGAATTACAAAACAGAACAGGGTCTCAAATTTTGAAAACCAACTTATGTTTGCTTAAGGGGAAAGGTGAGTTGGGGTGCTGCATAAAACCAGAGATAGAAATTAGCACAGATACCATTCCATACGTCACATACGTAATAGTCAAGACCTACCCCTTGCTCAACGAAATGGGCTAAACACCCTCTATTCAATGCCTAGGAATACACCAGACTAGTAAGAATCTTCAAACCCATGGATTTATATGTCTCCATAAGAGAATCAAGCGTGTGTACAGCTGCATGAAGGCAGCAGAGAAAATCCGATAAATCCTATTATCAAAATGAATTACAAAAACAAAACACAATGACAGTGAAATAGAGAGCAATTCTTAAATAATTCATTCAGGGCTTGTGATGCAACCTGCATTTACCTCATCTACACCCAGAGCTGTGTGAGACATAAGGTTGGACACTTCGGGCTGATAGCATTGGTGAGGTTCGATGAGCAAATGCAGACCATTTGAAGTCATACTGCATGGTACCAATTCCAAGGGTCCCAAATCTCCAGGTTTAAGCGATTCTTCCTTCAGCTAAAACATGCATGGGAAACCCACAGTATGGTACACCGTGTGACCGGGAAACGTTTTCAAATGCATCTCAGTTTTCGTCCCCTTTTACTCGGGTTCACAATTCCAGACCCTTTACTAACACTATCCCCACTTGGAGAGTCAGTGCCTTTAACCTGCTGTTTGGCACAGTTTGCAAATTCTGCGCAAGATGAACAGGAATAGGGAGAACCAATGAGAGACTAGCTGTAGGTGTCTGCACGGGCAAATTTAACGCTCATTTCCAACCAGGAAGAGGAATTAACCAAAGGCTCAGCATGCCGTGCCGGAACCAGATTAGGGCCTGAAGCAATCCTGCGGGTTTGTGGCCAGCTCACAAGAAAGCGATTTGAAGAAAGGAGCTCAGGGGCACTGTAATTCACAAACCTGCAGAGTTATAAATGACAGCTATCGTCCAAAACTATATTGAAGCAAGGCTGCGAAGAGGACTTGAAAGCGGGGCAGAATTGCAGGAAAACGATTTCAAGGGGTAGACTGGAATTGCACTTAAAGCATAGGAAAAGAGGCAGAACGTCAACAATGATGCACTTGGACAAAAAGGGCGTATGCGTTTTTTCCGGAATATATTCAGGAAAAAACGCATACGCCCTTTTGGCAAACCAAGCAAGCATGTTAAAGAAATCTGCACTACAATGAAGTCTCACTGCCCCCCGGTCAAAAGGGCCATCTGAAAAAAGTGTAAAATCCAGAAATGCAGCACAGGCCATGGAGAACAGGGAGCCTTGTTATGCTGATGGGTGGGATGTAAATTGCCAACAGCCTCTCTGGAGAAGTGTATGGTGTTTCCTGAAACACCTAAAAAACAAAGCAACGGAGCCTACGGCACTTCCACTTATGGTCCTATAGCTTAGGGAAATTAAAATCAAAAACACACAGCCACCCCAAAGTTTCAGATGGCTCTGTTTACAAGAACCTCGTCTACGGTACAAGTTAAATATCCCAGAAAGCGAAAAATGGAGAAAGAAGTTGTGGTACGTACGTACAATGGAATATCACTCACCAATGAAATCTATGTCATCTGGCCCGTCGTGGCATAATGAGTGGATTCAGGTACGATGATTCTAAGTGAAATAAGTCACACAGAAAATGAAACATCATAAGATGTCACTAATACACGGAATATAATCTTGGCTACACATGAACTGAATTACAAATGAGAACAGGGTCTCAAATTTTGAAAACCAACTTATGTTTGCTTAAGGGGAAAGGTGAGTTGGGGTGCTGCATAAAACCAGAGATAGAAATTAGCACAGATACCATTCCACACGTCAAATATGTAATAGTCAAGACCTACCCCTTGCTCAACGAAATGGGCTAAACACCATATATTCAACGCCTAGGAATACAACTGACTAGTTTGAATCTTCAAACCCATGGATTTATATGTCTCCATAAGAGAATCAAGCGTGTGTACAGCTGCATGAAGGCAGCAGAGAAAATCCGATAAATCCTATTATCAAAATGAATTACAAAAACAAAACACAATGACAGTGAAATAGAGAGCAATTCTTAAATAATTCATTCAGGGCTTGTGATGCAACCTGGATTTACCTCATCAAAACCCAGAGCTGAGTGAGACATAAGGTTGGACACTTCGGGCTGATAGCATTGGTGAGGTTCGATGAGCAAATGCAGACCATTTGAAGTCATACTGCATGATACCCATTCCGTGGGTCCCAACTCTCCAGGTTTAAGCGATTCTTACTTCAGCTAAAACATGCATGGGAAACACACAGTATGGTGCACCGTGTGACCAGGAAACGTTTTCAAATGCATCTCAGTTTTCGTCCCCTTTTACTCGGGTTCACAATTCCAGACCCTTTACTAACACTCTCCCCACTTGGAGAGACAGTGCCTTTAACCTGCTGTTTGGCACAGTTTGCAATTTCTGCTTAAGATGAACAGTAATAAGGAGAACCAATGAGAGACTAGATGTAGGTGTCTGCACGGGCAAATTTAATACTCATTTCCCACCAGGAAGAGGAATTAACCAAAGGCTCAGCATGCCGTGCCGGAAACAGATTAGGGCCTGAAGCAATCCTGCGGGTTTGCGGCCAGCTCACAAGAAAGCGATTTGACGAAAGGAGCTCAGGGGCACTGTAATTCACAAACCTGCAGAGTTATAAATGACAGCTATCGTCCAAAAATATATTGAAGGAAGGCCTGCGAAGAGGACTTGAAAGCGGGGCAGAATTGCAGGACAATGATTTCAGGGGGTAGACTGGAATTGCATTTAAAGCATAGGAAAAGAGGCAGAACGTCAACAATGATGCACTTGGCCAAAAAGGGCGTATGCGTTTTATCCTGAATATATTCAGGATAAAACGCATACGCCCATTTTGGCCAACCAAGCAAGCATGTTAAAGAAATCTGCACTAAAATGAAGTCTCACTGCCCCCCGGTCAAAAGGGCCATCTGAAAAAAGTGTAAAATCCAGAAATGCAGCACAGGCCATGGAGAACAGGGAGCCTTGTTATGCTGATGGGTGGGATGTAAATTGCCAAGAGCCACTCTGGAGAAGTGTATGGTGTTTCCTGAAACACCTAAAAAACAAAGCAACGGAGCCTACGGCACTTCCACTTATGGTCCTATAGCTTAGGGAAATTAAAATCAAAAACACACAGCCACCCCAAAGTTTCAGACGTCTCTGTTTGCAAGAAACTCGTCTACGGTACAAGTTAAATATCCCAGAAAGCGAAAAATGGATAAAGAAATTGTGGTACGTACGTACAATGGAATATCACTCACCAATGAAATCTATGTCATCTGGCCCGTCGTGGCATAATGAGTGGATTCAGGTACGATGATTCTAAGTGAAATATGTCACACAGAAAATGAAACATCATAAGATATCACTAATACAAGGAATGTAATCTTGGCTACACATGAACTGAATTACAAAACAGAACAGGGTCTCAAATTTAGAAAACCAACTTATGTTTGCTTAAGGGGAAAGGTGAATCACGGTACTGCATAAAACCAGAGTGAGAAATTAGCACAGATACAATTCCATACGTCAAATACGTAATAGTCAAGACCTACCCCTTGCTCAACGAAATGGGCTAAACACCCTATATTCAACGCCTAGGAATACACCTGACTAGTAAGAATCTTCAAACCCATGGATTTATATGTCTCCATAAGAGAATCAAGCGTGTGTACAGCTGCATGAAGGCAGCAGAGAAAATCCGATAAATCCTATTATCAAAATGAATTACAAAAACAAAACACAATGGCAGTGAAATAGAGAGCAATTCTTAAATAATTCATTCAGGGCTTGTGATGCAACCTGGATTTACTTCATCTAAACCCAGAGCTGAGTGAGACATAAGGTTGGACACTTCGGGCTGATAGCATTGTTGAGGTTCGATGAGCAAATGCAGACCATTTGAAGTCATACTGCATGGTACCCATTCCATGGGTCCCAACTCTCCAGTTTAAGCGATTCTTCCTTCAGCTAAAACATGATGGGAAACCCACAGTATGGTGCACCGTGTGACCGGGAAACGTTTTCAAATGCATCTCAGTTTTTGCCCCTTTTACTCGGGTTCACAATTCCGGACCCTTTACTAACACTCTCCCCACTTGGAGAGTCAGTGCCTTTAACCTCCTGTTTGCAACAGTTTGCAATTTCTGCGCAAGATGAATACGAATAGGGAGAACCAATGAGAAACTAGCTGTAGGTGTCTGCACGGGCAAATTTAATGCTCATTTCCACCAGGAAGAGGAATTAACCAAAGGCTCAGCATGCCGTGCCGGAACCAGATTAGGGCCTGAAGCAATCCTGCGGGTTTGCGGCCAGCTCACAAGAAAGCGATTTGAAGAAAGGAGCTCAGGGGCACTGTAATTCACAAACCTGCAGAGTTATAAATGACAGCTATCGTCCAAAAATATATTGAAGGAAGGCTGCGAAGAGGACTTGAACGCAGGGCAGAATTGCAGGAAAACGATTTCAGGGGGTACACTGCAATTGCATTGAAAGCATAGGAAAAGAGGCAGAACGTCGACAATGATGCACTTGGCCAAAAAGTGCGTATGCGTTTTTTCCTGAATGTATTCAGGAAAAAACGCATACGCACTTTTTGGCCAACCAAGCAAGCATGTTAAAGAAATCTGCACTAAAATGAAGTCTCACTGCCCACCGGTCAAAAGGGCCATCTGAAAAGAGTGTAAAATCCAGAAATGCAGCACAGGCCACGGAGAACAGGGAGCCTGGTTATGCTGATGGGTGGGATGTAAATTGCCACAGCCACTCTGGAGAAGTGTATGGTGTTTCCTGAAACACCTAAAACACAAGCCAAAGGAGCCTACAGCACTTCCACATATGGTCCTATAGCTTAGGGAAATTAAAATCAAAAACACACAGCCACCCCAGAGTTTCAGACGGCTCTGATTACAAGAACCTCGTCTACGGTACAAGTTAAATATCCCAGAAAGCGAAAAATGGATAAAGAAGTTGTGGTACGTACGTACAATGGAATATCACTCACCAATGAAATCTATGTCATCTGGCCCGTCCTGGCATAATGAGTGGATTCAGGTATGATGATTCTAAGTGAAATAAGTCACACAGAAAATGAAACATCATAAGATATCACTAATACACCAAATATAATCTTGGCTACACATGAACTGAATTACTAAACAGAACAGGGCCTCAAATTTAGAAAACCAACTTATGTTTGCTTAAGGGGAAAGGTGAGTTGGGGTGCTGCATAAAACCAGAGATAGAAATTAGCACAGATACCATTCCATACGTCAAATATGTAATAGTCAAGACCTACCCCTTGCTCAACGAAATGGGCTAAACACCCTATATTCAACGCCTAGGAATACACCTGACTAGTAAGAATCTTCAAACCCATGGATTTATATGTCTCCATAAGAGAATCAAGCGTGTATACAGCTGCATGAATGCAGCAGAGAAAATCCGATAAATCCTATTATCAAAATGAATTAAAAAACAAAACACAATGACAGTGAAATAGAGAGCAATGCTTAAATAATTCATTCAGGGCTTGTGATGCAACCTGGATTTACCTCATCTAGTCCCAGAGCTGTGTGAGACATAAAGTTGGACACTTCGGGCTGATAGCATTGGTGAGGTTCGATGAGAAAATGCAGATCATTTGAAGTCATACTGCATGGTACCCATTCCGTGGGTCCCAACTCTCCAGGTTTAAGCGATTCTTCCTTCAGCTAAAACATGCATGGGAAACCCACAGTATGGTGCACCGTGTGACCGGGAAACGTTTTCAAATGCATCTCAGTTTTCGGCCCCTTTTACACGGGTTCACCATTCCAGACCCTTTACTAACACTCTCCCCACTTGGAGAGTCAGTGCCTTTAACCTGCTGTTTGGCACAGTTTTCAATTTCTGCGCAAGATGAACAGGAATAGGGAGAACCAATGAGAGCCTAGCTGTAGGTGTCTGCACGGGCAAATTTAACGCTCATTTCCAACCAGGAATAGGAATTAACTAAACGCTCAGCATGCCGTGCCGGAACCATATTAGGGCATGAAGCAACCCTGCCGGTTTGCGGCCAGCTCACAAGAAAGCGATTTGAAGAAAGGAGCTCAGGGGCACTGTAAGTCACAAACCTGCAGAGTTATAAATTACAGCTATCGTCCAAAAATATATTGAAGGAAGGCTGCGAAGAGGACTTGAAAGCGGGACAGAATTGCAGGAAAACGATTTCAGGGGGTAGACTGGAATTGCATTTAAAGCATAGGAAAAGAGGCAGAACGTCGACAATGATGCACTTGGCCAAAAAGGGCGTATGCGTCTTTTTCGGAATATATTCAGGAAAAAACGCATACGCCCTTTTTGGCCAACCAAGCAAGCATGTTAAAGAAATCTGCACTACAATGAAGTCTCACTGCCCCCCGGTCAAAAGGGCCATCTGAAAATAGTGTAAAATCCAGAAATGCAGCACAGGCCATGGAGAACAGGGAGCCTTGTTATGCTGATGGGTGGGATGTAAATTGCCAACAGCCTCTCTGGAGAAGTGTATGGTGTTTCCTGAAACACCTAAAAAACAAAGCAACGGAGCCTACGGCACTTCCACTTATGGTCCTATAGCTTAGGGAAATTAAAATCAAAAACACACAGCCACCCCAAAGTTTCAGACGGCTCTGTTTACAAGAACCTCGTCTACGGTACAAGTTAAATATCCCAGAAAGCGAAAAATGGATAAAGAAGTTGTGGTACGTACGTACAATGGAATATCACTCACCAATGAAATCTATGTCATCTGGCCCGTGGTGGCATAATGAGTGGTTTCAGGTACGATGATTCTAAGTGAAATAAATCACACAGAAAATGAAACATCATAAGATGTCACTAATACACGGAATGTAATCTTGGCTACACATGAACTGAATTACAAAACAGAACAGGGTCTCAAATTTAGAAAACCAACTTATGTTTGCTTAAGGGGAAAGGTGAGTTGGGGTGCTGCATAAAACCAGAGATAGAAATTAGCACAGATACCATTCCATACGTCAAATATGTAATAGTCAAGACCTACCCCTTGCTCAACCAAATGGGCTAAACACCCTATATTCAACGCCTAGGAATACACCTGACTAGAAAGAATCTTCAAACCCATGGATTTATATGTCTGCATAAGAGAATCAAGCGTGTGTACAGCTGCATGAAGGCAGCAGAGAAAATCCGATAAATCCCACTATCAAAATGAATTACAAAAACAAAACACAATGACAGTGAAATAGAGAGCAATTCTTAAATAATTCATTCAGGGCTTGTGATGCAACCTGGATTTACCTCATCTACACCCAGAGCTGAGTGAGACATAAGGTTGGACACTTCGGGCTGATAGCATTGGTGAGGTTCGATGAGCAAATGCAGACCATTTGAAGTCATACTGCATGGTACCCATTCCGTGGGTCCCAACTCTCCAGGTTTAAGCCATTCTTCCTTCAGCTAAAACATGCATGGGAAACCCACAGTATGGTGTACCGTGTCACCGGGAAACGTTTTCAAATGCATCTCAGTTTTCGTCCCCATTTAGTCGGGTTCACAATTCCAGACGCTTTACTAACACTCTCCCCACTTGGAGAGCCAGTGCCTGTAACCTGCTGTTTGGCACAGTTTGCACTTTCTGCGCAAGATGAACAGGAATAGGGAGAACCAATGAGAGACTAGCTGTAGGTGTCTGCACGGGCAAATTTAATGCTCATGTCCCACCAGGAAGAGGAATTAACCAAAGGCTCAGCATGCCGTGCCGGAGCCAGATTAGGGCCTGAAGCAATCCTGTGGGTTTGCGGCCAGCTCACAAGAAAGCGATTTGAAGAAAAGAGCTCAGGGGCACTGTAATTCACAAACCTGCAGAGTTATAAATGACAGCTATCGTCCAAAAATATATTGAAGGAAGGCTGCGAAGAGGACTTGAAAGCGGGACAGAATTGCAGGAAAACGATTTCAGGGGGTAGACTGGAGTTGCATTTAAAGCATAGGAATAGAGGTAGAACGTCGACAATGATGCACTTGGACAAAAAGGGCATATGCGTTTTTTCCTGAATATATTCAGGAAAAAACGCATACGCACTTTTTGGCCAACCAAGCAAGCATGTGAAAGAAATCTGCACTACAATGAAGTCTCACTGCCCCCCGGTCAAAAGGGCCATCTGAAAAAAGTGTAAAATCCAGAAATGCAGCACAGGCCATGGAGAACAGGGAGCCTTGTTATGCTGATGGGTGGGATGTAAATTGTCAAGAGCCACTCTGAAGAATTGTATGGTGTTTCCTGAAACACCTAAAAAACAAAGCAACGGAGCCTACGGCACTTCCACTTATGGTCCTATAGCTTAGGGAAATTAAAATCAAAAACACACATCCACCCCAAAGTTTCAGACGGCTCTGTTTACAAGAACCTCGTCTACGGTACAAGTTACATATCCCAGAAAGCGAAAAATGGATAAAGAAGTTGTGGTAAGTACGTACAATGGAATATCACTCACCAATGAAATCTATGTCATCTGGCCCGTGGTGGCATAATGAGTGGATTCAGGTATGATGATTCTAAGTGAAATAAGTCACACAGAAAATGAAACATCATAAGATATCACTAATACACCGAATGTAATCTTGGCTACACATGAACTGAATTACAAAACAGAACAGGGTCTCAAATTTAGAAAACCAACTTATGTTTGCTTAAGGGGAAAGGTGAGTTGGGGTGCTGCATAAAACCAGAGATAGAAATTAGCACAGATACCATTCCATACGTCAAATATGTAATAGTCAAGACCTACCCCTTGCTCAACGAAATGGGCTAAACACCCTATATTCAACGCCTAGGAATACACCTGACTAGTAAGAATCTTCAAACCCATGGATTTATATGTCTCCATAAGAGAATCAAGCGTGTGTACAGCTGCATGAAGGCAGCAGAGAAAATCCGATAAATCCTATTATCAAAATGAATTACAAAAACAAAACACAATGGCAGTGAAATAGAGAGCAATTCTTAAATAATTCATTCAGGGCTTGTGATGCAACCTGTATTTACCTCATTTAAACCCTGAGCTGAGTGAGACATAAGGTTGGACACTTCGGGCTGATAGCATTGGTGAGGTTCGATGAGCAAATGCAGACCATTTTAAGTCATACTGCATGGTACCCATTCCATGGGTCCCAACTCTCCAGGTTTAAGCGATTCTTCCTTCAGCTAAAACATGCACGGGAAACCCACAGTATGGTGCACCGTGTGACCGGAAAACGTTTTCAAATGCATCTCAGTTTTTGCCCCTTTTACTCGGGTTCACAATTCCAGACCCTTTACTAACACTCTCCCCACTTAGAGAGTCAGTGCCTTTAACTTCCTGTTTGCGACAGTTTGCAATTTCTGCGCAAGATGAATAGGAATAGGGAGAACCAATGAGAAAGTAGCTGTAGGTGTCTGCACGGGCAAATTTAATGCTCATTTCCACCAGGAAGAGGAATTAACCAAAGGCTCAGCATGCCGTGCCGGAACCAGATTAGGGCCTGAAGCAATCCTGCGGGTTTGCGGCCAGCTCACAAGAAAGCGATTTGAAGAAAGGAGCTCAGGGGCACTGTAATTCACAAACCTGCAGAGTTATAAATGACAGCTATCGTCCAAAAATATATTGAAGGAAGGCTGCGAAGAGGACTTAAACGCAGGGCAGAATTGCAGGAAAACGATTTCAGGGGGTACACTGGAATTGCACTGAAAGCATAGGAAAAGAGGCAGAACGTCGACAATGATGCACTTGGCCAAAAAGTGCGTATGCGTTTTTTCCTGAATATGAATTCAGGAAAAAACGCATACGCACTTTTTGGCCAACCAAGCAAGCATGTTAAAGAAATCTGCACTACAATGAAGTCTCACTGCCCCCCGGTCAAAAGGGCCATCTGAAAAAAGTGTAAAATCCAGAAATGCAGCACAGGCCATGGAGAACAGGGAGCCTGGTTATGCTGATGGGTGGGATGTAAATTGCCAACAGCCACTCTGGAGAAGTGTATGGTGTTTCCTGAAACACCTAAAACACAAGCCAAAGGAGCCTACAGCACTTCCACATATGGTCCTATAGCTTAGGGAAATTAAAATCAAAAACACACAGCCACCCCAAAGTTTCAGACGGCTCTGTTTACAAGAACCTCGTCTACGGTACAAGTTAAATATCCCAGAATGCAAAAAATGGATAAAGAAGTTGTGGTACATACGTACAATGGAATATCACTCACCAATGAAGTCTATGTCATCTGGCCCGTCCTGGCATAATGAGTGGATTCAGGTATGATGATTCTAAGTGAAATAAGTCACACAGAAAATGAAACATCATAAGATGTCACTAATACACGGAATGTAATCTTGGCTACACATGAACTGAATTACAAAACAGAACAGGGTCTCAAATTAAGAAAACCAACTTATGTTTGCTTAAGGGGAAAGGTGAGTTGGGGGCCTGCATAAAACCAGAGATAGAAATTAGCACAGATACCATTCCATACGTCAAATATGTAATAGTCAAGACCTACCCCTTGCTCAACCAAATGGGCTAAGTACCCTATATTCAACGCCTAGGAATACACCTGACTAGAAAGAATCTTCAAACCCATGGATTTATATGTCTCCATAAGAGAATCAAGCGTGTGTACAGCTGCATGAAGGCAGCAGAGACAATCCGATAAATCCCATTATCAAAATGAATTATAAAAAGAAAACACAATGACAGTGAAATAGAGAGCAATTCTTAAATAATTCATTCAGGGCTTGTGATGCAACCTGGATTTACCTCATCTACACCCAGAGCTGAGTGAGACATAAGGTTGGACACTTCGGGCTGATAGCATTGGTGAGGTTCGATGAGCAAATGCAGACCATTTGAAGTCATACTGCATGGTACCCATTCCGTGGGTCCCAACACTCCAGGTTTAAGCGATTCTTCCTTCAGCTAAAACATGCATGGGAAACCCACAGTATGGTGCACCGTGTGACCGGGAAACGTTTTCAAATGCATCTCAGTTTTCGTCCCCATTTAGTCGGGTTCACAATTCCAGACGCTTTACTAACACTCTCCCCACATGGAGAGCCAGTGCCTGTAACCTGCTGTTTGGCACAGTTTGCAATTTCTGCGCAAGATGAACAGGAATAGGGAGAACCAATGAGAGCCTAGCTGTAGGTGTCTGCACGGGCAAATTTAACGCTCATTTCCAACCAGGAAGAGGAATTAACCAAACGCTCAGCATGCCGTGCCGGAAACAGATTAGGGCCTGAAGCAATCCTGAGGGTTTGTGGCCAGCTTACAAGAAAGCGATTTGAAGAAAGGAGCTCAGGGGCACTGTAATTCACACACCTGCAGATTTATAAATGACAGCTATCGTCCAATAATATATTGAAGGAAGGCTGCGAAGAGGACTTGAAAGCGGGGCAGAATTGCAGGAAAACGATTTCAAGGTGTAGACTGGAATTGCATTTAAAGCATAGGAAAAGAGGCAGAACGTCGACAATGATGCACTTGGCCAAAAAGGGCATATGCGTTTTTTCCGGAATATATTCAGGAAAAAACGCATACGCACTTTCTGGCCAACCAAGTAAGCATGTTAAAGAAATCTGCACTACAATGAAGTCTCACTGCCCCACGGTCAAAAGGGCCATCTGAAAAAAGTGTAAAATCCAGAAAGGCAGTACAGGCCATGGAGAACAGGGAGCCTTGTTATGCTGATGGGTGGGATGTAAATTGCCAAGAGACACTCTGGAGAAGTGTATGGTGTTTCCTGAAACACCTAAAAAACAAAGCAAGAGAGCCTACGGCACTTCCACTTATGGTCCTATAGCTTAGGGATATTAAAACCAAAAACACACAGCCACCCCAAAGTTTCAGACGGCTCTCTTCACATGAACCTCGTCTACGGTACAAGTTAAATATCCCAGAAAGCAAAAAATGGATAAAGAAATTGTGGTACGTACGTACAATGGAATATCACTCACCAATGAAATCTATATCATCAGGCCCGTCGTGGCATAATGAGTGGATTCAGGTACAATGATTCTAAGTGAAATAAGTCACACAGAAAATGAAACATCATATCACTAATACACGGAATGTAATCTTGGCTACACATGACCTGAATTACAAAACAGAACAGGGTCTCAAATTTAGAAAACCAACTTATGTTTGCGTAAGGGGAAAGGTGAGTTGGGGTGCTGCATAAAACCAGAGTTAGAAATTAGCACAGATACCATTCCATATGTCAAATACGTAATAGTCAAGACGTACCACTTGCTCAACGAAATGGGCTAAACACCCTATATTCAACGCCTAGGAATACACCTGACTAGTAAGAATCTTCAAACCCATGGATTTATATGTCTCCATAAGAGAATCAAGCCTGTGTACAGCTGCATGAAGGCAGCAGAGAAAATCCGATAAATCCTATTATCAAAATGAATTACAAAAACAAAACACAATGACAGTGAAATAGAGAGCAATGCTTAAATAATTCATTCAGGGCTTGTGATGCAACCTGCATTTACCTCATCAAAACCCAGAGCTGAGTGAGACATAAGGTTGGACACTTCGGGCTGATAGCATTGGTGAGGTTCGATGAGCAAATGCAGACCATTTGAAGTCATACTGCATGGTACCCATTCCATGGGTCCCAACTCTCCAGTTTAAGCGATTCTTCCTTCAGCTAAAACATGATGGGAAACCCACAGTATGGTGCACCGTGTGACCGGGAAACGTTTTCAAATGCATCTCAGTTTTTGCCCCTTTTACTCGGGTTCACAATTCCGGACCCTTTACTAACACTCTCCCCACTTGGAGAGTCAGTGCCTTTAACCTCCTGTTTGCGACAGTTTGCAATTTTTGGGCAAGATGAATACGAATAGGGAGAACCAATGAGAAACTAGCTGTAGGTGTCTGCACGGGCAAATTTAATGCTCATTTCCACCAGGAAGAGGAATTAACCAAAGGCTCAGCATGCCGTGCCGGAACCAGATTAGGGCCTGAAGCAATCCTGCGGGTTTGCGGCCAGCTCACAAGAAAGCGATTTGAAGAAAGGAGCTCAGGGGCACTGTAATTCACAAACCTGCAGAGTTATAAATGACAGCTATCGTCCAAAAATATATTGAAGGAAGGCTGCGAAGAGGACTTGAACGCAGGGCAGAATTGCAGGAAAACGATTTCAGGGGGTACACTGCAATTGCATTGAAAGCATAGGAAAAGAGGCAGAACGTCGACAATGATGCACTTGGCCAAAAAGTGCGTATGCGTTTTTTCCTGAATGTATTCAGGAAAAAACGCATACGCACTTTTTGGCCAACCAAGCAAGCATGTTAAAGAAATCTGCACTAAAATGAAGTCTCACTGCCCCCCGGTCAAAAGGGCCATCTGAAAAGAGTGTAAAATCCAGAAATGCAGCACAGGCCACGGAGAACAGGGAGCCTGGTTATGCTGATGGGTGGGATGTAAATTGCCACAGCCACTCTGGAGAAGTGTATGGTGTTTCCTGAAACACCTAAAACACAAGCCAAAGGAGCCTACAGCACTTCCACATATGGTCCTATAGCTTAGGGAAATTAAAATCAAAAACACACAGCCACCCCAGAGTTTCAGACGGCTCTGATTACAAGAACCTCGTCTACGGTACAAGTTAAATATCCCAGAAAGCGAAAAATGGATAAAGAAGTTGTGGTACGTACGTACAATGGAATATCACTCACCAATGAAATCTATGTCATCTGGCCCGTCCTGGCATAATGAGTGGATTCAGGTATGATGATTCTAAGTGAAATAAGTCACACAGAAAATGAAACATCATAAGATATCACTAATACACCAAATATAATCTTGGCTACACATGAACTGAATTACTAAACAGAACAGGGCCTCAAATTTAGAAAACCAACTTATGTTTGCTTAAGGGGAAAGGTGAGTTGGGGTGCTGCATAAAACCAGAGATAGAAATTAGCACAGATACCATTCCATACGTCAAATATGTAATAGTCAAGACCTACCCCTTGCTCAACGAAATGGGCTAAACACCCTATATTCAACGCCTAGGAATACACCTGACTAGTAAGAATCTTCAAACCCATGGATTTATATGTCTCCATAAGAGAATCAAGCGTGTATACAGCTGCATGAATGCAGCAGAGAAAATCCGATAAATCCTATTATCAAAATGAATTAAAAAACAAAACACAATGACAGTGAAATAGAGAGCAATGCTTAAATAATTCATTCAGGGCTTGTGATGCAACCTGGATTTACCTCATCTAGTCCCAGAGCTGTGTGAGACATAAAGTTGGACACTTCGGGCTGATAGCATTGGTGAGGTTCGATGAGAAAATGCAGATCATTTGAAGTCATACTGCATGGTACCCATTCCGTGGGTCCCAACTCTCCAGGTTTAAGCGATTCTTCCTTCAGCTAAAACATGCATGGGAAACCCACAGTATGGTGCACCGTGTGACCGGGAAACGTTTTCAAATGCATCTCAGTTTTCGGCCCCTTTTACACGGGTTCACCATTCCAGACCCTTTACTAACACTCTCCCCACTTGGAGAGTCAGTGCCTTTAACCTGCTGTTTGGCACAGTTTTCAATTTCTGCGCAAGATGAACAGGAATAGGGAGAACCAATGAGAGCCTAGCTGTAGGTGTCTGCACGGGCAAATTTAACGCTCATTTCCAACCAGGAATAGGAATTAACTAAACGCTCAGCATGCCGTGCCGGAACCATATTAGGGCATGAAGCAACCCTGCCGGTTTGCGGCCAGCTCACAAGAAAGCGATTTGAAGAAAGGAGCTCAGGGGCACTGTAAGTCACAAACCTGCAGAGTTATAAATGACAGCTATCGTCCAAAAATATATTGAAGGAAGGCTGCGAAGAGGACTTGAAAGCGGGGCAGAATTGCAGGAAAACGATTTCAGGGGGTAGACTGGAATTGCATTTAAAGCATAGGAAAAGAGGCAGAACGTCGACAATGATGCACTTGGCCAAAAAGGGCGTATGCGTCTTTTTCGGAATATATTCAGGAAAAAACGCATACGCCCTTTTTGGCCAACCAAGCAAGCATGTTAAAGAAATCTGCACTACAATGAAGTCTCACTGCCCCCCGGTCAAAAGGGCCATCTGAAAAAAGTGTAAAATCCAGAAATGCAGCACAGGCCATGGAGAACAGGGAGCCTTGTTATGCTGATGGGTGGGATGTAAATTGCCAACAGCCTCTCTGGAGAAGTGTATGGTGTTTCCTGAAACACCTAAAAAACAAAGCAACGGAGCCTACGGCACTTCCACTTATGGTCCTATAGCTTAGGGAAATTAAAATCAAAAACACACAGCCACCCCAAAGTTTCAGACGGCTCTGTTTACAAGAACCTCGTCTACGGTACAAGTTAAATATCCCAGAAAGCGAAAAATGGATAAAGAAGTTGTGGTACGTACGTACAATGGAATATCACTCACCAATGAAATCTATGTCATCTGGCCCGTGGTGGCATAATGAGTGGTTTCAGGTACGATGATTCTAAGTGAAATAAATCACACAGAAAATGAAACATCATAAGATGTCACTAATACACGGAATGTAATCTTGGCTACACATGAACTGAATTACAAAACAGAACAGGGTCTCAAATTTAGAAAACCAACTTATGTTTGCTTAAGGGGAAAGGTGAGTTGGGGTGCTGCATAAAACCAGAGATAGAAATTAGCACAGATACCATTCCATACGTCAAATATGTAATAGTCAAGACCTACCCCTTGCTCAACCAAATGGGCTAAACACCCTATATTCAACGCCTAGGAATACACCTGACTAGAAAGAATCTTCAAACCCATGGATTTATATGTCTGCATAAGAGAATCAAGCGTGTGTACAGCTGCATGAAGGCAGCAGAGAAAATCCGATAAATCCCACTATCAAAATGAATTACAAAAACAAAACACAATGACAGTGAAATAGAGAGCAATTCTTAAATAATTCATTCAGGGCTTGTGATGCAACCTGGATTTACCTCATCTACACCCAGAGCTGAGTGAGACATAAGGTTGGACACTTCGGGCTGATAGCATTGGTGAGGTTCGATGAGCAAATGCAGACCATTTGAAGTCATACTGCATGGTACCCATTCCATGGGTCCCAACTCTCCAGGTTTAAGCCATTCTTCCTTCAGCTAAAACATGCATGGGAAACCCACAGTATGGTGTACCGTGTCACCGGGAAACGTTTTCAAATGCATCTCAGTTTTCGTCCCCATTTAGTCGGGTTCACAATTCCAGACGCTTTACTAACACTCTCCCCACTTGGAGAGCCAGTGCCTGTAACCTGCTGTTTGGCACAGTTTGCACTTTCTGCGCAAGATGAACAGGAATAGGGAGAACCAATGAGAGACTAGCTGTAGGTGTCTGCACGGGCAAATTTAATGCTCATGTCCCACCAGGAAGAGGAATTAACCAAAGGCTCAGCATGCCGTGCCGGAGCCAGATTAGGGCCTGAAGCAATCCTGTGGGTTTGCGGCCAGCTCACAAGAAAGCGATTTGAAGAAAAGAGCTCAGGGGCACTGTAATTCACAAACCTGCAGAGTTATAAATGACAGCTATCGTCCAAAAATATATTGAAGGAAGGCTGCGAAGAGGACTTGAAAGCGGGACAGAATTGCAGGAAAACGATTTCAGGGGGTAGACTGGAGTTGCATTTAAAGCATAGGAATAGAGGTAGAACGTCGACAATGATGCACTTGGACAAAAAGGGCATATGCGTTTTTTCCTGAATATATTCAGGAAAAAACGCATACGCACTTTTTGGCCAACCAAGCAAGCATGTGAAAGAAATCTGCACTACAATGAAGTCTCACTGCCCCCCGGTCAAAAGGGCCATCTGAAAAAAGTGTAAAATCCAGAAATGCAGCACAGGCCATGGAGAACAGGGAGCCTTGTTATGCTGATGGGTGGGATGTAAATTGTCAAGAGCCACTCTGAAGAATTGTATGGTGTTTCCTGAAACACCTAAAAAACAAAGCAACGGAGCCTACGGCACTTCCACTTATGGTCCTATAGCTTAGGGAAATTAAAATCAAAAACACACATCCACCCCAAAGTTTCAGACGGCTCTGTTTACAAGAACCTCGTCTACGGTACAAGTTACATATCCCAGAAAGCGAAAAATGGATAAAGAAGTTGTGGTAAGTACGTACAATGGAATATCACTCACCAATGAAATCTATGTCATCTGGCCCGTGGTGGCATAATGAGTGGATTCAGGTATGATGATTCTAAGTGAAATAAGTCACACAGAAAATGAAACATCATAAGATATCACTAATACACCGAATGTAATCTTGGCTACACATGAACTGAATTACAAAACAGAACAGGGTCTCAAATTTAGAAAACCAACTTATGTTTGCTTAAGGGGAAAGGTGAGTTGGGGTGCTGCATAAAACCAGAGATAGAAATTAGCACAGATACCATTCCATAAGTCAAATATGTAATAGTCAAGACCTACCCCTTGCTCAACGAAATGGGCTAAACACCCTATATTCAACGCCTAGGAATACACCTGACTAGTAAGAATCTTCAAACCCATGGATTTATATGTCTCCATAAGAGAATCAAGCGTGTGTACAGCTGCATGAAGGCAGCAGAGAAAATCCGATAAATCCTATTATCAAAATGAATTACAAAAACAAAACACAATGGCAGTGAAATAGAGAGCAATTCTTAAATAATTCATTCAGGGCTTGTGATGCAACCTGTATTTACCTCATTTAAACCCTGAGCTGAGTGAGACATAAGGTTGGACACTTCGGGCTGATAGCATTGGTGAGGTTCGATGAGCAAATGCAGACCATTTTAAGTCATACTGCATGGTACCCATTCCATGGGTCCCAACTCTCCAGGTTTAAGCGATTCTTCCTTCAGCTAAAACATGCACGGGAAACCCACAGTATGGTGCACCGTGTGACCGGAAAACGTTTTCAAATGCATCTCAGTTTTTGCCCCTTTTACTCGGGTTCACAATTCCAGACCCTTTATTAACACTCTCCCCACTTAGAGAGTCAGTGCCTTTAACCTCCTGTTTGCGACAGTTTGCAATTTCTGCGCAAGATGAATAGGAATAGGGAGAACCAATGAGAAAGTAGCTGTAGGTGTCTGCACGGGCAAATTTAATGCTCATTTCCACCAGGAAGAGGAATTAACCAAAGGCTCAGCATGCCGTGCCGGAACCAGATTAGGGCCTGAAGCAATCCTGCGGGTTTGCGGCCAGCTCACAAGAAAGCGATTTGAAGAAAGGAGCTCAGGGGCACTGTAATTCACAAACCTGCAGAGTTATAAATGACAGCTATCGTCCAAAAATATATTGAAGGAAGGCTGCGAAGAGGACTTAAACGCAGGGCAGAATTGCAGGAAAACGATTTCAGGGGGTACACTGGAATTGCACTGAAAGCATAGGAAAAGAGGCAGAACGTCGACAATGATGCACTTGGCCAAAAAGTGCGTATGGGTTTTTTCCTGAATATGAATTCAGGAAAAAACGCATACGCACTTTTTGGCCAACCAAGCAAGCATGTTAAAGAAATCTGCACTACAATGAAGTCTCACTGCCCCCCGGTCAAAAGGGCCATCTGAAAAAAGTGTAAAATCCAGAAATGCAGCACAGGCCATGGAGAACAGGGAGCCTGGTTATGCTGATGGGTGGGATGTAAATTGCCAACAGCCACTCTGGAGAAGTGTATGGTGTTTCCTGAAACACCTAAAACACAAGCCAAAGGAGCCTACAGCACTTCCACATATGGTCCTATAGCTTAGGGAAATTAAAATCAAAAACACACAGCCACCCCAAAGTTTCAGACGGCTCTGTTTACAAGAACCTCGTCTACGGTACAAGTTAAATATCCCAGAATGCAAAAAATGGATAAAGAAGTTGTGGTACATACGTACAATGGAATATCACTCACCAATGAAGTCTATGTCATCTGGCCCGTCCTGGCATAATGAGTGGATTCAGGTATGATGATTCTAAGTGAAATAAGTCACACAGAAAATGAAACATCATAAGATGTCACTAATACACGGAATGTAATCTTGGCTACACATGAACTGAATTACAAAACAGAACAGGGTCTCAAATTAAGAAAACCAACTTATGTTTGCTTAAGGGGAAAGGTGAGTTGGGGGCCTGCATAAAACCAGAGATAGAAATTAGCACAGATACCATTCCATACGTCAAATATGTAATAGTCAAGACCTACCCCTTGCTCAACCAAATGGGCTAAGCACCCTATATTCAACGCCTAGGAATACACCTGACTAGAAAGAATCTTCAAACCCATGGATTTATATGTCTCCATAAGAGAATCAAGCGTGTGTACAGCTGCATGAAGGCAGCAGAGACAATCCGATAAATCCCATTATCAAAATGAATTATAAAAAGAAAACACAATGACAGTGAAATAGAGAGCAATTCTTAAATAATTCATTCAGGGCTTGTGATGCAACCTGGATTTACCTCATCTACACCCAGAGCTGAGTGAGACATAAGGTTGGACACTTCGGGCTGATAGCATTGGTGAGGTTCGATGAGCAAATGCAGACCATTTGAAGTCATACTGCATGGTACCCATTCCGTGGGTCCCAACTCTCCAGGTTTAAGCGATTCTTCCTTCAGCTAAAACATGCATGGGAAACCCACAGTATGGTGCACCGTGTGCCCGGGAATCGTTTTCAAATGCATCTCAGTTTTCGTCCCCATTTAGTCGGGTTCACAATTCCAGACGCTTTACTAACACTCTCCCCACATGGAGAGCCAGTGCCTGTAACCTGCTGTTTGGCACAGTTTGCAATTTCTGCGCAAGATGAACAGGAATAGGGAGAACCAATGAGAGCCTAGCTGTAGGTGTCTGCACGGGCAAATTTAACGCTCATTTCCAACCAGGAATAGGAATTAACCAAACGCTCAGCATGCCGTGCCGGAAACAGATTAGGGCCTGAAGCAATCCTGAGGGTTTGTGGCCAGCTTACAAGAAAGCGATTTGAAGAAAGGAGCTCAGGGGCACTGTAATTCACACACCTGCAGATTTATAAATGACAGCTATCGTCCAATAATATATTGAAGGAAGGCTGCGAAGAGGACTTGAAAGCGGGGCAGAATTGCAGGAAAACGATTTCAAGGTGTAGACTGGAATTGCATTTAAAGCATAGGAAAAGAGGCAGAACGTCGACAATGATGCACTTGGCCAAAAAGGGCATATGCGTTTTTTCCGGAATATATTCAGGAAAAAATGCATACGCACTTTCTGGCCAACCAAGTAAGCATGTTAAAGAAATCTGCACTACAATGAAGTCTCACTGCCCCCCGGTCAAAAGGGCCATCTGAAAAAAGTGTAAAATCCAGAAAGGCAGTACAGGCCATGGAGAACAGGGAGCCTTGTTATGCTGATGGGTGGGATGTAAATTGCCAAGAGACACTCTGGAGAAGTGTATGGTGTTTCCTGAAACACCTAAAAAACAAAGCAAGAGAGCCTACGGCACTTCCACTTATGGTCCTATAGCTTAGGGATATTAAAACCAAAAACACACAGCCACCCCAAAGTTTCAGACGGCTCTCTTCACATGAACCTCGTCTACGGTACAAGTTAAATATCCCAGAAAGCAAAAAATGGATAAAGAAATTGTGGTACGTACGTACAATGGAATATCACTCACCAATGAAATCTATATCATCAGGCCCGTCGTGGCATAATGAGTGGATTCAGGTACAATGATTCTAAGTGAAATAAGTCACACAGAAAATGAAACATCATATCACTAATACACGGAATGTAATCTTGGCTACACATGACCTGAATTACAAAACAGAACAGGGTCTCAAATTTAGAAAACCAACTTATGTTTGCGTAAGGGGAAAGGTGAGTTGGGGTGCTGCATAAAACCAGAGTTAGAAATTAGCACAGATACCATTCCATATGTCAAATACGTAATGGTCAAGACGTACCACTTGCTCAACGAAATGGGCTAAACACCCTATATTCAACGCCTAGGAATACACCTGACTAGTAAGAATCTTCAAACCCATGGATTTATATGTCTCCATAAGAGAATCAAGCCTGTGTACAGCTGCATGAAGGCAGCAGAGAAAATCCGATAAATCCTATTATCAAAATGAATTACAAAAACAAAACACAATGACAGTGAAATAGAGAGCAATGCTTAAATAATTCATTCAGGGCTTGTGATGCAACCTGCATTTACCTCATCAAAACCCAGAGCTGAGTGAGACATAAGGTTGGACACTTCGGGCTGATAGCATTGGTGAGGTTCGATGAGCAAATGCAGACCATTTGAAGTCATACTGCATGGTACCCATTCCATGGGTCCTAACTCTCCAGGTTTAAGCGATTCTTCCTTCAGCTAAAGCATGCATGGGAAACCCACAGTATGGTGCACCGTGTGACCGGGAAACGTTTTCAAATGCATCTCAGTTTTTGTCCCCTTTTACTCGGGTTCACAATTCCAGACCCTTTACTAACACTCTCCCCACTTGGAGACTCAGTGCCTTTAACCTCCTGTTTGGCACAGTTTGCAATTTTTGCGCAAGATGAACAGGAATAAGGAGAACCAATGAGAGACTAGCTGTAGGTGTCTGCACGGGCAAATTTAACGCTCATTTCCAACCAGGAAGAGGAATTAACCAAAGGCTCAGCATGCCGTGCCGGAACCAGATTAGGGCCTGAAGCAATCCTGCGGGTTTGCGGCCAGCTCACAAGAAAGCGATTTGAAGAAAGGAGCTCAGGGGCACTGTAAGTCACAAACCTGCAGAGTTATAAATGACAGCTATCGTCCAAAACTATATTGAAGCAAGGCTGCGAAGAGGACTTGAAAGCGGGGCAGAATTTCAGGAAAAAGATTTCAGGGGGTAGACTGGAATTGCACTTAAAGCATAGGAAAAGAGGCAGAACGTCAAAAATGATGCACTTGGACAAAAAGGGCGTATGCGTTTTTTCTGGAATATATTCAGGAAAAAACGCATACGCCCTTTTGGCAAACCAAGCAAGCATGTTAAAGAAATCTGCACTACAATGAAGTCTCACTGCCCCCCGGTCAAAAGGGCCATCTGAAAAAAGTGTAAAATCCAGAAATGCAGCACAGACCATGGAGAACAGGGAGCCTTGTTATGCTGATGGGTGGGATGTAAATTGCCAAGAGCCACTCTGAAGAAGTGTATGGTGTTTCCTGAAACACCTAAAAAACAAAGCAACGGAGCCTACCGCACTTCCACTTATGGTCCTATAGCTTAGGGAAATTAAAATCAAAAACACACAGCCACCCCAAAGTTTCAGACGGCTCTGTTTGCAAGAAACTCGTCTACGGTACAAGTTAAATATCCCAGAAAGCGAAAAATGGATAAAGAAGTTGTGGTACGTACGTACAATGGAATATCACTCACCAATGAAATCTATGTCATTTGGCCCATCGTGGCATAATGAGTGGATTCAGGTACGATGATTCTAAGTGAAATAAGTCACACAGAAAGAGAAACATCATAAGATATCACTAATACACGGAATGTAAACTTGGCTACACATGAACTGAATTACAAAACAGAACAGGGTCTCAAATTTTGAAAACCAACTTATGTTTGCTTAAGGGGAAAGGTGAGTTGGGGTGCTGCATAAAACCAGAGATAGAAATTAGCACAGATACCATTCCATACGTCACATACGTAATAGTCAAGGCCTGCCCCTTGCTGAACGAAATGGGCTAAACACCCTCTATTCAATGCCTAGGAATACACCAGACTAGTAAGAATCTTCAAACCCATGGATTTATATGTCTCCATAAGAGAATCAAGCGTGTGTACAGCTGCATGAAGGCAGCAGAGAAAATCCGATAAATCCTATTATCAAAATGAATTACAAAAACAAAACACAATGACAGTGAAATAGAGAGCAATTCTTAAATAATTCATTCAGGGCTTGTGATGCAACCTGCATTTACCTCATCTACACCCAGAGCTGTGTGAGACATAAGGTTGGACACTTCGGGCTGATAGCATTGGTGAGGTTCGATGAGCAAATGCAGACCATTTGAAGTCATACTGCATGGTACCAATTCCAAGGGTCCCAAATCTCCAGGTTTAAGCGATTCTTCCTTCAGCTAAAACATGCATGGGAAACCCACAGTATGGTACACCGTGTGACCGGGAAACGTTTTCAAATGCATCTCAGTTTTCGTCCCCTTTTACTCGGGTTCACAATTCCAGACCCTTTACTAACACTATCCCCACTTGGAGAGTCAGTGCCTTTAACCTGCTGTTTGGCACAGTTTGCAAATTCTGCGCAAGATGAACAGGAATAGGGAGAACCAATGAGAGACTAGCTGTAGGTGTCTGCACGGGCAAATTTAACGCTCATTTCCAACCAGGAAGAGGAATTAACCAAAGGCTCAGCATGCCGTGCCGGAACCAGATTAGGGCCTGAAGCAATCCTGCGGGTTTGCGGCCAGCTCTCAAGAAAGCGATTTGAAGAAAGGAGCTCAGGGGCACTGTAATTCACAAACCTGCAGAGTTATAAATGACAGCTATCGTCCAAAACTATATTGAAGCAAGGCTGCGAAGAGGACTTGAAAGCGGGGCAGAATTGCAGGAAAACGATTTCAGGGGGTAGACTGGAATTGCACTTAAAGCATAGGAAAAGAGGCAGAACGTCAACAATGATGCACTTGGACAAAAAGGGCGTATGCGTTTTTTCCGGAATATATTCAGGAAAAAACGCATACGCCCTTTTGGCAAACCAAGCAAGCATGTTAAAGAAATCTGCACTACAATGAAGTCTCAATGCCCCCCGGTCAAAAGGGCCATCTGAAAAAAGTGTAAAATCCAGAAATGCAGCACAGACCATGGAGAACAGGGAGCCTTGTTATGCTGATGGGTGGGATGTAAATTGCCAAGAGCCACTCTGAAGAAGTGTATGGTGTTTCCTGAAACACCTAAAAAACAAAGCAACGGAGCCTACGGCACTTCCACTTATGGTCCTATAGCTTAGGGAAATTAAAATCAAAAACACACAGCCACCCCAAAGTTTCAGACGGCTCTGTTTGCAAGAAACTCGTCTACGGTACAAGTTAAATATCCCAGAAAGCGAAAAATGGATAAAGAAGTTGTGGTACGTACGTACAATGGAATATCACTCACCAATGAAATCTATGTCATTTGGCCCGTCGTGGCATAATGAGTGGATTCAGGTACGATGATTCTAAGTGAAATAAGTCACACAGAAAATGAAACATCGTAAGATATCACTAATACACGGAATATAAACTTGGCTACACATGAACTGAATTACAAAACAGAACAGGGTCTCAAATTTTGAAAACCAACTTATGTTTGCTTAAGGGGAAAGGTGAGTGGGGGTGCTGCATAAAACCAGACATAGAAATTAGCACAGATACCATTCCATACGTCACATACGTAATAGTCAAGACCTACCCCTTGCTGAACGAAATGGGCTAAACACCCTCTATTCAATGCCTAGGAATACACCAGACTAGTAAGAATCTTCAAACCCATGGATTTATATGTCTCCATAAGAGATTCAAGCGTGTGTACAGCTGCATGAAGGCAGCAGAGAAAATCCGATAAATCCTATTATCAAAATGAATTACAAAAACAAAACACAATGACAGTGAAATAGAGAGCAATTCTTAAATAATTCATTCAGGGCTTGTGATGCAACCTGCATTTACCTCATCTACACCCAGAGCTGTGTGAGACATAAGGTTGTACACTTCGGGCTGATAACATTGGTGAGGTTCGATGAGCAAATGCAGACCATTTGAAGTCATACTGCATGGTACCAATTCCAAGGGTCCCAAATCTCCAGGTTTAAGCGATTCTTCCTTCAGCTAAAACATGCATGGGAAACCCACAGTATGGTGCACCGTGTGACCGGGAAACGTTTTCAAATGCATCTCAGTTTTCGTCCCCTTTTACTCGGGTTCACAATTCCAGACCCTTTACTAACACTCTCCCCGCTTGGAGAGTCAGTGCCTTTAACCTGCTGTTTGGCACAGTTTGCAAATTCTGCGCAAGATGAACAGGAATAGGGAGAACCAATGAGAGACTAGCTGTAGGTGCCTGCACGGGCAAATTTAACGATCATTTCCCACCGGGAAGAGGAATTAACCAAAGGCTCAGCATGCCATGCCGGAACCAGATTATGGCCTGAAGCAATCCTGCGGGTTTGCGGCCAGCTCACAAGAAAGCGATTTGAAGAAAGGAGCTCAGGGGCACTGTAATTCACAAACCTGCAGAGTTATAAATGACAGCTATCGTCCAAAACTATATTGAAGCAAGGTTGCGAAGAGGACTTGAAAGCGGGGCAGAATTGCAGGAAAACGATTTCAGGGGGTAGACTGGAATTGCACTTAAAGCATAGGAAAAGAGGCAGAACGTCAACAATGATGCACTTGGACAAAAAGGGCGTATGCGTTTTTTCCGGAATATATTCAGGAAAAAACGCATACGCCCTTTTGGAAAACCAAGCAAGCATGTTAAACAAATCTGCACTACAATGAGGTCTCACTGCCCCCCGGTCAAAAGGGCCATCTGAAAAAAGTTTAAAATCCAGAAATGCAGCACAGACCATGGAGAACAGGGAGCCTTGTTATGCTGATGGGCGGGATGTAAATTGCCAAGAGCCACTCTGAAGAAGTGTATGGTGTTTCCTGAAACACCTAAAAAACAAAGCAACGGAGCCTACGGCACTTCCACTTATGGTCCTATAGCTTAGGGAAATTAAAATCAAAAACACACAGCCACCCCAAAGTTTCAGACGGCTCTGTTTGCAAGAAACTCGTCTACGGTACAAGTTAAATATCCCAGAAAGCGAAAAATGGATAAAGAAGTTGTGGTACGTACGTACAATTGAATATCACTCACCAATGAAATCTATGTCATTTGGCCCGTTGTGGCATAATGAGTGGATTCAGGTATGATGATTCTAAGTGAAATAAGTCACACAGAAAATGAAACATCATAAGATATGACTAATACACGGAATGTAATCTTGGCTACACATGAACTGAATTACAAAACAGAACAGGGTCTCAAATTTAGAAAACCAACTTATGTTTGCTTAAGGGGAAATGTGAATCAGGGTGCTGCATAAAACCAGAGATAGAAATTAGCACAGATACCATTCCATACGTCAAATATGTAATAGTCAAGACCTACCCCTTGCTCAACGAAATGGGCTAAACACCCTATATTCAACGCCTAGGAATACACCTGACTAGTAAGAATCTTCAAACCCATGGATTTATATGTCTCCATAAGAGAATCAAGCGTGTGTACAGCTGCATGAAGGCAGCAGAGAAAATCCGATAAATCCTATTATCAAAATGAATTACAAAAACAAAACACAATGGCAGTGAAATAGAGAGCAATTCTTAAATAATTCATTCAGGGCTTGTGATGCAACCTGGATTTACCTCATCTAAACCCAGAGCTGAGTGAGACATAAGGTTGGACACTTCGGGCTGATAGCATTGGTGAGGTTCGATGAGCAAATGCAGACCATTTGAAGTCATACTGCATGGTACCCATTCCATGGGTCCCAACTCTCCAGGTTTAAGCGATTCTTCCTTCAGCTAAAACATGCATGGGAAACCCACAGTATGGTACACCGTGTGACCGGGAAACGTTTTCAAATGCATCTCAGTTTTCGTCCCCTTTTACTCGGGTTCACAATTCCAGACCCTTTACTAACACTATCCCCACTTGGAGAGTCAGTGCCTTTAACCTGCTGTTTGGCACAGTTTGCAAATTCTGCGCAAGATGAACAGGAATAGGGAGAACCAATGAGAGACTAGCTGTAGGTGTCTGCACGGGCAAATTTAACGCTCATTCCCCACCAGGAAGAGGAATTAACCAAAGGCTCAGCATGCCCTGCCGGAACCAGATTATGGCCTGAAGCAATCCTGCGGGTTTGCGGCCAGCTCACAAGAAAGCGATTTGAAGAAAGGAGCTCAGGGGCACTGTAATTCACAAACCTGCAGAGTTATAAATGACAGCTATCGTCCAAAACTATATTGAAGCAAGGCTGCGAAGAGGACTTTAAAGCGGGGCAGAATTGCAGGAAAACGATTTCAGGGGGTAGACTGGAATTGCACTTAAAGCATAGGAAAAGAAGCAGAACGTCAACAATGATGCACTTGGACAAAAAGGGCGTATGCGTTTTTTCCGGAATATATTCAGGAAAAAACGCATACGCCCTTTTGGCAAACCAAGCAAGCATGTTAAAGAAATCTGCACTACAATGAAGTCTCACTGCCCCCCGGTCAAAAGGGCCATCTGAAAAAAGTGTAAAATCCAGAAATGCAGCACAGACCATGGAGAACAGGGAGCCTTGTTATGCTGATGGGTGGGATGTAAATTGCCAAGAGCCACTCTGAAGAAGTGTATGGTGTTTCCTGAAACACCTAAAAAACAAAGCAACGGAGCCTACGGCACTTCCACTTATGATCCTATAGCTTAGGGAAATTAAAATCAAAAACACACAGCCACCCCAAAGTTTCAGACGTCTCTGTTTGCAAGAAACTCGTCTACGGTACAAGTTAAATATCCCAGAAAGCGAAAAATGGAGAAAGAAGTTGTGGTACGTACGTACAATGGAATATCACTCACCAATGAAATCTATGTCATCTGGCCCATCGTGGCATAATGAGTGGATTCAGGTACGATGATTCTAAGTGAAATAAGTCACACAGAAAATGAAACATCATATCACTAATACACAGAATGTAATCTTGGCTACACATGAACTGAATTACAAAACAGAACAGGGTCTCAAATTTAGAAAACCAACTTATGTTTGCTTAAAGGGAAAGGTGAGTTGGGGTGCTGCATAAAACCAGAGATAGATATTAGCACAGATACCATTCCATACGTCACATACGTAATAGTCAAGACCTACCCCTTGCTCAACGAAATGGGCTAAACACCCTCTATTCAATGCCTAGGAATACACCAGACTAGTAAGAATCTTCAAACCCATGGATTTATATATCTCCATAAGAGAATCAAACGTGTGTACAGCTGCATGAAGGCAGCAGAGAAAATCCGATAAATCCTATTATCAAAATGAATTACAAAAACAAAACACAATGACAGTGAAATAGAGAGCAATTCTTAAATAATTCATTCAGGGCTTGTGATGCAACCTGCATTTACCTCATCTACACCCAGAGCTGTGTGAGACATAAGGTTGTACACTTCGGGCTGATAACATTGGTGAGGTTCGATGAGCAAATGCAGACCATTTGAAGTCATACTGCATGGTACCAATTCCAAGGGTCCCAAATCTCCAGGTTTAAGCGATTCTTCCTTCAGCTAAAACATGCATGGGAAACCCACAGTATGGTACACCGTGTGACCGGGAAACGTTTTCAAATGCATCTCAGTTTTCGTCCCCTTTTACTCGGGTTCACAATTCCAGACCCTTTACTAACACTCTCCCCACTTGGAGAGTCAGTGCCTTTAACCTGCTGTTTGGCACAGTTTGCAAATTCTGCGCAAGATGAACAGGAATAGGGAGAACCAATGAAAGACTAGCTCTAGGTGTCTGCACGGGCAAATTTAATGCTCATTTCCCACCGGGAAGAGGAATTAACCAAAGGCTCAGCATGCCATGCCAGAACCAGATTATGGCCTGAAGCAATCCTGCGGGTTTGCGGCCAGCTCACAAGAAAGCGATTTGAAGAATGGAGCTCAGGGGCACTGTAATTCACAAACTTGCAGAGTTATAAATGACAGCTATCGTCCAAAATTATATTGAAGCAAGGCTGCGAAGAGGACTTTAAAGCGGGGCAAAATTGCAGGAAAACGATTTCAGGGGGTAGACTGGAATTGAGTTTAAAGCATAGGAAAGAACAGAACGTCAACAATGATGCACTTGGACAAAAAGGGCGTATGCGTTTTTTCCGGAATATATTCAGGAAAAAACGCATACGCCCTTTTGGCAAACCAAGCAAGCATGTTAAACAAATCTGCACTACAATGAGGTCTCACTGCCCCCCGGTCAAAAGGGCCATCTGAAAAAAGTTTAAAATCCAGAAATGCAGCACAGACCATGGAGAACAGGGAGCCTTGTTATGCTGATGGGCGGGATGTAAATTGCCAAGAGCCACTCTGAAGAAGAGTATGGTGTTTCCTGAAACACCTAAAAAACAAAGCAACGGAGCCTACGGCACTTCCACTTATGGTCCTATAGCTTAGGGAAATTAAAATCAAAAACACACAGCCACCCCAAAGTTTCAGACGGCTCTGTTTGCAAGAAACTCGTCTACGGTACAAGTTAAATATCCCAGAAAGCGAAAAATGGATAAAGAAGTTGTGGTACGTACGTACAATTGAATATCACTCACCAATGAAATCTATGTCATTTGGCCCGTCGTGGCATAATGAGTGGATTCAGGTACGATGATTCTAAGTGAAATAAGTCACACAGAAAATGAAACATCATAAGATATCACTAATACACGGAATGTAATCTTGGCTACACATGAACTGAATTACAAAACAGAACAGGGTCTCAAATTTAGAAAAACAACTTATGTTTGCTTAAGGGGAAATGTGAATCAGGGTGCTGCATAAAACCAGAGATAGAAATTAGCACAGATACCATTCCATACGTCAAATATGTAATAGTCAAGACCTACCCCTTGCTCAACGAAATGGGCTAAACACCCTATATTCAACGCCTAGGAATACACCTGACTAGTAAGAATCTTCAAACCCATGGATTTATATGTCTCCATAAGAGAATCAAGCGTGTGTACAGCTGCATGAAGGCAGCAGAGAAAATCCGATAAATCCTATTATCAAAATGAATTACAAAAACAAAACACAATGGCAGTGAAATAGAGAGCAATTCTTAAATAATTCATTCAGGGCTTGTGATGCAACCTGGATTTACCTCATCTAAACCCAGAGCTGAGTGAGACATAAGGTTGGACACTTCGGGCTGATAGCATTGGTGAGGTTCGATGAACAAATGCAGACCATTTGAAGTCATACTGCATGGTACCCATTCCATGGGTCCCAACTCTCCAGGTTTAAGCGATTCTTCCTTCAGCTAAAACATGCATGGGAAACCCACAGTATGGTGCACCGTGTGACCGGAAAACGTTTTCAAATGCATCTCAGTTTTTGCCCCTATTACTCGGGTTCACAATTCCAGACCCTTTACTAACACTCTCCCCACTTGGAGAGTCAGTGCCTTTAACCTCCTGTTTGCGACAGTTTGCAATTTCTGCGCAAGATGAATAGGAATAGGGAGAACCAATGAGAAAGTAGCTGTAGGTGTCTGCACGGGCAAATTTAATGCTCATTTCCACCAGGAAGAGGAATTAACCAAAGGCTCAGCATGCCGTGCCGGAACCAGATTAGGGCCTGAAGCAATCCTGCAGGTTTGCGGCCAGCTCACAAGAAAGCGATTTGAAGAAAGGAGCTCAGGGGCACTGTAATTCACAAACCTGCAGAGTTATAAATGACAGCTATCGTCCAAAAATATATTGAAGGAAGGCTGTGAAGAGGATTTGAACGCAGGGCAGAATTGCAGGAAAACGATTTCAGGGGGTACACTGGAATGGCATTGAAAGCATAGGAAAAGAGGCGGAACGTCGACAATGATGCACTTGGCCAAAAAGTGCGTATGCGTTTTTTCCTGAATATGAATTCAGGAAAAAACGCATACGCACTTTTTGGCCAACCAAGCAAGCATGTGAAAGAAATCTGCACTACAATGATGTCTCACTGCCCCCCGGTCAAAAGGGCCATCTGAAAAAAGTGTAAAATCCAGAAATGCAGCACAGGCCATGGAGAACAGGGAGCCTGGTTATGCTGATGGGTGGGATGTAAATTGCCAACAGCCACTCTGGAGAAGTGTATGGTGTTTCCTGAAACACCTAAAACACAAGCCAAAGGAGCCTACAGCACTTCCACATATGGTCCTATAGCTTAGGGAAATTAAAATCAAAAACACACAGCCACCCCTGAGTTTCAGACGGCTCTGTTTACAAGAACCTCGTCTACGGTACAAGTTAAATATCCCAGAATGCGAAAAATGGATAAAGAAGTTGTGGTACGTACGTACAATGGAATATCACTCACCAATGAAGTCTATGTCATCTGGCCCGTCATGGCATAATGAGTGGATTCAGGTATGATGATTCTAAGTGAAATAAGTCACACAGAAAATGAAACATCATAAGATATCACTAATACACCAAATGTAATCTTGGCTACACATGAACTGAATTACTAAACAGAACAGGGCCTCATATTTAGAAAACCAACTTATGTTTGCTTAAGGGGAAATGTGAGTTGGGGTGCTGCATAAAACCAGAGATAGAAATTAGCACAGATACCATTCCATACGTCAAATATGTAATAGTCAAGACCTACCCCTTGCTCAACGAAATGGGCTAAACACTCTATATTCAACGCCTAGGAATACACCTGACTAGTAAGAATCTTCAAACCCATGGATTTATATGTCTCCATAAGAGAATCAAGCGTGTGTACAGCTGCATGAATGCAGCAGAGAAAATCCGATAAATCCTATTATCAAAATGAATTACAAAAACAAAACACAATGGCAGTGAAATAGAGAGCAATTCTTAAATAATTCATTCAGGGCTTGTGATGCAACCTGGATTTACCTCATCTAAACCCAGAGCTGAGTGAGACATAAGGTTGGACACTTCGGGCTGATAGCATTGGTGAGGTTCGATGAGCATATGCAGACCATTTGAAGTCATACTTCATGGTACCCATTCCATGGGTCCCAACTCTCCAGGTTTAAGCGATTCTTCCTTCAGCTAAAACATGCATGGGAAACCCACAGTATGGTGCACCGTGTGACCGGAAAACGTTTTCAAATGCATCTCAGTTTTTGCCCCTTTTACTCGGGTTCACAATTCCAGACCCTTTACTAACACTCTCCCCACTTGGAGAGACAGTGCCTTTAACCTCCTGTTTGCGACAGTTTTCAATTTCTGCGCAAGATGAACAGGAATAGGGAGAACCAATGAGAGCCTAGATGTAGGTGTCTGCACGGGCAAATTTAACGCTCATTTCCAACCAGGAATAGGAATTAACCAAACGCTCAGCATGCCGTGCCGGAACCAGATTAGGGCCTGGATCAATCCTGAGGGTTTGTGGCCAGCTTACAAGAAAGCGATTTGAAGAAAGGAGCTCAGGGGCACTGTAATTCACACACCTGCAGAGTTATAAATGACAGCTATCGTCCAATAATATATTGAAGGAAGGCTGCGAAGAGGACTTGAAAGCGGGGCAGAATTGCAGGAAAACGATTTCAGGGTGTAGACTGGAATTGCATTGAAAGCATAGGAAAAGAGGCAGAACGTCGACAATGATGCACTTGGCCAAAAAGGGCATATGCGTTTTTTCCGGAATATATTCAGGAAAAAACGCATACGCACTTTCTGGCCAACCAAGTAAGCATGTTAAAGAAATCTGCACTACAATGAAGTCTCACTGCCCCCCGGTCAAAAGGGCCATCTGAAAAAAGTGTAAAATCCAGAAAGGCAGTACAGGCCATGGAGAACAGGGAGCCTTGTTATGCTGATGGGTGGGATGTAAATTGCCAAGAGACACTCTGGAGAAGTGTATGGTGTTTCCTGAAACACCTAAAAAACAAAGCAAGAGAGCCTACGGCACTTCCACTTATGGTCCTATAGCTTAGGGATATTAAAATCAAAAACACACAGCCACCCCAAAGTTTCAGACGGCTCTCTTCACAAGAACCTCGTCTACGGTACAAGTTAAATATCCCAGAAAGCAAAAAATGGATAAAGAAATTGTGGTACGTACGTACAATGGAATATCACTCACCAATGAAATCTATATCATCAGGCCCGTCGTGGCATAATGAGTGGATTCAGGTACAATGATTCTAAGTGAAATAAGTCACACAGAAAATGAAACATCATATCACTAATACACGGAATGTAATCTTGGCTACACATGACCTGAATTACAAAACAGAACAGGGTCTCAAATTTAGAAAACCAACTTATGTTTGCGTAAGGGGAAAGGTGAGTTGGGGTGCTGCATAAAACCAGAGTTAGAAATTAGCACAGATACCATTCCATATGTCAAATACGTAATAGTCAAGACGTACCACTTGCTCAACGAAATGGGCTAAACACCCTATATTCAACGCCTAGGAATACACCTGACTAGTAAGAATCTTCAAACCCATGGATTTATATGTCTCCATAAGAGAATCAAGCCTGTGTACAGCTGCATGAAGGCAGCAGAGAAAATCCGATAAATCCTATTATCAAAATGAATTACAAAAACAAAACACAATGACAGTGAAATAGAGAGCAATTCTTAAATAATTCATTCAGGGCTTGTGATGCAACCTGCATTTACCTCATCTACACCCAGAGCTGTGTGAGACATAAGGTTGTACACTTCGGGCTGATAACATTGGTGAGGTTCGATGAGCAAATGCAGACCATTTGAAGTCATACTGCATGGTACCAATTCCAAGGGTCCCAAATCTCCAGGTTTAAGCGATTCTTCCTTCAGCTAAAACATGCATGGGAAACCCACAGTATGGTACACCGTGTGACCGGGAAACGTTTTCAAATGCATCTCAGTTTTCGTCCCCTTTTACTCGGGTTCACAATTCCAGACCCTTTACTAACACTCTCCCCACTTGGAGAGTCAGTGCCTTTAACCTGCTGTTTGGCACAGTTTGCAAATTCTGCGCAAGATGAACAGGAATAGGGAGAACCAATGAGAGACTAGCTGTAGGTGTCTGCACGGGCAAATTTAACGCTCATTTCCAACCAGGAAGAGGAATTAACCAAAGGCTCAGCATGCCGTGCCGGAACCAGATTATGGCCTGAAGCAATCCTGCGGGTTTGCGGCCAGCTCACAAGAAAGCGATTTGAAGAAAGGAGCTCAGGGGCACTGTAATTCACAAACCTGCAGAGTTATAAATGACAGCTATCGTCCAAAACTATATTGAAGCAAGGCTGCGAAGAGGACTTGAAAGCGGGGCAGAATTGCAGGAAAACGATTTCAGGGGGTAGACTGGAATTGCACTTAAAGCATAGGAAAAGAGGCAGAACGTCAACAATGATGCACTTTGACAAAAAGGGCATATGCGTTTTTTCCGGAATATATTCAGGAAAAAACGCATACGCCCTTTCGGCAAACCAAGCAAGCATGTTAAAGAAATCTGCACTACAATGAAGTCTCACTGCCCCCTGGTCAAAAGGGCCATTTGAAAAAAGTGTAAAATCCAGAAATGCAGCACAGACCATGGAGAACAGGGAGCCTTGTTATGCTGATGGGCGGGATGTAAATTGCCAAGAGCCACTCTGAAGAAGAGTATGGTGTTTCCTGAAACACCTAAAAAACAAAGCAACGGAGCCTACGGCACTTCCACTTATGGTCCTATAGCTTAGGGAAATTAAAATCAAAAACACACAGCCACCCCAAAGTTTCAGACGGCTCTGTTTGCAAGAAACTCGTCTACGGTACAAGTTAAATATCCCAGAAAGCGAAAAATGGATAAAGAAGTTGTGGTACGTACGTACAATGGAATATCACTCACCAATGAAATCTATGTCATTTGGCCCGTCGTGGCATAATGAGTGGATTCAGGTACGATGATTCTAAGTGAAATAAGTCACACAGAAAATGAAACATCATAAGATATGACTAATACACGGAATGTAATCTTGGCTACACATGAACTGAATTACAAAACAGAACAGGGTCTCAAATTTTGAAAACCAACTTATGTTTGCTTAAGGGGAAAGGTGAGTTGGGGTGCTGCATAAAACCAGAGATAGAAATTAGCACAGATACCATTCCATACGTCACATACGTAATAGTCAAGACCTACCCCTTGCTGAACGAAATGGGCTAAACACCCTCTATTCAATGCCTAGGAATACACCAGACTAGTAAGAATCTTCAAACCCATGGATTTATATGTCTCCATAAGAGAATCAAGCGTGTGTACAGCTGCATGAAGGCAGCAGAGAAAATCCGATAAATCCTATTATCAAAATGAATTACAAAAACAAAACACAATGACAGTGAAATAGAGAGCAATTCTTAAATAATTCATTCAGGGCTTGTGATGCAACCTGCATTTACCTCATCTACACCCAGAGCTGTGTGAGACATAAGGCTGTACACTTCGGGCTGATAACATTGGTGAGGTTCGATGAGCAAATGCAGACCATTTGAAGTCATACTCCATGGTACCAATTCCAAGGGTCCCAAATCTCCAGGTTTAAGCGATTCTTCCTTCAGCTAAAACATGCATGGGAAACCCAGAGTATGGTACACCGTGTGACCGGGAAACGTTTTCAAATGCATCTCAGTTTTCGTCCCCTTTTACTCGGGTTCACAATTCCGGACCCTTTACTAACACTCTCCCCACTTGGAGAGTCAGTGCCTTTAACCTCCTGTTTGCGACAGTTTGCAATTTCTGCGCAAGATGAATACGAATAGGGAGAACCAATGAGAAACTAGCTGTAGGTGTCTGCACGGGCAAATTTAATGCTCATTTCCACCAGGAAGAGGAATTAACCAAAGGCTCAGCATGCCGTGCCGGAACCAGATTAGGGCCTGAAGCAATCCTGCGGGTTTGCGGCCAGCTCACAAGAAAGCGATTTGAAGAAAGGAGCTCAGGGGCACTGTAATTCACAAACCTGCAGAGTTATAAATGACAGCTATCGTCCAAAAATATATTGAAGGAAGGCTGCGAAGAGGACTTGAACGCAGGGCAGAATTGAGGAAAACGATTTCAGGGGGTACACTGCAATTGCATTGAAAGCATAGGAAAAGAGGCAGAACGTCGACAATGATGCACTTGGCCAAAAAGTGCGTATGCGTTTTTTCCTGAATGTATTCAGGAAAAAACGCATACGCACTTTTTGGCCAACCAAGCAAGCATGTTAAAGAAATCTGCACTACAATGAAGTCTCACTGCCCCCCGGTCAAAAGGGCCATCTGAAAAAAGTGTAAAATCCAGAAATACAGGACAGGCCATGGAGAACAGGGAGCCTTGTTATGCTGACGGGCGGGATGTAAATTGCCAACAGCCACTCTGGAGAACTGTATGGTGTTTACTGAAACTTGTAGGAAACAAAGCAACACAGCCTATGGCACTTCCACTTATATTCCTGTAGCTTAGGGACATTAAAATCAAAAACACACATCCACCCCAATGTTTGGGACGGCTCTGTTTACAAGAACCTCGTCTACGGTACAAGTTAAATATCCCAGAAAGCGAAAAATGGATAAAGAATTTGTGGTATGTACGTACAATGTAATATCACTCAGCAATCAAATCTATGTCATCAGGCCCGTAGCGGCATAATGAGTGGATTCAGGTACGATGATTCTAAGTGAAATAAGTCACACAGAAAAAGAAACATCATAAGATATCACTAATACACGGAATGTAAACTTGGCTACACATGAACTGAATTACAAAACAGAACAGGGCCTTAAATTTAGAAAAACAACTTATGCTTGCTTATGGGGAAAGATGAGTTGGCGTACTGCATAGTACCAGAGATTGAAATTAACACAGATACCATTCCATAAGCCAAATATGTAATAGACAAGACCTACTCCTTGCTAAACGAAATGGACTCAACACCCCATATTCAACGCCTGGGAATATACCTGACTAGTAAGAATCTTCAAACCCATGGATTTATATGTCTCAATAAGGAAATCAAGTGTGTATACAGCGGCATGAATGCAGCAGAGAAAATCCGATAAATCCCATTATCAAATGAATTACAAAAACAAAACACAAGGACAGTGAAATAGAGAGCAATTCTTAAATAATTCATTCAGGGCTTGTGATGCAACCTGGATTTACCACATGTACACCCAGAGCTGAGTGAGACATAAGGTTGGGCACTTCGGGCTGATAGCATTGGTGAGGTTCGATGAGCAAATGCAGACCCTTTGAAGTCATACTGCATGGTACCCATTCCTTGGGTCTCAACTCTCCAGGTTTAAAGGATTCTTCCTTCAGCTAAAACATGCATGGGGAACCCACAGTATGGTGCACCATGTGACCGGCAAACGTTTTCAAATTCATCTCAGTTTTCGTCCCCTTTTACTCGCGTTCACCATTCCAGACCCTTTACTAACACTCTCCCCACTTGGAGAGTCAGTGCCTTTAACCTCCTGTTTGGCACAGTTTGCAATTTCTGCGCAAGATGAACAGGAATAGGGAGAACCATTGAGAGACTAGCTGTAGGTGTCTGCACAGGCAAATTTAACGCTCATTTCCCACCAGGAAGAGGAATTAACCAAAGGCTCAGCATGCCCTGCCCGAACCAGATTAGGGCCTGAAGCAATCTTGCGGGTTTGCGGTCAGCTCACAAGATAGCGAGTTGAAGAAAGGAGCTCAGGGGCACTGTAACTCACAAACCTGCACAGTTATAAATGACAGCTATCGTCCAAAAATATATTGAAGGAAGGATGCAAAGAGAACTTGTAAGCGTGGCAGAATTGCAGGAAAACGACTTCAGGGGGTACACGGGAATTGCATTTAAAGCATAGGAAAAGAGGCAGAACGTCGACAATGATGCACTTGGCCAAAAAGTGCATATGCGTTTTTTCCTGAATATATTCAGGAAAAAAGGCATACGCCCTTTTTGGCCAACTAAGCAAGCATGTAAAGGAAATCTGCACTACAAGGGAAGTCTCACTGCCCCCCAGTCAACAGGGCCATCTGGAAAAAGTGTAAAATCCAGAAAGGCAGGACAGGCCATGGAGAACATGGAGCCTTGTTATGCTGATGGGCAGGATGTAAATTGCCAACAGCCACACTGGAGAAGTGTATGGTGTTTCCTGAAACACGTAGGAAACAAATCAACACAGCCTATGGCACTTCCACTTATGGTCCAGTAGCTTAGGCACATTAAAATCAAAAACACACATCCACCCCAAAATTTGGGATGGCTCTCTTTACAAAAACCTCATCTACGGTACAAGTTAAATATCCCAGAAAGCGAAAAATGGATTAAGAAATTGTGGTACGTACATACAATGGAATATCACTCACCAATGAAATCTATGTCATCTGGCCCGTCGTGGCATAATGAGTGGATTCAGGTACGATGATTCTAAGTGAAATAAGTCACACAGAAAATGAAACATCATAAGATATCACTAATACACCGAATGTAATCTTGGCTACACATGAACTGAATTACAAAACAGAACAGGGTCTCAAATTTAGAAAAGCAACTTATGTTTGCTTAAGGGGAAAGGTGAGTTGGGGTGCTGCATAAAACCAGAGATAGAAATGAGCACAGATACCAGTCCATACGTCAAATATGTAAGTCAAGACCTAACCCTTGCTCAACGAAATGGGCTAAACACCCTATATTCAATGCCTAGGAATACACCTGACTAGTAAGAATCTTCAAACCCATGGATTTATATGTCTCCATAAGAGAATCAAGCGTTTGTACAGCTGCATGAAGGCAGCAGAGAAAATCCGAAAAATCCTAATATGAAAATGAATTACAAAAACAAAACACAATGACAGTGAAATAGAGAGCAATTCTTATATAATTCATTCAGGGCTTGTGATGCAACCTGGATTTACCACATCTACACCCAGAGCTGAGTGAGACATAAGGTTGTACACTTCGGGCTGATAACATTGGTGAGGTTCGATGAGCAAATGCAGACCATTTGAAGTCATACTGCATGGTACCCATTCCATTGTTCCCAACTCTCCAGGTTTAAGCGATTCTTCCTTCAGCTAAAGCATGCATGGGAAACCCACAGTATGGTGCACCGTGTGACTGGGAAACGTTTTCAAATGCATCTCAGTTTTCGTCCCCTTTTACTCGGGTTCACAATTCCAGACCCTTTACTAACACTCTCCCCACTTGGAGAGTCAGTGCCTTTAACCTGCTGTTTGGCACAGTTTGCAATTTCTACGCAAGATGAACAGGAATAGGGAGAACCAATGAGAGACTAGCTGTAGGTGTCTGCACGGGCAAATTTCATGCTCATTTCCCACCAGGAAGAGGAATTAACCAAAGGCTCAGCATGCCGTGCTGGAACCAGATTAGGGCCTGAAGCAATCCTGCGGGTTTGCGGCCAGCTCACAAGAAAGCGATTTGAAGAAAGTAGGTCAGGGGCACTGTAATTCACAAAACTGCAGAGTTATAAATGACAGCTATCGTCCAAAAACATATTGAAGGAAGTCTGCGAAGAGGACTTGAAAGCGGGGCAGAATTGCAGGAAAACGATTTCAGGGGGTAGACTGGAATTGCATTTAAAGCATAGGAAAAGAGGCAGAACGTCAACAATGATGCACTCGGCTAAAAAGGGCGTATGAGTTTTTTCCTAAATATATTCAGGAAAAAACGCATACACCCTTTTTGGCCAACCAAGCAAGCATGTTAAAGAAATCTGCACTACAATGAAGTCTCACTGCCCCCCGGTCAAAAGGGCAATCTGAAAAAAGTTTAAAATCCAGAAATGCAGCACAGGCCATGGAGAACAGGGAGCCTTGTTATGCTGATGGGTGGGATGTAAATTGCCAACAGCCACTCTGGAGAAGTGTATGGTGTTTCCTGAAACACCTAAAAAACAAAGCAACGGAGCCTACGGCTCTTCCACTTATGGTCCTATAGCTTAGGGAAATTAAAATCAAAAACACACAGCCAACCTAAATTTCAGACGGATCTGTTTACAAGAACCTCGTCTACGGTACAAGTTAAATATCCCAGAAAGCAAAAAATGGATAAAGAAGTTGTGGTACGTACGTACAATGGAATATCACTCACCAATGAAATCTATGTCATCTGGCCCAACGTGGCACAATGAGTGGATTCAGGTACAATGATTCTAAGTGAAATAAGTCACACAGAAAATGAAATATCATATGATATCACTAATACACAGAATGTAATCTTGGCTACACATGAACTGAATTACAAAACAGAACAGGGTCTCAAATTTAGAAAACCAACTTATGTTTGCTTAAGGGGAAAGGTGAGTTGCGGTGCTGCATAAAACCAGAGATAGATATTAGCACAGATACCATTCCATAAGTTAAATATGTAATACTCCAGACCTACCCCTTTCTCAACGAAATGGGATAAACACCCTATATTCAATGACTAGGAATACACCTGACTAGTAAGAATCTTCAAACCCATGGATTTATATGTCTCCATAAGAGAATCAAGCGTGTGTACAGCTTCATGAATGCAGCAGAGAAAATCCGATAAATCCAATTATCAAAATGAATTACAAAAACAAACACAATGACACTGAAATAGAGAGCAATTCGTAAATAATTCATTCAGGGCTTGTGATGCAACCTGGATTTACCTCATCTACACCCAGAGCTGAGTGCGATATAAGGTTGGACACTTCGGGCTGATAGCATTGGTGAGGTTCAATGAGCAAATGCAGACCATTTGAAGTCATCCTGCATGGTACCCATTCCATGGGTCCCAACTCTCCAGGTTTAAGCGATGCTTCCTTCAGCTAAAACATGCATGGGAAACCCACAGTATGGTGCACCGTGTCACCGGGAAACGTTTTCAAATGCATCTCAGTTTTCGTCCCCTTTTACTCGGGTTCACAATTCCAGACCCTTTACTAACACTCTCCCCGCTTGGAGAGTCAGTGCCTTTAACCTCCTGTTTGGCACAGTTTGCAATTTCTGCGCAAGATGAACAGGAATAGGGAGAACCAATGAGAGACTAGCTGTAGGTGTCTGCACGGGCAAATTTAATGCTCATTTCCAACCCGGAAGAGGAATTAACCAAAATCTCAGCATGCCTTGCCTGAACCAGATTAGGGCCTGAAGCAATCATGCGGGTTTGCGGCCAGCTCACAAGAAAACGATTTGAAGAAAGGAGCTCAGGGGCACTGTAATTCTCAAACCTGCAAAGTTATAAATGACAGCTATTGTCCAAAAATATATTGAAGGAGGGCTGCGAAGAGGACTTGAAATCGGGGCAGAATTGCAGGAAAGCGGTTTCAGGGAGTAGAGTGGAATTGCATTTAAAGCATAGGAAAAGAGGCAGAACGTCGACAATGATGCACGTGGCCAAAAAGGGCATATGCGTTTTTTCCTGAATATATTCAGGAAAAAACGCATATGCCCTTTTTGGCCAACCAAGCAAGCATGTTAGAGAAATCTGCACTACAATGAAGTCTCATTGCCCCCCGGTCAAAAGGGTCATCTGAAAAAAGTGTAAAATCCAGAAATGCAGCACAGGCCATGGAGAACAGGGAGCCATGTTATGCTGATGGGTAAGATGTAAATTGCCAACAGGCACTCTGGAGAAGTGTATGGTGTTTCCTGAAACACATAAAAAACAAAGCAACGGAGCCTACGGCACTTCCACTTATGGTCCTATAGCTTAGGGAAATTAAAATCAAAAACACACAGCTGCCCCAAAGTTTCAGACGGCTCTGTTTACAAGAACATCTTCTACGGTACAAGTTAAATATCCCAGAAAGCGAAAAATGGATAAAGAAGTTGTGGTACGTACATACAATGGAATATCACTCACCAATGCAATCTATAACATCAGGCCCGTCGTGGCATAATGATTGAATTCTGGTACAATGATTCTAAGTGAAATAAGTCACACATAAAATGAAATATCATAAGATATCACTAATACACGGAATGTAATCTTGGCTACACATGAACTGAATTACAAAACAGAACAGGGTCTCAAATTTAGAAAACCAACTTATGTTTGCTTAAGGGGAAAGTTGAGTTGGGTGCTGCATAAAACCAGAGATAGAAATTAGCACAGATACCATTCCATAAGTCAAATATGTAATAGTCAAGACCTACCACTTGCTCAACGAAATGGGCTAAACACCCTATATTCAACGCCTAGGAATACACCTGACTAGTAAGAATCTTCAAACCCATGGATTTATATGTCTCCATAAGAGAATCAAGCGTGTGTACAGCTGCATGAAGGCAGCAGGGAAAATCCGATAAATCCTATTATCAAAATGAATTACAAAAACAAAACACAATGACAGTGAAATAGAGAGCAATTCTTAAATAATTCATTCAGGGCTTGTGATGCAACCTGGATTTACCTCATCTAAACCCAGAGCTGAGAGAGACATAAGGTTGGACACTTCGGGCTGATAGCATTGGTGAGGTTCGATGAGCAAATGCAGACCATTTGAAGTCATACTTCATGGTACCCATTCCATGGGTCCCAACTCTCCAGGTTTAAGTGATTCTTCCTTCAGCTAAAGCATGCATGGGAAACCCACAGTATGGTGCACCGTGTGACCGGGAAACGTTTTCAAATGCATCTCAGTTTTGTCCCCTTTTACTCGGGTTCACAATTCCAGACCCTTTACTAACACTCTCCCCACTCGGAGAGTCAGTGCCTTTAACCTCCTGTTTGGCACAGTTTGCAATTTCTGCGCAAGATGAACAGGAATAGGGAGAACCAATGAGAGACTAGCTGTAGGTGTCTGCACGGGCAAATTTCATGCTCATTTCCCACCAGGAAGAGGAATTAACCAAAGGCTCAGCATGCCGTGCCTGAAACAGATTAGGGCCTGAAGCAATCCTGCGGGTTTGCGGCCAGCTCACAAGAAGCGTGTGGAAGAAGGGAGCTCAGGGGCACTGTAACTCACAAACCTGCAGAGTTATGAATGACAGCTATCGTCCAAAATTATATTGAAGTAAGCCTGCGAAGAGGACTGCAAAGCAGGGCAGAATTTCAGGAAAATGATTTCAGGGGATCGACTGGAATTGCACTTAAACCATAGGAAAAGAGGCAGAATGTCAACAATGATGCACTTGGCCAAAAAGGTCATATGGGTTTTATCCTGAATATATTCAGGAAAAAACGCATACGACCTTTTTGCCCAACCAAGCTAGTGTGTAAAGGAAATCTCCACTACAATGAAGTTTCACCGCCCCCCGGTCAAAAAGGGCCATCTGAAAAAAGTGTAAAATCCAGAAAGGCAGATCAGGCCATGGAGAACAGTAAGCCTTGTTATGCTGTTGGGCGGGATGTAAATTGCCAACAGCCACTATGGAGAAGTGTATTGTGCTTCCTGAAACACGTAGGAAACAAAGCAACACAGCCTATAGCAATTCCACTTATGGTCCTATAGCTTAGGGATATTAAAATCAAAATCAGGCAACCCCATAAAGTTTGGGACGGCTCCGTTTACAAAAAACTCCTCTATGGTACAAGTTAAATATCCCAGAAACCGAAAAATGGATAAAGAAGTTGTGGTACGTATGTACAACGGAATATCACGCAGCAATGAAATCTATGTCATCAGGCCCAGAGCGGCATAATGAATGGATACAGGTACCATGATTCTACGTGAAATAAGTCACACAGAAAAAGAAATATCATAAGATATCACTAATACATGGAATGTAAACTTGGCTACAGATGAACTGAACTACAAAACAGAACAGGGTCTCAAATTTAGAAAACCAACTTATGCTTGCTTATGTGGAAAGGTGAGTTGCGGGGCTGCATAAAACCAGAGATTTTAATTAGCACAGATACCGTTCCATAAGCCAAATATGTAAGAGACAAGACCTACTTCTTGCTCAACGAAATGGGCTCAACACCACATATTCTACCCTTAGGAATATACGTGATTAGTAAGAATGTTAAAACCCATGGATTTATATATCTCCGTAAGAGAATCGAGCGTGTGTACAGTGGCCTAAATGCAGCAATGAAAATCCGATACACCCCGTTATAAAAAAAATTTCAAAAACAAAACACAATGACAGTGAAATAGAGAGCAATTCTTAAATAATTCATTCAGAGCTTGTGATGCAACCTGGATTTACCACATCTACACCCAGAGCTCGGTGAGACATAAGTTTCGACACTTCTGGCTGATAGCATTGGTGAGGTTCGGTTAGCAAATGCAGACCCTTTGAAGTCATACTGCTTGGTACCCATTCCAAGGGTCCCAACTCTCTAGGTTTAAGAAATTCTTCCTTCAGCTAAAACACGCATGGGAAACCCAGACTATGGTACACTGTGTGATTGGGAAATGTTTTCAAATGCATCTCAGTTTTTGTCCCCTGGTACTCGGGTTCACCATTCCAGACCCTTCACTAACACTCTCCCCACGCGGAGAGTCAGTGCCTTTAACCTCCTGTTTGGCACAGTTTGCAATTTCTGCGCAAGATGAACAGGAATAGGGAGAACCAATGAGAGACTAGCTGTAAGTGTCTGTACGGGCAAATGTATCGCTCACTGCCCACCAGGAAGAGGAATTAACCAAAGGCTCAGTGTGCCCTACCAGAAACAGATTAGGGACTGAAACAATCCTGTGGTTTTGCAGCCAGCTCAGAAGAATGCGAGTTAAAGAAAGGAGCTAAGGGACACTGTAATTCACAAACCTGCAGAGTTATGAATGACAGCTATCGTCCAAAAATATATTGAAGTAAGTCTGCGAAGAGGACTAGAAAGCGGGGCAGAATTCTCGGAAAACGATTTCAGGGGTAGACTGGAATTGCACTTAAAGCACAGGAAAAGAGGCAGAATGTTGACAATGATGCACTTGGCCAAAATGGGCGTATGCGTTTTTTCCTTAATATATTCAGGAAAAAACGCATACGCACTTTTTGGCCAACCAAGCAAGCGTGTACAGGAAATCTGCACTACAATGAAGTCTCACTGTGCCCCAATCAAAAGGGCCATCTGAAAAAAGTGTAAAATCCAGAAAGACAGGACAGGCCATGGAGAACAGGGAGCCTTATAATATTGATTTACGGGATGTAAATTGCCAACAGCCACTCTGGAGAAGTGTATGGTGTTTCCTGAAACACGTAGGAAACAAAGCAACACAGCCTATGGCACTTCCACTTATGGTCCTATAGCTTTGGGAAATTAAAATCAAAAACACACAGCCACCCCAAAGTTTGGGACGGCTCTGTTTACAAGAACCTCATCTACGGTACGAGTTAAATATCCCAGAAAGTGAAAAATGGATAAAGAAGTTCTGGTACATACGTACAATGGAATATCACTCAACAATTATATCTGTGTCATCAGGCACATAGCGGCATAATGAGAGTATTCAGGTACGATGATTCTACGTGAAATAAGTCACACGGAAAAAGAAACATCATAAGATATCACTAATACACGGAATGTAAACTTGCCTACACATGAACTGAATTACAAAACAGAACAGGGTCTCAAATTTAGAAAACCAACTTATGCTTGCTTATGGGGAAAGGTGAGTTGGGGTGCTGCATAAAACCAGAGATTGAAATTAGCACAGATACCGTTCCATAAGCCAAATAAGTAATAGACCAGACCTACACCTTGCTCAACGAAATGGACTCAACACCCCATGTTCAAGGCCTAGGAATATACCTGACTAGTAAGAATCTTAAAACCCACGGATTTATATGTCTCCGTAAGAGAAACATGCGTGTGTACAGCGGCATAAAGGTAGCAGTGAAAACCCGATAAATCCCATTATCAAAACAATTTTCAAATACAAAACACAATGACAGTAAAATAGAGAGCAATTCTTAAATAATTCATTCAGGGCTTGTGATGCAACCTGGATTTACCACATCTACACCCAGAGCTGGGTGAGACATAAGGCTGGACACTTTGGGCTGATAGCATTGGTGAGGTTCAGTGAGCAAATGCAGACCCTTTGAAGTCATACTGCATGGAACCCTTTCCATGGGTCCCAACTCTCCAGGTTTAAGGGATTCTTCCTTCAGCTAAAACATGCATGGGAAACCCAGAGTATGGTCCACCGTGTGATTGGGAAACGTTTTCAAATGCATCTCAGTTTTCGTTCCCTGGTACTCTGGTTCACCATTCCAGACGCTTTACTAACACTCTCCTCACTTGGAGAGTCAGTGCCTTTAAGCTCCTGTTTGGCACAGTTTGCAATTTCTGCGCAAGGTGAACAGGAATAGGGAGAACCAATGAGAGACTAGCTGTAGGTGTCTGCACGGGCAAATGTAATGCTCATTTCCCACCAGGAAGAGGAATTAACCAATGGCTCAGCGTGCCCTGCCAGAAAGAGGTTAGGGCCTAAAGCAATCCTGCGGTTTTGCTGCCAGCTCACAAGAAAACGAGTTGAAGAAATGAGCTCAGGGGCACTGTAATTCACAAACCTGCAGTGTTATGAATGACAGCTTTCGTCCAAAAATATATTGAAGTAAGTCTGCGAAGCGGACTTGAAAGAGGGGCAGAATTTCAGGAAAACGGTTTCAGGGGGTAGACTGGAACTACACTTAAAGCATAGGAAAAGAGGCAGAATGTCGACAATGATGCACTTGGCCAAAAAGTGCATATGCATTTTTTCCTGAATATATTCAGGAAAAAACGCATACGCCCTTTTTGGCCAATTAAGCAAGCGTGTAAAGGAAATCTGCACTACAAGGGAAGTCTCACTGCCCACCAGTCAACAGGGCCATCTGAAAAAAGTGTAAAATCCAGAAAGGCAGGACAGGCCATGGAGAACATGGAGCCTTGTTATGCTGATGGGCGGGATATAAATTGCCAACAGCCACACTGGAGAAGTGTATGGTGTTTCCTGAAACACGTAGGAAACAAAGGAACACAGCCTATGGCACTTCCACTTATATTCCTGTAGCTTAGGGACATTAAAATCAAAAACACACATCCACCCCAAAATTTGGGATGGCTCTGTTTACAAAAACCTCATTTACGGTACAAGTTAAATATCCCAGAAAGCGAAAAATGGATTAAGAAGTTGTGGTACATACGTACAATGAAATATCACTCAGCAATGAAATCTATGTCATCAGGCCCGTAGCGGCATAATGAGTGGATTCAGGTACGATGATTCTACGTGAAATAAGTCTCACAGAAAAAGAAACATCATAAGATATCACTAATACACGGAATGTAAACTTGGCTACAGATGAACTGAACTACAAAACAGAACAGGGTCTCAAATTTAGAAAACCAACTTATGCTTGCTTATGTGGAAAGGTGAGTTGCGGGGCTGCATAAAACCAGAGATTTTAATTAGCACAGATACCGTTCCATAAGCCAAATATGTAAGAGACAAGACCTACTTCTTGCTCAACGAAATGGGCTCAACACCACATATTCTACCCTTAGGAATATACGTGATTAGTAAGAATGTTAAAACCCATGGATTTATATGTGTCTGTAAGAGAATCAAGCGTGTGTACAGCGGCCTAAACGCAGCAATGAAAATCCGATAAATCCCTTTATAAAAAAAATTTCAAAAACAAAACACAATGACAGTGAAATAGAGAGCAATTCTTACATAATTCATTCAGAGCTTGTGATGCAACCTGGATTTACCACATCTACACCCAGAGCTCGGTGAGACATAAGTTTCGACACTTCTGGCTGATAGCATTGGTGAGGTTCGGTTAGCAAATGCAGACCCTTTGAAGTCATACTGCTTGGTACCCATTCCAAGGGTCCCAACTCTCTAGGTTTAAGAAATTCTTCCTTCAGCTAAAACACGCATGGGAAACCCAGACTATGGTACACTGTGTGATTGGGAAATGTTTTCAAATGCATCTCACTTTTTGTCCCCTGGTACTCGGGTTCACCATTCCAGACCCTTCACTAACACACTCGACACTCGGAGAGTCAGTGCCTTTAACCTCCTGTTTGGCACAGTTTGCAATTTCTGCGCAAGATGAACAGGAATAGGGAGAACCAATGAGAGACTAGCTGTGGGAGTCTGTACGGGCAAATGTATCGCTCACTGCCCACCAGGAAGAGGAATTAATCAAAGGCTCAGCGTGCCCTGCCAGAAACAGATTAGGGACTGAAGCAATCCTGCGGTTTTGCAGCCAGCTCAGAAGAATGCGAGTTGAAGAAAGGAGCTCAGGGGCACTGTAATTCACAAACCTGCAGAGTTATGAATGACAGCTATCGTCCAAAAATATATTGAAGTAAGTCTGCGAAGAGGACTAGAAAGCGGGGCAGAATTCCAGGAAAACGATTACAGGGGGTAGACTGGAATTGCACTTAAAGCACAGGAAAAGAGACAGAATGTTGACAATGATGCACTTGGCCAAAATGGGTGTAAGCGTTTTTTCCTTAATATATTCAGGAAAAAACGCATACGCACTTTTTGGCCAACCAAGCAAGCGTGTACAGGAAATCTGCACTACAATGAAGTCTCACTGCGCCCCAGTCAAAAGGGCCATCTGAAAAAAGTGTAAAATCCAGAAAGACAGAACAGGCCATGGAGAACAGGGAGCCTTATAGTATTGATTTACGGGATGTAAATTGCCAACAGGCAATCTGGAGAAGTGTACGGTGTTTCCTGAAACACGTAGGAAACAAAGCAACACAGCCTATGGCACTTCCACTTATGGTCCTATAGCTTTGGGAAATTAAAATCAAAAACACACAGCCACCCCAAAGTTTGGGACGGCTCTGTTTACAAGAACCTCATCTACGGTACAAGTTAAATATCCCAGAAAGTGAAAAATGGATAAAGAAGTTCTGGTACATACGTACAATGGAATATCACTCAGCAATTATATCTATGTCATCAGGCATGTAGCGGCATAATGAGTGGATTGAGGTACGATGATTCTACGTGAAATAAGTCACACAGAAAAAGAAACATCATAAGATATCACTAATACATGGAATGTAAACTTGGCTACACATGAACTGAATTACAAAACAGAACAGGGTCTTAAATTTAGAAAACCAACTTATGCTTGCTTATGGGGAAAGTGAGTTGGGGTGCTCCATAAAACCAGAGATTGTATTTAGCACAGATACCGTTGCATAAGCCAAATATGTAATAGACAAGTCCTACTCCTTGCTCAACGAAATGGACTCAACACCCCATATTCAAAGCCTAGGATTATACCTGACTAGTAAGAATCTTAAAACCCATGGATTTATATGTCTCCATAAGAGAATCAATCGTGTGTACAGCGGCATAAACGCATCAGTGAAAGTCCGATAAATCCCATTATCAAAATAATTTTCAAATACAAAATACAATGACATTGAAATAGAGAGCAATTCTTAAATAATTCATTCAGGGCTTGTGATGCAACCTGGATTTACCACATCTACAGCCAGAGCTGGGGGAGACATAAGGCTGGACACTTTGGGCTGATAGCATTAGTGAGGTTCGATAAGCAAATGCAGACCCTTTGAAGGCATACTGCATGGTACCCATTCCATGGGTCCCAACTCTCCAGGTTTAAGGGATTCTTCCTTCAGCTAAAACATGCATGGGAAACCCAGAGTATGGTCCACCGAGTGATTGGGAACCGTTTTCAAATGCATCTCAATTTTCGTTCACTGGTACTCGGGTTCAACATTACACACGCTTTACTAACACTCTCCCCACTTGGAGAGTCAGTGCCTTTAACCTCCTGTTTGGCACAGTTTGCAATTTTTGCGCAAGGTGAACAGGAATAGGGAGAACCAATGAGAGACTAGCTGTAGGTGTATGCACGGGCAAATGTAACGCTCATTTCCCACCAGGAAGAGGAATTAAACAAAGGCTCAGCGTGCCCTGCCAGAAAGAGATTAGGGCCAAAAACAATCCTGCGGTTTTTCTGCCAGCTCACAAGAAAGCGAGTTGAAGAAAGGAGCTCAGGGGCACTGTAATTCACAAAACTACAGAGTTATGAATGACAGCTATCGTCCAAAAATATATTGAAGTAAGTCCCCGAAGCGGACTTGAAAGAGGGGCAGAATTTCAGGAAAACGGTTTCAGGGGGTAGACTGGAATTACACTTAAAGCACAGGAAAAGAGGCAGAATGTCGACAATGATGCACTTGGCCAAAAAGGGCATATGCGTTTTTTCCTGAATATATTCAGGAAAAAACACATATACCCTTTTTGGCCAACTAAGCAAGCGTGTAAAGGAAATCTGCACTACAAGGGAAGTCTCACTGCCGCCCAGTCAACAGCGCCATGTGAAAAAAGTGTAAAATCCAGAAAGGCAGGACAGGCCTTGGAGAAAAGGGAGCCTTGTTATGCTGATTGGCGGGATGTAAATTGCCACAGCCACTCTGGAGAAGTGTATGGTGTTTCCTGGAACACCTAAAAAACAAAGCAACGGAGCCTACGGCACTTCCACTTATGGTCCTATAGCTTACGGAAATTAAAATCAAAAACACACAGCCACCCCAAAATTTCGGACGGCTCTGTTTACAAGAACCTCGTCTACGGTACAAGTTAAATATCCAGGAATGTGAAAAATGGATAAAGAAATTGTGGTACGTACGTACAATGGAATATCACTCAGCAATGTAATCTATGTCATCAGGCCCGTCGCGGCATAATGAGTGGATTCAGGTACGATGATTCTAAGTGAAATAAGTCACACAGAAAATGAAACACCATAAGATATCACTAATACACGGAATGTAATCTTGGCTACACATGAACTGAATTACAAAACAGTACAGGGTCTCAAATGTAGAAAACCAACTTATGTTTGCTTAAGGGGAAAGGTGAATCAGGGTGCTGCATAAAACCAGAGTTAGAAATTAGCACAGATACCATTCCATACGTCAAATACGTAATAGTCAAGACCTACCCCTTGCTCAACGAAATGGGCTAAACACCCTATATTCAACGCCTAGGAATACACCTGACTAGTAAGAAACTTCAAACCCATGGATTTATATGTCTCCATAAGAGAATCAAGCGTGTGTACAGCTGCATGAAGGCAGCAGAGAAAATCCGATAAATCCTATTATCAAAATGAATTACAAAAACAAAACACAATGGCAGTGAAATAGAGAGCAATTCTTAAATAATTCATTCAGGGCTTGTGATGTAACCTGGATTTACCTCATCTAAACCCAGAGCTGAGTGAGACATAAGGTTGGACACTTCGGGCTGATAGCATTGGTAAGGTTCGATGAGCAAATGCACACCACTTGAAGTCATACTGCATGGTACCCATTCCATGGGTCCCAACTGTCCAGGTTTAAGTGATTCTTCCTTCAGCTAAAGCATGCATGGGAAACCCACAGTATGGTGCACCGTGTGACCGGGAAACGTTTTCAAATTCATCTCAGTTTTGTCCCATTTTACTGGGGTTCACAATTCCAGACCCTTTACTAACACTCTCCCCACTTGGAGAGTCAGTGCCTTTAACTTCCTGTTTGGCACAGTTTTCAATTTCTGCGCAAGATGAACAGGAATAGGGAGAACAAATGAGAGACTAGCTGTAGGTGTCTGCACGGGCAAATTTAACGCTCATTTCCCACCAGGAAGAGGAATTCACCAAAGGCTCAGCATGCTGTGCCGGAACAAGATTAGGGCCTGAAGCAATCCTGCGGGTTTGCGGCCAGCTCACAAGAAAGCGATTTGAAGAAAGGAGCTCAGGGGCACTGTAATTCACAAACCTGCAGAGTTATAAATGACAGCTATCGTACAAAACTATATTGAAGGAAGGCTGCGAAGAGGACTTGAAATCGGGGCAGAATTGCAGGAAAACGATTTCAGGGGGTAGACTGGAATTGCATTAAAAGCATAGGAAAAGAGGCAGAACGTCGACAATAATGCACTTGGCCAAAAAGTGCGTATGCGTTTTTTCCTGAATATATTCAGGAAAAAACGCATACGGCCTTTTTGGCCAACCAAGCAAGCATGTTAAAGGAATCTGCACTACAATGAAGTCTCACTGCCCCACGGTCAAAAGGGCCATCTGAAAAAAGTGTAAAATCCAGAAATGCAGCACAGGCAATGGAGAACAGGGAGCCTTGTTATGCTGATGGGTGGGATGTAAATTGCCAAGAGCCACTCTGGAGAAGTGTATGGTGTTTCCTGAAACACCTAAAAAACAAAGCAACGGAGCCTACGGCACTTCCACTTATGGTCCGATAGATTAGGGAAATTAAAATCAAAAACACACAGCCACCCCAAAATTTCAGACGGCTCTGTTTACAAGAACCTGGTCTACGGTACAAGTAAAATATCCCAGAATGCGAAAAATGGATAAAGAAGTTGTGGTACGTACGTACAATGGAATATCACTCACCAATGAAATCTATGTCATCTGGCCCGTCCTGGCATAATGAGTGGATTCAGGTACGATGATTCTAAGTGAAATAAGTCACACAGAAAATGAAACATCATAAGATATCACTAATACACCGAATGTAATCTTGGCTACACATGAACTGAATTACAAAACAGAACAGGGTCTCAAATTTAGAAAACCAACTTATGTTTGCTTAAGGGGAAAGGTGAGTCGGGGTGCTGCATAAAACCAGAGTTAGAAATTAGCACAGATACCATTCCATACGTCAAATACGTAATAGTCAAGACCTACCCCTTGCTCAACGAAATGGGCTAAACACCCTATATTCAACGCCTAGGAATACACCTGACTAGTAAGAATCTTCAAACCCATGGATTTATATGTCTCCATAAGAGAATCAAGCGTGTGTACAGCTGCATGAAGGCAGCAGAGAAAATCCGATAAATCCTATTATCAAAATGAATTACAAAAACAAAACACAATGACAGTGAAATAGAGAGCAATTCTTAAATAATTCATTCAGGGCTTGTGATGCAACCTGCATTTACCTCATCTAAACCCAGAGCTGAGTGAGACATAAGGTTGGACACTTCGGGCTGATAGCATTGGTGAGGTTCGATGAGCAAATGCAGACCATTTGAAGTCATACTGCATGGTACCCATTCCATGGGTCCCAACTCTCCAGGTTTAAGCGATTCTTCCTTCAGCTAAAACATGCATGGGAAACCGACAGTATGGTGCACCGTGTGACCGGGAAACGTTTTCAAATGCATCTCAGTTTTCGCCCCTTTTACTCGGGTTCACCATTCCAGACCCTTTACTAACACTCTCCCCACTTGGAGAGTCAGTGCCTTTAACCTCCTGTTTGGGACAGTTTGCAATTTCTGAGCAAGATGAACAGGAATAGGGAGAACCAATGAGAAACTAGCTGTAGGTGTCTGCACGGGCAAATTTAATGCTCATTTCCACCAGGAAGAGGAATTAACCAAAGGCTCAGCATGCCGTGCCGGAACCAGATTAGGGCCTGAAGCAATCCTGCGGGTTTGCGGCCAGCTCACAAGAAAGCGATTTGAAGAAAGGAGCTCAGGGGCACTGTAACTCACAAACCTGCACAGTTATAAATGACAGCTGTCGTCCAATAATATATTGAAGGAAGGCTGCGAAGAGGACTTGAAAGCGGGGCAGAATTGCAGGAAAACGATTTCAGGGTGCAGACTGGAATTGCATTTAAAGCATAGGAAAAGAGGCAGAACGTCGACAATGATGCACTTGACCAAAAAGGGCGTATGCGTTTTTTCCGGAAAATATTCAGGAAAAAACGCATACGCCCTTTTGGCAAACCAAGCAAGCAGGTTAAAAAATCTGCACTACAATGAAGTCTCACTGCCCCCCGGTCAAAAGGGCCATCTGAAAAAAGTGTAAAATCCAGAAATGCAGCACAGACCATGGAGAACAGGGAGCCTTGTTATGCTGATGGGTGGGATGTAAATTGCCAAGAGCCACTCTGAAGAAGTGTATGCTGTTTCCTGAAACACCTAAAAAACAAAGCAACGGAGCCTACGGCACTTCCACTTATGGTCCTATAGCTTAGGGAAATTAAAATCAAAAACACACAGCCACCCCAAAGTTTCAGAGGGCTCTGTTTACAAGAACCTCGTCTACGGTACAAGTTAAATATCCCAGAAAGCAGAAAATGGATAAAGAAATTGTGGTACGTACGTACAATGGAATATCACTCACCAATGAAATCTATGTCATCTGGCCCGTCGTGGCATAATGAGTGGATTCAGGTACGATGATGCTAAGTGAAATAAGTCACACAGGAAATGAAATATCATATCACTAATACACGGAATGAAATCTTGGCTACACATTAACTGAATTACAAAACAGAACAGGGTCTCAAATTTAGAAAACCAACTTATGTTTGCTTAAGGGGAAAGGTGAGTTCGGTGCTGCATAAAACCAGAGATAGAAATTACAACAGATACCATTCCATAAGTTAAATATGTAATAGTCAAAACTTACCACTTGCTCAACGAAATGGGCTAAACACCCTATATTCAACGCCTAGGAATACACCTGACTAGTAAGAATCTTCAAACCCATGGATATATATGTCTCCATAAGAGAATCAAGCGTGTGTATAGCTGCAAGAAGGCAGCAGAGAAAATCCGATAAATCCCATTATCAAAATGAATAAAAAAACAAAACACAATGACAGTGAAATAGAGAGCAATGCTTAAATAATTCATTCAGGGCTTGTGATGCAACCTGGATTTACTTCATCTACTCCCAGAGCTGAGTGAGACATAAAGTTGGACACTTCGGGCTGATAGCATTGGTGAGGTTCGATGAGCAAATGCAGACCATTTGAAGTCATACTGCATGGTACCCATTCCATGGGTCCCAACTCTCCAGGTTTAAGCGATTCTTCCTTCAGCTAAAACATGCATGGGAAACCCACAGTATGGTGCACCGTGTGACCGGGAAACGTTTTCAAATGCATCTCAGTTTTTGTCCCCTTTTACTCGCGTTCACCATTCCAGACCCTTTACTAACACTCTCCCCACTTGGAGAGTCAGTGCCTTTAACCTGCTGTTTGGCACAGTTTTCAATTTCTGCGCAAGATGAACAGGAATAGGGAGAACCAATGAGAGACTAGCTGTAGGTGTCTGAACGGGCAAATTTAACGCTCATTTCCAACCAGGAATAGGAATTAACCAAACGCTCAGCATGCCGTGCCGGAACCAGATTAGGGCCTGTATCAATCCTGAGGGTTTGCGGCCAGCTCAAAAGAAAGCGATTTGAAGAAAGGAGCTCAGGGGCACTGTAATTCACAAACCTGCAGAGTTATAAATGACAGCTATCGTCCAAAAATATATTGAAGGAAGGCTGCGAAGAGGACTTGAAAGCGGGGCAGAATTGCAGGAAAACGATTTCAAGGGGTAGACTGGAATTGCATTAAAAGCATAGGAAAAGAGGCAGAACGTCGACAATGATGCACTTGGCCAAAAAGTGCGTATGCGTTTTTTCCTGAATATATTCAGGAAAAAACGCATACGGCCTTTTTGGCCAACCAAGCAAGCATGTTAAAGGAATCTGCACTACAATGAAGTCTCAGTGCCCCACGGTCAAAAGGGCCATCTGAAAAAAGTGTAAAATCCAGAAATGCAGCACAGGCAATGGAGAACAGGGAGCCTTGTTATGCTGATGGGTGGGATGTAAATTGCCAACAGCCACTCTGGAGAAGTGTATGGTGTTTCCTGAAACACCTAAAAAACAAAGCAACGGAGCCTACGGCACTTCCACTTATGGTCCTATAGCTTAGGGAAATTAAAATCAAAAACACACAGCCACCCCAAAGTTTCAGAGGGCTCTGTTTACAAGAACCTCGTCTACGGTAACAGTTAAATATCCCAGAAAGGAGAAAATGGATAAAGAAATTGTGGTACGTACGTACAATGGAATATCACTCACCAATGAAATCTATGTCATCTGGCCCGTCGTGGCATAATGAGTGGATTCAGGTACGATGATGCTAAGTGAAATAAGCCACACAGAAAATGAAATATCATATCACTAATACACGGAATGAAATCTTGGCTACACATTAACTGAATTACAAAACAGAACAGGGTCTCAAATTTAGAAAACCAACTTATGTTTGCTTAAGGGGAAACGTGAGTTGGGGTGCTGCATAAAACCAGAGATAGAAATTACAACAGATGCCATTCCATAAGTTAAATATGTAATAGTCAAGACTTACCACTTGCTCAACGAAATGGGCTAAACACCCTATATTCAACGCCTAGGAATACACCTGACTAGTAAGAATCTTCAAACCCATGGATATATATGTCTCCATAAGAGAATCAAGCGTGTGTATAGCTGCAAGAAGGCAGCAGAGAAAATCCGATAAATCCCATTATCAAAATGAATTAAAAAACAAAACACAATGACAGTGAAATAGAGAGCAATGCTTAAATAATTCATTCAGGGCTTGTGATGCAACCTGGATTTACTTCATCTACTCCCAGAGCTGAGTGAGACATAAAGTTGGACACTTCGGGCTGATAGCATTGGTGAGGTTCGATGAGCAAATGCAGACCATTTGAAGTCATACTGCATGGTACCCATTCCATGGGTCCCAACTCTCCAGGTTTAAGCGATTCTTCCTTCAGCTAAAACATGCATGGGAAACCCACAGTATGGTGCACCGCGTGACCGGGAAAAGTTTTCAAATGCATCTCAGTTTTTGTCCCCTTTTACTCGGGTTCACCATTCCAGACCCTTTACTAACACTCTCCCCACTTGGAGAGTCAGTGCCTTTAACCTGCTGTTTGGCACAGTTTTCAATTTCTGCGCAAGATGAACAGGAATAGGGAGAACCAATGAGAGACTAGCTGTAGGTGTCTGAACGGGCAAATTTAATGCTCATTTCCAACCAGGAAGAGGAATTAACCAAACGCTCAGCATGCCGTGCCGGAACCAGATTAGGGCCTGTATCAATCCTGAGGGTTTGCGGCCAGCTCAAAAGAAAGCGATTTGAAGAAAGGAGCTCAGGGACACTGTAATTCACAAACCTGCAGAGTTATAAATGACAGCTATCGTCCAAAAATATATTGAAGGAAGGCTGCGAAGAGGACTTGAAAGCGGGGCAGAATTGCAGGAAAACGATTTCAGGGGGTAGACTGGAATTGCATTAAAAGCATAGGAAAAGAGGCAGAACGTCGACAATGATGCACTTGGCCAAAAAGTGCGTATGCGTTTTTTCCTGAATATATTCAGGAAAAAACGCATACGGCCTTTTTGGCCAACCAAGCAAGCATGTTAAAGGAATCTGCACTACAATGAAGTCTCACTGCCACCCGGTCAAAAGGGCCATCTGAAAAAAGTGTAAAATCCAGAAATGCAGCACAGGCCATGGAGAACAGGGAGCCTTGTTATGCTGATGTGTGGGATGTAAAATGCCAACAGCCACTCTGGAGAAGTGTATGGTGTTTCCTGAAACCCCTAAAAAACAAAGCAACGGAGCCTACGGCACTTCCACTTATGGTCCTATAGCTTAGGGAAATTAAAATCCAAAACACACAGCCACCCCAAAGTTTCAGACGGCTCTGTTTGCAAGAAACTCGTCTACGGTACAAGTTAAATATCCCAGAATGCGAAAAATGGATAAAGAAGTTGTGGTACGTACGTACAATGGAATATCACTCACCAATGAAGTCTATGTCATCTGGCCCGTCCTGGCATAATGAGTGGATTCAGGTATGATGATTCTAAGTGAAATAAGTCACACAGAAAATGAAACATCATAAGATATCACTAATACACCAAAGTAATCTTGGCTACACATGAACTGAATTAGAAAACAGAACAGGGTCTCAAATTTAGAAAACCAACTTATGTTTGCTTAAGGGGAAAGGTGAGTTGGGGTGCCGCATAAAACCAGAGATAGAAATTAGCACAGATACCATTCCATACGTCAAATATGTAATAGTCAAGACCTACCCCTTGCTCAACGAAATGGGCTAAACACCCTATATTCAACGCCTAGGAATACACCTGACTAGTAAGAATCTTCAAATCATGGATTTATATGTCTCCATAAGAGAATCAAGCGTGTGTACAGCTGCATGAAGGCAGCAGAGAAAATCCGATAAATCCTATTATCAAAATGAATTACAAAAACAAAACACAATGACAGTGAAATAGAGAGCAATTCTTAAATAATTCATTCAGGGCTTGTGATGCAACCTGGATTTACCTCATCTAAACCCAGAGCTGAGTGAGACATAAGGTTGGACACTTCGGGCTGATAGCATTGGTGAGGTTCGATGAGCAAATGCACACCATTTGAAGTCATACAGCATGGTACCCATTCCATGGGTCCCAACTCTCCAGGTTTAAGTGATTCTTCCTTCAGCTAAAGCATGCATGGGAAACCCACAGTATGATGCACCGTGTGACCGGGAAACGTTTTCAAATGCATCTCAGTTTTTGTCCCCTTTTACTCGGGTTCACAGTTCCAGACACTTTACTAACACTCTCCCCACTTGGAGAGTCACTGCATTTAACCTGCTGTTTGGCACAGTTTGCAATTTCTGCGCAAGATGAACAGGAATAGGGAGAACCAATGAGAGACTAGCTGTAGGTGTCTGCACGGGCAAATTCAACACACATTTCTCACCAGGAAGAGGAATTAACCAAAGGCTCAGCATGCCGTGCCGGAACCAGATTAGGGCCTGAAGCAATCCTGCGGGTTTGCGGCCAGCTCACAAGAAAGCGATTTGAAGAAAGGAGCTCAGGGGCACTGTAATTCACGAACCTGCAGAGTTATAAATGACAGCTATCGTCCATAAATATATTGAAGGAAGGCTGCGAAGAGGACTTGAAAGCGGGGCAGAATTGCAGGAAAACGATTTCAAGGGGTAGACGGTAATTGCATTTAAAGCATAGGAAAAGAGGCAGAACGTCGACAATGACGCTCTTGGCCAAAAAGGGCGTATGCGTTTTTTCTGAATATATTCAGGAAAAAACGCATACGCCCTTTTTGGCCAACCAAGCAAGCATGTTAAAGAAATCTGCACTACAATGAAGTCTCACTGCCCCCCGGTCAAAAGGGCCATCTGAAAAAAGTGTAAAATCCAGAAAGGCAGCACAGGGCATGGAGAACCGGGAGCCTTGTTATGCTGATGGGCGGGATGTAAATTGCAACAGCCACTCTGGAGAAGTGTATGGTGTTTCCTGGAACACATAAAAAACAAAGCAACAGAGCCTACGGCACTTCCACTTATGGTCCTATAGCTTAGGGAAATTAAAATCAAAAACACACATCCACCCCAAAGTTTCGGTCGGCTCTGTTTACCAGAACCTCGTCTACGGTACAAGTTAAATATCCCAGAATGTGAAAAATGGATAAAGAAGTTGTGGTACTTACGTACAATGGAATATCACTGAGCAATGAAATCTATGTCATCAGGCCCGTCGCGGCATAATGAGTAGATTCAGGTACCATGATTCTAAGTGAAATAAGTCACACAGAAAATGAAACATCATAAGATATCACTAATACACGGAATATAAACTAGGCTACACATGAACTGAATTACAAAACAGAACAGGGTCTCAAATTTAGAAGACCAACTTATGCTTGCTTAAGGGGAAAGGTGAGTTGGGGTGCCGCATCAAAACAGAGATAGAAATTAGCACAGATACCTTTTCATAAGCCAAATATGTAATAGTCAAGACCTACACCTTGCTCAACGAAATGGACTAAACACCCCATATTCAACGCCTAGGAATACACCTGACTAGTAAGAATCTTCAAACCCATGGATTCATATGTCTCCGTAAGAGAATGAAGCGTGTGTACAGCGGCATGAATGCAGCAGAGAAAATCCGATAAATCCCATTATCAAAATATATTACAAAAGCAAAACACAAGGACAGTGAAATAGAGAGCAATTCTTAAATAATTCATTCAGGGTTTGTGATGCAACCTGGATTTACCACATCTACACCCAGAGCTGAGTGAGACATAAGGTTGGGCACTTCGGGCTGATAGCATTGGTGAGGTTCAGTGCGCAAATGCAGACACTTTGAAGTCATACTGCATGGTACCCATTCCAAGGGTCCCAACTCTCCAGGTTTAAAGGATTCTTCCTTCAGCTAAAACATGCATGGGAAACCCACAGTATGGTGCACCGTGTGACCGGCAAACGTTTTCAAATGCATCTCAGTTTTCCTCCCTTATTACTCGGGTTCACCATTCCAGACCCTTTACTAACCCTCTCCCTACTTGGAGAGTCAGTGCTTTAACCTCCTCTTTGGCACAGTTTGCAATTTCTGCTCAAGATGAACAGGAATAGGGAGAACCAATGAGAGACTAGCTGTAGGTGTCTGCACGGGCAAATTTAACGCTCATTTCCCGCCAGGAAGAGGAAATAACCTAAGGCTCAACATGCCGTGCTGGAAGCAGATTAGGGCCTGAAGCAATCCTGCGGGTTTGCGACCAGCTCACAAGATAGCGAGTTGAAGAAAGGAGCTCAGGGACACTGTAACTCACAAACCTGCAGAGTTATAAATGACAGCTATCGTCCAAAAATATATTGAAGGAAGGCTGCGAAGAGAACTTGTAAGCGGGGCAGAATTGCAGGAAAATGATTTCAGGGGGTAGACGGGAATTGCATTTAAAGCATAGGAAAAGAGGCAGAACGTCGACAATGATGCTCTTGGCCAAAAAGGGCGTATGCGTTTTTTCCTAAATATATTCAGGAAAAAACGCATACGCCCTTTTTGGCCAACCAAGCAAGCATTTTAAAGAAATCTGCACTACAATGAAGTCTCACTGCCCCCCGGTCAAAACGGCCATCTGAAAAAAGTGTAAAATCCAGAAAGGCAGCACAGGCCATGGAGAACAGGGAGCCTTGTTATGCTGATGGGCGGGATGTAAATTACTAACAGCCACTCTGGAGAAGTGTATGGTATTTCCTGGAACACCTAAAAAACAAAGCAACGGAGCCTACGGCAATTCCACTTATGGTCCTATAGATTAGGGAAATTGAAATCAAAAACTCACAGCCACCCCAAAGTTTCGGACGGCTCTGTTTACAAGAACCTCGTCTACGGTACAAGTTAAATATCCCAGAATGTGAAAAATTGATAAAGAAGTTGTGGTACGTACGTACAATGGAATATCACTCAGCAATGAAATCTATGTCATCAGGCCCGTCGCGGCATAATGAGTGGATTCAGGTACCATGATTCTAACTGAAATAAGTCACACAGAAAATGAAACATCATAAGATATCACTAATACACAGAATGTAAACTTGGCTACACATGAACTGAATTACAAAACAGAACAGGGCCTCAAATTTAGAAAACCAACTTATGCTTGCTTAAGGGGAAAGGTGAGTTGGGGTGCTGCATAAAACCAGAGATAGAAATTAGCACAGATACCATTCCATTCGTCAAATATGTAATAGTCAAGACCTACCCCTTGCTCAACGAAATGGACAAAACACGCCATATTCAACGCTTAGGAGTAAACCTGACTAGTAAGAATCTTCAAACCCATGGATTTATATGTCTCCATAAGAGAATGAAGCGTGTGTACAGCAGCATGAATGCAGCAGAGAAAATCCGATAAATCCCATTATCAAAATGAATTACAAAAACAAAACACAAGGACAGTGAAATAGGGAGCAATTCTTAAATAATTCATTCAGGGATTGTGATGCAACCTGGATTTTCCACATCTACATCCAGAGCTGAGTGAGACATAAGGTTGGGGACTTCGGGCTGATAGCATTGGTGAGGTTCGATGAACAAATGCAGACCCTTTGAAGGCATACTGCATGGTACGCATTCCATGGGTCCCAACTCTCTAGGTTTAAGGGATTCTTCCTTCAGCTAATACATGCATGGGAAACCCACAGTATGGTACAGCGTGTGACCGGGAAACGTTTTCAAATGCATTGCAGTTTTCGTCCCCTTTTACTCGGGTTCACAATTCCAGGTCCTTTACTAACACTCTCCCTACTTGGAGAGTCAGTGCCTTTAACCTCCTGTTGGGCACAGTTTGCAATTTCTGCTCAAGAAGAACAGGAAGAGGGAGAACCAATGAGAGATTAGCTGTAGGTGTCTGCACGGGCAAATTTAACGCTCATTCCCCACCAGGAAGGGGAAATAACCAAAGGCTCAGCATGCCCTGCCAGAACCAGATTAGGGCCTGAAGCAATCCAGCGGGTTTGCGGCCAGCTCACAAGATAGCGAGTTGAAGAAAGGAGCTCAGGGGCACTGTAACTCACAAACCTGCAGAGTTATAAATGACAGCTATCGTCCAAAAATATATTGAAGGAAGGCTGCGAAGAGAACTTGTAAGCGGGGCCGAATTGCAGAAAAACGATTTCAGGGGGTAGACGGTAATTGCATTTAAAGCATAGGAAAAGAGGCAGAACGTCGACAATGATGCTCTTGGCCAAAAAGGGCGTATGCGTTTTTTCTGAATATATTCAGGAAAAAACGCATACGCACTTTTTGGCCAACCAAGCAAGCATGTTAAAGAAATCTGCACTACAATGAAGTCTCACTGCCCCCCGGTCAAAACGGCCATCTGAAAAAAGTGTAAAATCCAGAAAGGCAGCACAGGGCATGGAGAACCGGGAGCCTTGTTATGCTGATGGGCGGGATGTAAATTGCAACAGCCACTCTGGAGAAGTGTAGGGTGTTTCCTGGAACACCTAAAAAACAAAGCAACGGAGCCTACGGCACGTCCACTTATGGTCCAATAGCTTAAGGAAATTAAAATCAAAAACACACAGCCACCCCAAAGTTTCGGTCGGCTCTGTTTACAAGAACCTCGTCTACGGTACAAGTTAAATATCCCAGAATGTGAAAAATGGATAAAGAAGTTGTGGTACGTACGTACAAAGGAATATCACTGAGCAATGAAATCTATGTCATCAGGCCCGTCGCGGCATAATGAGTGGATTCAGGTACCATGATTCGAAGTGAAATAAGTCACACAGAAAATGAAACATCATAAGATATCACTAATACACGGAATATAAACTAGGCTACACATGAACTGAATTACAAAACAGAACAGGGCCTCAAATTTAGAAAACCAACTTATGCTTGCTTAAGGGGAAAGGTGAGTTGGGGTGCCGCATCAAAACAGAGATAGAAATTAGCACAGACAACTTTTCATAAGCCAAATATGTAATAGTCAAGACCTACCCCATGCTCAACGAAATGGACTAAACACCCCATATTCAACGCCTAGGAATACACCTGACTAGTAAGAATCTTCAAACCCATGGATTTATATGTCTCCATAAGAGAATCAAGCGTGTGTACAACTGCATGAAGGCAGCAGAGAAAATCTGATAAATCCCATTATCAAAATGAATTACAAAAACAAAACACAATGACAGTGAAATAGAGAGCAATCCTTAAATAATTCATTCAGGGCTTGTGATGCAACCTGGATTTTCCTCATCTACACCCAGAGCTGAGTGAGACATACGGTTGGACACTTTTGTCTGATAGCATTGGTGAGGTTCGATGAGCAACTGCAGACCATTTGAAGTCATACTGCATGGTACCCATTCCATGGGTCCCAAATCTCCAGGTTTAAGTGACTCTTCCTTCAGCTACAACATGCATGGGAAACCCACAGTATGGTTCACCGTGTGACCGGGACACGTTTTCAAATGCATTGCAGTTTTCGTCCCCTTTTGCTCGGGTTCACAATTCCAGGCCCTTTACTAACACTCTCCCCACTTGGAGAGTCAGTGCTTTAACCTGCTGTTTGGCACAGTTTGCAATTTCTGCGCAAGATGAACAGGAATAGGGAGAACCAATGAGAGACTAGCTGTAGGTGTCTGCACGGGCAAATTTAACGCTCATTTCCAACCAGGAATAGGAATTAACCAAAGGCTCAGCATGCCGTGCCGGAACCAGATTAGGGCCTGAAGCAATCCTGCGGGTTTGCGGCCAGCTCACAAGAAAGCGATTTGAAGAAAGGAGCTCAGGGGCACTGTAATTCTCAAACCTGCAAATTTATAAATGACAGCTATTGTCCAAAAATATATTGAAGGAAGGCTGCGAAGAGGACTTGAAATCGGGGCAGAATTGCAGGAAAGCGGTTTCAGGGAGTAGAGTGGAATTGCATTTAAAGCATAGGAAAAGAGGCAGAACGTCGACAATGATGCACGTGGCCAAAAAGGGCGTATGCGTTTTTTCCTGAATATATTCAGGAAAAAACGCATACGCCCTTTTTGGCCAACCAAGCAAGCATGTTAAAGAAATCTGCACTACAATGAAGTCTCACTGCCCCCCGGTCAAAAGGGCCATCTGAAAAAAGTGTAAAATCCAGAAATGCAGTACAGGCCATGGTGAACAGGTTGCCTTGTTATGCTGATGGGTGGGATGTAAATTGCCAAGAGCCACTCTGGAGAAGTGTATGGTGTTTCCTGAAACACCTAAAAAACAAAGCAACGGAGCCTACGGCACTTCCACTTATGGCCCTATAGCCTAGGGAAATTAAAATAAAAAACACACAGCCACCCAAAGTTTCAGACGGCTCTGATTACAAGAACCTCGTTTACGGTACAAGTTAAATATCCCAGAAAGCGCAAAATGGATAAAGAAGTTGTGGTACGTACGTACAATCGAATATCACTCACCAATGAAATCTATGTCATCTGGCCCGTCGTGGCATAATGAGTGGATTCAGTTACGATGATTCTAAGTGAAATAAGTCACACAGAAAATGAAACATCATAAGATATCACTAATACACCGAATGTAATCTTGGCTACACATGAACTGAATTACAAAACAGAACAGGGTCTCAAATTTAGAAAACCAACTTATGTTTGCTTAAGGGGAAAGGTGAGTTGGGGTGCTGCATAAAACCAGAGATAGAAATTAGCACAGATACCATTCCTTACGTCAAATATGTAACAGTCAAGACCTACCCCTTGCTCAACGAAATGGGCTACACACCTTATATTCAACACCTAGCAATACACCTGACTAGAAAGAATTTTCAAACCCATGGATTTATATGTCTCCATAAGAGAATCAAGCGTGTGTACAGCTGCATGAAGGCAGCAGAGAAAATCCGATAAATCCCATTATCAAAATGAATGACAAAAACAAAACACAATGACAGTGAAATAGAGAGCAATTCTTAAATAATTCATTCAGGGCTTGTGATGCAACCTGGATTTACCTCATCTACACCCAGAGCTCTGTGAGACATAAGGTTGGACACTTCGGGCTGATAGCATTGGTAAGGTTCGATGAGGAAATGCAGATCATTTGAAGTCATACTGCATGGTACCCATTCCATGGGTCCCAACTCTCCAGGTTTAAGCGATTCTTCCTTCAGCTAAAGCATGCATGGGAAACCCACAGTATGGTGCACTGTGTGACTGGGAAACGTTTTCAAATGCATCTCAGTTTTTGTCCTCTTTTACTCGGGTTCACAATTCCAGACCCTTTACTAACACTCTCCCCACTTATAGAGTCAGTGCCTTTAACCTCCTGTTGGGCACAGTTTGCAATTTCTGCTCAAGAAGAACAGGAAGAGGGAGAACCAATGAGAGATTAGCTGTAGGTGTCTGCACGGGCAAATTTAACGCTCATTCCCCACCAGGAAGAGGAATTAACCAAAGGCTCAGCATGCCCTGCCGGAACCAGATTAGGGCCTGAAGCAATCCAGCGGGTTTGCGGCCAGCTCACAAGATAGCGAGTTGAAGAAAGGAGCTCAGGGGCACTGTAACTCACAAACCTGCAGAGTTATAAATGACAGCTATCGTCCAAAAATATATTGAAGGAAGGCTGCGAAGAGAACTTGTAAGCGGGGCAGAATTGCAGGAAAACGATTTCAGGGGGTAGACTGGAATTGCATTTAAAGCATAGGAAAAGAGGCAGAACGTCGACAATGATGCTCTTGGCCAAAAAGGGCGTATGCGTTTTTTCTGAATATATTCAGGAAAAAACGCATACGCACTTTTTGGCCAACCAAGCAAGCATGTTAAAGAAATCTGCACTACAATGAAGTCTCACTGCCCCCCGGTCAAAAGGGCCATCTGAAAAAAGTGTAAAATCCAGAAAGGCAGCACAGGGCATGGAGAACCGGGAGCCTTGTTATGCTGATGGGCGGGATGTAAATTGCCAAGAGCCACTCTGGAGAAGTGTATGGTGTTTCCTGGAACACCTAAAAAACAAAGCAACGGAGCCTACGGCACTTCCACTTATGGTCCTATAGCTTAGGGAAATTAAAATCAAAAACACACAGCCACCCCAAAGTTTCGGTCGGCTCTGTTTACAAGAACCTCGTCTACGGTACAAGTTAAATATCCCAGAATGTGAAAAATGGATAAAGAAGTTGTGGTACGTACGTACAATGGAATATCACTGAGCAATGAAATCTATGTCATCAGGCCCGTCGCGGCATAATGAGTGGATTCAGGTACCATGATTCTAAGTGAAATAAGTCACACAGAAAATCAAACATCATAAGATATCACTAATACACGGAATATAAACTAGGCTACACATGAACTGAATTACAAAACAGAACAGGGCCTCAAATTTAGAAAACCAACTTATGCTTGCTTAAGGGGAAAGGTGAGTTGGGGTGCCGCATCAAAACAGAGATAGAAATTAGCACAGATACCTTTTCATAAGCCAAATATGTAATAGTCAAGACCTACCCCTTGCTCAACGAAATGGACTAAACACCCCATATTCAACGCCTAGGAATACACCTGACTAGTAAGAATCTTCAAACCCATGGATTCATATGTCTCCGTAAGAGAATGAAGCGTGTGTACAGCGGCATGAATGCAGCAGAGAAAATCAGAAAAATCCCATTATCAAAATATATTACAAAAGCAAAACACAAGGACCGTGAAATAGAGAGCAATTCTTAAATAATTCATTCAGGGATTGTGATGCAACCTGGATTTACCACATCTACACCCAGAGCTGAGTGAGACATAAGGTTGGGCACTTCGGGCTGATAGCATTGGTGAGGTTCAGTGAGCAAATGCAGACACTTTGAAGTCATACTGCATGGTACCCATTCCAAGGGTCCCAACTCTCCAGGTTTAAGGGATTCTTCCTTCAGCTAAAGCATGCATGGAAAACCCACAGTATGGTGCACCGTGTGACCGGCAAACATTTTCAAATGCATCTCAGATTTCCTCCCCTTTTACTCGGGTTCACCATTCCAGACCGTTTACTAACACTCTCCCTACTTGGAGAGTCAGTGCTTTAACCTCCTCTTTGGCACAGTTTGCAATTTCTGCTCAAGATGAACAGGAATAGGGAGAACCAATGAGAGACTAGCTGTAGGTGTCTGCACGTGCAAATTTAACGCTCATTTCCCGCCAGGAAGAGGAAATAACCTAAGGCACAACATGCTGTGCTGGAAGCAGATTAGGGCCTCAAGCAATCCTGCGGGTTTGCGACCAGCTCACAAGATAGCGATTTGAAGAAAGGAGCTCAGGGACACTGTACCGCACAAACCTGCAGAGTTATAAATGACAGCTATCGTCCAAAAATATATTGAAGGAAGGCTGCGAAGAGAACTTGTAAGCGGGGCAGAATTGCAGGAAAATGATTTCAGGGGGTAGACGGGAATTGCATTTAAAGCATAGGAAAAGAGGCAGAACGTCGACAATGATGCTCTTGGCCAAAAAGTGCGTATGCGTTTTTTCCTGAATATATTCAGGAAAAAACGCATACGCCCTTTTTGGCCAACCAAGCAAGCATTTTAAAGAAATCTGCACTACAATGAAGTCTCACTGCCCCCCGGTCAAAAGGGCCATCTGAAAAAAGTGTAAAATCCAGAAAGGCAGCACAGGCCATGGAGAACAGGGAGCCTTGTTATGCTGATGGGCGGGATGTAAATTACTAACAGCCACTCTGGAGAAGTGTATGGTATTTCCTGGAACACCTAAAAAACAAAGCAACGGAGCCTACGGCAATTCCACTTATGGTCCTATAGATTAGGGAAATTAAAATCAAAAACTCACAGCCACCCCAAAGTGTCGGACGGCTCTGTTTCCAATAACCTCGTCTACGGTACAAGTTAAATATCCCAGAATGTGAAAAATTGATAAAGAAGTTGTGGTACGTACGTACAATGGAATATCACTCAGCAATGAAATCTATGTCATCAGGCCCGTCGCGGCATAATGAGTGGATTCAGGTACCATGATTCTAACTGAAATAAGTCACACAGAAAATGAAACATCATAAGATATCACTAATACACGGAATGTAAACTTGGCTACACATGAACTGAATTACAAAAGAGAACAGGGCCTCAAATTTAGAAAACCAACTTATGCTTGCTTAAGGGGAAAGGTGAGTTGGGGTGCTGCATAAAACCAGAGATAGAAATTAGCACAGATACCATTCCATTCGTCAAATATGTAATAGTCAAGACCTACCCCTTGCTCAACGAAATGGACAAAACACGCCATATTCAACGCCTAGGAATACACCTGACTAGTAAGAATCTTCAAACCCATGGATTTATATATCTCCATAAGAGAATGAAGCGTGTGTACAGCGGCATGAATGCAGCAGAGAAAATCCGATAAATCCCATTATCAAAATGAATTACAAAAACAAAACACAAGGACAGTGAAATAGGGAGCAATTCTTAAATAATTCATTCAGGGATTGTGATGCAACCTGGATTTTCCACATCTACATCCAGAGCTGAGTGAGACATAAGGTTGGGGACTTCGGGCTGATAGCATTGGTGAGGTTCGATGAACAAATGCAGACCCTTTGAAGGCATACTGCATGGTACGCATTCCATGGGTCCCAACTCTCCAGGTTTAAGGGATTCTTCCTTCAGCTAATACATGCATGGGAAACCCACAGTATGGTGCAGCGTGTGACCGGGAAACGTTTTCAAATGCATTGAAGTTTTCGTCCCCTTTTACTCGGGTTCACAATTCCAGACCCTTTACTAACACTCTCCCTACTTGGAGAGTCAGTGCCTTTAACCTCCTGTTGGGCACAGTTTGCAATTTCTGCTCAAGAAGAACAGGAAGAGGGAGAACCAATGAGAGATTAGCTGTAGGTGTCTGCACGGGCAATTTTAACGCTCATTCCCCACCAGGAAGAGGAATTAACCAAAGGCTCAGCATGCCCTGCCGGAACCAGATTAGGGCCTGAAGCAATCCAGCGGGTTTGCGGCCAGCTCACAAGATAGCGAGTTGAAGAAAGGAGCTCAGGGGCACTGTAACTCACAAACCTGCAGAGTTATAAATGACAGCTATCGTCCAAAAATATATTGAAGAAAGGCTGCGAAGAGAACTTGTAAGCGGGGCAGAATTGCAGGAAAACGATTTCAGGGGGTAGACGGTAATTGCATTTAAAGCATAGGAAAAGAGGCAGAACGTCGACAATGATGCTCTTGGCCAAAAAGGGCGTATGCGTTTTTTCTGAATATATTCAGGAAAAAACGCATACGCACTTTTTGGCCAACCAAGCAAGCATGTTAAAGAAATCTGCACTACAATGAAGTCTCACTGCCCCCCGGTCAAAAGGGCCATCTGAAAAAAGTGTAAAATCCAGAAATGCAGCACAGGGCATGGAGAACCGGGAGCCTTGTTATGCTGATGGGCGTGATGTAAATTGCAACAGCCACTCTGGAGAAGTGTATGGTGTTTCCTGAAACACCTAAAAAACAAAGCAACGGAGCCTACGGCACTTCCACTTATGGTCCTATAGCATAGGGAAATTAAAATCAAAAACACACAGCCACCCCAAAGTTTCGGTCGGCTCTGTTTACAAGAACCTCGTCTACGGTACAAGTTAAATATCCCAGAATGTGAAAAACGGATAAAGAAGTTGTGGTACGTACGTACAATGGAATATCACTGAGCAATGAAATCTATGTCATCAGGCCCGTTGCGGCATAATGAGTGGATTCAGGTACCATGATTCTAAGTGAAATAAGTCACACAGAAAATGAAACATCATAAGATATCACTAATACACGGAATATAAACTAGGCTACACATGAACTGAATTACAAAACAGAACAGGGCCTCAAATTGAGAAAACCAACTTATGCTTGCTTAAGGGGAAAGGTGAGTTGGGGTGCCGCATCAAAACAGAGATAGAAATTAGCACAGATACCTTTTCATAAGCCAAATATGTAATAGTCAAGACCTACCCCTTGCTCAACGAAATGGACTAAACACCCCATATTCAACGCCTAGGAATACACATGACTAGTAAGAATCTTCAAACCCATGGATTCATATGTCTCCATAAGAGAATGAAGCGTGTGTACAGCGGCATGAATGCAGCAAAGAAAATCCGATAAATCCCATTATCAAAATATATTACAAAAACAAAACACAAGGACAGTGAAATAGAGAGCAATTCTTAAATAATTCATTCAGGGTTTGTGATGCAACCTGGATTTACCACATCTACACCCAGAGCTGAGTGAGACATAAGGTTGGGCACTTCGGGCTGATAGCATTCGTGAGGTTCAGTGAACAAATGCAGACACTTTGAAGTCATACTGCATGATACCCATTCCAAGGGTCCCAACTCTCCAGGTTTAAGGGATTCTTCCTTCAGCTAAAACATGCATGGGAAACCCACAGTATGGTGCACCGTGTGACCGGCAAACGTTTTCAAATGCATCTCAGTTTTCCTCCCCTTTTACTCGGGTTCACCATTACAGACCCTTTACTAACACTCTCCCTACTTGGAGAGTCAGTGCTTTAACCTCCTCTTTGGCACAGTTTGCAATTTCTGCTCAAGATGAACAGGAATAGGGAGAACCAATGAGAGACTAGCTGTAGGTGTCTGCACGGGCCAATTTAACGCTCATTTCCCGCCAGGAAGAGGAAATAACCTAAGGCTCAACATGACGTGCTGGAAGCAGATTAGGGCCTGAAGCAATCCTGCGGGTTTGCGACCAGCTCACAAGATAGCGAGTTGAAGAAAGGAGCTCAGGGACACTGTAACTCACAAACCTGCAGAGTTATAAATGACAGCTATTGTCCAAAAATATACTGAAGGAAGGTTGCGAAGAGAACTTGTAAGCGGGGCAGAATTGCAGGAAAATGATTTCAGGGGGTAGACGGGAATTGCATTTAAAGCATAGGAAAAGAGGCAGAACGTCGACAATGATGCTCTTGGCCAAAAAGGGTATATGCGTTTTTTCCTGAATATATTCAGGAAAAAACGCATACGCCCTTTTTGGCCAACCAAGCAAGCATTTTAAAGAAATGTGCACTACAATGAAGTCTTACTGCCATCCGGTCAAAACGGCCATCTGAAAAAAGTGTAAAATCCAGAAAGGCAGCACAGGCCATGGAGAACAGGGAGCCTTGTTATGCTAATGGGCGGGATGTAAATTACTAACAGCCACTCTGGAGAAGTGTATGGTATTTCCTGGAACACCTAAAAAACAAAGCAACGGAGCCTACGGCAATTCCACTTATGGTCCTATAGATTAGGGAAATTAAAATCAAAAACTCAGAGCCACCCCAAGTTTTCGGACGGCTCTGTTTACAAGAACCTCGTCTACGGTACAAGTTAAATATCCCAGAATGTGAAAAATTGATAAAGAAGTTGTGGTACGTACGTACAATGGAATATCACTCAGCAATGAAATCTATGTCATTAGGCCCGTCGCGGCATAATGAGTGGATTCAGGTACCATGATTCTAACTGAAATAAGTCACACAGAAAATGAAACATCATAAGATATCACTAATACACGGAATGTAAACTTGGCTACACATGAACTGAATTACAAAACAGAACAGGGTCTCAGATTTAGAAAACCAACTTATGCTTGCTTAAGGGGAAAGGTGAGTTGGGGTGCTGCATAAAACCAGAGATAGAAATTAGCACAGATGCCTTTTCATAAGCCAAATATGTAATAGTTAAAACCTACCCCTAGCTCAACGAAATGGACTAAACACCCCATATTCAACGCCTAGGAATACACCTGACTAGTAAGAATCTTCAAACCCATGGATTTATATGTCTCCAGAAGAGAATGAATCCTGTGTACAGCGGCATGAATGCAGCAGAGAAAATCCGATAAATCCCATTATCAAAATGAATTAAAAAAACAAAACACAAGGACAGTGAAATAGAGAGCAATTCTTAAATAATTCATTCAGGACTTGTGATGCAACCTGGATTTACCTCATCAAAACCCAGAGCTGAGTGAGACATAAGGTTGGACACTTTGGGCTGATAGCATTGGTGAGGTTCGATGAGCAAATGCAGACCATTTGAAGTCATACTGCCTGGTACCCATTCCATGGGTCCCAACTCTCCAGGTTTAAGCGATTCTTCCTTCAGCTAAAACATACATGGGAAACCCACAGTATGGTGCACCGTGTGACCGGGAAACGTTTTCAAATGCATCTCAGTTTTCGTCCCCTTTTAGTCGGGTTCACAATTCCAGACCCTTTACTAACACTCTCCCCACTTGGAGAGTCAGGGCCTTTAACCTGCTGTTTGGCACAGTTTGCAATTTCTGCGCAAGATGAACAGGAATAGGGAGAACCAATGAGAGACTAGCTGTAGGTGTCTGCACGGGCTAATTTAACGCTCATTTCCCACCAGGAAGAGGAATTAACCAAAGGCTCAGCATGCCGAGCCGGAAACAGATTAGGGCCTGAAGCAATCCTGCGGGTTTGCGGCCAGCTCACAGGAAAGCGATTTGAAGAAAGGAGCTCAGGGGCACTGTAATTCACAAACCTGCAGAGTTATAAATGACAGCTATCGTCCAAAAATATATTGAAGGAAGGCTGCGAAGAGAACTTGAAAACGGGGCAGAATTGCAGGAAAACGATTTCAGGGGGTAGACTGGAATTGCATTTAAAGCATAGGAAAAGAGGCAGAACATCGACAATGATGCACTTGGCCAAAAAGGGCGTATGCGTTTTTTCCTGAATATATTCAGGATAAAACGCATACGCCCTTTTTGGCCAACCAAGCAAGCATGTTAAAGAAATCTGCACTACAATGATGTCTCACAGCCCCCCGGTGAAAAGGGCCATCTGAAAAACGTGTAAAATCCAGAAATGCAGCACAGGCCATGGAGAACAGGGAGCCTTGTTATGCTAATGGTTGGGATGTAAATTGCCAACAGCCACTCTGGAGAAGTGTATGGTGTTTCCTGAAACACCTAAAAAACAAAGCAACGGAGCCTATGGCACTTCCACTTATGGTCCTATAGCTTAGGGAAATTAAAATCAAAAACACACAGCCACCCCAAAGTTTCAGATGGCTCTGTTTACAAGAACCTCGTCTACGGTACAAGTTAAATATCCCAGAAAGCGAAAAATGGATAAAGAAGTTTTGGTACGTACGTACAATGGAATATCACTCACCAATGAAATCTATGTCATCTGGCCCGTCGTGGCATAATGAGTGGATTCAGGTACGATGATTCTAAGTGAAATAAGTCACAGAGAAAATGAAACATCATAAGATGTCACTAATACACGGAATGTAATCTTGGCTACACATGAACTGAATTACAAAACAGAACAGGGTCTCAAATTTAGAAAACCAACTTATGTTTGCTTAAGGGGAAAGGTGAGTTGGGGTGCTGCATAAAACCAGAGATAGAAATTAGTACAGATACCATTCCATACGTCAAATATGTAATAGTCAAGACCTACCCCTTGCTCAACCAAATGGGCTAAACACCCTATATTCAACGCCTAGGAATACACCTGACTAGAAAGAATATTCAAACCCATGGATTTATATGTCTCCATAAGAGAATCAAGTGTGTGTACAGCTGCATGAAGGCAGCAGAGAAAATCCGATAAATCCCATTATCAAAATGAATTACAAAAACAAAACACAATGACAGTGAAATAGAGAGCAATTCTTAAATAATTCATTCAGGACTTGTGATGCAACCTGGATTTACCTCATCAAAACCCAGAGCTGAGTGAGACATAAGGTTGGACACTTTGGGCTGATAGCATTGGTGAGGTTCGATGAGCAAATGCAGACCATTTGAAGTCATACTGCATGGTACACATTCCATGGGTCCCAACTCTCCAGGTTTAAGCGATTCTTCCTTCAGCTAAAACATACATGGGAAACCCACAGTATGGTGCACCGTGTGACCGGGAAACGTTTTCAAATGCATCTCAGTTTTCGTCCCTTTTAGTCGGGTTCACAATTCCAGACCCTTTACTAACACTCTCCCCACTTGGAGAGTCAGTGCCTTTAACCTGCTGTTTGGCACAGTTTGCAATTTCTGCGCAAGATGAACAGGAATAGGGAGAACCAATGAGAGACTAGCTGTAGGTGTCTGCACGGGCTAATTTAACGCTCATTTCCCACCAGGAAGAGGAATTAACCAAAGGCTCAGCATGCCGAGCCAGAAACAGATTAGGGCCTGAAGCAATCCTGCGGGTTTGCGGCCAGCTCACAAGAAAGCGATTTGAAGAAAGGAGGTCAGGGGCACTGTAATTCACAAAAGTGCAGAGTTATAAATGACAGCTATCGTCCAAAAACATATTGAAGGAAGGCTGCGAAGAGGACTTGAAAGTGGGGCAGAATTGCAGGAAAACGATTTCAGGGGGTAGACTGGAATTGCATTTAAAGCATAGGAAAAGAGGCAGAACGTCGACAATGATGCACTTGGCTAAAAAGGGCGTATGCGTTTTTTCCTAAATATATTCAGGAAAAAACGCATACACCCTTTTTGGCCAACCAAGCAAGCATGTTAAAGAAATCTGCACTACAATGAAGTCTCACTGCCCCCCGGTCAAATGGGCCATCTGAAAAAAGTGTAAAATCCAGAAATGCAGCACAGGCCATGGAGAACAGGGAGCCTTGTTATGCTGATGGGTGGGATGTAAATTGCCAACAGCCACTCTGGAGAAGTGTATGGTGTTTCCTGAAACACCTAAAAAACAAAGCAATGGAGCCTACTGCTCTTCCACTTATGGTCCTATAGCTTTGGGAAATTAAAATCAAAAACACACAGCCACCCCAAAGTTTCAGACGGATCTGTTTACAAGAACCTCGCTACGGTACAAGTTAATTATCCCAGAAAGCGAAAAATGGATAAAGAAGTTGTGGTACGTACGTACAATGGAATATCACTCACCAATGAAATCTATGTCATCTGGCCCGTCGTGGCATAATGAGTGGATTCCGGTACGATGATTCTAAGTGAAATAAGTCACACAGAAAATGAAACATCACAAGATGTCACTAATACCCGGAATGTAATCTTGGCTACACATGAACTGAATTACAAAACAGAACAGGGTCTCAAATTTAGAAAACCAACTTATGTTTGCGTAAGGGGAAAGGTGAGTTGGGGTGCTGCATAACACCAGAGATAGAAATTAGCCAGATACCATTCTATATGTCAAATACGTAATAGTCAAGACATACCCCTTGCTCAACGAAATGGGCTAAACACCCTATATTCAACGCCTAGGAATACACCTGACTAGAAAGAATCTTCAAACCCATGGATTTATATGTCTCCATAAGAGAATTAAGCGTTTGTACAGCTGCATGAATGCAGCAGAGAAAATCCGATAAATCCCATTATCAAAATGAATTACAAAAACAAAACACAATGACAGTGAAATAGAGAGCAATTCTTAAATAATTCATTCAGGGCTTGTGATGCAACCTGTATTTACCTCATCTACACCCAGAGCTGAGTGAGACATAAGGTTGGACACTTCGGGCTGATAGCATTGGTGAGGTTCAATGAGCAAATGCAGACCATTTGAAGTCATACTGCATGGTACCCATTCCATGGGTCCCAACTCTCCAGGTTTAAGCGATTCTTCCTTCGGCTAAAACATGCATGGGAAACCCACAGTATGGTGCACCGTGTCACAGGGAAACGTTTTCAAATGCATCTCAGTTTTCGTCCCCTTTTACTCGGGTTCACAATTCCAGACCCTTTACTAACAATCTCCCCACTTGGAGAGTCAGTGCCTTTAACCTCCTGTTTGGCACAGTTTGCAATTTCTGCGCAAGATGAACAGGAATAGGGAGAACCAATGAGAGACTAGCTGTAGGTGTCTGCACGGGCAAATTTAACGCTCATTTCCAACCAGGAAGAGGAATTAACCAAAGGCTCAGCATGCCGTGCCGGAACCAGATTAGGGCCTGAAGCAATCCTGTGGGTTTGCGGCCAGCTCACAGGAAAGCGAGTTGAAGAAAGGAGCTCAGGGGCACTGTAATTTACAAACCTGCAGAGTTATAACTGATAGCTATTGTCCAAAAATATATTGAAGGAAGTCTGTGAAGAGGATTTGTAAGCGGGGCAGAATTGCAGGAAAACGATTTCAGGGGGCAGACTGGAATTCATTTAAAGCATAGGAAAAGAGGCAGAACTTCGACAATGATGCACTTGGTCAAAAAGTGCGTATGCGTTTTTTCAGTGCCCTCATTATAGAGGGTAGAGGGCTCCCAGCATGCTTTTCTGGCCAACAGAGGGCCCACATCGCCAAGGCGATGTGAGCCAGCCAGGCAGGAGTGACCTCACATCAGAGGGCCCACCTCACAGAAGGGTAAGGAACCCAGCCAGGATCAGACTCTCACCACAGGGCCCACATCACCAAGGGAATGGGAACCAGGCTGGAGTGTCCTCACACCAGTGGGGCCTCATCACCGAAATGTGAGTGACCCAGCACACATGGCTTCAAACCAGAGGACACATATCACCAAGGGGCTGGGAGTGAGTCAGGCAGGAGGAGCCTCAAAACAGGGACCATAGAATAAAAATGGTGAGGAATCTCGCAGTTGGAACCTCCTAGCAGGCGGCCAGGAGCAGCGAGGCTATGGGATCCAGACCTGACTGAACTCAAAACAGAGGGCCCTCATCATGAAACTGTGAACAACCCAGCCGTTGGGACCTCAGAGCAGAAGGCCCACATTCCCATGTGGTTGGGAACATGGCATAAGTGTACTCGCACCACAGGGCACACATCAGAGAATTTTGGAAGCCCAGAAGTTAGCGCCTGACGCCAGAGGGCCCTCATTACCAAGGGGAGGAGACTCCAAGCAGGCACCAACTCCCAACTGAGGGCCCATGTCGCCAAGGTGACGTGTGACAGCGAGGCAGGAGTGACCTCACAGCAGAGGGCCTACCTCACAGAAGTGTGAGGAACCCAGCCAGGATAAGACTCTCACCAGAGGGCCCACATCACCAAAGGGATCTGAACCAGGCAGGACTGTCTTCACACCTGTGTGGCCACATCATAGAAAGGTGAGGAACCCAGCACATGTGGCCTAAACCAGAGGACCCACATCTCCAAGGGGCTCGGAGTGAGGCAGGCAGGAGGAGCCTCACAACACAGGGCCCATAGAATAAAAAAGCTGAGGAATCTTGCAGTGGGAACCTCCCAGCAGGTGGCCCAGAGCACCAAGTCTATGCGATCCAGGCTGCAGTAAACTCACAGCAGAGGGCCCACATCATGAAACTGTGAGCAACCCAGACATTGGGACCTAAGAGCAGAAGGCCCACATCCCCATGGGGATGGGAACTTCGCAGGAGTGTCCTCGCACCACTTAGCACGTATCAGAAAATGTGGGTACCCAGCAGTTAGGGCCTGACGCAAGAGGGCCCTCATCACCGAGGGGAGGAGGCTCCCAGCAGGCTACAACTACCACAAGAGGGCCGATGTTGCCCAGGCGGGGTGTGCCAGCCAGGCAGGAGTGACCTCACAGCAGAGGGCCCACCTCACAGAAGGGTGAGGAACCCAGCCATGATCAGACTCTCACCATAGGGCCCACATCATCAAGGGGATAGGAACCAGGCAGGAGTTTCCTCACACCAGTGGGGCCACATCATCAAAAGGTGAGGGACCCAGCACACGTGGCCTCAAACCAGAGGACACACATCACCAAGGGGCTGGGAGTGAGGCAGGCAGGAGGAGTCTCAAAACAGAGGGCCCATAGAAGAAAAAAGGTGAGGAATCGCGCAGTTATAACCTCCCCGCAGGTGGCCAGGAGCAGCGTGGCTATGGGATCCAGGCCGGAGTGAACTCACACCAGAGGGCCCTCATCATGAAACTGAGCAACCCACCGTTGGGACCGCAGAGCAGAAGGCCCACATTCCCATGAGGTTGTGAACTTGGCAGGAATGTACTCGTACCACAGGGCGCACATCCGAAAATTTTGGGAGCCCAGGAGTTAGGGCCTGACGCCAGAGGGCCCTCATTACCGAGGGGAGGAGACTCCCAGCAGGCACCAACTCCCACCAGATGGCCGACGTCACCAAGGCGGGGTGTGCCAGCCAGGCAGGAGTGACCTCAGAGAAGAGGGCCCACCTCACAGAAGTGTGAGTAACCCAACCAGGATCAGACTCTCACCGGAGGGCCCACATCACCAAGGGGATGGGAACCAAGCAGGAGTGTCCTCACACCAGTGGGGCCACATCAGCCAAAGGTGAGGAATCCAGCACATGTGGCCTCAAACCAGAGGACACACATCACCAAGGGGCTGGGAGTGAGGCAGGTGTCTGGAGGGGCACATTGAACTCTAATATCCCACCAGGAAGAGGAATTAACCAACGGCTCAGAGTGCCATGCCGGACACTGATTATGGCCTGAAGCAAACCTGCGGTTCTGTGGCCAGCTTTCAAGGAAACGAGTTAAGAAAGGAAATCACGGGCACTGTAATTCACAAACCTGCAGAGTTATAAATGACAGCTATTGGCAAAAATATATTGAAGTAAGTCTGCAAAGAGGACTTGAAAACGAGGCAGAATTGCAGGAATCATATTTCAGGAGGAAGATTGGAATTGCATTTAAAGCATGTGAAATGCGGCAGATCTTTGACAGTGATGAACTTGGACAAAAGTGCATATACATTTTTTCCTGAATATATTCAGGAAAAAATGCATATGCCCTTTTTGGCCAACCAAGCACTCGAGCAATGGAAATCTGCACTACAATGAAGTCTCATTTCCCATTCGTCAAAAGGGCCATCTGAAAACAGTGTAAAAACCAGAAACACAGGACAGGCCATGGAGAACAGGGAGCCTTGTTATGCTGATGGGCGGGATGTAAATTGCCAACAGACACTCTGGAGATGTTTATGGTGTATCCTGAAACATCTGACAAACAAAGCTACAGACCCTAGGGCACTTCCACTTTTGGCCCTATAGCTTAGGAAAATTAAAATCAAGAAGACACAGCCAACACAAAATTTAGGGCTGCTGTGTTTACAAGAACCTCGAGTCCAGTACAAATTAAATATCCCAGAAAGAAAAAAATGGATAAAGGAGTTGTGCTACTTACGTACAACGGAATATCACTCAGCAATGAAATCAGTGTCATCAGGCCTGTAGCAGCAAATTGAGTGGATTTAAGTATGATGATTCTAAGAGAAATATGTCACACAGAGTAAGATAATTATCATAAGATATCACTAATAGAGAGAGTGTAAACTTGGCTACACATAAACTGAATTACAAAACCGAACAGAGTCTCACATTTAGATAAAAACTTATGCTTGCTTAAGGGGAAAGTTGAGTTGGGGTGCTGTATAAAACCAGAGATTGAAATGAGCACACATACCGTTCCATAAGCCAAATATGTAATAGACAAGACCTACTCTTTGCTCAACGAAATAGACTCATCCATGGTGTATCACCTCACACCTGTTAGAATGGGCATCATCAGAAAATCTACAAACAACAAATGCTGGAAAGGGTGTGGAGATAAGGAACCCTCTTCCACTATTGTTGGGAATGTAAATTGATACAGTCACTGTGGAGAACATTATGGAGTTTCTTATAAAACTAAGAATAGAATTACCATATGATACAGCAATCCCACTACTGGGCATATACCCAGACAAAACGATAAATCAAAAAGAGACATTCACCGCAATGTTCATTGCATCACTATTTACAATATCCAGGTAATGGAAGCAACCTAAATGCCCACAGACAGACGAATGCATAAAGTTGTGGTACAAGTATAAAATGGAATATTACTAAGCCATAAAAAGGAATGAAATTGGGTCATTTGTGGAGACGTTGATGGATCTAGAGACTGTCATACAGAGTGAAGTAAGTCAGAAATAGAAAAACAAATCTTGTATATTAATGCATATATGTGGAACCTAGAAAAATTGTACAGATGAACCGTTTTGCAAGGCAGAAATAGAGCAACAGATGTAGACAACAAACGTATGGACACCAAGGGGGGAAAGCTGTTGGGGGGTGGTGGCGGGAGGAGTTGAGTGATTGGGATTGGCATGTATACATTTATATGTATAAAATAGATAACCAAAAAGAACCTGCTGTATAAAAAAATAAAATAAAATTCAAAATTAAAAAAGTAAAACAGAAAAAATATTCTTCCCTTCACATACATGTATTTATATGAATAAATTATTTCCATGCTTATATCTGTAAATACAAAAAGAGGAATAAAATCTACCTTGAACCAAAAACGAAAAAAAGAAAAAAAAAACAAAACCCAGCAGTTACACAGAGGAAAACCATATCAGGCCACTTGCTCCAGTTGTAAACAATTCTGAAGTTGGTCAGTGGTGGGGAATCATCTCCCATTCAGCCAGCAGGCCCCACGCAACAAGCGTCCTCATTGCAAAGCTGGGGGCCCGTGCCGAGGCATCTGTGAGTAAACGTGGGCTGAGCCCCAGGCCAGCTGCTGCTGAAATGTTCCCACCCTTCCCAGGTAAAACACCTGAATATGTACAAGGACTTGAAAGCCTAGAGGAAGGGCCATGGAGCCACATGAGCGACAGCATGCCAGCCGACTTGGTGCCTGCAGGCCAGACAGGATGGTCCTGGCCCTGGGTGCTCTTCTGGAAGCTTTCCATTTCCCTGCCTGAGATACCCCTGCTGTCCCGGCCCCCACTGATTTCTCCCTCACTCACCTCTGTCCAGGGAGAAATTCCAGCAGCAGGTATCGGTGACACATCCTCTTCTTTAGCAGGTGGCATCTTGGCAACTGCTGCAGAAAGTCCAGCAGAGCCCCACTCACACTGGGCCACCCACAAAGAAGTGACCTCTCACTCCCTCCCACCAGTCCAGCCCCGAGACTGCTGACAGGGCAGAGAAAATGGCGTCAGGCACAGCTGCAGGGGCTCTTGCTGCCTGGTGCAGTGTTTATATTGATCCCAACCCAGGCACACCAGGGGAGGGATGGGGGGCACGGTCAGGCTTCCCAGGCCAGCCAATAATCATCCCTCAGGGGCTCACATTTGCAGAAAATGGAACTTGCTGAATCGGCCAGGTCCAAGGAACAGGTGTGGGCTCCTGAGAGTCAGGATAGACAAGGGGCTGCAGCTCTGGCTTGTTTTCTAATTATATTATCTGGCCCATGAGTGGGAGACAACTTCAAGAAAACCCTCTCCTAATGAGAGGAACCCAGGAGTCAGGGAGAGGAGGGATGGGTGGTGGGTGGAGACAGAGGTCTGGTGCCCCGGGTGCAGTGGAAGTCTCTGGAAGTCCAGGTGGGGGGAGGCCACACAGAGTGATGCCCAGGGTCACAGACCTCTCGGAGCTGCTGTTTGTTAGTTCAAGTCCTGCTCTGAGGTGCTCTGTGTCAGATCTGAGTGACAGGTGAGCTGGGAGTGCTCTGAAATGAGGGCGATGTGCACGGTTCCTGTGTGCCCAGCCCTGCCACGGTATCTGCAAGGTTAGCTCTGTATCCTGGGAGGGGCCTGACCACGAGAGCCCCATGGGCTGCAGGGGAACCTGCCCAGGGAACCCCATATCCTGGGAGGGGCCTGAACACGAGAGCCCCGTGGGCTGGGGTGGGGGTGGGGTACCTGCCCAGGTGAGCTCCATATCCTGGGATTGGCCTGACCTCGAGAGCCCCATGGGCTGCTGGAATTCTGGTAAAGGATGTCAGGACAGTCAGTGAAGCCACCGAGGATATACCTCCAGTAGTTCCTAAATCCTACACCCTGCTGCTCATTCTACCAACCACTAGGACATGGTATTCTGTATTAGTCTTCAATGATGCCTTCTTTTGTATTCTACTAGTCCCAGACTCACAAGAAATTTTGGCTTGTGAGTGGCAGGACTCAACATACAACTAAAACAATACTTCCGGGCCGTGTTGCCCCAAGAGTTCAAAAATTCCCACACCATCTTTGGGGAAAGCTCAGCTAAAGACCTAAAAGTTCTACCTCTGGAAAAGGAAACACTCCTTCAATATGCAGACGACATTCTGATCGCCAGCCCTACTAAGGAGACCTCTGAACTACCAAGCCAATAAAGGATACAAGTTGTCCAAGAAAAAGCTCAAATATCACAGACTACGGTGACCTGCCTGGGCTTCATTCTCACAGAAGGTCGGAGAAGCCCATCCCAGGAAAGGGAAGAAACAATTTACAGCCTTACCCATTTCTAAAACTAGAAGACAGCTTAGGGGTTCCTGGCGAGGCCAGGGTTTGCTGCTTCTGGATCCCTAACTACAGTCTACTAGCTGGGCCTCTATATGAAACACTGAAAGAAAAAGATGATGATCCTTTTGAATAGAATCCAGAAGTGGCCTTTCAAGAATGGAAAGAGCAGTCAATTCAGACCCTTGCCCTGGAACTCCCTAATTTAGTTAAACCCTTTGACCTTTACTTTCCTGGTGAACAGTGAATCACCATTGGAGTATTAGTGCAAAACCTGGGACCACTTGAAATGGAACAATGCAAGAATGCCATCCAGGTAGGATAAACTACGGTCACCAAGGGGCTTGGCCCACCGCCACATCTAGCCAAGATACTGGCAGTATCTGAAAACCTGGAAATCAGCAGCCCAAAAGGCCACCTCCCTCCTAAGGGAAAAGGACCCCACGTGGTGATCCTAACCCCCAACCATGCCCTGAAGTTGCAGGGTTTGCTCCGTGGGCACACTGACCTTGAGTGAGGAGGTCCTCCAACTCCAACCTCCAGAGAGATAACTGGGGCAAAGGGGCACCATGACGACACGTGTGACCATCACTTGACCTGGAGTTTCTCTCATAAAACAACAAGAGTGTGTCCCAAAAGAGTAGACTACTGCTTGCAGGACTTACTGCACCCAGAGGGGAGGTAATAATCTTGGTGGGGGAACCGTATATCACGCTGTCACCATAGAAAAGCCTACAGACACTGTGATGATGGTGGCCAATAAGACCGGCTGGACTCCTGTTTACTTCAAAAGGCTGTTGACTCAGTGACCATCATGGTCCTTCATCACCACTGACCCTGGACTGTCTGGGAGTAGGGCAGTCAGGGTCCTGACACCTGGTGCTGTTTTTACGTTAATTCAGGGGCCTAACTGAAGAAAGCACAGACTACTGGTCAGAGCATCTAGGCTGGCAGAAACTGTCAGCCTAAGGTGGCCGAACAAATGTGGGGTGGGGTGAAACTGGACCTCACAGCGTCACTGCACGTCTCTTTCCTGGACCCTTAAAGGTCATTAGAATCTATAACACTACCAATACTTGTGCTCAGGCGGACGAGCAGGGAGGCAGGAGGCCTGCGGACAATCAACATCACCTAGAGGCTGCTGGGGAGAAGTTCAGACCCTTGCCCACGGGTATGAGGGCTCCTAACTCAGCACTCAGCAGTTACAGATGAAGGGTCTGCACCCTCAGCACTCTAAGAATGAGGAAGGGGACAAAATGCAGAAGAGGGGTTTGTCCCAGGGAAAGCCCCTTAAAAATCTCTGGGAGATAAAAATAGAATCTGGGCAATAAAATAAAGTCTAACCTTTTTTATCCTTTGTGCTTTGTCTAATTTCACGTGCTCCTAGGGTCCCGCATACAGAGGTTCAACAGCCGGCACTTCAGACGAGATTCCCTAGTGCAGAATGGCTGGGTCGACACCTCAGCTCCTGGGGCACAGTGCAGACTCCGTGATATAGAGCCTGAGCTGCAGCCAACCGGGCCCTCGAGAGCTCCGCCCGCTCCCTCCCACTGACTCTGACAGGATCTCTACACAGCAGCCCAGCCCACAGCCCACGGGGTAGCACATGCTCTCACCTCTCCATTCTCTGATCAAAATATAAAGTTTCCTTTGCTTCTGAACCAAACTCAGTCTCGATCTGTTGGCTCCAATGACACTGGGCAGGGGGACACTTGTTGGGGTCCACTCTGGAGGATCAGTAACAGAAATTGAGAACATTGTAACTTCAATGAACAGATGTGTGAGCCAAACTGTAATTAACATAGAACAGTGTATAAGGCTCGGGTAAAATAAGATGTTTCTAACACTTCCATTTGATATTTCCATCACTTTATTATAAGCAAGTTCAGTGAAAAGGTTTGTCTTATTTGTCAGGTCAATACTAGAGAAACGAAGTGATTTCTTTCCAAGGATGTACATCTAATAATCTTGGTTAAAGCTTCAATCTTGTTTTAAATGCTTTTCCATTGAAAATGATAACTCTCTTTCAGCTCCCCCATTTCTGAGAAGTATAAAATCTTATAATTTATTATTACCAAAGGGGAAAGGTGGGAGGAGGGATAAATTAACAGTTTGGGATTAACACATACACACTGCTATGTATAAAATCGATCATCAACAAGGAACTACTGTATAGCACAGGGAACTACCCTCAATATTTTGCAATAACCTATAAGGGGAAATAATCTGAAAAAAGAATAGATATTTTTATTGACATCATCTATTAATGACAGTTAAAATGGAACCTAAGGGAAGCCGGTGGTGAGTGCTTCTGACCAGGAAGACTTCAATCATCTAAAGTTTGGACTCTGCCTACTTCCCAAGGCCCTTAATGAACATATGTGTAGCCGTAGCTTAAAAAATTCCCCAGTTTGGGTTGTGGAGAGACAGTGATTTTGAAAAAGCCCTGGTGTTCTCCTCACATGAATGGGACACTTCCTACAGCTAAAACATGCCTGTCACACCCAGAGGATGGTATACCGTCTGATCGGGAAGAGTTTGGAAAAGGCATCTCATCTCGTCATCTCCTGGTGCTCGGGTTCACCCCTCTAGCGTCTTTACGAACAGTCTCCCCACTTGGAGATGTCAGCACTGTCAACATCCTGTTGTATACAGTTTGGAATTTGTCCAGAGGATGAAGCAGAAGGAGGAGGAACAATGAGAGACAAGTCCTAGGTGTTCGGACAGGCACATGTCACTCTAATTTCCAATCAGGAAAACGAATTGACCAAAGGCTAGGGTTGCCCATGGAAACAGAATAGGGCTTGAGGAAATCCCACTGCTTTGTGGCCAGTTCCCATAAACACAAGTTGAAAAATGGAACTCAGGGCCGCTAAAATTCACGAAACTGCAGAGTTGAAAATATCTCTCACTGAAAAATGTCTTGAGGAAAGTCAGAGAAAGGGACTTGTAAGCAACGGAGAATGGCAGGAAAGGGATTGGAAGAGGTAGAAAGGACTCGCCATTAAGCACAAGAAAAGGGGCTGAACATTGCCAACATTGCAGTTGGCCAAAAAGGTTGTATGCGTCTTTTTCTGTATATATTCAAGAAAAGGGCATACACTTTTTTAGCCAACCAAACAGGTGGGCACTGGAAATCAGTACTACAAAACATATCACTTCGCATCAGTCAGAAGAGCCTTCCTCATAAAGTGTAAACACCAGAAATGCAGGACAGGGCAAGGAGAATAGGGAGCCCTGTGAGGCTTATAGTGGAAATGTATATTGCCAATGATCACTCTTGAGAAGTGTATTGTGTTTACTAAAGCATCTAAAAAATGAGCTACAGAGCACAGGGCACTTGCACTCATGGACGTATATCTTGGGAAAGACAAAAATCGAGAGGACACAGTCACCCCAATGTTTACCGCCTCTCTGTTTAAAAGATCCTCAACTAGGATATAATTTATATGTCTCTGGAGGGAAAAAATGGATAGAGATGTGGCACTTATGTAGAGTGGAATATTACTCAGCCTGAAAATCAGTGAAATATGGACAGTTGTAACAACCCCAGAGGAGTTACGTATGATCATTCAAAGTCACATAATTCAAAAAGAAAAAGACATACGATATTACTAATACATGGAATGTAAACGTGGCTACATATGACCTGAATTACAAAACACAACGGGGTCTCAAATTTAGAAGACCAACTTATGTTTGCTTAAAGATAAAGGAGAGTTGGGGAGCTGCATAAAACCAGAGATTGAAATTAGCACAGATACCGCTCCATAAGCCAAATATGTACTAGAAAAAACCTACACCCTGGTCAACGAAATGGACTCAACACCCCATATTCAACGCCTACGAATACACCTGACTATTAAGAATCTTCAAACCCATGGATTTATATGTCTCTGTAAGAGAATCAAGCGTGAGTACAGAGGCATGAAGGCAGCAGTGATAATGCGATAAATCCCATTATCAAAATAAATTACAAAAACAAAACACAATGAGAGTGAAATAGAGAGCAATTCTTAAATAATTCATTCAGAGCTTGTGATGCAACCTGGATTTACCACATCTACATCGAGAGCTGAATGAGACATAAGGTTGGGCACTTCGGGCTGATAGCATTGGTTAGGTTCGATGCGCAGATGCAGACCCTTTGAAGTTATACTGCATGGTACCCATTCCATGGGTCCCAACTCTCCAGGTTTAAGGGATTCTTCCTTCAGCTAAAACATGCATGGGAAACCCAAAGTATGGTGCACCGTGTGACCGGGAAACGTTTTCAAATGCATCTCAGTTTTCGTCCCCCTTCACTCGCGTTCACCATTCCAGACCCTTTACTAACACTCTCCCCACTTGGAGAGCCAGTGCCTTTAACCTCCTGTTTGGCACAGTTTGCAATTTCTGTGCAAGATGAACAGGAATAGGGAGAACCAATGAGAGAGTAGCTGTAGGTGTCTGCACGGGCAAATTTAACACACATTTCCGACCAGGAAGAGGAATTAACCACAGGCTCAGCATGCCGTGCCGGAACCAGATTAGGGCCTGAAGCAATCCTGCGGATTTGCGGCCAGCTCACAAGATAGCGAGTTGAAGAAAGGAGCTCAGGGACACTGTACCTCACAAAACTGCAGAGTTATAAATGACAGCTATCGTCCAAAAATATATTGAAGTAAGTCTGCGAAGAGGACTTGTAAGTGGGACAGAATTGCAGGAAAACGATTTCAGGGGGTAGACAGGAATTGCACTTAAAGCATAGGAAAAGAGGCAGAATGTCGAGAATGATGCACTTGGCCAAAAAGGGCGTATGCGTTTTTTCCTGAATATATCCAGGAAAAAACGCATACGCACATTTTGGCCAACCAAGCAAGCGTGTAAAGGAAATCTGCACTACAATGAAGTCTCACTGCCCCCTGATCAAAAGGGCCATTTGAAAAATGTGTAAAATCCCGAAAGGCAGGACAGGTCATGGAGAAGGGGGAGCCTTGTTATGCTGATGGGCGGGATGTAAATTGCTAACAGCCACTCTGGAGAAGTGTATGGTGTTTCCTGAAACACGTAGAAAACAAAGCAACACAGCCTATGGCACTTCCACTTATGCTCCTATAGCTTAGGGAAATTAAATTCAAAAACACACAGCCACCCCAAAGTTTCAGACGGCTCTGTTTACAAGAACCTCGTCTACGGTACAAGTTAAATATCCGAGAAAGCAAAAAAAGGATAAAGAAGTTGTGGTACATACGTATAATGGAATATCACTCAGCAATGAAATCTACGTCATCAGGCCTGTAGCGGCATAATGAGTGGATCCAGGTACGTGTATTCTACGAGAAATAAGTCACACAGAAAAAGAAACATCATAAGATATCACTAATACACGGAATGTAAACTTGGCTACACATGAACTGAATTACAAAACAGAACAGGGTCTCAAATTTAGAAAACCAACTTATGCTTGCTTACGGGGAAAGGTGGGTTGGGGTGCTGCATAAAACCAGAGATTGAATTTGGCACAGATACCGTTCCATAAGCCAAATATATAATAGACATGACCTTGTACTTGCTCAACGAAATGGACTCAACACCCCATATTCAACGCCTGGGAATATACCTGACAAGTAAGAATCTTAAAACCCATGGATTTATATGTCTCCATAAGGAAATCAATCATGTGTACAGCGGCCTAAATGCAGCAGTGAAAATCCGATAAATCCCATTATCAAAATAAATTACAGAAACAAAACACAATGGCAGTGAAATAGAGAGTAATTCTTAAATAATTCATTCAAGGTTTCTGATGCAACCTGGATTTACCACTTCTACACCCAGAGCTGGGTGAGACATAAGGCTGGACACTTCGGGCTGATAGCATTGGTGAGGTTCGGTGAGCAAATGCAGACCCTTTGAAGTCATACTGCATGGTACCCTTTCCATGGGTCCCAACTCTCCAGGTTTAAAGGATTCTTCCTTCAGCTAAAACATGCATGGGAAACCCAGAGTATGGTCCACCGTGTGATTGGGAAACGTTTTCAAATGCATCTCAGTTTTCGTCCCCTGGTACTCGGGATCACCATTCCAGACGCTTTAATAACATTCTCCCCACTTGGAGAGTCAGTGCCTTTAACCTCCTGTTTGGCACAGTTTGCAATTTCTGCGCAATATGAACAGGAATAGGGAGACCCAATGAGGGACTCGCTGTAGGTTTCTGCACGGACAATTGGAACGCTCATTTCCCACCAGGAAGAGGAATTAACCAAAGGCTCAGCGTGCCCTGCCGGAAACAGATTAGGGCCTGAAGCAATCCTGTGGTTTTGCGGTCAGCTCACAAGAAATCGAGTTGAAGAAAGGAGCTCAGGGGCACTGTAATTCACAAACCTGCAGAGTTATGAATGACAGCTATCGTCCAAAAATGTATTGAAGTAGGTCTTCGAAGAGGACTTGAAAGCGGGGCAGAATTTCAGGAAAATGATTTCAGGGGGTAGACAGGAATTGCACTTAAAGCATAGGAAAAGAGGCAGAAGGTCGACAGTGATGCACTTGGCCAAGAAGTGCGTATGCGTTTTTTCCTGAATATATTCAGGAAAAAACCCGTATGCACTTCTTGGCCAACCAAGCAAGTGTGTAAAGGAAATCTGCACTACAGTGAAGTCTCACTCCCCCCCGGTCAAAAGGGCCATATGAAAATAGTGTAAAATCCAGAAAGGCAGGACAGGTCATGGAGAACAGGGAGCCTTGTTATGCTGATGGGCGGGATGTAAATTTCCAACAGCCACTCTGGAGAAGTGTATGCTGTTTCCTGAAACATGTAGGAAACAAAGCAACACAGCCTATGGCACTTCCACTTACGGTCGTATAGCTTAGGGAAATTAAATCAAAAACACACAGCCACCCCAATGTTTGGGATGGCTCTGTTTACAAGAACCTCGTCTACCGTACAAGTTAAATATCCGAGAAAGCAAAAAATGGATAAAGAAGTTGTGGTACGCACGTACAATGGAATATCACTCAGCAATGAAATCTACGTCCTCAGGCCTGTAGCAGCATAATGAGTGGATTCAGGTACGATGATTCTACCAGAAATAAGTCACACAGAAAAAGAAACATCGTAAGATATCACTAATACACGGAATGTAATCTTGGCTACACATGAACTGAATTACAAAACAGAACAGGGTCTCAAATTTAGAAAACCAACTTATGCTTGCTTACGGGGAAAGGTGAGTTGGGGTGCTGCATAAAACCAGAGATTGAAATTAGCACAGATACCGTTCCATAAGTCAAATATATAATAGACAAGACCTACTCCTTGCTCAACGAAATGGACTCAACACCCCATATTCAACGCCTGGGAATATACCTGACAAGTAAGAATCTTAAAACCCATGGATTTATATGTCTCCATAAGGAAATCAAGCGTGTGTACAGCAGGCTAAACGCAGCAGTGAAAATTCGATAAATCCCATTATCATAATAAATTTCAAAAACAAAACACAATGACAGTGAAATAGAGAGCAATTCTTAAATAATTCATTAAGGGCTTGTGACGCAACTTGGATTTACCACATCTACACCCAGAGCTGGGTGAGACATAAGGCTCGACACTTCGGGCTGATAGCATTGGTGAGGTTCGTTGAGCAAACGCAGACCCTTTGAAGTCATACTGCATGGTACCCATTCCATGGGTCCCAACTCTCCAGGTTTAAAGGATTCTTCCTTCAGCTAAAACATGCATGGGAATCCCAGAGTATTGTCCACCGTGTGATTGGGAAATGTTTTCAAATGCATCTCAGTTTTCGTCCCCTGGTACTCAGGTTCACCATTCCAGACGAATTACTAACACTCTCCCCACTTGGAGAGTCAGTGCCTTTAACCTCCTGTTTGGCACAGTTTGCAAATTCTGCGCAAGATGAACAGGAATAGGGAGAACCAATGAGAGACTAGCTGTAGGTGTCTGCACGGGCAAACGTAATGCTCATTTCCCACCAGGAAGAGGAATTAACCAAAGGCTCAGCGTGCCCTGTCGGAAACGGATTAGGGCCTGAAGAAATCCTGCGGTTTTGCGGCCAGCTCACAAGAAAGCGAGTTGAAGAAAGGAGCTCAGGGGCACTGTAATTCACAAAACTGCAGAGTTATGAATGACAGCTATAGTCCAAAAATGTATTGAAGAAAGTCTCCGAAGAGGACTTGAAAGCGGGGCAGAATTTCAGGAAAACGATTTCAGGGGGTAGACTGGAATTGCATTTAAAGCATAGGAAAAGAGACAGAATGTCGACAATGATGCACTTGGCCAAAAAGGGCGTATGAGTGTTTTCCTGAATATATTCAGGAAAAAGCGCATATGCCCTTTTTGGCCAACCAAGCAAGCGTGTAAAGGAAATCTGCACTACAATGAAGTCTCACGGCCACCCGGTCAAAAGGGCCATCTGAAAAACTGTAAAATCCAGGAACGCAGGACAAGTCATGGAGAACAGGGAGCCTGGTTATGAAGATGGGCGGGATGTAAATTGCCAACAGCCACTCTGGAGAAGTGTATGGTGTTTCCTGAAACCCATAGGAAACAAAGCAACACAGCCTATGGCACTTCCACTTATGGTCCTATAGCTTAGGGAAATTAAAATCAAAAACACACAGCCACCCCAAAGTTTGGGATGGCTCTGTTTACAAGAACCTCGTCTACGGTACAGTTAAATATCCGAGAAAGCAAAAAATGGATAAAGAAGTTGTGGAACGTACGTACAATGGAATATCACTCAGCAATGAAACCTGCATCATCAGGCCCGTAGCGGCATAATGAGTGGATTCAGGTACAAGGATTCTACGAGAAGTAATTCACACAGAAAATGAAACATCATAAGATATCACTAATACACGGAATGTAAACTTGACTACACATGAACTGAATTACAAAACAGAACAGGGTCTCAAATTTAGAAAACAAAATTATGCTTGCTTATGGGGAAAGGTGAGTTGGGGTGCTGCATAAAACCAGAGATTGAAATTAGCACAGATACCGTTCCATAAGCCAAATATATAATAGACAAGACCTACTCCTTGCTCAACGAAATGGACTCAACACCCCATATTCAACGCCTGGGAATATACCTGACAAGTAAGAATCTTAAAACCCATGGATTTATATGTCTCCATAAGGAAATCAAGCGTGTGTACAGCGGCCTAAACGCAGCAGTGAAAATCCGATAAATCCCATTATCAAAGTAAATTTCAAAAACAAAACACAATGACAGTGAAATAGAGAGCAATTCTTAAATAATTCATTCAGGGCTTGTGATGCAACCTGGATTTACCACATCTACACCCAGAGCTTGGTGAGACATAAGGCTGGACACTTCGGGCTGATAGCATTGTTGAGGTTCGGTGAGCAAACGCAGACCCTTTGAAGTCATACTGCATGGTACCCATTCCATGGGTCACAACTCTCCAGGTTTAAAGGATTCTTCCTTCAGCTAAAACATGCATGGGAAACACAGAGTATGGTCCACCGTGTGATTGGGAAACGTTTTCAAATGCATCTCACTTTTCGTCCCCGGGTACTCGGGTTCACTATTCCAGACGCTTTACTAACACTCTCCCCACTTGGAGAGTCAGTGCCTTTAACCTCCTGTTTGGCACAGTTTGCAATTTCTGCCCAAGATGAACAGGAATAGGGAGAACCAATGATAGACTAGCTGTAGGTGTCTGCACGGGCAAACGGAACGCTCATTTCCCACCAGGAAGAGCAATTAACCTAAGGCTCAGTGTGCCCTGCCGGAAACAGATTAGGGCCTGAAGCACTCCTTCGTTTTTGCAGACAGCTCACAAGAAAGCGAGTTGAAGAAAGGAGCTCAGGGGCACTGTAATTTACAAAGCTGCAGAGTTATGAATGACAGCTATCGTCCAAAAATGTATTGAAGTAAGTCTTCGAACAGGACTTCAAAGCGAGGCAGAATTTCAGGAAAACGATTTCAGGGGGTAGACTGGAATTGCACTTAAAGCATAGGAAAAGAGGCAGAATGTCGACAATGATGCACTTGGCCAAAAAGGGCGTATGCGTTTTCTCCTGAATATATTCAGGACAAAACGTATACGCCCTTTTGGCCAACCAAGCAAGCGTGTAAAGGAAATCTGCACTACAATGAAGTCTCACTGCCCCCCGGTCAAAAGGGCCATCTGAAAATAGTGTAAAATCCAGAAAGGCAGGACAGGTCATGGAGAACTGGGAGCCTTGTTATGCTGATGGGCGGGATGTAAATTGCCAACAGCCACTCTGGAGAAGTGTATGGTGTTTCCTGAAACACGTAGGAAACAAAGCAACAGTGCCTATGGTATTTCCACTTGTGGTCCTATAGCTTAGGGAAATTAAAATCAAAAACTCACAGCCACCCCAAATTTTGGGACGGCTCTGTTTACAAGAACCTCGTCTACGGTAGAAGTTAAATATCCGAGAAAGCAAAAAATGGATAAAGAAGTTGTGGTACGCACGTACAATGGAATATCACTCAGCAATGAAATCTACGTCATAAGACCCGTAGCGGCATAATGAGTGGATTCAGGTACGATGATTCTACCAGAAATAAGTCACACAGAAAAAGAATCATCATAAGATATCACTAATACACGGAATGTAATCTTGGCTACACATGAACTGAATTACAAAACAGAACAGGGTCTCAAATTTAGAAAACCAACTTATGCTTGCTTATGGGGAAAGGTGAGTTGGGGTGCTGCATAAAACCAGAGATTGAAATTAGCACAGATACCGTTCTATAAGCCAAATATATAATAGACATGACCTTGTCCTTGCTCAATGAAATGGACTCAACACCACATATTCAACGCCTGGGAATATACCTGACAAGTAAGAATCTTAAAACCCATGGATTTATATGGCTCATAAGGAAATCAAGCGTGTGTACAGCGGCCTAAACGCAGCAGTGAAAATCCGATAAATCATATTATCAAAATAAATTACAGAAACAAATCACAATGAAAGTGAAATAGAGAGGAATTCTTAAATAATTCACTCAAGGCTTCTGATGCAACCTGGATTTACCACATCTACACCCAGAGCTGGGGAAACATAAGGCCGGACACGTCGGCCTGATAGCATGGTTGAGGTTCGGTGAGCAAATGCAGACCCTTTGAAGTCATACTGCATGGTACCCATTCCATGGTTCCCAAATCTCCAGGTTTAAGGGATTCTTCCTTCCGCTAAATCATGTATGGGAAACCCAGAGTATGGTCCACCATGTGATTGGGAAACGTTTTCAAATGCATCTCAGTTTACGTCCCTTTATACTCGGGTTCACCATTCCAGACGCCTAACTAACACTCTCCCCACTTGGAGAGTCAGTGCCTTTAACCTCCTGTTGGGCACAGTTTGCAATTTCTGCACATGATGAACAGGAATATGGAGAACCAATGAGAGGCTAGCTGTAGGTGTCTGCACGGGCAAATGTAACGGTCATTTCCCACGAGGAAGAAGAATTAACCAAAGGCTCAGCATGCCATGCTGGAACGAGATTAGGGCCTGAAGCAATCCTGAGGTTTTGCAGCCAGCTCACAGGAAAGCGAGTTGAAGAAAGGAGCTCAGGGTCACTGTGATTCAAAATCTGCAGAGTTATAAATGACAGCTATCGTCCAAAAATATATTGAAGTAAGTCTGTGAAGAGGACTTGAAAGCGGGGCAGAAATTCAGGAAAACGATTTCAGGGGGTAGACTGGAATTGCACTTAAAGAATAGGAAAAGAGGCAGAACGGCGACAATGATGCACTTGGCCAAAAAGGGCGTATGCGTTTGTTCCTGAATATATTCAGGAAAAAACGCATACGCACTTTTTGGCCAACCAAGCAAGCGTGTAAAGGAAATCGGCAGAACAATGAAGTCTCACTGCCCCCATGTCAAAAGGGCCATCTGAAAAAAGTGTAAAATCCAGAAAGGCAGGACAGGCCATGGAGAACAGGGAGCATTGTTATGCTTATGGGCGGGATGTGAATTGCCAGCACCCACTATGGAGAAGTGTATGGTGTTTCCTGAAACACATAAGAAACAAAGCAACACAGCCCATGGCACTACCACTTATGGTCCTATAGCTTAGGGAAATTAAAATCAAAACCACAGAGCCACCCCAAAATTTGGAACGGCTCTGTTTACAAAACCTTGTCTACGGTACAAGTTAAATATCCCAGAGAGCGAAAAATGGATAAAGAAGTTGTGCTACGTACGTACAATGGAATATCTCTCAGCAATGAAATCTATGTCATCAGGACCGTAGCGGCATAATGCGTGGATTCAGGTACGATGATTCTACGTGAAATAGGTCACACAGAAAAAGAAACAGCATAAGATATCACTAATACATGGAATGTAAACTTGGCTACACATGAACTGAATTACAAAAGAGAACAGGGTGTCAAATTTAGAAAACCAACTTATGCTTGCTTTTTGGGGAAGGTGAGATGGGGTGCTGCATAAAACCAGAGATTGAAATTCGCACAGATACCGTTCCATAAGCCAAATATGTAATAGACAAGTCCTACTCCTTGCTCAACGAAATGGACTCAACACCCCATATTCAACGCCTAGGATTATACCTGCCTAGTAAGAATCTTAAAACCCATGGATTTATACGTCTCCGTAAGAGAAACAAGCGTGTGTTCAGTGGCCTAAACGCAGCAGTGTAAATCCGATAAATCCCATTATCAAAATAAATTTCAAAAACACAACACAATGACAGTGAAATAGAGAGAAATTTTTAATAATTCACTCAGGGCTTCTGATGCAACCTGGGTTTACCACATCTACAACCAGAGCTGGGGAGACATAAGGCCGGACACTTCGGCCTGATAGCATTGGTGAGGTTTGGTGAGCAAATGCAGACCCTTTGAAGTCATACTTCATGGTACCCATTCCATGGGTCCCAACTCTCCAGGTTTAAGGGATTCTTCCTTCCGCTACATCATGAATGGGAAACCCAGAGTATGGTCCACCATGTAATTGGGAAACCTTTTCAAATGCATCTCAGTTTTCGTCCCCTTATACTGGGGTTCACCATTCCAGATGGTTAACTAACGCTCTCCCCACTTGGAGAGTCAGTGCCTTTAACCTCCTGTTTGGCACAGTTTGCAATTTCTGCGCAAGATGAACAGGAATAGGGAGAACCAATGAGAGACTAGTGTAGGTGTCTGCACGGGGAAATGTAACGCACATTTCCCACCAGGAAGAGGAATTAACCAAAGGCTCATCATGCCATGCCAGAACCAGATTAGGGCCTGAAGCAATCCAGCGGTTTTGGGGCCAGCTCACGGGAAAACGAGTTGAAGAAAGGAGCTCAGGGGCACTATAATTCACAAACCTGCAGAGTTATTAATCACAGATATCGTTCAAAAATATATTGAAGTAAGACTGTGAAGAAGACTTGAAAGCGGGGCAGAAATTCAGGAAAACGATTTCAGGGGGTAGACTGGAATTGCACTTTAAGCATAGGAAAAGAGGCAGAACGTCGACAATGATGCACTTGGCCAAAAAGTGCGTATGCGTTTTTTCTAAATATATTCAGGAAAAAACGCATACGCCCTTTTTCTCCAACCAAGTAAGCATGTAAAGGAAATCTGCACTACAATGAAGTCTCACTGCCCCCCGGTCAAAAGGGACATCTGAAAAAAGTGTAAAATCCAGAAAGGCAGGACAGGCCATGGAGAAGAGGGAGCATTGTTATGCTGATGGGTGGGATGTGAATTGCCAACAGCCACTCTGGAGAAGTGTATGGTGTTTCCTGAAACACCAAAACACAAAGCAACGGAGCCTACGGCACTTCCACTTATGGTCCTATAGGTTAGGGAAATTAAAATCAAAAACACACAGCCATCCCAAAGTTTCAGACGGCTCTCTTTACAAGAACCTCGTCTACGGTACAAGTTAAATATCCCAGAAAGCGAAAAATGGATAAAGAAGTTGTGGTACGTACATACAATGGAATATCACTCACCAATGAAATCTATGTCATCTGGCCTATCGTGGCATAATGAGTGGATTCAGGTAGGATGATTCTAAGTGTAATAATTCACACAGAAAATGAAACATCATAAGATATCACTAATACACCGAATGTAATCGTGGCTACACATGAACTGAATTACAAAACAGAACAGGGTCTCAAATTTAGAAAACCAACTTATGTTTGCATAAGGGAAAAGGTGAGTTGGGGTGCTGCATAAAACCAGAGTTAGAAATTAGCACAGATACCATTCCATATGTCAAATACGTAATACTCAAGACCTACACCTTGCTCAACGAAATGGGCTAAACACCCTATATTCAACGCCAAGGAATACACCTGACTAGTAAGAATCTTTAAACCCATGGATTTATATGTCTCCATAAGAGAATCAAGCGTGTGTACACCTGCATGAAGGCAGCAGAGAAAATCCGATAAATCCTATTATCAAAATGAATTACAAAAACAAAACACAATGACAGTGAAAGAGAGAGCAATTCTTAAATAATTCATTCAGGGCTTGTGATGCAACCTGGATTTACCTCATCAAAACCCAGAGCTGAGTGAGACATAAGGTTGGACACTTCAGGCTGATAGCATTGGTGAGGTTCGATGAGCAAATGCAGACCATATGAAGTCATACTGCATGGTACCCATTCCATGGGTCCCAACTCTCCAGGTTTAAGCGATTCTTCCTTCAGCAAAAGCATGCATGGGAAACCCACAGTATGGTGCACCGTGTGACTGGGAAACGTTTTCAAATGCATCTCAGTTTTCATCCCCTTTTACTCGGGTTCACAATTCCAGACACTTTACTAACACTCTCCCCACTTGGAGAGTCAGTGCCTTTAACCTCCTGTTTGGCACAGTTTGCAATTTCTGAGCAAGATAAACAGGAATAGGGAGACCCAATGAGAGACTAGTTGTAGGTGTCTGCACGGGCAAATTTAATGCTCATTTCCAACCAGGAAGAGGAATTAACCAAAGGCTCAGCATGCCTTGCCGGAAACAGATTAGGGCCTGAAGCAATCTTGCGGGTTTGCGGGCAGCTCACAAGAAAGCGATTTGAAGAAAGGAGCTCAGGGGCCCTGTAATTCACAAATTTGTAGAGTTATAAATGACAGCTATTGTCCAAAAATATATTGAAGGAAGGCTGCGAAGAGGACTTGAAAGCGGGGCAGAATTGCAGGAAAACGATTTTAGGGGGTAGAGAGGAATTGCATTCAAAGCATAAGAAAAGAGGCAGAACGTCGACAATGATGCACTTGGCCAAAAAGTGCGTATGAGTTTTTTCCTGAATATATTCAGGAAAAAATGCATACGCCCTTTTTGGCCAACCAAGCAAGCATGTTAAAGAAATCTGCACTACAATGAAGTCTCACTGCCCCCCAGTCAAAGGGTCATCTGAAGAAAGTGTAAAATCCAGAAATGCAGAACAGGCCATGGAGAACAGGGAGCCTTGTTATGCTGATGGGTGGGATGTAAATTGCCAACAGCCACTCTGGAGAAGTGTATGGTGTTTCCTGAAACATCTAAAAAACAAAGCAACGGAGCCTACGGCACTTCCACTTATGGTCCTATAACTTAGGGAAATTAAAATCAAAAACACAGCCACCCCAAAATTTCAGACGGCTCTGTTTACAAGAACCTCGTCTACGGTACAAGTTAAATATCCCAGAAAGCGAAAAATGGATCAAGAAATTGTGGTAGGTACGTACAATGGAATATCACTCACCAATGAAATCTATATCATCAGGTCCGTCGTGGCATAATGAGTGGATTCAGGTACGATGATTCTAAGTGAAATAAGTCACACAGAAAATGAAACATCATAAGATATCACTAACACACGGAATGTAATCTTGGCTACACATGAACTGAATTACAAAACAGAACAGGTTCTCAAGTTGAGAAAACCAACTTATGTTTGCTTAAGGGGAAAAGTGAGTTGGGTTCTGCATAAAGCCACAGATAGAAATTAGCACATATACCATTCCATAAGTCAAATATGTAATAGTCAAGACCTACCACTTGCTCAACGAAATGGGCTAAACACCCTCTATTCAACTCCTAGGAATACACCTGACTAGTAAGAATCTTCAAACCCATGGATTTATATGTCTGCATAAGACAATCAAGCGTGTGTACAGCTGCATGAAAGGCAGCAGAGAAAATCCGATAAATCCCATTATCAAAATGAATTACAAAAACAAAACACAATGACAGTGAAATAGAGAGCAATTCTTAAATAATTCATTCAGGGCTTGTGATGCAACCTGGATTTACCTCATCTACACCCAGAGCTGAGTGAGACATAAGGTTGGACACTTCGGGCTGATATCATTGGTGAGGTAAGATGAGCAAATGCAGACCATTTGAAGTCATACTGCATGGTACCCATTCCATGGGTCCCAACTCTCCAGGTTTAAGCGATTCTTCCTTCAGCTAAAGCATGTATGGGAAACCCACAGTATGGTGCACCGTGTGACCGGGAAACATTTTCAAATGCATCTCAGTTTTCGGCCCCTTTTACTCGGGTTCACAATTCCAGACCCTTTACTAACACTCTCCCCACTTGGAGAGTCAGTGCCTTTAACCTCCTGTTTGGCACAGTTTGCAATTTCTGCGCAAGATGAACAGGAATAGGGAGAACCAATGAGAGACTAGCTGTAGGTGTCTGCACGGGCAAATTTAATGCTCATTTCCCACCAGGAAGCGGAATTAACCAAATGCTCAGCATGCCTTACCAGAACCAGATTAGGGCCTGAAGCAATCCTGCGGGTTTGCAGCCAGCTCACAAGAAAGCGATTTGAAGAAAGGAGCTCAGAGGCACTGTAATTCTCAAACCTGCAAAGTTATAAATGACAGCTATTGTCCAAAAATATATTGAAGGAAGGCTGCGAAGAGGACTTGAAATCGGGGCAGAATTGCAGGAAAGCGGTTTCAGGGAGTAGAGTGGAATTGCATTTAAAGCATAGGAAAAGAGGCAGAACGTCGACAATGATGCACGTGGCCAAAAAGGGCGTATGCGTTTTTTCCTGAATATATTCAGGAAAAAACGCATACGCCCTTTTTGGCCAACCAAGCAAGCATGTTAAAGAAATCTGCACTACAATGAAGTCTCACTGCCCCCCGGTCAAAAGGGCCATCTGAAAAAAGTGTAAAATCCAGAAATGCAGCACAGGCCATGGAGAACAGGGAGCCTTGTTATGCTGATGGGTGGGATGTAAATTGCCAAGAGCCACTCTGGAGAAGTGTATGGTGTTTCCTGAAACACCTAAAAAACAAAGCAACGGAGCCTACGGCACTTCCACTTATGGTCCTATAGCTTAGGGAAATTAAAATAAAAAACACACAGCCACCCAAAATTTCAGACGGCTCTCTTTACAAGAACCTCATCTACGGTACAATTTAAATATCCCAGAAAGCGAAAAATGGATAAAGAAGTTGTGGTACGTACGTACAATGGAATATCACTCACCAATGAAATCTATGTCATCTGGCCCATCGTGGCATAATGAGTGGATTCAGGTACGATGATTCTAAGTGAAATAAGTCACACAGAAAATGAAACATGATAAGATATCACTAATACACCGAATGTAATCTTGGCTACACATGAACTGAATTACAAAACAGAACAGGGTCTCAAATTTAGAAAACCAACTTATGTTTGCTTAAGGGGAAAGGTGAGTTGGGGTGCTGCATAAAACCAGAGATAGAAATTAGCACAGATACCATTCCATACGTCAAATATGTAACAGTCAAGACCTACCCCTTGCTCAACGAAATGGGCTACACACCATATTCAACACTTAGGAATACACCTGACTAGAAAGAATTTTCAAACCCATGGATTTATATGTCTCCATAAGAGAATCAAGCGTGTGTACAGCTGCATGAAGGCAGCAGAGAAAATCCGATAAATCCCATTATCAAAATGAATTACAAAAACAAAACACAATGACAGTGAAATAGAGAGCAATTCTTAAATAATTCATTCAGGGCTTGTGATGCAACCTGGATTTACCTCATCTACACCCAGAGCTGTGTGAGACATAAGGTTGGACACTTCGGGCTGATAGCATTTGTGAGGTTCGATGAGCGAATGCAGACCATTTGAAGTCATACTGCATGGTACCCATTCCATGGGTCCCAACTCTCCAGGTTTAAGCGATTCTTCCTTCAGCTAAAGCATGCATGGGAAACCCACAGTATGGTGCACTGTGTGACTGGGAAACGTTTTCAAATGCATCTAAGTTTTTGTCCTCTTTTACTCGGGTTCACAATTCCAGACCCTTTACTAACACTCTCCCCACTTATAGAGTCAGTGCCTTTAACCTGCTGTTTGGCACAGTTTGCAATTTCTGCGCAAGATGAACAGGAATAGGGAGAACGAATGAGAGACTAGCTGTAGGTGTCTGCACGGGCAAATTTAATGCTCATTTCCCACCAGGAAGCGGAATTAACCAAACGCTCAGCATGCCTTGCCAGAACCAGATTAGGGCCTGAAGCAATCCTGCGGGTTTGCCGCCAGCTCACAAGAAAGCGATTTGAAGAAAGCAGCTCAGGGGCACTGTAATTCTCAAACCTGCAGGGTTATAAATGACAGCTATTGTCCAAAAATATATTGAAGGAAGGCTGCGAAGAGGACTTGAAATCGGGGCAGAATTGCAGGAAAGCGGTTTCAGGGAGTAGAGTGGAATTGCATTTAAAGCATAGGAAAAGAGGCAGAACGTCGACAATGATGCACTTGGCCAAAAAGGGCGTATGCGTTTTTTCCTGAATATATTCAGGAAAAAACGCATACGCCCTTTTTCGCCAACCAAGCTAGCATGTTAGAGAAATCTGCACTACAATGAAGTCTCACTGCCCCCCAATCAAAAGGGCCATCTGAAAAAAGTGTAAAATCCAGAAAGGCAGCACAGGCCATGGAGAACTGAGAGCCATGTTATGCTGATGGGTGGGATGTAAATTGCCAACAGCCATTCTGGAGAAGTGTATGGTGTTTCCTGAAACACCTAAAAAACAAAGCAACGGAGCCTACGGCACTTCCACATATGGTCCTATAGCTTAGGGAAATTAAAATCAAAAACACACAGCCGCCCCAAAGTTTCAGACGGCTCTGTTTACAAGAACATCTTCTACGGTACAAGTTAAATATCCCAGAAAGCGAAAAATGGATAAAGAAGTTGTGGTACGTACGTACAATGGAATATCACTCACCAATGAAATCTATATCATCAGGCCCGTCGTGGCATAATGATTGAATTCAGGTACAATGATTCTAAGTGAAATAAGTCACACAGAAAATGAAATATCATAAGATATCACTAATACACTGAATGTAATCTTGGCTACACATGAACTGAATTACAAAACAGAACAGGGTCTCAAATTTAGAAAACCAACTTATGTTTGCTTAAGGAGAAAGGTGAGTTGGGTGCTGCATAAAACCAGAGATAGAAATTAGCACAGATACCATTCCATAAGTCAAATATGTAATAGTCAAGACCTACCACTTGCTCAACGAAATGGGTTAAACACCCTATATTCAACGCCTAGGAATACACCTGACTAGTAAGAATCTTCAAACCCATGGATTTATATGTCTCCATAAGAGAATCAAGCGTGTGTACAGCTGCATGAAGGCAGCAGAGAAAATCCGATAAATCCTATTATCAAAATGAATTACAAAAACAAAACACAATGACAGTGAAATAGAGAGCAATTCTTAAATAATTCATTCAGGGCTTGTGATGCAACCTGGATTTACCTCATCTAAACCCAGAGCTGAGTGAGACCTAAGGTTGGACACTTCGGGCTGATAGCATTGGTGAGGTTCGATGAGCAAATGCAGACCATTTGAAGTCATACTGCATGGTACCCATTCCATGGGTCCCAACTCTCCAGGTTTAAGCGATTCTTCCTTCAGCTAAAGCATGCATGGGAAACCCACAGTATGGTGCACCGTGTGACCGGGAAACGTTTTCAAATGCATCTCAGTTTCTGTCCCCTTTTACTCGGGTTCACAATTCCAGACCCTTTACTAAAACTCTCCCCACTTGGAGAGTCAGTGCCTTTAACCTCCTGTTTGCTACAGTTTGCAATTTCTGCGCAAGATGAACAGGAATAGGGAGAACCAATGAGAGACTAGCTGTAGGTGTCTGCACGGGCAAATTTAACGCTCATTTCCAACCAGGAAGAGGAATTAACCAAAGGCTCAGCATGCCGTGCAGGAACCAGATTAGGGCCTGAACCAATCATGCGGGTTTGCGGCCAGCTCACAAGAAAGCGATTTGAAGGCAGGAGCTCAGGGGCACTGTAATTCACAAACCTACAGAGTTATAAATGACAGCTATCGTCCAAAAATATATTGAAGGAAGGCTGCGAAGAGGACTTGAAAGCGGGGCAGAATTGCTGGAAAACGATTTCAGGGGGTAGACTGGAATTGCATTTAAATCATAGGAAAAGAGGCAGAACGTCGACAATGATGCACTTGGCCAAAAAGAGCGTATGCGTTTTTTCCTGAATATATTCAGGAAAAAACGCATAGGCCCTTTTTGGCCAACCAAGCAAGCATGTTAAAGAAATCTGCACTACAATGTAGTCTCACTGCCCCCCGGTCAAAAGGGCCATTTGAAAAAAGTGTAAAATCCAGAAATGCAGCACACGCCATGGAGAACAGGGAGCCTTGTTATGCTGACGGGTGGGATGTAAACTGCCAACAGCCACTCTGGAGAAGTGTATGGTGTTTCCTCAAACACCTAAAAAACAAAGCAACGGAGCCTACGGCACTTCCACTTATGGTCCTATAGCTTAGGGAAATTAAAATCAAAAACACACAGCCACCCGAATGTTTCAGACGGCTCTGTTTACAAGAACCTCGTCTACGGTACAAGTAAAATATCCCAGAAAGCGAAAAATTGATAAAGAAGTTGTGGTACGTACATACAATGGAATATCACTCACCAATGAAATCTATGTCATCTGGCCCGTCGTGGCATAATGAGTGGATTCAGGTACGATGATTCTAAGTGAAATAAGTCACACAGAAAATGAAACATCTTAAGATGTCACTAATACACGGAATGTAATCTTGGCTACACATGAACTGAATTACAAAACAGAACAGGTTCTCAAATTTAGAAAACCAACTTATGTTTGCTTAAGGGGAAAGGTGAGTTGGGGTGCTGCATAAAACCAGAGATAGAAGTTAGCACAGATACCATTCCATACGTCAAATACGTAATACTAAAGACCTACCCCTTGCTCAACGAAATGGGCTAAACACCCTCTATTCAACGCCTAGGAATACACCTGACTAGTAAGAATCTTCAAACCCATGGATTTATATGTCTCCATAAGAGAATCAAGCGTGTGTACAGCTGCATGAAGCCAGCAGAGAAAATCCGATAAATCCTATTATCAAAATGAATTACAAAAACAAAACACAATGACAGTGAAATAGAGAGCAATTCTTAAATAATTCATTCAGGGCTTGTGATGCAACCTGGATTTACCTCATCTGAACCCAGAGCTGAGTGAGACATAAGGTTTGACACTTCGGGCTGATAGCATTGGTGAGGTTCGATGAGCAAATGCAGACCATTTGAAGTCATACTGCATGGTACCCATTCCATGGGTCCCAACTCTCCAGGTTTAAGCGATTCTTCCTTCAGCTAAAGCATGCATGGGAAACCCACAGTATGGTGCACCGTGTCACAGGGAAACGTTTTCAAATGCATCTCAGTTTTCGTCCCCTTTTACTCGGGTTCACAATTCCAGACCCTTTACTAACACTCTCCCCACTTGGAGAGTCAGTGCCTTTAACCTCCTGTTTGGCACAGTTTGCAATTTCTGCGCAAGATGAACAGGAATAGGGAGAACGAATGAGAGACTAGATGTAGGTGTCTGCACGGGCAAATTTCATGCTCATTTCCCACCAGGAAGCGGAATTAACCAAACGCTCAGCATGCCTTGCCGGAACCAGATTAGGGCCTGAAGCAATCCTGCGGGTTTGCGGCCAGCTCACAAGAAAGCCATTTGAAGAAAGGAGCTCAGGGGCACTGTAATTCACAAACCTGCAGAGTTATAAATGACACCTATCGTCCAAAAATATATTGAAGGAAGGCTGCGAAGAGGACTTGAAAGCGGGGCAGAATTGCAGGAAAACGATTTCAGGGGGTAGAGAGGAATTGCATTTAAAGCATAGGAAAAGAGGCAGAACGTCGACAATGATGCACTTGGCCAAAAAGGGCGTATGCGTTTTTTCCTGAATATATTCAGGAAAAAACGCATACGCACTTTTTGGCCAACCAAGCAAGCATGTTAAAGAAATCTGCACTACAATGAAGTCTCACTGCCCCCCGGTCAAAAGGGCCATCTGAAAAAAGTGTAAAATCCAGAAATGCAGCACAGGCCATGGAGAACACGGAGCCTTGTTATGCTGATGGGTGGGATGTAAATTGCCAAGAGCCACTCTGGAGAAGTGTATGGTGTTTCCTGAAACACCTAAAAAACAAAGCAAAGGAGCCTACGGCACTTCCACTTATGGTCCTATAGCTTAGGGAAATTAAAGTCAAAAACACACAGCCACCCCAAAGTTTCAGACGGCTCTGTTTACAAGAACCTCGTCTACGGTACAAGTAAAATATCCCAGAAAGCGAAAAATGGATAAAGAAGTTGTGGTACGTAGTTACAATGGAATATCACTCACCAATGAAATCTATGTCATCTGGCCCGTCGTGGCATAATGAGTGGATTCAGGTACGATGATTCTAAGTGTAATAAGTCACACAAAAAATTAAACATCATAACATATCACTAATACACGGAATGTAATCTTGGCTACACATGAACTGAATTACAAAACAGAACAGGGTCTCAAATTTAGAAAACTAACTTATGTTTGCTTAAGGGGAAAGGTGAGTTGGGGTGCTGCATAAAACCAGAGATAGAAGTTAGCACAGATACCATTCCATACGTCAAATACGTAATACTAAAGACCTACCCCTTGCTCAACGAAATGGGCTAAACACCCTCTATTCAACGCCTAGGAATACACCTGACTAGTAAGAATCTTCAAACCCATGGATTTATATGTCTCCATAAGAGAATCAAGCGTGTGTACAGCTGCATGAAGGCAGCAGAGAAAATCCGATAAATCCTATTATCAAAATGAATTACAAAAACAAAACACAATGACAGTGAAATAGAGAGCAATTCTTAAATAATTCATTCAGGGCTTGTGATGCAACCTGGATTTACCTCATCTACACCCAGAGCTGAGTGAGACCTAAGGTTGGACACTTCGGGCTGATAGCATTGGTGAGGTTCGATGAGCAAATGCAGACCATTTGAAGTCATACTGCATGGTACCCATTCCATGGGTCCCAACTCTCCAGGTTTAAGCGATTCTTCCTTCAGCTAAAGCATGCATGGGAAACCCACAGTATGGTGCACCGTGTGACCGGGAAACGTTTTCAAATGCATCTCAGTTTCTGTCCCCTTTTACTCGGGTTCACAATTCCAGACCCTTTACTAAAACTCTCCCCACTTGGAGAGTCAGTGCCTTTAACCTCCTGTTTGCTACAGTTTGCAATTTATGCGCAAGATGAACAGGAATAGGGAGAACCAATGAGAGACTAGCTGTAGGTGTCTGCACGGGCAAATTTAACGCTCATTTCCAACCAGGAAGAGGAATTAACCAAAGGCTCAGCAAGCCGTGCAGGAACCAGATTAGGGCCTGAAGCAATCCTGCGGGTTTGCGGCCAGCTCACAAGAAAGAGATTTGAAGGCAGGAGCTCAGGGGCACTGTAATTCACAAACCTACAGAGTTATAAATGACAGCTATCGTCCAAAAATATATTGAAGGAAGGCTGCGAAGAGGACTTGAAAGCGGGGCTGAATTGCTGGAAAACGATTTCAGGGGGTAGACTGGAATTGCATTTAAATCATAGGAAAAGAGGCAGAACGTCGACAATGATGCACTTGGCCAAAAAGAGCGTATGCGTTTTTTCCTGAATATATTCAGGAAAAAACGCATAGGCGCTTTTTGGCCAACCAAGCAAGCATGTTAAAGAAATCTGCACTACAATGTAGTCTCACTGCCCCCCGGTCAAAAGGGCCATTTGAAAAAAGTGTAAAATCCAGAAATGCAGCACAGGCCATGGAGAACAGGGAGCCTTGTTATGCTGACGGGTGGGATGTAAACTGCCAACAGCCACTCTGGAGAAGTGTATGGTGTTTCCTGAAACACCTAAAAAACAAAGCAACGGAGCCTACGGCACTTCCACTTATGGTCCTATAGCTTAGGGAAATTAAAATCAAAAACACACAGCCACCCGAAAGTTTCAGACGGCTCTGTTTACAAGAACCTCGTCTACGGTACAAGTTAAATATCCCAGAAAGCGAAAAATGGATAAAGAAGTTGTGGTACGTACGTACAATGGAATATCACTCACCAATGAAATCTATGTCATCTGGCCCGTCGTGGCATAATGAGTGGATTCAGGTACGATGATTCTAAGTGAAATAAGTCACACAGAAAATGAAACATCTTAAGATGTCACTAATACACGGAATGTAATCTTGGCTACACATGAACTGAATTACAAAACAGAACAGGTTCTCAAATTTAGAAAACCAACTTATGTTTGCTTAAGGGGAAAGGTGAGTTGGGGTGCTGCATAAAACCAGAGATAGAAGTTAGCACAGATACCATTCCATAAGTCAAATATGTAATAGTCAAGACCTACCACTTGCTCAACGAAATGGGCTAAGCACCCTCTATTCAACGCCAAGGAATACACCTGACTAGTAAGAATCTTCAAACCCATGGATTTATATGTCTCCATAAGAGAATCAAGCGTGTGTACAGCTGCATGAAGGCAGCAGAGAAAATCCGATAAATCCTATTATCAAAATGAATTACAAAAACAAAACACAATGACAGTGAAATAGAGAGCAATTCTTAAATAATTCATTCAGGGCTTGTGATGCAACCTGGATTTACCTCATCTACACCCAGAGCTGTGTGAGACATAAGGTTGGACACTTCGGGCTGATAGCATTGGTGAGGTTCGATGAGCAAATGCAGACCATTTGAAGTCATACTGCATGGTACCCATTCCATGGGTCCCAACTCTCCAGGTTTAAGTGATTCTTCCTTCAGATAAAGCATGCATGGGAATCCCACAGCATGGTGAACCATGTGACCGGGAAACGTTTTCAAATGCATCTCAGTTTTTGTCACCTTTTACTCGGGTTCACAATTCCAGACCCTTTACTAACACTCTCCCCACTTGGAGAGTCAGTGCCTTTAACCTGCTGTTTCCACAGTTTGCAATTTCTGCGCAAGATGAACAGGAATAGGAAGAACCAATGAGAGACTAGCTGTAGGTGTCTGCACGGGCAAATTTAACGCTCATTTCCAACCAGGAAGAGGAATTAACCAAAGGCTCAGCATGCCGTGCCGGAACCAGATTAGGGCCTGAAGCAATCCTGCGGGTTTGCGGCCAGCTCACAAGAAAGCCATGTGAAGAAAGGAGCTCAGGGGCACTGTAATTCACAAACCTGCAGAGTTATAAATGACAGCTATCGTCCAAAAATATATTGAAGGAAGGCTGCGAAGAGGACTTGAAAGCGGGGCAGAATTGCAGGAAAACGATTTCAGGGGGTAGACTGGAATTGCATTTAAAGCATAGGAAAAGAGGCAGCAGGTCGAAAATGATGCACTTGGCCAAAAAGGGCGTATGCGTTTTTTCCTGAATATATTCAGGAAAAAACGCATACGCCCTTTTTGGCCAACCAAGCAAGCATGTTAAAGAAATCTGCACTACAATGAAGTCTCACTGCCCCCCGGTCAAAAGGGCCATCTGAAAAATGTGTAAAATCCAGAAAGGCAGCACAGGCCATAGAGAACAGGGAGCCTTGTTATGCTGATGGGTGGGATGTAAATTGCCAACAGCCACTCTGGAGAAGTGTATGGTGTTTCCTGAAACACCTAAAAAACAAAGCAACGGAGCCTACGGCACTTCCACTTATGCTCCTATAGGTTAGGGAAATTAAAATCAAAAACACACAGCCACCCCAAAGTTTCAGACGGCTCTGTTTACAAGAACCTCGTCTACGGTACAAGTTAAATATCCCAGAAAGCGAAAAATGGATAAAGAATTTGTGGTACGTACGTACAATGGAATATCACTCACCAATGAAATCTATGTCATCTGGCCCGTCGTGGCATAATGAGTGGATTCAGGTACGATGATTCTAAGTGAAATAAGTCACACAGAAAATGAAACATCATAAGATATCACTAATACACCGAATGTAATCTTGGCTACACATGAACTGAATTACAAAACAGAACAGGGTCTCAAATTTAGAAAACCAACTTATGTTTGCGTAAGGGGAAAGGTGAGTTGGGGTGTTGCATAAAACCAGAGTTAGAAATTAGCACAGATACCATTCCATATGTCAAATACGTAATAGTCAAGACATACACCTTGCTCAACGAAATGGGCTAAACACCCTATATTCAACGCCTAGGAATACACCTGACTAGAAAGAATCTTCAAACCCATGGATTTATATGTCTCCATAAGAGAATCAAGCGTGTGTACAGCTGCATGAATGCAGCAGAGAAAATCCGATAAATCCTATTATCAAAATGAATTACAAAAACAAAACACAATGACAGTGAAATAGAGAGCAATTCTTAAATAATTCATTCAGGGCTTGTGATGCAACCTGGTTTTACCTCATCAAAACCCAGAGCTGAGTGAGACCTAAGGTTGGACACTTCGGGCTGATAGCATTGTTGAGGTTCAATGAGCAAATGCAGACCATTTGAAGTCATACGGCATGGTACCCATTCCATAGGTCCCAACTCTCCAGGATTAAGCGATTCTTCCTTCAGCTAAAACATGCATGGGAAACCCACAGTATGGTGCACCGTGTCACAGGGAAACCTTTTCAAATGCATCTCAGTTTTCGTCCCCTTTTACTCGGGTTCACAATTCCAGACCCTTTACTAACACTCTCCCCACTTGGAGAGTCAGTGCCTTTAACCTCCTGTTTGGCACAGTTTGCAATTTCTGCGCAAGATGAACAGGAATAGGGAGAACGAATGAGAGACTAGATGTAGGTGTCTGCACGGGCAAATTTCATGCTCATTTCCCACCAGGAAGCGGAATTAACCAAACGCTCAGCATGCCTTGCCGGAACCAGATTAGGGCCTGAAGCAATCCTGCGGGTTTGCGGCCAGCTCACAAGAAAGCGATTTGAAGAAAGGAGCTCAGGGGCACTGTAATTCACAAACCTGCAGAGTTATAAATGACACCTATTGTCCAAAAATATATTGAAGGAAGGCTGCGAAGAGGACTTGAAAGCGGGGCAGAATTGCAGGAAAACGATTTCAGGGGGTAGAGAGGAATTGCATTTAAAGCATAGGAAAAGAGGCAGAACGTCGACAATGATGCACTTGGCCAAAAAGGGCGTATGCGTTTTTTCCTGAATATATTCAGGAAAAAACGCATAGGCACTTTTTGGCCAACCAAGCAAGCATGTTAAAGAAATCTGCACTACAATGAAGTCTCACTGCCCCCCGGTCAAAAGGGCCATCTGAAAAAAGTGTAAAATCCAGAAATGCAGCACAGGCCATGGAGAACAGGGAGCCTTGTTATGCTGATGGGTGGGATGTAAATTGCCAAGAGCCACTCTGGAGAAGTGTATGGTGTTTCCTGAAACACCTAAAAAACAAAGCAAAGGAGCCTACGGCACTTCCACTTATGGTCCTATAGCTTAGGGAAATTATAATCAAAAACACACAGCCACCCCAAAGTTTCAGACGGCTCTGTTTACAAGAACCTCGTCTACGGTACAAGTAAAATATCCCAGAAAGCGAAAAATGGATAAAGAAATTGTGGTACGTACGTACAATGGAATATCACTCACCAATGAAATCTATGTCATCTGGCCCGTCGTGGCATAATGAGTGGATTCAGGTACGATGATTCTAAGTGTAATAAGTCACACAAAAAATTAAACATCATAAGATATCACTAATACACGGAATGTAATCTTGGCTACACATGAACTGAATTACAAAACAGAACAGGGTCTCAAATTTAGAAAACCAACTTATGTTTGCTTAAGGGGAAAGGTGAGTTGGGGTGCTGCATAAAACCAGAGATAGAAGTTAGCACAGATACCATTCCATACGTCAAATACGTAATACTAAAGACCTACCCCTTGCTCAACGAAATGGGCTAAACACCCTCTATTCAACGCCTAGGAATACACCTGACTAGTAAGAATCTTCAAACCCATGGATTTATATGTCTCCATAAGAGAATCAAGCGTGTGTACAGCTGCATGAAGCCAGCAGAGAAAATCCGATAAATCCTATTATCAAAATGAATTACAAAAACAAAACACAATGACAGTGAAATAGAGAGCAATTCTTAAATAATTCATTCAGGGCTTGTGATGCAACCTGGATTTACCTCATCTGAACCCAGAGCTGAGTGAGACATAAGGTTTGACACTTCGGGCTGATAGCATTGGTGAGGTTCGATGAGCAAATGCAGACCATTTGAAGTCATACTGCATGGTACCCATTCCATGGGTCCCAACTCTCCAGGTTTAAGCGATTCTTCCTTCAGCTAAAGCATGCATGGGAAACCCACAGTATGGTGCACCGTGTCACAGGGAAACGTTTTCAAATGCATCTCAGTTTTCATCCCCTTTTACTCGGGTTCACAATTCCAGACACTTTACTAACACTCTCCCCACTTGGAGAGTCAGTGCCTTTAACCTCCTGTTTGGCACAGTTTGCAATTTCTGAGCAAGATAAACAGGAATAGGGAGAACCAATGAGAGACTAGTTGTAGGTGTCTGCACGGGCAAATTTAATGCTCATTTCCAACCAGGAAGAGGAATTAACCAAAGGCTCAGCATGCCGTGCCGGAAACAGATTAGGGCCTGAAGCAATCTTGCGGGTTTGCGGCCAGCTCAAAAGAAAGCGATTTGAAGAAAGGAGCTCAGGGGCACTGTAATTCACAAACTTGTAGAGTTATAAATGACAGCTATTGTCCAATAATATATTGAAGGAAGGCTGCGAAGAGGACTTGAAAGCGGGGCAGAATTGCAGGAAAACGATTTCAGGGGGTAGAGAGGAATTGCATTTAAAGCATAGGAAAAGAGGCAGAACGTCGACAATGATGCACTTGGCCAAAAAGGGCGTATGCGTTTTTTCCTGAATATATTCAGGAAAAAATGCATACGCCCTTTTCGGCCAACCAAGCAAGCATGTTAAAGAAATCTGCACTACAATGAAGTCTCACTGCCCCCCGGTCAAAAGGGTCATCTGAAGAAAGTGTAAAATCCAGAAAGGCAGCACACGCCATGGAGAACAGGGAGCCTTGTTATGCTGATGGGTGGGATGTAAATTGCCAACAGCCACTCTGGAGAAGTGTATGGTGTTTCCTGAAACACCTAAAAAACAAAGCAAAGGAGCCTACGGCACTTCCACTTATGGTCCTATAGCTTAGGGAAATTAAAGTCAAAAACACAGAACCACCCCAAAGTTTCAGACGGCTCTGTTTACAAGAACCTCGTCTACGGTACAATTTAAATATCCCAGAAAGCGAAAAATGGATAAAGAAGTTGTGGTACGTACATACAATGGAATATCACTCACCAATGAAGTCTATGTCATCTGGCCCGTCCTGGCATAATGAGTGGATTCAGGTACGATGATTCTAAGTGAAATAAGTCACACAGAAAATGAAACATCATAAGATATCACTAATAAACGGAATGTAATCTTGGCTATACATGAACTGAATTACAAAACAGAACAGGGTCTCAAATTTAGAAAACCAACTTATGTTTGCTTAAGGGGAAAGGTGAGTTGGGTTCTACATAAAACCAGAGATAGAAATTAGCAGAGATACCATTCCATAAGTCAAATATGTAATAGTCAAGACCTACCACTTGCTCAACGAAATGGGCTAAACACCCTATATTCAACGCCTAGGAATCCACCTGACTAGTAAGAATCTTCAAACCCATGGATTTATATGTCTCCATAAGAGAATCAAGCGTGTGTACAGCTGCATGAAGGCAGCAGAGAAAATCCGATAAATCCCATTATCAAAATGAATTAAAAAACAAAACACAATGACAGTGAAATAGAGAGCAATGCTTAAATAATTCATTCAGGGCTTGTGATGCAACCTGGATTTACCTCATCTACACCCAGAGCTGAGTGAGACATAAGGTTGGACACTTCGGGCTGATAGCATTGGTGAGGTTCGATGAGCAAATGCAGACCATTTGAAGTCATACTGCATGGTACCCATTCCATGGGTCCCAACTCTCCAGGTTTAAGTGATTCTTCCTTCAGCTAAAGCATGCATGGGAATCCCACAGCATGGTGAACCATGTGACCGGGAAACGTTTTCAAATGCATCTCAGTTTTTGTCACCTTTTACTCTGGTTCACAATTCCAGACCCTTTACTAACACTCTCCCCACTTGGAGAGTCAGTGCCTTTAACCTGCTGTTTCCACAGTTTGCAATTTCTGCGCAAGATGTACAGGAATATGGAGAACCAATGAGAGACTAGCTGTAGGTGTCTGCACGGGCAAATTTAACGCTCATTTCCAACCAGGAAGAGGAATTAACCAAAGGCTCAGCATGCCGTGCCGGAACCAGATTAGGGCCTGAAGCAATCCTGCGGGTTTGCGGCCAGCTCACAAGAAAGCCATTTGAAGAAAGGAGCTCAGGGGCACTGTAATTCACAAACCTGCAGAGTTATAAATGACAGCTATCGTCCAAAAATATATTGAAGGAAGGCTGCGAAGAGGATTTGAAAGCGGGGCAGAATTGCAGGAAAACGATTTCAGGGGGTAGACTGGAATTGCATTTAAAGCATAGGAAAAGAGGCAGCAGGTCGAAAATGATGCACTTGGCCAAAAAGGGCGTATGCGTTTTTTCCTGAATATATTCAGGAAAAAACGCATACGCCCTTTTTGGCCAACCAAGCAAGCATGTTAAAGAAATCTGCACTACAATGAAGTCTCACTGCCCCCCGGTCAAAAGGGCCATCTGAAAAATGTGTAAAATCCAGAAATGCAGCACAGGCCATAGAGAACAGGGAGCCTTGTTATGCTGATGGGTGGGATGTAAATTGCCAACAGCCACTCTGGAGAAGTGTATGGTGTTTCCTGAAACACCTAAAAAACAAAGCAACGGAGCCTACGGCACTTCCACTTATGCTCCTATAGGTTAGGGAAATTAAAATCAAAAACACACAGCCACCCCAAAGTTTCAGACGGCTCTGTTTACAAGAACCTCGTCTACGGTACAAGTTAAATATCCCAGAAAGCGAAAAATGGATAAAGAAGTTGTGGTACGTACGTACAATGGAATATCACTCACCAATGAAATCTATGTCATCTGGCCCGTCGTGGCATAATGAGTGGATTCAGGTACGATGATTCTAAGTGAAATAAGTCACACAGAAAATGAAACATCATAAGATATCACTAATACACCGAATGTAATCTTGGCTACACATGAACTGAATTACAAAACAGAACAGGGTCTCAAATTTAGAAAACCAACTTATGTTTGCGTAAGGGGAAAGGTGAGTTGGGGTGTTGCATAAAACCAGAGTTAGAAATTAGCACACATACCATTCCATATGTCAAATACGTAATAGTCAAGACATACACCTTGCTCAACGAAATGGGCTAAACACCCTATATTCAACGCCTAGGAATACACCTGACTAGAAAGAATCTTCAAACCCATGGATTTATATGTCTCCATAAGAGAATCAAGCGTGTGTACAGCTGCATGAATGCAGCAGAGAAAATCCGATAAATCCTATTATCAAAATGAATTACAAAAACAAAACACAATGACAGTGAAATAGAGAGCAATTCTTAAATAATTCATTCAGGGCTTGTGATGCAACCTGGTTTTACCTCATCAAAACCCAGAGCTGAGTGAGACATAAGGTTGGACACTTCGGGCTGATAGCATTGTTGAGGTTCAATGAGCAAATGCAGACCATTTGAAGTCATACGGCATGGTACCCATTCCATAGGTCCCAACTCTCCAGGTTTAAGCGATTCTTCCTTCAGCTAAAACATGCATGGGAAACCCACAGTATGGTGCACCGTGTCACAGGGAAACGTTTTCAAATGCATCTCAGTTTTCGTCCCCTTTTACTCGGGTTCACAATTCCAGACCCTTTACTAACACTCTCCCCACTTGGAGAGTCAGTGCCTTTAACCTCCTGTTTGGCACAGTTTGCAATTTCTGCGCAAGATGAACAGGAATAGGGAGAACGAATGAGAGACTAGATGTAGGTGTCTGCACGGGCAAATTTCATGCTCATTTCCCACCAGGAAGCGGAATTAACCAAACGCTCAGCATGCCTTGCCGGAACCAGATTAGGGCCTGAAGCAATCCTGCGGGTTTGCGGCCAGCTCACAAGAAAGCGATTTGAAGAAAGGAGCTCAGGGGCACTGTAATTCACAAACCTGCAGAGTTATAAATGACACCTATCGTCCAAAAATATATTGAAGGAAGGCTGCGAAGAGGACTTGAAAGCGGGGCAGAATTGCAGGAAAACGATTTCAGGGGGTAGAGAGGAATTGCATTTAAAGCATAGGAAAAGAGGCAGAACGTCGACAATGATGCACTTGGCCAAAAAGGGCGTATGCGTTTTTTCCTGAATATATTCAGGAAAAAACGCATACGCCCTTTTTGGCCAACCAAGCAAGCATGTTAAAGAAATCTGCACTACAATGAAGTCTCACTGCCCCCCGGTCAAAAGGGCCATCTGAAAAAAGTGTAAAATCCAGAAATGCAGCACAGGCCATGGAGAACAGGGAGCCTTGTTATGCTGATGGGTGGGATGTAAATTGCCAAGAGCCACTCTGGAGAAGTGTATGGTGTTTCCTGAAACACCTAAAAAACAAAGCAAAGGAGCCTACGGCACTTCCACTTATGGTCCTATAGCTTAGGGAAATTAAAGTCAAAAACACACAGCCACCCCAAAGTTTCACACGGCTCTGTTTACAAGAACCTCGTCTACGGTACAAGTAAAATATCCCAGAAAGCGAAAAATGGATAAAGAAGTTGTGGTACGTACGTACAATGGAATATCACTCACCAATGAAATCTATGTCATCTGGCCCGTCGTGGCATAATGAGTGGATTCAGGTACGATGATTCTAAGTGAAATAAGTCACACAGAAAATTAAACATCATAAGATATCACTAATACACGGAATGTAATCTTGGCTACACATGAACTGAATTACAAAACAGAACAGGGTCTCAAATTTAGAAAACCAACTTATGTTTGCTTAAGGGGAAAGGTGAGTTGGGGTGCTGCATAAAACCAGAGATAGAAGTTAGCACAGATACCATTCCATACGTCAAATACGTAATACTAAAGACCTACCCCTTGCTCAACGAAATGGGCTAAACACCCTCTATTCAACGCCTAGGAATACACCTGACTAGTAAGAATCTTCAAACCCATGGATTTATATGTCTCCATAAGAGAATCAAGCGTGTGTACAGCTGCATGAAGGCAGCAGAGAAAATCCGATAAATCCTATTATCAAAATGAATTACAAAAACAAAACACAATGACAGTGAAATAGAGAGCAATTCTTAAATAATTCATTCAGGGCTTGTGATGCAACCTGGATTTACCTCATCTGAACCCAGAGCTGAGTGCGACATAAGGTTTGACACTTCGGGCTGATAGCATTGGTGAGGTTCGATGAGCAAATGCAGACCATTTGAAGTCATACTTCATGGTACCCATTCCATGGGTCCCAACTCTCCAGGTTTAAGCGATTCTTCCTTCAGCTAAAGCATGCATGGGAAACCCACAGTATGGTGCACCGTGTCACAGGGAAACGTTTTCAAATGCATCTCAGTTTTCATCCCCTTTTACTCGGGTTCACAATTCCAGACACTTAACTAACACTCTCCCCACTTGGAGAGTCAGTGCCTTTAACCTCCTGTTTGGCACAGTTTGCAATTTCTGAGCAAGATAAACAGGAATAGGGAGAACCAATGAGAGACTAGTTGTAGGTGTCTGCACGGGCAAATTTAATGCTCATTTCCAACCAGGAAGAGGAATTAACCAAAGGCTCAGCATGCCGTGCCGGAAACAGATTAGGGCCTGAAGCAATCTTGCGGGTTTGCGGCCAGCTCAAAAGAAAGCGATTTGAAGAAAGGAGCTCAGGGGCACTGTAATTCACAAACTTGTAGAGTTATAAATGACAGCTATTGTCCAATAATATATTGAAGGAAGGCTGCGAAGAGGACTTGAAAGCGGGGCAGAATTGCAGGAAAACGATTTCAGGGGGTAGAGAGGAATTGCATTTAAAGCATAGGAAAAGAGGCAGAACGTCGACAATGATGCACTTGGCCAAAAAGGGCGTATGCGTTTTTTCCTGAATATATTCAGGAAAAAATGCATACGCCCTTTTCGGCCAACCAAGCAAGCATGTTAAAGAAATCTGCACTACAATGAAGTCTCACTGCCCCCCGGTCAAAAGGGTCATCTGAAGAAAGTGTAAAATCCAGAAAGGCAGCACACGCCATGGAGAACAGGGAGCCTTGTTATGCTGATGGGTGGGATGTAAATTGCCAACAGCCACTCTGGAGAAGTGTATGGTGTTTCCTGAAACACCTAAAAAACAACGCAACGGAGCCTACGGCACTTCCACTTATGGTCCTATAGCTTAGGGAAATTAAAGTCAAAAACACAGAACCACCCCAAAGTTGCAGACGGCTCTGTTTACAAGAACCTCGTCTACGGTACAAGTTAAATATCCCAGAAAGCGAAAAATGGATAAAGAAGTTGTGGTACGTACATACAATGGAATATCACTCACCAATGAAGTCTATGTCATCTGGCCCGTCCTGGCATAATGAGTGGATTCAGGTACGATGATTCTAAGTGAAATAAGTCACACAGAAAATGAAACATCATAAGATATCACTAATAAACGGAATGTAATCTTGGCTATACATGAACGGAATTACAAAACAGAACAGGGTCTCAAATTTAGAAAACCAACTTATGTTTGCTTAAGGGGAAAGGTGAGTTGGGTGCTACATAAAACCAGAGATAGAAATTAGCAGAGATACCATTCCATAAGTCAAATATGTAATAGTCAAGACCTACCACTTGCTCAACGAAATGGGCTAAACACCCTATATTCAACGCCTAGGAATCCACCTGACTAGTAAGAATCTTCAAACCCATGGATTTATATGTCTCCATAAGAGAATCAAGCGTGTGTACAGCTGCATGAAGGCAGCAGAGAAAATCCGATAAATCCCATTATCAAAATGAATTAAAAAACAAAACACAATGACAGTGAAATAGAGAGCAATGCTTAAATAATTCATTCAGGGCTTGTGATGCAACCTGGATTTACCTCATCTACACCCAGAGCTGAGTGAGACATAAGGTTGGACACTTCGGGCTGATAGCATTGGTGTGGTTCGATGAGCAAATGCAGACCATTTGAAGTCATACTGCATGGTACCCATTACATGGGTCCCAACTCTCCAGGTTTAGGCGATTCTTCCTTCATCTAAAACATGCATGGGAAACCCACAGTATGGTGCACCGTGTGACCGGGAAACGTTTTGAAATGCATCTCAGTTTTCGGGCCCTTTTACTCGGGTTCACCATTCCAGACCCTTTACTAACACTCTCCCCACTTGGAGAGTCAGTGCCTTTAACCTCCTGTTTGGCACAGTTTGCAATTTCTGCGCAAGATGAACAGGAATAGGGAGAACCGATGAGAGACTAGCTGTAGGTGTCTGCACGGGCAAATTTAACGCTCATTTCCAACCAGGAATAGTAATTAACCAAACGCTCAGCATGCCGTGCCGGAACCAGATTAGGGCCTGAATCAAACCTGCGGGTTTGCGGCCAGCTCACAAGAAAGCGATTTGAAGAAAGCAGCTCAGGGGCACTGTAATTCACAAACCTGCAGAGTTATAAATGACAGCTATCGTCCAAAAATATATTGAAAGAAGACTGCGAAGAGGACTTGAAAGCGGGGCAGAATTGCAAGAAAACGATTTCAGGGGGTAGGTTGGAATTGCATTTAAAGCATAGGAAAAGAGGCAGAAAGTCGACAATGATGCACTTGGCCAAAAAGGGCGTATGCGTGTTTTCCTGAATATATTCAGGAAAACACGCATACGCCCTTTTTGGCCAACCAAGCAAACATGTTAAAGAAATCTGCACTACAATGAAGTCTCACTGCCCCCCGGTCAAAAGGGCCATCTGAAGAAAGCGTAAAATCCAGAAATGCAGAACAGGCCATGGAGAACAGGGAGCCTTGTTATGCTGATGGGTGGGATGTAAATTGCCAACAGCCACTCTGGAGAAGTGTATGGTGTTTCCTGGAACACCTAAAAAACAAAGCAACGGAGCCTACGGCACTTCCACTTATGGTCCTATAACTTAGGGAAATTAAAATCAAAAACACAGCCACCCCAAAATTTCAGACGGCTCTGTTTACAAGAACCTCGTCTACGGTACAAGTTAAATATCCCAGAAAGCGAAAAATGGATCAAGAAATTGTGGTAGGTACGTACAATGGAATATCACTCACCAATGAAATCTATATCATCAGGTCCGTCGTGGCATAATGAGTGGATTCAGGTACGATGATTCTAAGTGAAATAAGTCACACAGAAAATGAAACATCATAAGATATCACTAACACACGGAATGTAATCTTGGCTACACATGAACTGAATTACAAAACAGAACAGGTTCTCAAGTTGAGAAAACCAACTTATGTTTGCTTAAGGGGAAAAGTGAGTTGGGGTTCTGCATAAAGCCACAGATAGAAATTAGCACAGATACCATTCCATAAGTCAAATATGTAATAGTCAAGACCTACCACTTGCTCAACGAAATGGGCTAAACACCCTCTATTCAACGCCTAGGAATACACCTGACTAGTAAGAATCTTCAAACCCATGGATTTATATGTCTGCATAAGACAATCAAGCGTGTGTACAGCTGCATGAAGGCAGCAGAGAAAATCCGATAAATCCCATTATCAAAATGAATTACAAAAACAAAACACAATGACAGTGAAATAGAGAGCAATTCTTAAATAATTCATTCAGGGCTTGTGATGCAACCTGGATTTACCTCATCTACACCCAGAGCTGAGTGAGACATAAGGTTGGACACTTCGGGCTGATAGCATTGGTGAGGTAAGATGAGCAAATGCAGACCATTTGAAGTCATACTGCATGGTACCCATTCCATGGGTCCCAACTCTCCAGGTTTAAGCGATTCTTCCTTCAGCTAAAGCATGTATGGGAAACCCACAGTATGGTGCACCATGTGACCGGGAAACATTTTCAAATGCATCTCAGTTTTCGGCCCCTTTTACTCGGGTTCACAATTCCAGACCCTTTACTAACACTCTCCCCACTTGGAGAGTCAGTGCCTTTAACCTCCTGTTTGGCACAGTTTGCAATTTCTGCGCAAGATGAACAGGAATACGGAGAACCAATGAGAGACTAGCTGTAGGTGTCTGCACGGGCAAATTTAATGCTCATTTCCCACCAGGAAGCGGAATTAACCAAACGCTCAGCATGCCTTACCAGAACCAGATTAGGGCCTGAAGCAATCCTGCGGGTTTGCGGCCAGCTCACAAGAAAGCGATTTGAAGAAAGGAGCTCAGGGGCACTGTAATTCTCAAACCTGCAAAGTTATAAATGACAGCTATGGTCCAAAAATATATTGAAGGAAGGCTGCGAAGAGGACTTGAAATCGGGGCAGAATTGCAGGAACGCGGTTTCAGGGAGTAGAGTGGAATTGCATTTAAAGCATAGGAAAAGAGGCAGAACGTCGACAATGATGCACGTGGCCAAAAAGGGCGTATGCGTTTTTTCCTGAATATATTCAGGAAAAAACGCATACGCCCTTTTTGGCCAACCAAGCAAGCATGTTAAAGAAATCTGCACTACAATGAAGTCTCACTGCCCCCCGGTCAAAAGGGCCATCTGAAAAAAGTGTAAAATCCAGAAATGCAGCACAGGCCATGGAGAACAGGGAGCCTTGTTATGCTGATGGGTGGGATGTAAATTACCAAGAGCCACTCTGGAGAAGTGTATGGTGTTTCCTGAAACACCTAAAAAACAAAGCAACGGAGCCTACGGCACTTCCACTTATGGTCCTATAGCTTAGGGAAATTAAAATAAAAAACACACAGCCACCCAAAATTTCAGACGGCTCTGTTTACAAGAACCTCATCTACGGTACAATTTAAATATCCCAGAGAGCGAAAAATGGATAAAGAAGTTGTGGTACGTACGTACAATGGAATAACACTCACCAATGAAATCTATGTCATCTGGCCCATCGTGGCATAATGAGCGGATTCAGGTACGATGATTCTAAGTGAAATAAGTCACACAGAAAAAGAAACATGATAAGATATCACTAATACACCGAATGTAATCTTGGCTACACATGAACTGAATTACAAAACAGAACAGGGTCTCAAATTTAGAAAACCAACTTATGTTTGCTTAAGGGGAAAGGTGAGTTGGGGTGCTGCATAAAACCAGAGATAGAAATTAGCACAGATACCATTCCATACGTCAAATATGTAACAGTCAAGACCTACCCCTTGCTCAACGAAATGGGCTACACACCTTATATTCAACACCTAGGAATACACCTGACTAGAAAGAATTTTCAAACCCATAGATTTATATGTCTCCATAAGAGAATCAAGCGTGTGTACAGCTGCATGAAGGCAGCAGAGAAAATCCGATAAATCCCATTATCAAAATGAATTACAAAAACAAAACACAATGACAGTGAAATAGAGAGCAATTCTTAAATAATTCATTCAGGGCTTGTGATGCAACCTGGATTTACCTCATCTACACCCAGAGCTGTGTGAGACATAAGGTTGGACACTTCGGGCTGATAGCATTTGTGAGGTTCGATGAGTGAATGCAGACCATTTGAAGTCATACTGCATGGTACCCATTCCATGGGTCCCAACTCTCCAGGTTTAAGCGATTCTTCCTTCAGCTAAAGCATGCATGGGAAACCCACAGTATGGTGCACCGTGTCACAGGGAAACGTTTTCAAATGCATCTCAGTTTTCGTCCCCTTTTACTCGGGTTCACAATTCCAGACCCTTTACTAACACTCTCCCCACTTGGAGAGTCAGTGCCTTTAACCTGCTGTTTGGCACAGTTTGCAATTTCTGCGCAAGATGAACAGGAATAGGGAGAACGAATGAGAGACTAGATGTAGGTGTCTGCACGGGCAAATTTCATGCTCATTTCCCACAAGGAAGCGGAATTAACCAAACGCTCAGCATGCCTTGCCAGAACCAGATTAGGGCCTGAAGCAATCCTGCGGGTTTGCGGCCAGCTCACAAGAAAGCGATTTGAAGAAAGGAGCTCAGGGGCACTGTAATTCACAAACCTGCAGAGTTATAAATGACACCTATCGTCCAAAAATATATTGAAGGAAGGCTGCGAAGAGGACTTGAAAGCGGGGCAGAATTGCAGGAAAACGATTTCAGGGGGTAGAGAGGAATTGCATTTAAAGCATAGGAAAAGAGGCAGAACGTCGACAATGATGCACTTGGCCTAAAAGGGCGTATGCGTTTTTTCCTGAATATATTCAGGAAAAAATGCATAGGCACTTTTTGGCCAACCAAGCAAGCATGTTAAAGAAATCTGCACTACAATGAAGTCTCACTGCCCCCCGGTCAAAAGGGCCATCTGAAAAAAGTGTAAAATCCATAAATGCAGCACAGGCCATGGAGAACACGGAGCCTTGTTATGCTGATGGGTGGGATGTAAATTGCCAAGAGCCACTCTGGAGAAGTGTATGGTGTTTCCTGTAACACCTAAAAAACAAAGCAACGGAGCGTACGGCACTTCCACTTATGGTCCTATAGCTTAGGGAAATTAAAGTCAAAAACACACAGCCACCCCAAAGTTTCAGACGGCTCTGTTTACAAGAACCTCGTCTACGGTACAAGTAAAATATCCCAGAAAGCGAAAAATGGATAAAGAAGTTGTGGTACGTACGTACAATGGAATATCACTCACCAATGAAATCTATGTCATCTGGCCCGTCGTGGCATAATGAGTGGATTCAGGTACGATGATTCTAAGTGTAATAAGTCACACAAAAAATTAAACATCATAAGATATCACTAATACACGGAATGTAATCTTGGCTACACATGAACTGAATTACAAAACAGAACAGGGTCTCAAATTTAGAAAACCAACTTATGTTTGCTTAAGGGGAAAGGTGAGTTGGGGTGCTGCATAAAACCAGAGATAGAAGTTAGCACAGATACCATTCCATACGTCAAATACGTAATACTAAAGACCTACCCCTTGCTCAACGAAATGGGCTAAACACCCTCTATTCAACGCCTAGGAATACACCTGACTAGTAAAAATCTTCAAACCCATGGATTTATATGTCTCCATAAGAGAATCAAGCGTGTGTACAGCTGCATGAAGCCAGCAGAGAAAATCCGATAAATCCTATTATCAAAATGAATTACAAAAACAAAACACAATGACAGTGAAATAGAGAGCAATTCTTAAATAATTCATTCAGGGCTTGTGATGCAACCTGGATTTACCTCATCTGAACCCAGAGCTGAGTGAGACCTAAGGTTGGACACTTCGGGCTGATAGCATTGGTGAGGTTCGTTGAGCAAATGCAGACCATTTGAAGTCATACTGCATGGTACCCATTCCATGGGTCCCAACTCTCCAGGTTTAAGCGATTCTTCCTTCAGCTAAAGCATGCATGGGAAACCCACAGTATGGTGCACTGTGTGACTGGGAAACGTTTTCAAACGCATCTCAGTTTTTGTCCTCTTTTACTCGGGTTCACAATTCCAGACCCTTTACTAACACTCTCCCCACTTATAGAGTCAGTGCCTTTAACCTGCTCTTTGGCACAGTTTGCAATTTCTGCGCAAGATGAACAGGAATACGGAGAACCAATGAGAGACTAGCTGTAGGTGTCTGCACGGGCAAATTTAATGCTCATTTCCCACCAGGAAGCGGAATTAACCAAACGCTCAGCATGCCTTGCCAGAACCAGATTAGGGCCTGAAGCAATCCTGCGGGTTTGCCGCCAGCTCACAAGAAAGCGATTTGAAGAAAGCAGCTCAGGGGCACTGTAATTCTCAAACCTGCAGAGTTATAAATGACAGCTATTGTCCAAAAATATATTGAAGGAAGGCTGCGAAGAGGACTTGAAATCGGGGCAGAATTGCAGGAAAGCGGTTTCAGGGAGTAGAGTGGAATTGCATTTAAAGCATAGGAAAAGAGGCAGAACGTCGACAATGATGCACTTGGCCTAAAAGGGCGTATGCGTTTTTTCCTGAATATATTCAGGAAAAAACGCATACGCCCTTTTTCGCCAACCAAGCTAGCATGTTAGAGAAATCTGCACTAAAATGAAGTCTCACTGCCCCCCAATCAAAAGGGCCATCTGAAAAAAGTGTAAAATCCAGAAAGGCAGTACAGGCCATGGAGAACTGGGAGCCATGTTATGCTGATGGGTGGGATGTAAATTGCCAACAGCCATTCTGGAGAAGTGTATGGTGTATCCTGAAACACCTAAAAAACAAAGCAACGGAGCCTACGGCACTTCCACTTATGGTTCTATAGCTTAGGGAAATTAAAATCAAAAACACACAGCCGCCCCAAAGTTTCAGACGGCTCTGTTTACAAGAACATCTTCTACGGTACAAGTTAAATATCCCAGAAAGCGAAAAATGGATAAAGAAGTTGTGGTACGTACGTACAATGGAATATCACTCACCAATGAAATCTATATCATCAGGCCCGTCGTGGCATAATGATTGAATTCAGGTACAATGATTCTAAGTGAAATAAATCACACAGAAAATGAAATATCATAAGATATCACTAATACACCGAATGTACTCTTGGCTGCACATGAACTGAATTACAAAACAGAACAGGGTCTCAAATTTAGAAAACCAACTTATGTTTGCTTAAGGAGAAAGGTGAGTTGGGTGCTGCATAAAACCAGAGATAGAAATTAGCACAGATACCATTCCATAAGTCAAATATGTAATAGTCAAGACCTACCACTTGCTCAACGAAATGGGTTAAACACCCTATATTCAACGCCTAGAAATACACCTGAATAGTAAGAATCTTCAAACCCATGGATTTATATGTCTCCATAAGAGAATCAAGCGTGTGTACAGCTGCATGAAGCCAGCAGAGAAAATCCGATAAATCCTATTATCAAAATGAATTACAAAAACAAAACACAATGACAGTGAAATAGAGAGCAATTCTTAAATAATTCATTCAGGGCTTGTGATGCAACCCGGATTTACCTCATCTGAACCCAGAGCTGAGTGAGACATAAGGTTGGACACTTCGGGCTGATAGCATTGGTGAGGTTCGATGAGCAAATGCAGACCATTTGAAGTCATACTGTATGGTACCCATTCCATGGGTCCCAACTCTCCAGGTTTAAGCGATTCTTCCTTCAGCTAAAGCATGCATGAGAAACCCACAGTATGGTGCACCGTGTGACCGGGAAGCATTTTCAAATGCATCTCAGATTTTGTCCCCTTTTACTCAGGTTCACAATTCCAGACCTTTTACTAACACTCTCCCCACTTGGAGAGTCAGTGCCTTTAACCTCCTGTTTGGCACAGTTTGCAATTTCTGCGCAAGATGAACAGGAATAGGGAGAACCAATGAGAGACTAGCTGTAGGTGTCTGCACGGGCAAATTTAACGCTCATTTCCAACCAGGAAGAGGAATTAACCAAAGGCTCAGCATGCCGTGCTGGAACCAGATTAGGGCCTGAAGCAATCCTGCGGGTTTGCGGCCAGCTCACAAGAAAGCGATTTGAAGAAATGAGCTCAGGGGCCAAGTAATTCACAAAACTGCAGAGTTATAAATGACAACTATCGTCCAAAAATATTTGAAGGAAGGCTGCGACGAGGACTTGAAAGCAGGGCAGAATTGCTGGAAAACGATTTCAGGGGGTAGACTGGAATTGCATTTAAAGCATAGGAAAAGAGGCAGAACGTCGACAATGATGCACTTGGCAAAAAAGGGCGTATGCGTTTTTCCCTGAATATATTCAGGGAAAAACGAATACGGTCTTTTTGGCCAACCAAGCAAGCATGTTAAAGAAATCTGCACTACAATGAAGTCTCACTGCCCCCCGGTCAAAAGGGCCATCTGAAAAAAGTGTAAAATCCAGAAATGCAGCACAGGCAATGGAGAACAGGGATCCTTGTTACGCTGCTGAGTGGGATGTAAATTGCCAACAGCCACTCTGGAGAAGTGTATGGTGTTTCCTGAAACACCTAAAAAACAAAGCAATGGAGCCTATCGCACTTCCACTTATGGTCCTATAGATTAGGGAAATTAAAATCAAAAACACACAGCCACCACAAAGTTTCAGACGGCTCTGTTTACAAGAACTTCATCTACGGTACAAGTTAAATATCCCAGAAAGCGAAAAATGGATAAAGAAGTTGTGGTACGTACGTACAATGGAATATCACTCACCAATGAAATCTCTGTCATCTGGCCCATCGTGGCATAATGAGTGGATTCAGGTCGATGATTCTAAGTGAAATAAGTCACACAGAAAATGAAACATCATAAGATATCACTAATACACCGAATGTAATCTTGGCTACACATGAACTGAATTGCAAAACAGAACAGGGTCTCAAATTAAGAAAACCAACTTATGTTTGCTTAAGGGGAAAGGTATGTTTGGGTGCTGCATAAAACCAGAGATAGAAATTAGCACAGATACCCTTCCATAAGTCAAATATGTAATAGTCAAGATCTACCCCTTGCTCAACGAGATGGTCTAAAAACCCTATATTCAACGCCTAGCAATACACCTGACTAGTAAGAATCTTCAAACCCATGGATTTATATGTCTCCATAAGAGAATCAAGCGTGTGTACAGCTTCATGTATGCAGCAGAGTAAATCCGATAAATCCCCTTATCAAAATGAATTACAAAAACAAAACACAATGAGAGTGAAATAGAGAGCAATTCTTAAATAATTCATTCAGGGCTTGTGATGCAACCTGGATTTACCTCATCTACACCCAGAGCTGAGTGAGACATAAGGTTGGACACTTCAGGCTGATAGCATTGGTGAGGTTCGATGAGCAAATGCAGACCCTTTGAAGTCATACTGCATGGTACCCATTCCATGGGTCCCAAATCTCCAGGTTTAAGGGATTCTTCCTTCAGCTAAAACATGCATGGGAAACCCACAGTATGGTGCACCGTGTGACTGGGAAAAGTTTTCAAATGCATCTCAGTTTTCGTCCCGTTTTACTCGGGTTCACCATTCCAAACCCTTTACTAACACTCTCCCCACTTGGAGAGTCAGTGCCTTTAACCTCCTCTTTGGCACACTTTGCAATTTCTGCGCAAGATGAACAGGAATAGGGAGAACCAATGAGAGAGTAGCTGTAGGTTTCTGCACGGGCAAATTTAACGCTCATTTCCCACCAGGAAGAGGAAATAACAAAAGGCTCAGCATGCCGTGAGGGAACCAAATTAGGGCCTGAAGCAATCCTGCGGCTTTGCGGACAGCTCACAAGAAAGTGATTTGACGAAAGGAGCTCACAGGCACTGTAATTCACAAACCTGCAGAGTTATAAATGACAGCTATCGTCCAAAAATATATTGAAGGAAGCCTGCGAAGAGGACTTGAAAGCGGGGCAGATTTGCAGGAAAACGATTTCAGGGGGTAGACGGGAATTGCATTTAAAGCATAGGAAAAGAGGCAGAACGTCGACAATGATGCACTTGTCCAAAAAGGGCGTATGCCTTTTTTTCCAGAATATATTCAGGAAAAAGCGCATACGCCCTTTTTGGCCAACCAAGCAAGCATGTTAAGGAAATCTGCACTACAATGAAGTCTCACTGTCCCCCGGTCAAAAGGGCCATCTGAAAAACGTGTAAAATCCAGAAAGGCAGCACAGGACATGGAGAACAGGGAGCCTTGTAATGCTGATGGGTGGGATGTAAATTGCCAAGAGCCACTCTGGAGAAGTGTATGGTGTTTCCTGGAACACCTAAAAAACAAAGCAACGGAGCCTACGGCACTTCCACTTATGGTCCTATAGCTTAGGGAAATTAAAATCAAAAACACACAGCCACCCCAAAGTTTCACACGGCTCTGTTTACAAGAACCTCGTCTACGGTAAAAGTTAAATATCCCAGAATGTGAAAAATGGATAAAGAAGTTGTGGTACGTACGTACAATGGAATATCACTCACCCATGAAATCTATGTCATCACGCCCGTCGCGGCACAATGAGTGGATTCAGGCAAGATGATTCTAAGTGAAATAAGTCACACAGAAAATGAAACATCATAAGATATCACTAATACACGGAATGTAAACTTGGCTACACATGAACTGAATTACAAAACACAACAGGGTCTCAAATTTAGAAAACCAACTTACGCTTGCTTAAGGGGAAAGGTGAGTTGGGGTGCTGCATAAAACCAGAGATAGAAATTAGCACAGATACCTTTCCATAAGCCAAATATGTAATAGTCAACACCTACCCCTTGCTCAACGAAATGGACTAAGCACCCCATATTGAATGCCTAGGAATACACCTGACTAGTAAGAATTTTCAAACCCATGGATTTATATGTCTCTGTAAGAGAATGAAGCGTGTGTACAGTGGCATGAATGCAGCAGAGAAAATCCGATAAATCCCATTATCAAAATGAATTACAAAAACAAAACACAAGGACAGTGAAATAGAGAGCAATTCTTAAATAATTCATTCAGGGCTTGTGATGCAACCTGGATTTACCACATCTACACCCAGAGCTTGGTGAGACATAAGGCTGGACACTTTGGGCTGATAGCATTGGTGAGGTTCGGTGAGCAAACGCAGACCCTTTGAAGTCGTACTGCATGGTACCCATTCCATGGGTCACAACTCTCCAGGTTTAAAGGATTCTTCCTTCAGCTAAAACATGCATGGGAAACCCAGAGTATGGTCCACCGTGTGATTGGGAAACGTTTTCAAATGCATCTCACTTTTCGTCCCCGGGTACTCGGATTCACCATTCCAGACGCTTTACTAACACTCTCCCCACTTGGAGAGTCAGTGCCTTTAACCTCCTGTTTGGCACAGTTTGCAATTTCTGCCCAAGATGAACAGGAAAAGGGAGAACCAATGAGAGACTAGCTGTAGGTGTCTGCACGGGCAAACGGAACGCTCATTTCCCACCAGGAAGAGCAATTAACCAAAGGCGCAGTGTGCCCTGCCGGAAACAGATTAGGGCCTGAAGCACACCTTCGTTTTTGCAGACAGCTCACAAGAAAGCGAGTTGAAGAAAGGAGCTCAGGGGCACTGTAATTCACAAAGCTGCAGAGTTATGAATGACAGCTATCGTCCAAAAATGTATTGAAGTAAGTATTCGAACAGGACTTGAAAGCGAGGCAGAATTTCAGGAAAACGATTTCAGGGGGTAGACTGGAATTGCACTTAAAGCATAGGAAAAGAGGCAGAATGTCGCAATGATGCACTTGGCCAAAAAGGGCGTATGCGTTTTCTCCTGAATATATTCAGGACAAAACGCATATGCCCTTTTGGCCAACCAAGCAAGCGTGTAAAGGAAATCTGCACTACAATGAAGTCTCACTGCCCCCCGGTCAAAAGGGCCATCTGAAAAAAGTGTAAAATCCAGAAAGGCAGGACAGGTCATGGAGAACTGGGAGCCTTGATATGCTGATGGGCGGGATGTAAATTGCCAACAGCCACTCTGGAGAAGTGTATGGTGTTTCCTGAAACATGTAGGAAACAAAGCAACACAGCCTATGGCACTTCCACTTATGGTCCAGTAGCTTAGGGACATTAAAATCAAAAACACACATCCACCCCAAAATTTGGGATGGCTCTGTTTACAAAAACCTCATCTACGGTACAAGTTAAATATCCCAGAAAGAGAAAAATGGATTAAGAAGATGTGGTACGTACGTACAATGGAATATCCCTCAGCAATGAAATCTATGTCATCAGACTCGTTGTGGCATAATGAGTGGATTCAGGTACGATGATTCTACGTGAAATAAGTCACACAGAAAAAGAAACATCATAAGATATCACTAATACACGGAATGAAAACTTGGCTACACATGAACTGAATTACAAAACAGAACAGGTACTTAAATGTAGAAAACCAACTTATGCTTGCTTAAGGGGAAAGGTGAGTTGGGGTGCTGCATAAAACCAGAGATAGAAATTAGCACAGATACCATTCCATAATCCAAATATGTAACAGACAAGACCTACTCCTTGCTCAACGAAATGGACTCAACACCCCATATTCAACGCCTGGGAATATACCTGACTAGTAAGAATCTTCAAACCCATGGATTTATATGTCTCCATAAGGAAATCAAGTGTGTATACAGCGGCATGAATGCAGCAGAGAAAATCCGATAAATCCCATTATCAAATGAATTACAAAAACAAAACACAAGGCCAGTGAAATAGAGAGCAATTCTTAAATAATTCATTCAGGGCTTGTGATGCAACCTGGATTTACCACATGTACACCCAGAGCTGAGTGAGACATAAGGTTGGGCACTTCGGGCTGATAGCATTGGTGAGGTTCGATGACCAAATGCAGACCCTTTGAAGTCATACTGCATGGTACCCATTCCATGGGTCCCAACTCTCCAGGTTTAAAGGATTCTTCCTTCAGCTAAGGCATGCATGGGAAACCCACAGTATGGTGCACCATGTGACCGGGAAACGTTTTCAAATGCATCTCAGTTTTCGTCCCCTTTTACTCGGGTTCACAATTCCAGAACCTTTACTAACACTTTCCCCACTTGGAGAGTCAGTGCCTTTAACCTCCTGTTTGGCACAATTCGCAATTTCTGCGCAAGATGAACAGGAATAGGGAGAACCAATGAGAGACTAGCTGTAGGTGTCTGCATGGGCAAATTTAACGCTCATTTCCAACGAGGAAGAGGAATTAACCAAAGGCTCAGCATGCCGTGCCGGAACCAGATTAGGGCCTGAAGCAATCCTGCGGGTTTGCGGCCAGCTCACAAGAAAGAGATTTGAAGAAAGGAGGTCAGGGGCACTGTAATTCACAAACCTGCAGAGTTATAAATGACAGCTATCGTCCGAAAATATATTGAAGGAAGGCTGCGAAGAGGAGTTGAAAGTGGGGCAGAATTGCAGGAAAACGATTTCAGGGGGTAGACGGGAATTGCATTTAAAGCATAGGAAAGGAGGCAGAACGTCGAAAATGATGCACTTGGCCAAAAAGGGCGTATGCGTTTTTTCCTGAATATATTCAGGAAAAAACGCATACGCACTTTTTGGTCAACCAAGCAAGCATGTTAAAGAAATCTGCACTACAGTGAAGTCTCACTGCTCCCCGGTCAAAAGGGCCATCTGAAAAAAGTGTAAAATCCAGAAAAGCACCACAGGCCATGGAGAACAGGGAGCCTTGTTATGCTGATGGGCGGGATGTAAATTGCCAAGAGTCACTCTGGAGAACTGTATGGTGTATCCTCAAACACCTAAAAAACAAAGCAACGGAGCCTACGGCACTTCCACTTATGGTACTATAGCTTAGGGAAATTAAAATCAGAAACACACAGCCACCCCAAATTGTCGGACGGCTCTGTTTATAAGAACCTCGTGTACGGCACAAGTTAAATATCGCAGAAAGCAAAAAATGGATAAAGAAGTTGTGGTACGTATGTACAATTGAATATCATTCTCCAATGAAATCAATGTAATCAGTCCCGTCGTGGCATAATGAGTGGATTCAGGTATGATGATTCTAAGTGAAATAAGTCACACAGAAAATAAAACATCATAAGATATCACTAACACACGGAATAAAATCTTGACTACACATGAACTGAATTACAAAACAGAACAGGGTCTCAAATTTAGAAAACTGACTTATGTTTGCTTAAGGGGAAATGTGAGTTGGGGTGCTGCATAAAAGCAGAGATAGAAATTAGCACAGATACCATTCCATACGTCAAATATGTAATACTCAAGACCTACCCCTTGCTCAACGAAATGGACTAACAACCCTATATTCAATGCCTAGGAATACACCTGACTAGTAAGAATATACAAACCCATGGATTTATATGTCTCCATAAGAGAATCAAGCGTGTGTACAGCTGCATGAAGGCAGCAGAGAAAATCCGATAAATCCCCTTCTCAAAATGAATTACAAAAACAAAACACAATGACAGTGAAATAGAGAGCAATTCTTAAATAATTCATTCAGGGCTTGTGATGCAACCTGCATTTACCTCATCTACACCCAGAGCTGAGTGAGACATAAGGTTGGACACTTCGGGCTGATAGCATTGGTGAGGTTCGATGAGCAAATGCAGACCCTTTGAAGTCATACTGCATGGGACCCATTCCATGGGTCCCAACTCTCCAGGTTTAAGGGATTCTTCCTTCAGCTAAAACATGCATGGGAAACCCACATTATGGTGCACCGTGTGACCGGGAAACGTTTTCAAATGTATCTCAGTTTTGGTCCCCCTTTACTCAGGTTCACCATTCCAGACCCTTTACTAACACTCTCCCCACTTGGAGAGTCAGTGCCTTTAACCTCCTCTTTGGCACAGTTTGCAATTTCTGCGCAAGATGAACAGGAAAAGGGAGAACCAATGAGAGATTAGCTGTAGGTGTCTGCACGGGCAAATTTAACACTCATTTCACACCAGGAAGAGGAATTAACCAAAGGATCAGCATGCCGTGCGGGAATCAGATTAGGGCCTGAAGCAATCCTGCGGGTTTGCAGCCAGCTCACAAGAAAGCGATTTGAAGAAAGGAGCTCAGGGGCACTGTAATTCACAAACCTGCAGAGTTATAAATGACAGCTATCGTCCAAAAATATATTGAAGGAAGACTGCGAAGAGGACTTGAAAGCGGGGCAGAATTGCAGGGAAACGATTTCAGGGGGTAGACTGGAATTGCATTTAAAGCATAGGAAAGGAGGCAGAACGTCGACAATGATGCACTTGCCCATAAAGGGCGTATGCGTTTTTTCCTGAATATATTCAGGAAAAAACGCATACGCACTTTTTGGCCAACCAAGCAAGCATGTTAAAGAAATCTGCAGTACAGTGAAGTCTCACTGCCCCCCGGTCAAAAGGGCCATCTGAAAAAAGTGTAAAATCCAGAAAGGCTGCACAGGCCATGGAGAACAGGGAGCCTTGTTATGCTGATGGGCGGGATGTAAATTGCCAAGAGTCACTCTGGAAAAGTGTATGGTGTATCCTCAAACACCTAAAAAACAAAGCAACGGAGCCTACGGCACTTCCACTTATGGTCCTATAGCTTAGGGAAATTAAAATCAGAAACACACAGCCACCCCAAAGTGTCGGACGGCTCTGTTTATAAGAACCTCGTGTACGGCACAAGTTAAATATCGCAGAAAGCAAAAAATGGATAAAGAAGTTGTGGTACGTATGTACAATGGAATATCACTCTCCAATGAAATCTATGTCATCAGGCCCGTCATGGCATAATGAGTGGATTCAGGTACGATGATTCTAAGTGAAGTAAGTCTCACAGAAAATGAAACATCATAAGATATCACTAATACACCGAATGTAATCTTGGCTACACATGAACTGAATTACAAAACAGAACAGGGTCTCAAATTCAGAAAAACAACTTATGTTTGCTTAAGGGGAAAGTTGAGTTGGGGTGCTGCATAAAAGCAGAGATAGAAATTAGCACAGATACCATTCCATACGTCAAATATGTAATACTCAAGACCTACCCCTAGCTCAACGAAATGGACTAACAACCTTATATTCAACGCCTAGGAATACACCTGACTAGTAAGAATCTTCAAACCCATGGATTTATATGTCTCCATAAGAGAATCAAGCGTGTGTACAGCTGCATGAAGGCAGCAGAGAAAATCCGATAAATCCCATTATCAAAATGAATTACAAAAACAAAACACAATGACAGTGAAATAGAGAGCAATTCTTAAATAATTCATTCAGGGCTTGTGATGCAACTTGGATTTACCTCATCTACACCCAGAGCTGAGTGAGACATAAGGTTGGACACTTCGGGCTGATAACATTGGTGAGGTTCGATGAGCAAATGCAGACCATTTGAAGTCATACTGCATGGTACCCATACCATGGGTCCCAAATCTCCAGGTTTAAGCGATCCTTCCTTCAGCTAAAACATGCATGGGAAACCCACAGCATGGTGCACCATGTGACCGGGAAACATTTTCAAATGCATCTCAGTTTTCGGCCCCTTTTACTCGGGTTCACAATTCCAGACCCTTTACTAACACTCTCCCCACTTGGAGAGTCAGTGCCTTTAACCTCCTGTTTGGCACAGTTTGCAATTTCTGCGCAAGATGAACAGGAATAGGGAGAACCAATGAGAGACTAGCTGTAGGTGTCTGCACGGGCAAATTTAACGCTCATTTGCCACCAGGTAGTGGAATTAACCAAACGCTCAGTATGCCATGCCGGAAGCAGATTAGGGCCTGAAGCAATCCTGCCGGTTTGTGGCCAGCTCACAAGAAAGCGATTTGAAGAAAGGAGCTCAGGGGCACTGTAATTCACAAACCTGCAGAGTTATAAATGACAGCTATCGTCCAAAAATATATTGAAGGAAGGCTGCGAAGAGGACTTGAAAGCGGGGCAGAATTGCAGGAAAACGATTTCAGGGGGTAGACTGGAATTGCATTTAAAGCATAGGAAAAGAGGCAGAACATCGACAATGATGCACTTGTCCAAAAAGGGCGTATGCGTTTTTTTCCAGAATATATTCAGGAAAAAGCGCATACGCCCTTTTTGGCCAACCAAGCAAGCATGTTAAAGAAATCTGCACTACAGTGAAGTCTCACTGCCCCCCGGTCAAAAGGGCCATCTGAAAAATGTGTAAAACCCAGAAATGCAGCACAGGCCATGGAGAACAGGGAGCCTTGGTATGCTGATGGGTGAGATGTAAATTGCCAAGAGCCACTCTGGAGAAGTGTATGGTGTTTCCTGAAACACCTAAAAAACAAAGCAACGGAGCCTCCGGCACAACCACTTATGGTCCTATAGCTTAGGGAAATTAAAATCAAAAACACACAGCCACCCCAAAGTTTCAGACGGCTCTGTTTACAAGAACCTCGTCTACGGTACAAGTTAAATATCCCAGAAAGCGAAAAATGGATAAAGAAGTTGTGGTACGTATGTACAATGGAATATCACTCTCCAAAGAAATGTATGTCATCAGGCCCATCGTGGCATAATGAGTGGATTCAGGTACGATGATTCTAAGTGAAATAAGTCACACAGAAAATGCAACATCATAAGATATCACTAATACACGGAATGTAATCTTGGCTACACATGAACTGAATTACAAAACAGGACAGGGTCTCAAATTTAGAAAACCAACTTATGTTTGCTTAAGGGGAAAGGTGAGTTGGGGTGCTGCATAAAACCAGAGATAGAAATTAGCACAAATACCATTCCATAAGTCAAATATGTAATAGTCAAGACCTACCCCTTGCTCAACGAAATGGGCTAAACACCCTATATTCAACGCCTAGGAATACACCTGACTAGTAAGAATCTTCAAACCCATGGATTTATATGTCTCCATAAGAGAAACAAGCGTGTGTACAGCTGCATGAAGGCAGCAGAGAAAATCCGATAAATCTTATTATCGAAATGAATTACAAAAACAAAACACAATGACAGTGAAATAGAGAGCAATTCTTAAATAATTCATGCAGGGCTTGTTATGCAACCTGGATTTACCTCATCTACACCCAGAGCTGAGTGAGACATAAGGTTGGACACTTCGGGCTGATAGCATTGGTGAGGTTCGATGAGCAAATGCAGAACCTCTGAAGTCATACTGCATGGGACCCATTCCATGTGTCCCAACTCTCCAGGTTTAAGCGATTCTTCCTTCAGCTAAATCATGCATGGGAAACCCACAGCATGGTGCACCATGTGACCGGCAATCGTTTTCAAATGCATCTCAGTTTTCGTCCCCTTTTACTCGGGTTCACAATTCCAGACCCTTTAATAACACTCTCCGCACTTGGTGAGTCAGTGCCTTTAACCTCCTCTTTGGCACAGTTTGCAATTTCTGCGCAAGATGAACAGGAATAGGGAGAACCAATGAGAGATTAGCTGTAGGTGTCTGCACGGGAAATTTAACGCTCATTTCCCACCAGGAAGAGGAATTAACCAAAGGATCAGCATGCCGTGCCGGAACAAGATTAGGGCCTGAAGCAATCCTGCGGTTTTGCGGTCAGCTCACAAGAAAGCGATTTGAAGAAAGGAGTTCAGGGGCACTGTATTTCACAAACCTGCAGAGTTATAAATGACAGCTATCGTCCAAAAATATATTCAAGGAAGGCTGCGAAGAGGACTTGAAAGCGGGGCAGAATTGCACGGAAACGATTTCAGGGGGTAGACTGGAATTGCATTTAAAGCATAGGAAAGGAGGCAGAACGTCGACAATGATGCACTTGCCCAAAAAGGGCGTATGCGTTTTTTCCTGAATATATTCAGGAAAAAATGCATACGCACTTTTTGGCGAACCAAGCAAGCATGTTAAAGAAATCTGCACTACAGTGAAGTCTCACTGCCCCCCGGTCAAAAGGGCCATCTGAAAAAAGTGTAAAATCCAGAATGGCAGCACAGGCCATGGAGAACAGGGAGCCTTGTTATGCTGATGGGCGGGATGTAAATTGCCAAGAGTCACTCTGGAGAAGTGTATGGTGTATCCTCAAACACCTAAAAAACAAAGCAACGGAGCCTACGGCACTTCCACTTATGGTCCTATAGCTTAGGGAAATTAAAATCAGAAACACACAGCCACCCCAAAGTGTCGGACGGCTCTGTTTATAAGAACCTCGTGTACGGCACAAGTTAAATATCGCAGAAAGCAAAAAATGGATAAAGAAGTTGTGGTACGTATGTACAATGGAATATCACTCTCCAATGAAATCTATGTCATCAGGCCCGTCGTGGCATAATGAGTGGATTCAGGTACGATGATTCTAAGTGAAGTAAGTCTCACAGAAAATGAAACATCATAAGATATCACTAATACACCGAATGTAATCTTGGCTACACATGAACTGACTTACAAAACAGAACAGGGTCTCAAATTTAGAAAACCAACTTATGTTTGCTTAAGGGGAAAGTTGAGTTGGGGTGCTGCATAAAAGCAGAGATAGAAATTAGCACAGATACCGTTCCATACGTCAAATATGTAATACTCAAGACCTACCCATTGCTCAACGAAATGGACTAACAACCTTATATTCAATGCCTAGGAATACACCTGACTAGTAAGAATCTTCAAACCCATGGATTTATATGTCTCCATAAGAGAATCAAGCGTGTGTACAGCTGCATGAAGGCAGCAGAGAAAATCCGATAAATCCCATTATCAAAATGAATTACAAAAACAAAACACAATGACAGTGAAATAGAGAGCAATTCTTAAATAATTCATTCAGGGCTTGTGATGCAACTTGGATTTACCTCATCTACACCCAGAGCTGAGTGAGACATAAGGTTGGACACTTCGGGCTGATAGCATTGGTGAGGTTCGATGAGCAAATGCAGACCATTTGAAGTTATACTGCATGGTACCCATTCCATGGGTCCCAAATCTCCAGGTTTAAGCGATCCTTCCTTCAGCTAAAACATGCATGGGAAACCCAAAGTATGGTGCACCGTGTGACCCAGAAACGTTTTCAAATGCATCTCAGTTTCCGTCCCCTTTTACTCGTGTTCACAATTCCAGACCGTTTACTAATACTCTCCCCACTTGGAGAGTCAGTGCCTTTAACCTCTTGTTTCGCACAGTTTGCAATTTCTGCGCAAGATGAACAGGAATAGGAAGAACCAATGAGAGACTAGCCGTAGGTGTCTGCACGGGCAAATTTAACGCTCATTTGCCACCAGGAAGTGGAATTAACCAAACGCTCAGCATGCCATGCCGGAACCAGATTAGGGCCTGAAGCAATCCTGCGGGTTTGCGGCCAGCTCACAAGAAAGCGATTTGAAGAAAGGAGCTCAGGGGCACTGTAATTCACAAACCTGCAGAGTTATAAATGACAGCTATCGTCCAAAAATATATTGAAGGAAGGCTGCGAAGAGGACTTGAAAGCGGGGCAGAATTGCAGGAAAACGATTTCAGTGGGTAGACTGGAATTGCATTTAAAGCATAGGAAAGGAGGCAGAACGTCGACAATGATGCACTTGGCCAAAAAGGGCGTATGTGTTTTTTCCTGAATATATTCAGGAAAAAACGCATACGCACTTTTTGGCGAACCAAGAAAGCATGTTAAAGAAATCTGCACTACAGTGAAGTCTCACTGCCCCCCGGTCAAAAGGGTCATCTGAAAAAAGTGTAAAATCCAGAAAGGCATCACAGGCCATGGAGAACAGGGAGCCTTGTTATGCTGATGGGCTGGATGTAAATTGCTAAGAGTCACTCTGGAGAAGTGTATGGTGTATCCTCAAACACCTAAAGAACAAAGCAACGGAGCCTACGGCATTTCAACTTATGGTCCTATAGCTTAGGGAAATTAAAATCAGAAACACACAGCCACCCCAAAGTGTCGGACGGCTCTGTTTATAAGAACCTCGTGTACGGCACAAGTTAAATATCGCAGAAAGCAAAAAATGGATAAAGAAGTTGTGGTACGTATGTACAATGAAATATCACTCTCCAATGAAATCTATGTCATCTGGCCCGTCGTGCCATAATGAGTGGATTCAGGTACGATGATTCTAAGTGAAGTAAGTCTCACAGAAAATGAAACATCATAAGATATCACTAATACACCGAATGTAATCTTGGCTACACATGAACTGAATTACAAAACAGAACAGGGTCTCAAATTTAGAAAACTGACTTATGTTTGCTTAAGGGGAAATGTGAGTTGGGGTGCTGCATAAAAGCAGAGATAGAAATTAGCACAGATACCATTCCATACGTCAAATATGTAATACTCAAGACCTACCCCTTGCTCAACGAAATGGACTAACAACCCTATATTCAATGCCTAGGAATACACCTGACTAGTAAGAATATACAAACCCATGGATTTATATGTCTCCATAAGAGAATCAAGCGTGTGTACAGCTGCATGAAGGCAGCAGAGAAAATCCGATAAATCCCCTTATCAAAATGAATTACAAAAACAAAACACAATGACAGTGAAATAGAGAGCAATTCTTAAATAATTCATTCAGGGCTTGTGATGCAACCTGGATTTACCTCATCTACACCCAGAGCTGAGTGAGATATAAGGTTGGACACTTCGGGCTGATAGCATTGGTGAGGTTCGATGAGCAAATGCAGACCCTTTGAAGTCATACTGCATGGGACCCATTCCATGGGTCCCAACTCTCCAGGTTTAAGGGATTCTTCCTTCAGCTAAAACATGCATGGGAAACCCACATTATGGTGCACCGTGTGACCAGGAAACGTTTTCAAATGTATCTCAGTTATGGTCCCCCTTTACTCAGGTTCACCATTCCAGACCCTTTACTAACACTCTCCCCACTTGGAGAGTCAGTGCCTTTAACCTCCTCTTTGGCACAGTTTGCAATTTCTGCGCAAGAAGAACAGGAATAGGGAGAACCAATGAGAGACTAGCTGTAGGTGTCTGCCCAGGCAAATATAACGCTCATTTCCCACCAGGAAGAGGAATTAACCAAAGGCTCAGCATGCCGTGCCGGAACAAGATTAGGGCCTGAAGCAATCCTGCGGGTTTGCGGCCAGCTCAAAAGGAAGCGATTTGAAGAACGGAGCTCAGGGGCACTGTAATTCACAAACCTGCAGAGTTATAAATGACAGCTATCGTCCAAAAATATATTGAAGGAAGGCTGCGAAGAGGACTTGAAAGCGGGGCAGAATTGCAGGAAAACGATTTCAGGGGGTAGACTGGAATTGCATTTAAAGCATAGGAAAACAGGCAGAACGTCGACAATGATGCAGTTGGACAAAAAAGGCGTATGCGTTTTTTCCTGAATATATTCAGGAAAAAACGCATACGCCCTTTTTGGCCAACCAAGCAAGCATGTTAAAGAAATCTGCAATACAGTGAAGTCTCACTGCCCCCCGGTTAAAAGGGCCATCTGAAAAATGTGTAAATGCCACAAAGGCAGCACAGGCCATGGAGAACAGGGAGCCTTGTTATGCTGATGGGCGGAATGTAAATTGCCAAGAGCCACTCTGGAGAAGTGTATGGTGTATCCTCAAACACCTAAAAAACAAAGCAACAGAGCCTAGGGCACTTCCACTTATGGTCCTATAGCTTAGGGAAATTAAAATCAGAAACACAGCCACCCCAAAGTGTCGGACGTCTCTGTTTACAAGAACCTCGTGTATGGCACAAGTTAAATATCGCAGAAAGCAAAAAATGGATAAAGAAGTTGTGGTACGTATGTACAATGGAATATCACTCTCCAATGAAATCTATGTCATCAGGCCCGTCGCGGCATAATGAGTGGATTCAGGTACGATGATTCTAAGTAAAATAAGTCACAGAGAAAATGAAACATCATAAGATATCACTAATACACGGAATGTAATCTTGGCTACACATGAACTGAGTTACAAAACAGAACAGGGTCTCAAATTTAGAAAACCAATTTATGTTTGCTTAAGGGGAAAGGTGAGTTGGGGTGCTGCATAAAACCAGAGATAGAAATTACCACAGATACCATTCCATACGTCAAATATGTAATAGTCAAGATATACCCATTGCTCAACGAAATGGACTAAACACCCTATATTCGACGCCTAGGAATACACCTGACTTGTAACAATCTTCAAACCCATGGATTTATATGTCTCCATAAGAGATTCATGCATGTGTACAGCTGCATGAAGGCAGCAGAGAAAATCTGATAAATCCCATTATCAAAATGAATTACAAAAACAAAACACAATGACAGTGAAATAGAGAGCAATTCTTAAATAATTCATTCAGGGCTTGTGATGCAACCTGGATTTACCTCATCTACACCCAGAGCTGAGTGAGACATAAGGTTGGACACTTCGGGCTGATAGCATTGGTGAAGTTCGATGAGCAAATGCAGACCCTTTGAAGTCATACTGCATGGTACCCATTCCATGGGTCCCAACTCTCCAGGTTTAAGCAATTCTTCCTTCAGCGAAATCATGCATGGGAAACCCACAGTATGGTGCACCATGTGACCGGGAATCGTTTTCAAATGCATCTCAGTTTTTGTCCCCTTTTACTCGGGTTCACAATTCCAGACCCTTTACTAACACTCTCCCCACTTGGAGAGTCAGTGCCTTTAACCTCCTCTTTGGCACAGTTTGCAATTTGTGCACAAGATGAACAGGAATAGGGAGAACCAATGAGAGACTAGCTGTAGGTGTCTGCACGGGCAAATTTAACGATCATTTCCCACCAGGAAGAGGATTTAACGAAACACTCAGCATGCCGTGCCGGAACCAGATTAGGGCCTGAAGCAATCCTGCAGGTTTGCGGCCAGCTCACAAGAAAGCGATTTGAATGAAGAAGCTCAGGGACACTGTTATTCACAAACCTGCCGAGTTATAAATGACAGCTATCGTCCAAAAGTATATTGAAGGAAGGCTGCGAAGAGCTCTTGAAAGCGGAGCAGAATTGCAGGAAAACGATTTCAGGGAGTAGATTGGATTGCATTTAAAGCATAGGAAAAGAGGCAGAATGTCGACAATGATGCACTTGGCCAAAAAGGGCGTATGCGTTTTTTCCTGAATATATTCAGGAAAAAACGCATACGCCCTTTTTGGCCAACCAAGCAAGCATGTTAAAGAAATCTGCAATACAGTGAAGTCTCACTGCCCCCCGGTTAAAAGGGCCATCTGAAAAATGTGTAAATGCCACAAAGGCAGCACAGGCCATGGAGAACAGGGAGCCTTGTTATGCTGATGGGCGGAATGTAAATTGCCAAGAGCCACTCTGGAGAAGTGTATGGTGTATCCTCAAACACCTAAAAAACAAAGCAACAGAGCCTACGGCACTTCCACTTATGGTCCTATAGCTTAGGGAAATTAAAATCAGAAACACAGCCACCCCAAAGTGTCGGACGTCTCTGTTTACAAGAACCTCGTGTATGGCACAAGTTAAATATCGCAGAAAGCAAAAAATGGATAAAGAAGTTGTGGTACGTATGTACAATGGAATATCACTCTCCAATGAAATCTATGTCATCAGGCCCGTCGCGGCATAATGAGTGGATTCAGGTACGATGATTCTAAGTAAAATAAGTCACAGAGAAAATGAAACATCATAAGATATCACTAATACACGGAATGTAATCTTGGCTACACATGAACTGAGTTACAAAACAGAACAGGGTCTCAAATTTAGAAAACCAATTTATGTTTGCTTAAGGGGAAAGGTGAGTTGGGGTGCTGCATAAAACCAGAGATAGAAATTACCACAGATACCATTCCATACGTCAAATATGTAATAGTCAAGATATACCCATTGCTCAAAGAAATGGACTAAACACCCTATATTCGACGCCTAGGAATACACCTGACTTGTAACAATCTTCAAACCCATGGATTTATATGTCTCCATAAGAGATTCATGCATGTGTACAGCTGCATGAAGGCAGCAGAGAAAATCTGATAAATCCCATTATCAAAATGAATTACAAAAACAAAACACAATGACAGTGAAATAGAGAGCAATTCTTAAATAATTCATTCAGGGCTTGTGATGCAACCTGGATTTACCTCATCTACACCCAGAGCTGAGTGAGACATAAGGTTGGACACTTCGGGCTGATAGCATTGGTGAGGTTCGATGAGCAAATGCAGACCCTTTGAAGTCATACTGCATGGGACCCATTCCAAGGGTCCCAACTCTCCAGGTTTAAGGGATTCTTCCTTCAGCTAAAACATGCATGGGAAACCCACAGTATTGTGCACCGTGTGACCGGGAAACGTTTTCAAATGCATCTCAGTTTTCGTCCACTTTTACTCGGGTTCACATTTCCAGACCCATTACTAAAACTCTCCCTACTTGGAGAGTCAGTGCCTTTAACCTCCTGTTTGGCACAGTTTGCAATTTCTGCGCAAGATGAACAGGAAAAGGGAGAACCAATGAGAGATTAGCTGTAGGTGTCTGCACGGGCAAATTTAACACTCATTTCACACCAGGAAGAGGAATTAACCAAAGGATCAGCATGCCGTGCGGGAATCAGATTAGGGCCTGAAGCAATCCTGCGGGTTTGCGGCCAGCTCACAAGAAAGCGATTTGAAGAAAGGAGCTCAGGGGCACTGTAATTCACAAACCTGCAGAGTTATAAATGACAGCTATCGTCCAAAAATATATTGAAGGAAGACTGCGAAGAGGACTTGAAAGCGGGGCAGAATTGCAGGGAAACGATTTCAGGGGGTAGACTGGAATTGCATTTAAAGCATAGGAAAGGAGGCAGAACGTCGACAATGATGCACTTGCCCAAAAAGGGCGTATGCGTTTTTTCCTGAATATATTCAGGAAAAAACGCATACGCACTTTTTGGCCAACCAAGCAAGCATGTTAAAGAAATCTGCAGTACAGTGAAGTCTCACTGCCCCCCGGTCAAAAGGGCCATCTGAAGAAAGTGTAAAATCCAGAAAGGCTGCACAGGCCATGGAGAACAGGGAGCCTTGTTATGCTGATGGGCGGGATGTAAATTGCCAAGAGTCACTCTGGAGAAGTGTATGGTGTATCCTCAAACACCTAAAAAACAAAGCAACGGAGCCTACGGCACTTCCACTTATGGTCCTATAGCTTAGGGAAATTAAAATCAGAAACACACAGCCACCCCAAAGTGTCGGACGGCTCTGTTTATAAGAACCTCGTGTACGGCACAAGTTAAATATCGCAGAAAGCAAAAAATGGATAAAGAAGTTGTGGTACGTATGTACAATGGAATATCACTCTCCAATGAAATCTATGTCATCAGGCCCGTCATGGCATAATGAGTGGATTCAGGTACGATGATTCTAAGTGAAGTAAGTCTCACAGAAAATGAAACATCATAAGATATCACTAATACACCGAATGTAATCTTGGCTACACATGAACTGAATTACAAAACAGAACAGGGTCTCAAATTCAGAAAAACAACTTATGTTTGCTTAAGGGGAAAGTTGAGTTGGGGTGTTGCATAAAAGCAGAGATAGAAATTAGCATAGATACCATTCCATACGTCAAATATGTAATACTCAAGACCTACCCCTTGCTCAACGAAATGGACTAACAACCTTATATTCAACGCCTAGGAATACACCTGACTAGTAAGAATCTTCAAACCCATGGATTTATATGTCTCCATAAGAGAATCAAGCGTGTGTACAGCTGCATGAAGGCAGCAGAGAAAATCCGATAAATCCCATTATCAAAATGAATTACAAAAACAAAACACAATGACAATGAAATAGAGAGCAATTCTTAAATAATTCATTCAGGGCTTGTGATGCAACTTGGATTTACCTCATCTACACCCAGAGCTGAGTGAGACATAAGGTTGGACACTTCGGGCTGATAACATTGGTGAGGTTCGATGAGCAAATGCAGACCATTTGAAGTCATACTGCATGGTACCCATACCATGGGTCCCAAATCTCCAGGTTTAAGCGATCCTTCCTTCAGCTAAAACATGCATGGGAAACCCAAAGTATGGTGCACCGTGTGACCGGGAAACGTTTTCAAATGCATCTCAGTTTCCGTCCCGTTTTACTCGTGTTCACAATTCCAGACCGTTTACTAATACTCTCCCCACTTGGAGAGTCAGTGCCTTTAACCTCCTGTTTGGCACAGTTTGCAATTTCTGCGCAAGATGAACAGGAATAGGGAGAACCAATGAGAGACTAGCTGTAGGTGTCTGCACGGGCAAATTTAACGCTCATTTGCCACCAGGAAGTGGAATTAACCAAACGCTCAGTATGCCATGCCGGAACCAGATTAGGGCCTGAAGAAATCCTGCGGGTTTGCGGCCAGCTCACAAGAAAGCGATTTGAAGAAAGGAGCTCAGGGGCACTGTAATTCACAAACCTGCAGAGTTATAAATGACAGCTATCGTCCAAAAATATATTGAAGGAAGGCTGCGAAGAGGACTTGAAAGCGGGGCAGAATTGCAGGAAAACGATTTCAGGGGGTAGACTGGAATTGCATTTAAAGCATAGGAAAAGAGGCAGAACATCGACAATGATGCACTTGTCCAAAAAGGGCGTATGCGTTTTTTTCCAGAATATATTCAGGAAAAAGCGCATACGCCCTTTTTGGCCATGCAAGCAAGCATGTTAAAGAAATCTGCACTACAGTGAAGTCTCACTGCCCCCCGGTCAAAAGGGCCATCTGAATAAAGTGTAAAATCCAGAAAGGCAGCACAGGCCATGGAGAACAGGGAGCCTTGGTATGCTGATGGGTGAGATGTAAATTGCCAAGAGCCACTCTGGAGAAGTGTATGGTGTTTCCTGAAACACCTAAAAAACAAAGCAACGGAGCCTCCGGCACAACCACTTATGGTCCTATAGCTTAGGGAAATTAAAATCAAAAACACACAGCCACCCCAAAGTTTCAGACGGCTCTGTTTACAAGAACCTCGTCTACGGTACAAGTTAAATATCCCAGAAAGCGAAAAATGGATAAAGAAGTTGTGGTACGTATGTACAATGGAATATCACTCACCAAAGAAATCTATGTCATCAGGCCCATCGTGGCATAATGAGTGGATTCAGGTACGATGATTCTAAGTGAAATAAGTCACACAGAAAATGCAACATCATAAGATATCACTAATACAGGGAATGTAATCTTGGCTACACATGAACTGAATTACAAAACACAACAGGGTCTCAAATTTAGAAAACCAACTTATGTTTGCTTAAGGGGAAAGGTGAGTTGGGGTGCTGCATAAAACCAGAGATAGAAATTAGCACAAATACCATTCCATAAGTCAAATATGTAATAGTCAAGACCTACCTCTTGCTCAACGAAATGGGCTAAACACCCTATATTCAACGCCTAGGAATACACCTGACTAGTAAGAATCTTCAAACCCATGGATTTATATGTCTCCATAAGAGAAACAAGCGTGTGTACAGCTGCATGAAGGCAGCAGAGAAAATCCGATAAATCTTATAATCGAAATGAATTAAAAAAACAAAACACAATGACAGTGAAATAGAGAGCAATTCTTAAATAATTCATGCAGGGCTTGTTATGCAACCTGGATTTACCTCATCTACACCCAGAGCTGAGTGAGACATAAGGTTGGACACTTCGGGCTGATAGCATTGGTGAGGTTCGATGAGCAAATGCAGAACCTTTGAAGTCATACTGCATGGGACCCATTCCATGTGTCCCAACTCTCCAGGTTTAAGCGATTCTTCCTTCAGCTAAATCATGCATGGGAAACCCACAGCATGGTGCACCATGTGACCGGAAATCGTTTTCAAATGCATCTCAGTTTTCGTCCCCTTTTACTCGGGTTCACAATTCCAGACCCTTTACTAACGCTCTCCCCACTTGGAGAGTCAGTGCCTTTAACCTCCTCTTTGGCACAGTTTGCAATTTCTGCGCAAGATGAACAGGAATAGGGAGAACCAATGAGAGATTAGCTGTAGGTGTCTGCACGGGAAATTTAACGCTCATTTCCCACCAGGAAGAGGAATTAACCAAAGGATCAGCATGCCGTGCCGGAACAAGATTAGGGCCTGAAGCAATCCTGCGGTTTTGCGGCCAGCTCACAAGAAAGCGATTTGAAGAAAGGAGTTCAGGGGCACTGTATTTCACAAACCTGCAGAGTTATAAATGACAGCTATCGTCCAAAAATATATTGAAAGAAGGCTGCGTAGAGGACTTGAAAGCGGGGCAGAATTGCATGGAAACGATTTCAGGGGGTAGACTGGAATTGCATTTAAAGCATAGTAAAGGAGGCAGAACGTCGACAATGATGCACTTGCCCAAAAAGGGCGTATGCGTTTTTTCCTGAATATATTCAGGAAAAAACGCATACGCACTTTTTGGCGAACCAAGCAAGCATGTTAAAGAAATCTGCACTACAGTGAAGTCTCACTGCCCCCCGGTCAAAAGGGCCATCTGAAAAAAGTGTAAAATCCAGAAAGGCAGCACAGGCCATGGAGAACAGGGAGCCTTGTTATGCTGATGGGCGGGATGTAAATTGCCAAGAGTCACTCTGGAGAAGTGTATGGTGTATCCTCAAACACCTAAAAAACAAAGCAACGGAGCCTACGGCACTTCCACTTATGGTCCTATAGCTTAGGGAAATTAAAATCAGAAACACACAGCCACCCCAAAGTGTCGGACGGCTCTGTTTATAAGAACCTCGTGTACGGCACAAGTTAAATATCGCAGAAAGCAAAAAATGGATAAAGAAGTTGTGGTACGTATGTACAATGGAATATCACTCTCCAATGAAATCTATGTCATCAGGCCCGTCGTGGCATAATGAGTGGATTCAGGTACGATGATTCTAAGTGAAGTAAGTCTCACAGAAAATGAAACATCATAAGATATCACTAATACACCGAATGTAATCTTGGCTACACATGAACTGACTTACAAAACAGAACAGGGTCTCAAATTTAGAAAACCAACTTATGTTTGCTTAAGGGGAAAGTTGAGTTGGGGTGCTGCATAAAAGCAGAGATAGAAATTAGCACAGATACCGTTCCATACGTCAAATATGTAATACTCAAGACCTACCCATTGCTCAACGAAATGGACTAACAACCTTATATTCAATGCCTAGGAATACACCTGACTAGTAAGAATCTTCAAACCCATGGATTTATATGTCTCCATAAGAGAATCAAGCGTGTGTACAGCTGCATGAAGGCAGCAGAGAAAATCCGATAAATCCCATTATCAAAATGAATTACAAAAACAAAACACAATGACAGTGAAATAGAGAGCAATTCTTAAATAATTCATTCAGGGCTTGTGATGCAACTTGGATTTACCTCATCTACACCCAGAGCTGAGTGAGACATAAGGTTGGACACTTCGGGCTGATAGCATTGGTGAGGTTCGATGAGCAAATGCAGACCATTTGAAGTCATACTGCATGGTACCCATTCCATGGGTCCCAAATCTCCAGGTTTAAGCGATCCTTCCTTCAGCTAAAACATGCATGGGAAACCCAAAGTATGGTGCACCGTGTGACCCAGAAACGTTTTCAAATGCATCTCAGTTTCCGTCCCCTTTTACTCGTGTTCACAATTCCAGACCGTTTACTAATACTCTCCCCACTTGGAGAGTCAGTGCCTTTAACCTCTTGTTTCGCACAGTTTGCAATTTCTGCGCAAGATGAACAGGAATAGGAAGAACCAATGAGAGACTAGCCGTAGGTGTCTGCACGGGCAAATTTAACGCTCATTTGCCACCAGGAAGTGGAATTAACCAAACGCTCAGCATGCCATGCCGGAACCAGATTAGGGCCTGAAGCAATCCTGCGGGTTTGCGGCCAGCTCACAAGAAAGCGATTTGAAGAAAGGAGCTCAGGGGCACTGTAATTCACAAACCTGCAGAGTTATAAATGACAGCTATCGTCCAAAAATATATTGAAGGAAGGCTGCGAAGAGGACTTGAAAGCGGGGCAGAATTGCAGGAAAACGATTTCAGTGGGTAGACTGGAATTGCATTTAAAGCATAGGAAAGGAGGCAGAACGTCGACAATGATGCACTTGGCCAAAAAGGGCGTATGTGTTTTTTCCTGAATATATTCAGGAAAAAACGCATACGCACTTTTTGGCGAACCAAGAAAGCATGTTAAAGAAATCTGCACTACAGTGAAGTCTCACTGCCCCCCGGTCAAAAGGGTCATCTGAAAAAAGTGTAAAATCCAGAAAGGCATCACAGGCCATGGAGAACAGGGAGCCTTGTTATGCTGATGGGCTGGATGTAAATTGCCAAGAGTCACTCTGGAGAAGTGTATGGTGTATCCTCAAACACCTAAAGAACAAAGCAACGGAGCCTACGGCATTTCAACTTATGGTCCTATAGCTTAGGGAAATTAAAATCAGAAACACACAGCCACCCCAAAGTGTCGGACGGCTCTGTTTATAAGAACCTCGTGTACGGCACAAGTTAAATATCGCAGAAAGCAAAAAATGGATAAAGAAGTTGTGGTACGTATGTACAATGAAATATCACTCTCCAATGAAATCTATGTCATCTGGCCCGTCGTGCCATAATGAGTGGATTCAGGTACGATGATTCTAAGTGAAGTAAGTCTCACAGAAAATGAAACATCATAAGATATCACTAATACACCGAATGTAATCTTGGCTACACATGAACTGAATTACAAAACAGAACAGGGTCTCAAATTTAGAAAACCAACTTATGTTTGCTTAAGGGGAAAGTTGAGTTGGGGTGCTGCATAAAAGCAGAGATAGAAATTAGCACAGATACCATTCCATACGTCAAATATGTAATACTCAAGACCTACCCCTTGCTCAACGAAATGGACTAACAACCCTATATTCAATGCCTAGGAATACACCTGACTAGTAAGAATATACAAACCCATGGATTTATATGTCTCCATAAGAGAATCAAGCGTGTGTACAGCTGCATGAAGGCAGCAGAGAAAATCCGATAAATCCCATTATCAAAATGAATTACAAAAACAAAACACAATGACAGTGAAATAGAGAGCAATTCTTAAATAATTCATTCAGGGCTTGTGATGCAACTTGGATTTACCTCATCTACACCCAGAGCTGAGTGAGACATAAGGTTGGACACTTCGGGCTGATAGCATTGGTGAGGTTCGATGAGCAAATGCAGACCATTTGAAGTCATACTGCATGGTACCCATTCCATGGGTCCCAAATCTCCAGGTTTAAGCGATCCTTCCTTCAGCTAAAACATGCATGGGAAACCCAAAGTATGGTGCACCGTGTGACCGGGAAACGTTTTCAAATGCATCTCAGTTTCCGTCCCCTTTTACTCGGGTTCACAATTCCAGACCGTTTACTAATACTCTCCCCACTTGGAGAGTCAGTGCCTTTAACCTCCTGTTTGGCACAGTTTGCAATTTCTGCGCAAGATGAACAGGAATAGGAAGAACCAATGAGAGACTAGCTGTAGGTGTCTGCACGGGCAAATTTAACGCTCATTTGCCACCAGGAAGTGGAATTAACCAAACGCTCAGCATGCCATGCCGGAACCAGATTAGGGCCTGAAGCAATCCTGCGGGTTTGCGGCCAGCTCACAAGAAAGCGATTTGAAGAAAGGAGCTCAGGGGCACTGTAATTCACAAACCTGCAGAGTTATAAATGACAGCTATCGTCCAAAAATATATTGAAGGAAGGCTGCGAAGAGGACTTGAAAGCGGGGCAGAATTGCAGGAAAACGATTTCAGGGGGTAGACTGGAATTGCATTTAAAGCATAGGAAAAGAGGCAGAACATAGACAATGATGCACTTGTCCAAAAAGGGCGTATGCGTTTTTTTCCAGAATATATTCAGGAAAAAGCGCATACGCACTTTTTGGCCAAGCAAGCAAGCATGTTAAAGAAATCTGCACTACAATGAAGTCTCACTGCCCCCCGGTCAAAAGGGCCATCTGAAAAATGTGTAAAATCCAGAAATGCAGCACAGGCCATGGAGAACAGGGAGCCTTGGTATGCTGATGGGTGAGATGTAAATTGCCAAGAGCCACTCTGGAGAAGTGTATGGTGTTTCCTGAAACACCTAAAAAACAAAGCAACGGAGCCTACGGCACATCCACTTATGGTCCTATAGCTTAGGGAAATTAAAATCAAAAACACACAGCCACCCCAAAGTTTCAGACGGCTCTGTTTACAAGAACCTCGTCTACGGTACAAGTTAAATATCCCAGAAAGCGAAAAATGGATAAAGAAGTTGTGGTACGTATGTACAATGGAATATCACTCACCAAAGAAATCTATGTCATCAGGCCCGTCGTGGCATAATGAGTGGATTCAGGTACGATGATTCTAAGTGAAGTAAGTCACACAGAAAATGCAGCATCATAAGATATCACTAATACACGGAATGTAATCTTGGCTACACATGAACTGAATTACAAAACAGGACAGGGTCTCAAATTTAGAAAACCAACTTATGTTTGCTTAAGGGGAAAGGTGAGTTGGGCTGCTGCATAAAACCAGAGATAGAAATTAGCACAAATACCATTCCATAAGTCAAATATGTAATAGTCAAGACCTACCCCTTGCTCAACGAAATGGGCTAAACACCCTATATTCAACGCCTAGGAATACACCTGACTAGTAAGAATCTTCAAACCCATGGATTTATATGTCTCCATAAGAGAAACAAGCGTGTGTACAGCTGCATGAAGGCAGCAGAGAAAATCCGATAAATCCCATTATCGAAATGAATTACAAAAACAAAACACAAGACAGTGAAATAGAGAGCAATTCTTAAATAATTCATTCAGGGCTTGTGATGCAACCTGGATTTACCTCATCAAAACCCAGAGCTGAGTGAGACATAAGGTTGGACACTTCGGGCTGATAGCATTGGTGAGGTTCGATGAGCAAATGCAGACCCTTTGAAGTCATACTGCATGGTACCCATTCCATGGGTCCCAACTCTCCAGGTTTAAGCGATTCTTCCTTCAGCTAAATCATGCATGGGAAACCCACAGTAACGTGCACCATGTGACCGGGAATCGTTTTCAAATGCATCTCAGTTTTCGTCCCCTTTTACTCGGGTTCACAATTCCAGACCCTTTACTAACACTCTCCCCACTTGGAGAGTCAGTGCCTTTAACCTCCTCTTTGGCACAGTTTGCAATTTCTGCGCAAGATGAACAGGAATAGGGAGAACCAATGAGAGATTAGCTGTAGGTGTCTGCACGGGAAATTTAACGCTCATTTCCCACCAGGAAGAGGAATTAACCAAAGGATCAGCATGCCGTGCCGGAACCAGATTAGGGCCTGAAGCAATCCTGCGGTTTTGCGGCCAGCTCACAAGAAAGCGATTTGAAGAAAGGAGTTCAGGGGCACTGTATTTCACAAACCTGCAGAGTTATAAATGACAGCTATCGTCCAAAAATATATTGAAGGAAGGCTGCGAAGAGGACTTGAAAGCGGGGCAGAATTGCAGGGAAACGATTTCAGGGGGTAGACTGGAATTGCATTTAAAGCATAGCAAAGGAGGCAGAACGTCGACAATGATGCACTTGCCCAAAAAGGGCGTATGCGTTTTTTCCTGAATATATTCAGGAAAAAACGCATACGCACTTTTTGGCGAACCAAGCAAGCATGTTAAAGAAATCTGCAGTACAGTGAAGTCTCACTGCCCCCCGGTCAAAAGGGCCATCTGAAAAAAGTGTAAAATCCAGAAAGGCAGCACAGGCCATGGAGAACAGGGAGCCTTGTTATGCTGATGGGTGGGATGTAAATTGCCAAGAGTCACTCTGGAGAAGTGTATGGTGTATCCTAAAACACCTAAAAAACAAAGCAACGGAGCCTACGGCACTTCCACTTATGGTCCTATAGCTTAGGGAAATTAAAATCAGAAACACACAGCCACCCCAAAGTGTCGGACGGCTCTGTTTATAAGAACCTCGTGTACGGCACAAGTTAAATATCGCAGAAAGCAAAAAATGGATAAAGAAGTTGTGGTACGTATGTACAATGGAATATCACTCTCCAATGAAATCTATGTCATCAGGCCCGTCGTGGCATAATGAGTGGATTCAGGTACGATGATTCTAAGTGAAGTAAGTCTCACAGAAAATGAAACATCATAAGATATCACTAATACACCGAATGTAATCTTGGCTACACATGAACTGAATTACAAAACAGAACAGGGTCTCAAATTTAGAAAACCAACTTATGTTTGCTTAAGGGGAAAGTTGAGTTGGGGTGCTGCATAAAAGCAGAGAATGAAATTAGCACAGATACCATTCCATACGTCAAATATGTAATACTAAAGACCTACCCCTTGCTCAACGAAATGGGCTAAACACCCTATATTCAACGCCTAGGAATACACCTGACTAGTAAGAATCTTCAAACCCATGGATTTATATGTCTCCATAAGAGAAACAAGCATGTGTACAGCTGCATGAAGGCAGCAGAGAAAATCCGATAAATCCCATTATCGAAATGAATTACAAAAACAAAACACAATGACAGTGAAATAGAGAGCAATTCTTAAATAATTCACGCAGGGCTTGTGATGCAACCTGGATTTACCTCATCTACACCCAGAGCTGAGTGAGACATAAGTTTGGACACTTCGGGCTGATAGCATTGGTGAGGTTCGATGAGCAAATGCAGACCCTTTGAAGTCATACTGCATGGTACCCATTCCATGGGTCCCAACTCTCCAGGTTTAAGCGATTCTTCCTTCAGCTAAATCATGCATGGGAAACCCACAGTATGGTGCACCATGTGACCGGCAATCGTTTTCAAATGCATCTCAGTTTTCGTCCCCTTTTACTCGGGTTCACAATTCCAGACCCTTTACTAACACTCTCCCCACTTGGAGAGTCAGTGCCTTTAACCTCCTCTTTGGCACAGTTTGCAATTTCTGCGCAAGATGAACAGGAATAGGGAGATCCAATGAGAGACTAGCTGTAGGTGTCTGCACGGGCAAATTTAATGATCATTTCCCACCAGGAAGAAGATTTCACGAAACGCTCAGCATGCCATGCCGGAACCAGATTAGGGCCTGAAGCAATCCTGCGGGTTTGCGGCCAGCTCAGAAGAAAGCGATTTGAAGAAAGGAGGTCAGGGGCACTGTAATTCACAAACCTGCAGAGTTATAAATGACAGCTATCGTGCAAAACTATATTGAAGGAAGGCTGCGAAGAGGACTTGAAAGCAGGGCAGAATTGCAGGAAAACGATTTCAGGGGGTAGACTGGAAATGCATTTAAAGCATAGGAAAGGAGGCAGAACGTCGACAATGATGCACTTGGCCAAAAAGGGCGTATGTGTATTTTCCTGAATATATTCAGGAAAAAACGCATACGCACTTTTTGGCCAACCAAGCAAGCATGTAAAAAAAATCTGCACTACAGTGAAGTCTCACTGCCCCCAGGTCCAAAGGGCAATCTGAAAAAAGTGTAAAATCCAGAAAGGCAGCACAGGCCATGGAGAAAAGGGAGCCTTGTTATGCTGATGGGCGGGATGTAAATTGCCAAGAGTCACTCTGGAGAAGTGTATGGTGTATCCTCAAACACCTTAAAAACAAAGCAACGGAGCCTACGGCATTTCCACTTATGGTCCTACAGCTTAGGGAAATTAAAATCAGAAACACACAGCCACCCCAAAGTGTCGGACGGCTCTGTTTATAAGAACCTCGTGTACGGCACAAGTTAAATATTGCAGAAAGCAAAAAATGGATAAAGAAGTTGTGGTACGTATGTACAATGGAATATCACTTTCCAATGAAATCTATGTCATCAGGCCCGTCGTGGCATAAAGAGTGGATTCAGGTACGATGATTCTAAGTGAAGTAAGTCTCACAGAAAATGAAACATCATAAGATATCACTGATACACCGAATGTAATCTTGGCTACACATGAACTGAATTACAAAACAGAACAGGGTCTCAAATTTAGAAAACCAACTTATGTTTGCTTAAAGGGAAAGTTGAGTTGGGGTGCTGCATTAAAGCAGAGATAGAAATTAGCACAGATAACATTCCATACGTCAAATATGTAATACTCAAGAGCTACCCCTTGCTCAACGAAATGGACTAACATCCCTATATTCAATGCCTAGGAATACACCTGACTAGTAAGAATATTCAAACCCATGGATTTATATGTCTCCATAAGAGAATCAAGCGTGTGTACAGCTGCATGAAAGCAGCAGACATAACCCGATAAATCCCATTATCAAAATGAATTACAAAAACAAAACACAATGACAGTGAAATAGAGAGAAATTCTTAAATAATTCATTCAGGGCTTGTGATGCAACCTGGATTTACCTCATCTACACCCAGAGCTGAGTGAGACATAAGGTTGGACACTTCGGGCTGCTAGCATTGGTGAGGTTCAATGAGCAAATGCAGACCCTTTGAAGTCATACTGCATGGGACCCATTCCATGGGTCCCAACTCTCCAGGTTTAAGGGATTCTTCCTTCAGCTAAAACATGCATGGGAAACCCACATTATGGTGCACCGTGTGACCGGGAAACGTTTTCAAATGTATCTCATGTTTCGTCCCCCTTTACTCGGGTTCACCATTCCAGACCCTTTACTAACACTCTCCCAACTTGGAGAGTCAGTGCCTTTAACATCCTCTTTGGCACAGTTTGCAATATCTGCGCAAGATGAACAGGAATAGGGAGAGCCAATGAGAGACTAGCTGTAGGTGCCTTCACGGGCAAATTTAACGCTCATTTCCCACCAGGAAGTGGAATTAACCAAACACTCAGAATGCCACGCCGGAACCAGTTTAGGGCCTGAAGCAATCCTGCGGGTTTGCGGCCAGCTCACAAGAAAGCGATTTGAAGAATGGAGCTCAGGGGCACTGTAATTCACACACCTGCAGAGTTATAACTGACAGCTATCGTCCAAAAATATATTGAAGGAAGGCTGCGAAGAGGACTTGAAAGCGGGGCAGAATTGCAGGAAAACGATTTCAGGGGGTAGACTGGAATTGCATTTAAAGCATAGGAAAAGAGGCAGAAAGTCGACAATGATGCACTTGGCCAAAAAGGGCGTATGCGTTTTTTTCCGAATATATTAGGAAAAAACACATACGCGCTTTTTGGCCAAGCAAGCAAGCATGTTAAAGAAATCTGCACTACAATGAAGTCTCACTGCCCCCCGGTCAAAAGGGCCATCTGAATAAAGTGTAAAATCCAGAAAGGCAGCTCAGGCCATGGAGAACAGGGAGCCTTGTTATGCTGATGTGTGGGATGTAAATTGCCAAGAGCCAATCTGGAGAAGTGTATGGTGTTTCCTGAAAACCTAAAAAACAAAGCAACGGGGCCTATGGCACTTCCACTTATGGTCCTATAGCTTAGGGAAACTAAAATCAAAAACACACAGCCACCCCAAAGTTTCAGACGGCTCTGTTTACAAGAACCTCGTCTACGGTACAAGTTAAATATCCCAGAAAGCGAAAAATGGATAAAGAAGTTGTGGTACGTACGTACAATGGAATATCATTCACCAATGAAATCTATGTCATCAGGCCCGTCGCGGCATAATGAGTGGATTCAGGTACGATGATTCTAAGTGAAGTAAGTCACACAGAAAATGAAACATCATAAGATATCACTAATACACCGAATGTAATCTTGGCTACACATGAACTGAATTACAAAACAGAACAGGGTCTCAAATTTAGAAAACCAACTTATGTTTGCTTAAGGGGAAAGGTGAGTTGGGGTGCTGCATAAAACCAGAGATAGAAATTAGCACAGATACCATTCCATAAGTGAAATATGTAATAGTCAGGACCTACCCCTTGATCAACGAAATGGGCTAAACCCCCTATATTCAACGCCTAGGAATACACCTGACTAGTAAGAATCTTCAAACCCATGGATTTATATGTCTCCATAAGAGAATCATGCATATGTACAGCTGCATGAAGGCAGCAGAGAAAATCCGATAAATCTCATTATCAAAATGAATTACAAAAACAAAACACAATGACAGTGAAATAGAGAGCAATTCTTAAATAATTCATTCAGGGCTTGTGATGCAACCTGGATTTACCTCATCTACACCCAGAGCTGAGTGAGACATAAGGTTGGACACTTCGGGCTGATAGCATTGGTGAGGTTCGATGAGCAAATGCAGACCATTTGAAGTCACACTGCATGGTACCCATTCCATGGGTCCCAACTCTCCAGGTTTTAGCGATTCTTCCTTCAGCTAAAACATGCATGGGAAACCCACAGTATGGTGCACCGTGTGACCGGGAAACGTTTTCAAATGAATGTCAGTTTCCATCCCCTTTTAGTGGGGTTCCCAATTCCAGGACCCTTACTAACACTCTCCCCACTTGGAGAGTCAGAGCCTTTAACCTGCTGTTTGGCACAGTTTGCAATTTCTGAGTAAGATGAACAGGAATAGGGAGAACCAAAGAGAGACTAGCTGTAGGTGTCTGCACGGGCAAATTTCACGCTCATTTCCCACCAGGAAGTGGAATTAACCATACGCTCAGCATGCCATGCCAGAACCAGATTAGGGCCTGAAGCAATCCTGCGGGTTTGCGGCCAGCTCACAAGAAATCGATTTGAAGAAAAAGAGCTCAGGGACACTGTAATTCACAAACCTGCAGAGTTATAAATGACAGCTATCGTCCAAAAATATATTGAAGGAAGGCTGCGAAGAGGACTTGAAAGCGGGGCAGAATTGCAGGAAAACGATTTAAGGGCGTAGACATGGATTGCATTTCAAGCATTGGAAAAGAGGCAGAAGGTCGACAATGATGCACTTGGCCAAAAAGGGCGTATGCGTTTTTTCCTGAATATAAACAGGAAAAAACGCATACGCCCTTTTTAGCCAACCAAGCTAGCATGTTAAAGAAATCTGCACTACAATGTAGTCTCACTGCCCCACAGTCAAAAGGGCCATCTAAAAAAAGTGTAAAATCCAGAAATGCAGCACAGGCAATGGAGAACAGGGAGCCTTGTTATGCTGATGGGTGGGATGTAAATTGCCAACAGCCACTCTGGAGAAGTGTATGGTGTTTCCTGAAACACCTAAAAAATAAAGCAACGGAGCCAACGGCATTTCCACTTATGGTCCTATAGCTTAGGGAAATTAAAATCAAAAACACACAGTCACCCCAAAGTTTCAGACGGCTCTGTTTACAAGAACCTCGTCTTCGGTAAAAGTTAAATATTCCAGAAAGTGAAAAATGGATAAAGAAGTTGTGGTACGTACGTACAATGGAATATCACTCACCAATGAAATCTATGTCATCTGGCCCGTCATGGCATAATGAGTGGATTCAGGTACGATGATTCTAAGTGAAATAAGTCACACAGAAAATGAAACATCATAAGATATCACTAATACACGGAATGTAATCTTGGCTACACATGAACTGAATTACAAAACAGAACAGGGTCTCAAATTTAGAAAACCAACTTATGTTTGTTAAGGGGAAAGGTGAGTTGGGGTGCTGCATAAAACCAGAGATAGAAATTAGCACAGATACCATTCCATAAGTCAAATATGTAATAGTCAAGACCTACCCCTTGCTCAACGAAATGGGCTAAACACCCTATATTCAACGCCTAGGAATACACCTGACTAGTAAGAATCTTCAAACCCATGGATTTATATGTCTCCATAAGAGAATCAAGTGTGTGTACAGCTGCAAGAAGGCAGCAGAGAAAATCCGATAAATCCCATTATCAAAATGAATTACAAAAACAAAACACAATGACAGTGAAATAGAGAGCAATTATTAAATAATTCATTCAGGGCTTGTGATGCAACCTGGATTTACCTCATCTACACACTGAGCTGAGTGAGACATAAGGTTGGACACTTCGGGCTGATAGCATTGGTGAGGTTCGATGAGCAAATGCAGACCCTTTGAAGTCATACTGCATGGTACCCATTCCATGGGTCCCAACTCTCCAGATTTAAGGGATTTTTCCTTCAGCTAAAACATGCATGGGAAACCCACAGTGTGGTTCACCGTGTGACCGGGAAACGTTTTCAAATCCATCTCAATTTTCGTCCCCTTTTACTCGTGTTCACAATTCCAGACCATTTACTAACACTCTCCCCACTTGGAGAGTCAGTGCCTTTAACCTCCTGTTTGGCACAGTTTGCAATTTCTGCACAAGATGAACAGGAATAGGGAGAACCAATGAGAGACTAGCCGTAGGTGTCTGCACGGGCATATTTAACGCTCATTTCCCACCAGGAAGAGGAATTAACCAAACGCTAATCATGCCGTTCCGGAACCAGATTAGGGCCTAAAGCAATCCTGCGGGTTTGCGGCCAGCTCACAAGAAAGCGATTTGAAGAAAGGAGCTCAGGGGCACTGTAATTCACAAACCTGCAGAGTTATAAATGACACCTATCGTCCAAAAATATTTTGAAGGAAGGCTGCGAAGAGGACTTGAAAGCGGGGAAGAATTGCAGGAAAACGATTTCAGGGGGTAGACCTGAATTGCATTTAAAGCATAAGCAAAGAGGCAGAACGTCGACAATGATGCACTTGGCCAAAAAGGGCGTATGCGTTTTTTCCTGAATATATTCAGGAAAAAAAGCATACGCCCTTTTTGGCCAACCAAGCAAGCATGTTAAAGAAATCTGCACTATAGTGAAGTCTCACTGCCCACCGGTCAAAAGAGACATCTGAAAAAAGTGTAAAATCCAGAAATGCAGCACAGGCCTTGGAGGACAGGAAGCCTTGTTATGCTGATGGGTGGGATGTAAATTGCCAACAGCCACTCTGGAGAAGTGTTTGGTGTTTCCTGAAACACCTAAAAAACAAAGCAACGGAGCCTACAGCACTTCCACTTATGGTCCTATAGCTTAGGGAAATTAAATCAGAAACACACAGCCACCCCAAAGTTTCAGACGGCTCTGTTTACAAGAACCTCGTCTACGGTACAAGTTAAATATCCCAGAAAGCGAAAAATGGATAAAGAAGTTGTGGTACGTACGTACAATGGAATATCACTCACCAATGAAATCTATGTCATCAGGCCCATCGTGGCATAATGAGTGGATTCATGTACGATGATTCTAAGTGAAATAAGTCACACAGAAAATGAAACATCATAAGATATCACTAATACACGGAATGTAATCTTGGCTACACATGAACTGAATTACAAAACAGAACAGGGTCTCAAATTTAGAAAACCAACTTATGTTTGCTTAAGGGGAAAGATGAGTTGGGGTGCTGCATAAAACCAGAGATAGAAATTAGCACAGATACCATTCCATAAGTCAAATATGTAATAGTCAAGACCTACCCCTTGCTCAACGAGATGGACTATACACCCCATATTCAACGCCTAGCAATACACCTTACTAGTAATAATCTTCAAACCCATGGATTTATATGTCTCCATAAGAGAATCAAGCGTTTGTACAGCTGCATGAATGCAGCAGAGAAAATCCGATAAATCCCATTATCAAAATTAATTACAAAAACAAAACACAATGACAGTGAAATAGAGAGCAATTCTTAAATAATTCATTCAGTGCTTGTGATGCAACCTGGATTTACCTCATCTACACCCAGAGCTGAATGAGACATAAGGTTGGACACTTCGGGCTGATAGTATTGGTGAGATTCGATGAGCAAATGCAGACCCTTTGAATTCATACTGCATGGTACCCGTTCCATGGGTCCCAGCTCTCCAGGTTTAAGGGATTCTTCCTTCAGCTAAAACATGCATGGGAATCCCACAGTATGGTGCACCATGTGACCGGGAAACGTTTTCAAATGCATGTCCGTTTTCGTCCACTTTTTCTCGGGTTCACAATTCCAGACCCTTTACTAACAGTTTCCCCACTTGGACAGTCAGTGCCTTTATCTCCTGTTTGGCACAGTTTGCAATTTCTGCGCAAGATGAACAGGAATAGGGAGAACTAATGAGAGAGTAGCGGTAGCTGTCTGCACGGGCAAATTTAACTCTCATTTCCCACCAGGAAGAGGAATGAACCAAAGGCTCAGCGTGCCATGCCGGAACAAGATTAGGGCCTGAAGCAATCCTGCAGTTTTGCGGCCAGCTCAAAAGAAAGCTAGTTGAAAAAAAGAGCTCAGGGGCACTGTCATTCACAAACCTGCAGTTATCAATGACAGCTATCTTCCAAAAATATATTGAAGTAAGGCTGCAAAGCAGACTTGAAAGTGGGGCAGAATTGAAGGAAACCGATTTCAGGAGGTAGACAGTAATTGCATTTAAAGCATAGGAAAAGAGGCAGTACGTCGACAATGATGCACTTGGCCAAGAAGGGCATATGCGTTTTATCCAGGGCCCTCATTAAAGAGGGGAGGAGGCTCCCAGCACACTCCAATGGCCAACAGAGGGCCCATGTCACCAAGGTGACGTGTGCCACCCAGGCAGGGGTGACCTCATGTCAGAGGGCCCACCTCACAGAAGGGTGAGGTACCCAGCCAGGATCAGACTCTCACCAGAGGGCCCACATCTCCAAGGGGATCGGATCCAGGCAGGAGTGGCCTCACACCAGTGTGGCCAAATAATAGAAAGGTGAGGAACCCAGAACATGTGGCCTAAACAAGAGGACCCACATCTCCAAGGGGCTGGAAGTGAGGCAGGAAGGAGGAGCCACAAAACAGAGGACCCATAGAATAAAAAAGTGAGGAATCCCGCAGTTGGAACCTCCTAGCATGCGGCAAGGAGCAGCGAGGCTATGGGTTCCCAGCCAGTGTGAACTCACAACACAGGGCCCTCATCATTAAACTGTGAACAACACAGCTGTTGGCACCACAGAACAGAAGGCCCACATTCCCATGGGGTTGGCATCCTGGCAGGAGTGTACTCGCACCACAGGGCACACATCAGAAAATTTTGGGAGCCCAGGAGTTAGGGCCTGACGCCAAACGGCCCTAATTACAAAGGGGAGCAGACTCCTAGCAGGCACCAACTCTCAACTGAGGGCACACGTCACCAATGTGACGTGTGACAGCCAGGCAGGAATGACCTCACAGCCAAGGGCCTACGTCACAGAAGGGGGAGGAACCCAGCCAGGATAAGACTCCCACCAGAGGGCCCACATCACCAAGGGGATCAGAACCAGGCAGGAGTGGCCTCAAACCAGTATGGCCAAATCATAGAAAAGTGAAGAAACCAGAACATATGGCCTAAACCAGAGGACCCACATCAACAAGGGGCTCAGAGTGAGGCAGGCAGTAGGTGTCTCAAACAGAGGGCCCATAAAATAAAAAAGGTGGGGAATCCCGCAGTTGGAACCTCCCAGCAGGCGGCAAGGTACAGCGAGGCTATGGGATCCCGGCCGGTGTGAACTCACAACAGAGGGCCCTCATCACGAAACTGTGAACAACCCAGCAGTTGGGACAACAGAGCAGAAGGCCCACATTCTCATGTGGTTGGGAACCTGACAGGAGTGTCCTCCCACCAGAGGGCACACATCAGAAAAGTATGGGAGCCCAGGAGTTAGGGCCTGACGCCAGAGTGTCCTCATCACCGAGAGGAGAATGCTCCCAGCATGCTCCAACTGCCGCCAGAGGGCCGACGTCACCAAGGCGGGGTGTGCCAGCCAGGCAGGAGTGACCTCAGGGCCGAGGGTCAACCTTACGGAACTGTGAGGAACCCAACCAGGATGAGACTCTCACCAGAGGGCCCACATCACCAAGGGGATGGGAACCAGGCAGGAGTGTTCTCACCACAGTGGTGCCACATCACTGAAAGGCGAGGAACCCACAACATGTGGCCTCAATCCAGAACACCCACATCAACAAGGGGCTCAGAGTGAGGGAGGCAGGAAGTGTCTCACAACACACGGCCCATAGAAGAATAAAGGTAAGGAATCCTGCAGTTGGAAGCTCCAAGCAGGTGGCCCAGAGCACCGAGGCTCTGGGATGCATGCTGGAGTGAACTCACAGCAGAGGGCCCACATCCTGACACTGGGAGCAACCCAGCCGTTGGCACCTCAGAACAGAAGTCCCAAATCCGCATGGGGATGGGAACCTGGAAGGAGTAACATTGCACCAGTGGGCTCACATCAGAAAATGTGCGGAGCCCAGCAGTTAGGGCCTGACGCAAGAGGGCCCTCATCACCTTGGAGAGGAGCGTACAAGAAGGGTCCAAATGCCACCAGAGGTCCGACGTCACCAAGGCAACGGGAGCAAGGCAGGCAGGAGTGGCCTCACACCAGTGTGGCCAAATCATAGAAAGGTGAGGAACCCAGAATATGTGGCCCAAACAAGCCGACCCACATCGCCAAGTGGCTGGGAGTGAGGCAGGTGTCTGGAGGGGCACATTTAACTCTAATTTCCCACCAGGAAGAGAAATTAACCAAAGGCTCAGGGTGCCGTGCGGGACCCTGATTACGGCCTGAAGCAAACCTGCGGTTCTGTGGCCAGCTTTCAAGGAAACGAGTTAAGAAAGGAAATCACAGGCACTGTAATTCACAAACCTGCAGAGTTATAAATGACAGCTATTGGCAAAAATATATTGAAGTAAGTCTGCAAAGAGGACTTGAAAACGAGGCAGAATTGCAGGAATCATATTTCAGGAGGTAGATTGGAATTGCATTTAAAGCATGTGAAAAGCGGCAGATCTTTGACAGTGATGCACTTGGACAAAAGTGCATATACATTTTTTCCTGAATATATTCAGGAAAAAACGCATATGCCCTTTTTGGCCAACCAAGCACTCGAGCAATGGAAATCCGCACTACAATGAAGTCTCATTTCCCATTCGTCAAAAGGGCCATCTGAAAAAAGTGTAAAAACCAGATACACAGGACAGGCCATGGAGAACAGGGAGCCTTGTTATGCTGATGGGCGGGATGTAAGTTGCCAACAGACACTCTGGAGATGTTTATGGTGTATCCTGAAACATCTGAAAAACAAAGCTACAGACCCTAGGGCACTTCCACTTTTGGCCCTATAGCTTAGGAAAATTAAAATCAACAAGACACAGCCAACACAAAATTTAGGTCTGCTGTGTTTACAAGAACCTCGAATCCAGTACAAATTAAATATCCCAGAAAGAAAAAAATGGATAAAGGAGTTGTGCTACTTACGTACAACGGAATATCACTCAGCAATGAAATCAATGTCATCAGGCCTGTAGCAGCAAATTGAGTGGATTTAAGTATGATGATTCTAAGAGAAATAGAGAAATATGTCACACAGAGTAAGATAATTATCATAAGATATCACTAATAGAGAGAGTGTAAACTTGGCTACACATAAACTGAATTACAAAACCGAACAGAGTCTCACATTTAGATAAAAACTTATGCTTGCTTAAGGGGAAAGTTGAGCTGGGGTGCTGTATAAAACCAGAGATTGTAATTAGCACACATGCCGTTCCATAAGCCAAATATGTAATAGACAAGACCTACTCTTTGCTCAACGAAATAGACTCATCCATGGTGTATCACCTCACACCTGTTAGAATGGGCATCATCAGAAAATCTACAAACAACAGATGCTGGAAAGGGTGTGGAGATAAGGAACCCTCTTCCACTATTGTTGGGAATGTAAATTGATACAGTCACTGTGGAGAACATTATGGAGTTTCTTATAAAACTAAGAATAGAATTACCATATGATACAGCAATGCCACTACTGGGCATATACCCAGACAAAACCATAAATCAAAAAGAGACATTCACCGCAATGTTCATTGCATCACTATTTACAATATCCAGGTAATGGAAGCAACCTAAATGCCCACAGACAGACGAATGCATAAAGATGTGGTACATATATAAAATGGAATATCACTAAGCCATAAAAAGGAATGAAATTGGGTCATTTGTAGAGACGTTGATGGATCTAGAGACTGTCATACAGAGTGAAGTAAGTCAGAAATAGAAAAACAAATCTTGTATATTAATGCATATATGTGGAACCTAGAAAAAATGTACAGATGAACCGTTTTGCAAGGCAGAAATAGAGCAACAGATGTAGACAACAAACGTATGGACACCAAGGGGGGAAAGCTGTTGGGGGGTGGTGGTGGGAGGAGTTGAGAGATTGGGATTGGCATGTATACATTTATATGTATAAAATCGATAACCAAAAAGAACCTGCTGTATAAAAAAATAAAATAAAATTCAAAATTACCAAAAGTAAAACAGACAAAATATTCTTCCCTTCACATACATGTATTTATATGAATAAATTATTTCCATGCTTATATCTGTAAATACAAAAAAGAGGAATAAAATCTACCTTGAAGCAAAAACGAAAGAAAGAAAAAAAAACAGAACCCACCAGTTACACAGAGGAAAACCGTATCAGGGCACTTGCTCCAGTTGTAAACAATTCTGAAGTTGGTCAGTGGTGGGGAATCATCTCCCATTCAGCCAGCAGGCCCCACACAACAAGCGTCCTCATTGCAAAGCTGGGGGACCGTGCCGAGGCATCTGTGAGTAAACGTGGGCTGAGCCCCAGGCCAGCTGCTGCTGAAATGTTCCCACCCTTCCCAGGTAAAACACCTGAATATGTACAAGGACTTGAAAGCCTAGAGGAAGGGCCATGGAGCCACATGAGCACCAGCATGCCAGCCGACTTGGTACCTGCAGGCCAGCCAGGATGGTCCTGGCCCTGGGTGCTCTTCTGGAAGCTTTCCCTTTCCCTGCCTGAGATACCCCTGCTGTCCCGGCCCCCACTGCTTTCTTCCTCACTCACCTCTGCCCAGGGAGAAATTCCAGCGGCAGGTATGGGTGACACATCCTCTTCTTTAGCAGGTGGCATCTTGGCAACTGCTGCAGAAAGTCCAGCAGAGCCCCACTCACACTGGGCCACCAACAAAGCCATGGCCTCTCACTCCCTCCCACCAGTCCAGCCCCGAGACTGCTGACAGGGCAGAGAAAATGGCGTCAGGCACAGCTGCAGGGGCTCTTGCTGCCTGGAGCGGTGTTTATATTGATCTCAACCCAGGCACACCTGGGGAGGGCTGGCCGGCACGGTCAGGCTTCCCAGGCCAGCCAATAATCACCCCTCAGGGGCTCACAGTTGCAGAAACTGGAACTTGCTGAATCGGCCAGGTCCAAGGAACAGGTGTGGGCTCCTGAGAGTCAGGATAGACAAGGGGCTGCAGCTCTGGCTTGTTTTCTAATTATATTATCTGGCCCATGAGTGGGAGACAACTTCAAGAAAACCCTCTCCTAATGAGAGGAACCCAGGAGTCAGGGAGAGGAGGGGTGGGTGTTGGGTGGAGACAGAGGCCTGGTGCCCCGGGTGCAGTGGAAGTCTCTGGAAGACCAGGTGGAGGGAGGCCACACAGAGTGATGCCCAGGGTCACAGACCTGTCGGAGCTGCCGTTTCTTAGTTCAAGTCCTGCTCTGAGGTGCTCTGTGTCAGATCTGAGTGACAGGTGAGCTGGGAGTGCTCTGCAATGAGGGTGATGTGCATGGTTCCTGTGTGCCCAGCCCTGCCACAGTACCTGCAAGGGTAGCTCTGTATCCGGGGAGGGGTCTGACCACGAGAGCCCCATGGGCTGCAGGGGAACCTGCCCAGGGAACCCCATATCCTGGGAGGGGCCTGAACACGAGAGCCCCGTGGGCTGTGGTGGGGGTGAGGTACCTGCCCAGGTGAGCTCCATATCCTGGGATTGGCCTGACCTCGAGAGCCCCATGGGCTGCTGGAGTCCTGGTAAAGGATGTCAGGACAGTCAGTGAAGCCACCGAGGATATACCTCCAGTAGTTCCTAAATCCTACACCCTGCTGGTCATTCTACCAACCACCAGGACATGGTATTCTGTATTAGTCTTCAATGATGCCTTCTTTTGTATTCTATTAGTCCCAGAGTCACAAGAAATTTTGGCTTGTGAGTGGCAGGACTCAACATACAACTAAAACAATACTTCCGGGCCGTGTTGCCCCAAGGGTTCAAAAATTCCCACACCATCTTTGGGGAAAGCTCAGCTAAAGACCTAAAAGTTCTACCTCTGGAAAAGGAAACACTCCTTCAATATGCAGACGACATTCTGATCGCCAGCCCTACTAAGGAGACCTCTGAACTACCAAGCCAATAAAGGATACAAGTTGTCCAAGAAAAAGCTCAAATATCACAGACTACGGTGACCTGCCTGGGCTTCATTCTCACAGAAGGTCGGAGAAGCCCATCCCAGGAAAGGGAAGAAACAATTTACAGCCTTACCCATTTCTAAAACTAGAAGACAGCTTAGGGGTTCCTGGGGAGGCCAGGGTTTGCTGCTTCTGGATCCCTAACTACAGTCTACTAGCTGGGCCTCTATATGAAATACTGAAAGGAAAAGATGATGATCCTTTTGAATAGAATCCAGAAGTGGCCTTTCAAGAATGGAAAGAGCAGTCAATTCAGACCCTTGCCCTGGAACTCCCTAATTTAGCTAAACCCTTTGACCTTTACATTCCTGGTGAATGGTGAATCGCCATTGGAGTATTAGTGCAAAACCTGGGACCACTTGAAATGGAACAATGCAAGAATGCCATCCAGGTAGGATAAACTACGGTCACCAAGGGGCTTGGCCCACCGCCACATCTGCCCAAGATACTGGCGGTATCTGAAAACCTGGAAATCAGCAGCCCAAAAGGCCACCTGCCTCCTAAGGGAAAAGGACCCCACGTGGTGATCCTAACCCCCAACCATGCCCTAAAGTTGCAGGGTTTGCTCCGTGGGCACACTGACCTTGAGTGAGGAGGCCCTCCAACTCCAACCTCCAGAGAGATAACTGGGGCAAAGGGGCACCATGACGACTCGTGTGACCATCACTTGACCTGGAGTTTCTCTCATAAAACAACAAGAGTGTGTCCCAAAAGAGTAGACTACTGCTTGCAGGACTTACTGCACCCAGAGGGGAGGTAATAATCTTGGCGGGGGAACCGTATATCACGCTGTCACCATAGAAGAGCCTACAGACACTGTGATGATGGTGGCCAATAAGACCGGCTGGACTCCTGTTTACTTCAAAAGGCTGTTGACTCAGTGGCCATCATGGTCCTTCATCACCACTGACCCTGGACTGTCTGGGAGTTGAGCAGGCAGGGTCCTGACACCTGGTGCTGTTTTTACGTTAATTCAGGGGCCTAATTGAAGAAAGCGCAGACTACTGGTCAGAGCATCTAGGCTGGCAGAAACGGTCAGCCTAAGGTGGCCGAACAAATGTGGGGCGGGGTGAAACTGGACCTCACAGCGTCACTGCACATCTCCTTCCTGGACCCTTAAAGGTCATTAGAATCTATAACACTACCAATACTTGTGCTCAGGCGGACGAGCAGGGAGGCAGGAGGCCTGGGGACAATCAACGTCACCTGGAGGCTGCTGGGGAGAAGTTCTGACCCTCGCCCACGGGTATGAGGGCTCCTAACTCAGCACTCAGCAGTTACAGATGAAGGGTCTGCACCCTCAGCACTCTAAGAATGAGGAAGGGGACAAAATGCAGAAGAGGGGTTTGTCCCAGGCAAAGCCCCTTAAAAATCCCTGGGAGATAAAAATAGAATCTGGGCAATAAAATAAAGTCTAACCTTTTTTATCCTTTGTGCTTTGTCTAATTTCACGTGCTCTTAGGGTCCCACATACAGAGGTTCAACAGCCAGCACTTCAGACCAGATTTCCTAGTGCAGAATGGCTGGGTCGACACCTCAGCTCCTGGGGCACAGTGCAGACTCCGCGATATAGAGCCTGAGCTGCAGCCAACTGGGCACTCGAGAGATCCGCCCCCTCCCTCCCACTGACTCTGACAGGATCTCTACACAGCAGCCCAGCCCACAGCCCACGGGGTAGCACATGCTCTCACCTCTCCATTCTCTGATCAAAATATAAAGTTTCCTTTGCTTCTGAACCAAACTCAGTCTCAATCTGTTGGCTCCAATGACACTGGGCAGGGGGACACTTGTTGGGGTCCACTCTGGAGGATCAGTAACAGAAATTGAGAACATTGTAACTTCAATGAACAGATGTGTGAGCCAAACTGTAATTAACATAGAACAGTGTATAAGGCTCGGGCAAAATAAGATGTTTCTAACACTTCCATTTGATATTTCCATCACTTTATTATAAGCAAGTTCAGTGAAAAGGTCTTATTTGTCAGGTCAATACTAGAGAAACGAAGTGATTTCTTTCCAAGGATGTACATCTAATAATCTTGGTTAAAGCTTCAATCTTGTTTTAAATGCTTTTCCATTGAAAATGATACCTCTCTTTCAGCTCCCCCATTTCTGAGAAGTATAAAATCTTATAATTTATTAAGACCAAATGGGAAAGGTGGGAGGAGGGATAAATTAACAGTTTGGGATTAACACATACACACTGCTATGTATAAAATCGATCATCAACAAGGAACTACTGTATAGCACAGGGAACTACACTCAATATTTTGCAATAACCTATAAGGGGAAATAATCTGAAAACGAATAGATGTTTTTATTGACATCATCTATTAATGACAGTTAAAATGGAACCTAAGGGAAGCCAGTGGTGAGTGCTTCTGACCCTGAAGACTTCAATCATCTAAAGTTTGGACTCTGCCTACTTCCCAAGGCCCTTAATGAACCTATGTGTAGCCGTAGCTTAAAAAATTCCCCAGTTTGGGTTGTGGAGAGACACTGATTTTGAAAAAGCCCTGGTGTTCTCCTCACATGAATGGGACACTTCCTACAGCTAAAACATGCCTGTCACACCCAGAGGATGGTATACCGTCTGATCGGGAAGAGTTTGGAAAAGGCATCTCATCTCCTCATCTCCTGGTGCTCGGGTTCACCCCTCCAGCGTCTTTACGAACAGTCTCCCCACTTGGAGATGTCAGCACTGTCAACATCCTGTTTGGAATTTGTCCAGAGGACGAAGCAGAAGGAGGAGGAACAATGAGAGACAAGTCCTAGGTGTTCGGACAGGCACATGTCACTCTAATTTCCAATCAGGAAGACGAATTGACCAAAGGCTAGGGTTGCCCATGGAAACAGAATAGGGCTTGAGGAAATCCCGCTGCTTTGTGGCCAGTTCCCATAAACACAAGTTGAAAAATGGAACTCAGGGACACTAAAATTCACGAAACTGCAGAGTTGAAAATATCTATCACTGAAAATGTCTTGAGGAAAGTCAGAGAAAAGGACTTGTAAGCAACGGAGAATGGCAGGAAAGGGATTGGAAGAGGTAGAAAGGACTCGCCATTAAGCACAAGAAAAGGGGCTGAACATTGCCAACATTGCAGTTGGCCAAAAAGGGTGTATGCATCTTTTTCTGTATATATTCAAGAAAAGGGCATACACTTTTTTAGCCAACCAAACAGGTGGGCACTGGAAATCAATACTACAAAAGATATCACTTCGCATCAGTCAGAAGAGCCTTCCTCGTAAAGTGTAAACACCAGAAATGCAGGACAGGGCAAGGAGAAAAGGGAGCCCTGTGAGGCTTATAGTGGAAATGTATATTGCCAACGGTCACTCTGGATAAGTGTATTGTGTTTACTAAAGCATCTAAAAAATGAGCTACAGAGCACAGGGCACTTGCACTCATGGACGTATATCTTGGGAAAAACAAAAATGGAGAGGACACAGGCACCCCAATATTTACCGCCTCTCTGTTTAAAAGATCCTCGACAAGGATATAATTTATATGTCTGTGGAGGGAAAAAATGGATAGAGATGTGGCACTTATGTAGAGTGGAATATTACTCAGCCTGAAAATCAATGAAATATGGCCAGTTGTAACAACCCCAGAGTAGTTACGTATGATCATTCGAAGTCACATAATTCAAAAAGAAAAAGACATATGATACTACTAATACATGGAATAAAAACGAGGCTACAAATGAACTGAATTACAAAACAGAGCGGGGTCTCAGATTTAGAATACCAACTTATGCTTGCTTATGGGGAAAGGTGAGTTGGGATGCTGCATCAAACCAGAGATTGAAATTAGCACAGATACCGTTCCATAAGCCAAATATATAATAGACAAGACCTACAGTTGCTCAAAGAAATGGACTCAACACCACATATTCAACGCCTGGGAATATACCTGACAAGTAAGAATATTAAGACCCATGGATTTATATGGCTCCATAAGGAAATCAAGCGTGTGTACAGCGGCCTAAACGCAGCAGTGAAAATCCGATAAATCCCATTATCAAAATAAATTTCACAAACAAAACACAATGACAGTGAAATAGAGAGCAATTCTTAAATAATTCATTCAGGGCTTGTGATGCAACCTGGATTTACCACATCTACACCCAGAGATGGGTGAGACATAAGGCTGGACACTTCGGACTGATAGCATTGGTGAGGTTCGGTGAGCAAACGCAGACCATTTGAAGTCATACTGCATGGTACCCATTCCATGGGTCCCAACTCTCCAGGTTTAAGGGATTCTTCCTTCAGCTAAAACATGCATGGGAAACCCAGAGTATGGTCCACCGTGTGATTGGGAAACGTTTTCAAATGCATCTCAGGTTTCGTCCCCTGGTACTCGGGTTCACCGTTCCAGACGCTTTACTAACACTCTCCCCACCTGGAGAGTCAGTGCCTTTAACCTCCTGTTTGTCACAATTTGCAATTTCTGCGCAAGTTGAACAGGAATAGGGAGAACCAATGAGAGACTAGCTGTAGGTGTCTGCACTGGCAAATGGAATGCTCATTTCCCACCAGGAATAGGAATTAACCAAAGGCTCAGCATGCCAGGCCAGAACCAGATTATGGCCTGAAGCAATCCTGCGGTTTTGAAGCCAGCTCATAAGAAAGCGAGTTGAAGAAAGGAGCTCAGGGGCACTGTAATTCACAAACCTACAAAGTTATGAATGACAGCTGTCATCCAAAAATGAATTGAAGTAAGTCTTCGAAGAGGACTTGAAAGCGGGGCAGAATTTCAGGAAAACGATTTCAGGGGGTAGACTGGAATTGCACTTAAAGCATAGGAAAAGAGGCAGAATGTCGACAATGATGCACTTGGCCAAAAAGGGCATATGCGTTTTTTCCTGAATATATTCAGGAAAAAACGCATATGCCCTTTTTGGCCTCCCAAGCAAGCGTGTAAAGGAAATCTGCACTACATTGAAGTCTCACTGCCCCCCGGTCAAAAGGGCCATCTGAAAAAAGTGTAAAATCCAGAAAGGCAGGACAGGTCATGGAGAACAGGGAGCCTTGTTATGCTGATGGGCGGGATGTAAATTGCCAACAGCCACTTTGGAGAAGTGTATGGTGTTTCCTTTAACACGTAGGAAACAAAGCAACACAGCCTATGGAACTTCTACTTATAGTCCTATAGCTTAGGGAAATTAAAATCAAAAACACACAGCCACCCCAAAGTTTGGGACGGCTCTGTTTACAAGAACCTCGTCTACGGTAAAAGTTAAATATCCGAGAAAGCAAAAAATGGATAAAGAAGTTGTGGTACGTACGTACAATGGAACATCACTCAGCAATGAGATCTACGTCATCAGGCCCGTAGCGGCATAATGAGTGGATTTAGGTACGACGATTCTACGAGAAGTAAGTCACACAGAAAAAGAAACATCATAAGATATCACTAATACACGGAACGTAAACTTGGCTACACATGAACTGAATTACAAAACAGAACAGGGTCTCAAATTTAGAAAACCAACTTATGCTTGCTTATGGGGAAAGGTGAGTTGGGGTGCTGCATCAAACCAGAGATTCAAATTAGCACAGATACCTTTCCATAAGCCAAATATATAATAGACAAGACCTACTCCTTGCTCAACGAAATGGACTCAACACCCCATATTCAACGCCTGGAAATATACCTGACGAGTAAGAATCTTAAGACCCATGGACTTATATGTCGCCATAAAGAAATCAAGCGTGTGTACAGCGGCCTAAACGCAGCAGTGAAAATCCGATAAATCCCATTATCAAAATATATTTCAAAAACAAAACAAAATGACAGTGAAATAGAGAGCAATTCTTAAATAATTCATTCAGGGCTTGTGATGCAACCTGGATTTACCACATCTACACCCAGAGCTGGGTGAGACATAAGGCTGGACACTTCGGGCTGATAACATTGGTTAGTTTCGGTGAGCAAATGCAGACCCTTTGAAGTCATACTGCATGGTACCCATTCCATGAGTCCCAACTCTCCAGGTTTAAGGGATTCTTCCTTCAGCTACAACATGCATGGGAAACCCAGAGTATGGTCCACCGTGTGATTGGGAAACGTTTTCAAATGCATCTCAGGTTTCGTCCCCTGGTACTCGGGTTCACCGTTCCAGACGCTTTACTAACACTCTCCCCACTTGGAGAGTCAGTGCCTTTAACCTCCTGTTTGGCACAGTTTGCAATTTCTGCGCAAGATGAACAGGAATAGGGAGAACCAATGAGAGACTAGCTGTAGGTGTCTGCACGGGCAAATGGAACGCTCATTTCCCACCAGGAAGAGGAATTAACCAAAGGCTCAGCGTGCCCTGCCGGAACCAGATTAGGGCCTGAAGCAATCCTGTGGTTTTGCGGCCAGCTCACAAGACAGCGAGTTGAAGAAAGGAGCTCAGGGGCACTGTAATTCACAAACCTGCAGAGTTATGAATGACAGCTATCGTCCAAAAGTGTATTGAAGTAAGTCTTCGAAGAGGACTTGAAAGCGGGGCAGAATTTCAGGAAAACGATTTCAGGGGCTAGACTGAAATTGCACTTAAAGCATAGGAAAAGAGGCAGAATGTCCACAATGATGCACTTGGCCAAAAAGGGCGTATGCGTTTTTTCCTGAATATATTCAGGAAAAAACGCATACGCACTTTTTGGCCAACCAAGCAAGCGTGTAAAGGAAATCTGCACTACAATGAAGTCTCACTGCCCACCGGTCCAAACGGCCATCTGAAACAAGTGTAAAATCCAGAAAGGCAGGACAGGTCATGGAGAACAGGGAGCCTTGTTATGCTGATGGGCGGGATGTAAATTGCCAACAGCCACTCTGGAGAAGTGTATGGTGTTTCCTGAAACACGTAGGAAACAAAGCAACACAGCCTATGGCACTTCCACTTAGGGTCCTATAGCTTAGGGAAATTAAAATCAAAAACACACAGCCACCCCAAAGTTTGGGACGGCTCTGTTTACAAGAACCTCGTCTACGGTACAAGTTAAATATCCGAGAAAGCAAAAAATGGATAAAGAAGTTGTGGTACGTACGTACAATGGAATATCACTCAGCAATGAAATCTACGTCATCAGGCCCGTAGAGGCATAATGAGTGGATTCAGGTACGACGATTCTACGAGAAATAAGTCACACAGAAAAAGAAACATCATAAGATATCACTAATACACGGAACGTAAACTTGGCTACACATGAACTGAATTACAAAACAGAACAGGGTCTCAAATTTAGAAAACCAACTTATGCTTGCTTATGGGGAAAGGTGAGTTGGGGTGCTGCATAAAACCAGAGATTGAAATTAGCAGAGATACCGTTCCATAAGCCAAATATATACTAGACACGACCTACTCCTTGCTCAACGAAATGGACTCAACACCCCATATTCAACGTCTGGGAATATACCTGACAAGTAAGAATCTTAAGACCCATGGATTTATATGGCTCCATAAGGAAATCAAGCATGTGTACAGCAGCCTAAACGCAGCAGTGAAAATCCGATAAATCCCATTATCAAAATATATTTCACAAACACAACAAAATGACAGTGAAATAGAGAGCAATTCTTAAATAATTCATTCAGGGTTTGTGATGAAACCTGGATTTACCACATCTACACCCAGAGCTGGGTGAGACATAAGGCTGGACACTTCGGGCTGATAGCATTTGTGAGGTTCATTGAGCAAACGCAGACCCTTTAAAGTCATACTGCATGGTACCCATTCCATGAGTCCCAACTCTCCAGGTTTAAGGGATTCTTCCTTTAGCTACAACATGCATGGGAAACCCAGAGTATGGTCCACCGTGTGATTGGGAAACGTTTTCAAATGCATCTCAGGTTTCGTCCCCTGGTACTCGGGTTCACCGTTCCAGACGCTTTACTAACACTCTCCCCAGTTGGAGAGTCAGTGCCTTTAACCTCCTGTTTGGCACAGTTTGCAATTTCTGCGCAAGATGAACAGGAATAGGGAGAACCAATGAGAGACTAGCTGTAGGTGTCTGCACGGGCAAATGGAACGCTCATTTCCCACCAGGAAGAGGAATTCACCAAAGCTCAGCATGCCCTGCCGGAACCAGATTAGGGCCTGAAGCAATCCTGCGGGTTTCGGCCAGCTCACAAGTAAGCGAGTTGAAGAAAGGAGCTCAGGGGCACTGTAATTCACAAACCTGCAGAGTTAAGAATGACAGCTATCGTCCAAAAATGTATTGAAGTCTTGGAAGAGGACTTGAAAGCGGGGCAGAATTTCAGGAAAACGATTTCAGGGGGTAGACTGGAATTGCACTTAAAGCATAGGAAAAGAGGCAGAATGTCCACAATGATGCACTTGGCCAAAAAGGGCGTATGCGTTTTTTCCTGAATATATTCAGGAAAAAACGCATACGCACTTTTTGGCCAACCAAGCAAGCGTGTAAAGGAAATCTGCACTACAATGAAGTCTCACTGCCCCCCGGTCAAAAGGGCCATCTGAAAAATGTGTAAAATCCAGAAAGGCAGGACAGGTCATGGAGAACAGGGAGCCTTGTTATGCTGATGGGCGGGATGTAAATTGCCAACAGCCACTCTGGAGAAGTGTATGGTGTTTCCTGAAACACGTAGGAAACAAAGCAACACAGCCTATGGCACTTCCACTTAGGGTCCTATAGCTTAGGGAAATTAAAATCAAAAACACACAGCCACCCCAAATTTTGGGACGGCTCTGTTTACAAGAACCTCGTCTGCGGTACAAGTTAAATATCTGAGAAAGCAAAAAATGGATAAATATGTTGTGGTACGTACGTACAATGGAATATCACTCAGCAATGAGATATACGTCATCAGGCCCGTAGCGGCATAATGAGTGGATTCAGGTACGACTATTCTACGAGAAATAAGTCACACAGAAAACGAAACTTCATAAGATATCACTAATACACGGAACGTAAACTTGGCTACACATGAACTGAATTCCAAAACAGAACAGGGTCTCAAATTTAAAAAACCAACTTATGCTTGCTTATGGGGAAAGGTGAGTTGCGGTGCTGCATAAAACCAGAAATTGAAATTAGCACAGATACCTTTCCATAAGCCCAATATATAATAGACAAGACCTACTCTTTGCTCAACCAAATGGACTCAACACCCCATATTCAACGCCTGGAAATATACCTGACAAGTAAGAATCTTAAGACCCATGGACTTATATATCGCCATAAGGAAATCAAGCGTGTGTACAGCGGCCTAAACGCAGCAGTGAAAATCCGATAAATCCCATTATCAAAATATATTTCAAAAACAAAACAAAATGACAGTGAAATAGAGAGCAATTCTTAAATAATTCATTCAGGGCTTGTGATGCAACCTGGATTTACCACATCTACACCCAGAGCTGGGTGAGACATAAGGCTGGACACTTCGGGCTGATAACATTGGTTAGTTTCGGTGAGCAAACACAGACCCTTTGAAGTCATACTGCATGGTACCCATTCCATGAGTCCCAACTCTCCAGGTTTAAGGGATTCTTCCTTCAGCTACAACATGCATGGGAAACCCAGAGTATGGTCCACTGTGTGATTGGGAAACGTTTTCAAATGCATCTCAGGTTTCGTCCCCTGGTACTCGGGTGCACCCTTCCAGACGCTTTACTAACACTCTCCCCACTTGGAGAGTCAGTGCCTTTAACCTCCTGTTTGGCACAGTTTGCAATTTCTGCGCAAGATGAACAGGAATAGGGAGAACCAATGAGAGACTAGCTGTAGGTGTCTGCACGGGCAAATGGAACGCTCATTTCCCACCAGGAAGAGGAATTAACCAAAGGCTCAGCATGCCCTGCCGGAACCAGATTAGGGCCTGAAGCAATCCTGCGGTTTTGCGGCCAGCTCACAAGACAGCGAGTTGAAGAAAGGAGCTCAGGGGCACTGTAATTCACAAACCTGCAGAGTTATGAATGACAGCTATCGTCCAAAAGTGTATTGAAGTAAGTCTTGGAAGAGGACTTGAAAGCGGAGCAGAATTTCAGGAAAACGATTTCAGGGGGTAGACTGGAATTGCACTTAAAGCATAGGAAAAGAGGCAGAATGTCGACAATGATGCACTTGGCCAAAAAGGGGGTATGCGTTTTTTCCTGAATATATTCAGGAAAAAACGCATACGCCCTTTTTGGCCAACCAAGCAAGCGTGTAAAGGAAATCTGCACTACAATGAAGTCTCACTGCCCACCGGTCCAAACGGCCATCTGAAACAAGTGTAAAATCCAGAAAGGCAGGACAGGTCATGGAGAACAGGGAGCCTTGTTATGCTGATGGGTGGGATGTAAATTGCCAACAGCCACTCTGGAGAAGTGTATGGTGTTTCCTGAAACACGTAGGAAACAAAGCAACACAGCCTATGGCACTTCCACTTAGGGTCCTATAGCTTAGGGAAATTAAAATCAAAAACACACAGCCACCCCAAAGTTTGGGACGGCTCTGTTTACAAGAACCTCGTCTACGGTTCAAGTTAAATATCCGAGAAAGCAAAAAATGGATAAAGAAGTTGTGGTACGTACGTACAATGGAATATCACTCAGCAATGAAATCTACGTCATCAGGCCCGTAGAGGCATAATGAGTGGATTCAGGTACGACAATTCTACGAGAAATAAGTCACACAGAAAAAGAAACATCATAAGATATCACTAATACACGGAACATAAACTTGGCTACACATGAACTGAATTACAAAACAGAACAGGGTCTCAAATTTAGAAAACCAACTTATGCTTGCTTATGGGGAAAGGTGAGTTGGGGTGCTGCATAAAACCAGAGATTGAAATTAGCAGAGATACCGTTCCATAAACCAAATATATACTAGACACGACCTACTCCTTGCTCAACGAAATGGACTCAACACCCCATATTCAACGCCTGGGAATATACCTGACAAGTAAGAATCTTAAGACCCATGGATTTATATGTCTCCATAAGGAAATCAAGCGTGTGTACAGCGGCCTAAACGCAGCAGTGAAAATCCGATAAATCCCATTATCAAAATAAATTTCAAAAACAAAACACAATGACAGTGAAATAGAGAGCAATTCTTACATAATTCATTCAGGGCTTGTGATGCAACCTGGATTTACCACCTCTACACCCAAAGCTGGTTGAGACATAAGGCTGGACACTTCGGGCTGATGGCAATGGTGAGGTTCGGTGAGCAAACGCAGACCCTTTGAAGTCATACTGCATGGTAGCCATTCCATGGGTCCCAACTCTCCAGGTTTAAGGGATTCTTCCTTCAGCTAAAACATGCATGGGAAACCCAGAGTATGGTCCACCGTGTGATTGGGAAACGTTTTCAAATGCATCTCAGGTTTCGTCCCCTGGTACTCGGGTTCACCGTTCCAGACGCTTTACTAACACTCTCCCCACTTGGAGAGTCAGTGCCTTTAACCTCCTGTTTGGCACAGTTTGCAATTTCTGCGCAAGATGAACAGGAATAGGGAGAACCAATGAGAGACTAGCTGTAGGTGTCTGCACGGGCAAATGGAACGCTCATTTCCCACCAGGAAGAGGAATTAACCAAAGGCTCAGCGTGCCCTGCCGGAACCAGATTAGGGCCTGAAGCAATCCTGTGGTTTTGCGGCCAGCTCACAAGACAGCGAGTTGAAGAAAGGAGCTCAGGGGCACTGTAATTCACAAACCTGCAGAGTTATGAATGACAGCTATCGTCCAAAAGTGTATTGAAGTAAGTCTTCGAAGAGGACTTGAAAGCGGGGCAGAATTTCAGGAAAACGATTTCAGGGGCTAGACTGAAATTGCACTTAAAGCATAGGAAAAGAGGCAGAATGTCCACAATGATGCACTTGGCCAAAAAGGGCGTATGCGTTTTTTCCTGAATATATTCAGGAAAAAACGCATACGCACTTTTTGGCCAACCAAGCAAGCGTGTAAAGGAAATCTGCACTACAATGAAGTCTCACTGCCCACCGGTCCAAACGGCCATCTGAAACAAGTGTAAAATCCAGAAAGGCAGGACAGGTCATGGAGAACAGGGAGCCTTGTTATGCTGATGGGCGGGATGTAAATTGCCAACAGCCACTCTGGAGAAGTGTATGGTGTTTCCTGAAACACGTAGGAAACAAAGCAACACAGCCTATGGCACTTCCACTTAGGGTCCTATAGCTTAGGGAAATTAAAATCAAAAACACACAGCCACCCCAAAGTTTGGGACGGCTCTGTTTACAAGAACCTCGTCTACGGTACAAGTTAAATATCTGAGAAAGCAAAAAATGGATAAAGAAGTTGTGGTACGTACGTACAATGGAATATCACTCAGCAATGAAATCTACGTCATCAGGCCCGTAGAGGCATAATGAGTGGATTCAGGTACGACGATTCTACGAGAAATAAGTCACACAGAAAAAGAAACATCATAAGATATCACTAATACACGGAACGTAAACTTGGCTACACATGAACTGAATTACAAAACAGAACAGGGTCTCAAATTTAGAAAACCAACTTATGCTTGCTTATGGGGAAAGGTGAGTTGGGGTGCTGCATAAAACCAGAGATTGAAATTAGCAGAGATACCGTTCCATAAGCCAAATATATACTAGACACGACCTACTCCTTGCTCAACGAAATGGACTCAACACCCCATATTCAACGTCTGGGAATATACCTGACAAGTAAGAATCTTAAGACCCATGGATTTATATGGCTCCATAAGGAAATCAAGCATGTGTACAGCAGCCTAAACGCAGCAGTGAAAATCCGATAAATCCCATTATCAAAATATATTTCACAAACACAACAAAATGACAGTGAAATAGAGAGCAATTCTTAAATAATTCATTCAGGGTTTGTGATGAAACCTGGATTTACCACATCTACACCCAGAGCTGGGTGAGACATAAGGCTGGACACTTCGGGCTGATAGCATTTGTGAGGTTCATTGAGCAAACGCAGACCCTTTAAAGTCATACTGCATGGTACCCATTCCATGAGTCCCAACTCTCCAGGTTTAAGGGATTCTTCCTTTAGCTACAACATGCATGGGAAACCCAGAGTATGGTCCACCGTGTGATTGGGAAACGTTTTCAAATGCATCTCAGGTTTCGTCCCCTGGTACTCGGGTTCACCGTTCCAGACGCTTTACTAACACTCTCCCCAGTTGGAGAGTCAGTGCCTTTAACCTCCTGTTTGGCACAGTTTGCAATTTCTGCGCAAGATGAACAGGAATAGGGAGAACCAATGAGAGACTAGCTGTAGGTGTCTGCACGGGCAAATGGAACGCTCATTTCCCACCAGGAAGAGGAATTCACCAAAGCTCAGCATGCCCTGCCGGAACCAGATTAGGGCCTGAAGCAATCCTGCGGGTTTCGGCCAGCTCACAAGTAAGCGAGTTGAAGAAAGGAGCTCAGGGGCACTGTAATTCACAAACCTGCAGAGTTAAGAATGACAGCTATCGTCCAAAAATGTATTGAAGTCTTGGAAGAGGACTTGAAAGCGGGGCAGAATTTCAGGAAAACGATTTCAGGGGGTAGACTGGAATTGCACTTAAAGCATAGGAAAAGAGGCAGAATGTCCACAATGATGCACTTGGCCAAAAAGGGCGTATGCGTTTTTTCCTGAATATATTCAGGAAAAAACGCATACGCACTTTTTGGCCAACCAAGCAAGCGTGTAAAGGAAATCTGCACTACAATGAAGTCTCACTGCCCCCCGGTCAAAAGGGCCATCTGAAAAATGTGTAAAATCCAGAAAGGCAGGACAGGTCATGGAGAACAGGGAGCCTTGTTATGCTGATGGGCGGGATGTAAATTGCCAACAGCCACTCTGGAGAAGTGTATGGTGTTTCCTGAAACACGTAGGAAACAAAGCAACACAGCCTATGGCACTTCCACTTAGGGTCCTATAGCTTAGGGAAATTAAAATCAAAAACACACAGCCACCCCAAATTTTGGGACGGCTCTGTTTACAAGAACCTCGTCTGCGGTACAAGTTAAATATCTGAGAAAGCAAAAAATGGATAAATATGTTGTGGTACGTACGTACAATGGAATATCACTCAGCAATGAGATATACGTCATCAGGCCCGTAGCGGCATAATGAGTGGATTCAGGTACGACTATTCTACGAGAAATAAGTCACACAGAAAACGAAACTTCATAAGATATCACTAATACACGGAACGTAAACTTGGCTACACATGAACTGAATTCCAAAACAGAACAGGGTCTCAAATTTAAAAAACCAACTTATGCTTGCTTATGGGGAAAGGTGAGTTGCGGTGCTGCATAAAACCAGAAATTGAAATTAGCACAGATACCTTTCCATAAGCCCAATATATAATAGACAAGACCTACTCTTTGCTCAACCAAATGGACTCAACACCCCATATTCAACGCCTGGAAATATACCTGACAAGTAAGAATCTTAAGACCCATGGACTTATATATCGCCATAAGGAAATCAAGCGTGTGTACAGCGGCCTAAACGCAGCAGTGAAAATCCGATAAATCCCATTATCAAAATATATTTCAAAAACAAAACAAAATGACAGTGAAATAGAGAGCAATTCTTAAATAATTCATTCAGGGCTTGTGATGCAACCTGGATTTACCACATCTACACCCAGAGCTGGGTGAGACATAAGGCTGGACACTTCGGGCTGATAACATTGGTTAGTTTCGGTGAGCAAACACAGACCCTTTGAAGTCATACTGCATGGTACCCATTCCATGAGTCCCAACTCTCCAGGTTTAAGGGATTCTTCCTTCAGCTACAACATGCATGGGAAACCCAGAGTATGGTCCACTGTGTGATTGGGAAACGTTTTCAAATGCATCTCAGGTTTCGTCCCCTGGTACTCGGGTGCACCCTTCCAGACGCTTTACTAACACTCTCCCCACTTGGAGAGTCAGTGCCTTTAACCTCCTGTTTGGCACAGTTTGCAATTTCTGCGCAAGATGAACAGGAATAGGGAGAACCAATGAGAGACTAGCTGTAGGTGTCTGCACGGGCAAATGGAACGCTCATTTCCCACCAGGAAGAGGAATTAACCAAAGGCTCAGCATGCCCTGCCGGAACCAGATTAGGGCCTGAAGCAATCCTGCGGTTTTGCGGCCAGCTCACAAGACAGCGAGTTGAAGAAAGGAGCTCAGGGGCACTGTAATTCACAAACCTGCAGAGTTATGAATGACAGCTATCGTCCAAAAGTGTATTGAAGTAAGTCTTGGAAGAGGACTTGAAAGCGGGGCAGAATTTCAGGAAAACGATTTCAGGGGGTAGACTGGAATTGCACTTAAAGCATAGGAAAAGAGGCAGAATGTCGACAATGATGCACTTGGCCAAAAAGGGCGTATGCGTTTTTTCCTGAATATATTCAGGAAAAAACGCATACGCCCTTTTTGGCCAACCAAGCAAGCGTGTAAAGGAAATCTGCACTACAATGAAGTCTCACTGCCCACCGGTCCAAACGGCCATCTGAAACAAGTGTAAAATCCAGAAAGGCAGGACAGGTCATGGAGAACAGGGAGCCTTGTTATGCTGATGGGTGGGATGTAAATTGCCAACAGCCACTCTGGAGAAGTGTATGGTGTTTCCTGAAACACGTAGGAAACAAAGCAACACAGCCTATGGCACTTCCACTTAGGGTCCTATAGCTTAGGGAAATTAAAATCAAAAACACACAGCCACCCCAAAGTTTGGGACGGCTCTGTTTACAAGAACCTCGTCTACGGTTCAAGTTAAATATCCGAGAAAGCAAAAAATGGATAAAGAAGTTGTGGTACGTACGTACAATGGAATATCACTCAGCAATGAAATCTACGTCATCAGGCCCGTAGAGGCATAATGAGTGGATTCAGGTACGACAATTCTACGAGAAATAAGTCACACAGAAAAAGAAACATCATAAGATATCACTAATACACGGAACATAAACTTGGCTACACATGAACTGAATTACAAAACAGAACAGGGTCTCAAATTTAGAAAACCAACTTATGCTTGCTTATGGGGAAAGGTGAGTTGGGGTGCTGCATAAAACCAGAGATTGAAATTAGCAGAGATACCGTTCCATAAACCAAATATATACTAGACACGACCTACTCCTTGCTCAACGAAATGGACTCAACACCCCATATTCAACGCCTGGGAATATACCTGACAAGTAAGAATCTTAAGACCCATGGATTTATATGTCTCCATAAGGAAATCAAGCGTGTGTACAGCGGCCTAAACGCAGCAGTGAAAATCCGATAAATCCCATTATCAAAATAAATTTCAAAAACAAAACACAATGACAGTGAAATAGAGAGCAATTCTTACATAATTCATTCAGGGCTTGTGATGCAACCTGGATTTACCACCTCTACACCCAAAGCTGGTTGAGACATAAGGCTGGACACTTCGGGCTGATGGCAATGGTGAGGTTCGGTGAGCAAACGCAGACCCTTTGAAGTCATACTGCATGGTAGCCATTCCATGGGTCCCAACTCTCCAGGTTTAAGGGATTCTTCCTTCAGCTAAAACATGCATGGGAAACCCAGAGTATGGTCCACCGTGTGATTGGGAAACGTTTGCAAATGCATCTCAGTTTTCGACCCCTAGTACTCGGGTTCACCGCTCCAGACGCTTTACTAACACTATCCCCACTTGGAGAGTCAGTGCCTTTAACCTCCTGTTTGGCACAGTTTGCAATTTCTGCGCAAGATGAACAGGAATAGGGAGAACCAATGAGAGACTAGCTGTAGGTGTCTGCACGGGCAAATGGAACGCTCATTTCCCACCAGGAAGAGGAATTAACCAAAGGCTCAGCGTGCCCTGCCGGAACCAGATTAGGGCCTGAAGCAATCCTGCGGTTTCGCGGCCAGCTCACAAGAAAGCGAGTTGAAGAAAGGAGCTCAGGGGCACTGTAATTCACAAACCTGCAGAGTTATGAATGACAGCTATCGTCCAAAAATGTATTGAAGTAAGTCTTCGAAGAGGACTTGAAAGCGGGGCAGAATTTCAGGAAAACGATTTCAGGGGGTAGACTGGAATTGCACTTAAAGCATAGGAAAAGAGGCAAAATGTCGACAATGATGCACTTGGCCAAATAGGGCATATGCGTTTTTTCCTGAATATATTCAGGAAAAAACGCATATGCCCTTTTTGGCCAACCAAGCAAGCGTGTAAAGGAAATCTTCACTACAATGAAGTCTCACTGCCCCCCGGATCAAACGGCCATCTGAAACAAGTGTAAAATCCAGAAAGGCAGGACAGGTCATGGAGAAGAGGGAGCCTTGTTATGCTGATGGGCAGGATAAAAATTGCCAACAGCCACTCTGGAGAAGTGTATGGTGTTTCCTGAAACAATTAGGAAACAAAGCAACACAGCCTATGGCACTTCCACTTATGGTCCTATATCTTAGGGAAATTAAAATCAAAAACACACAGCCATCCCAAATTTTGGGACGGCTCTGTTTACAAGAACCTCGTCTGCGGTACAAGTTAAATATCTGAGAAAGCAAAAAATGGATAAATATGTTGTGGTACGTACGTACAATGGAATATCACTCAGCTATGAGATCTACGTCATCAGGCCCGTAGCGGCATAATGAGTGGATTCAGGTACGACGATTCTACGAGAAATAAGTCACACAGAAAAAGAAACATCATAAGATATCACTAATACACGGAACGTAAACTTGGCTACACATGAACTGAATTACAAAACAGAACAGGGTCTCAAATTTAGAAAACCAACATATGCTTGCTTATGGGGAAAGGTGAGTTGGGGTGCTGCATAAAACCAGAGATTGAAATTAGCACAGATAACTTTCCATAAGCCAAATATATAATAGACAAGACCTACTCTTTGCTCAACGAAATGGACTCAACACCCCATATTCAACGCCTGGAAATATACCTGACAAGTAAGAATCTTAAGACCCATGGACTTATATGTCGCCATAAGGAAATCAAGCGTGTGTACAGCGGCCTAAACGCGCAGTGAAAATCCGATAAATCCCATTATCAAAATATATTTCAAAAACAAAACAAAATGACAGTGAAATAGAGAGCAATTCTTAAATAATTCATTCAGGGCTTGTGATGCAACCTGGATTTACCACATCTACACCCAGAGCTGGGTGAGACATAAGGCTGGACACGTCGGGCTGATAACATTGGTTAGTTTCGGTGAGCAAACACAGACCCTTTGAAGTCATACTGCATGGTACCCATTCCATGAATCCCAACTCTCCAGGTTTAAGGGATTCTTCTTCAGCTACAACATGCATGGGAAACCCAGAGTATGGTCCACCGTGTGATTGGGAAAAGTTTTCAAATGCATCTCAGGTTTCGTCCCCTGGTACTCTGGTTCACCGTTCCAGACGCTTTACTAACACTCTCCCCACTTGGAGAGTCAGTGCCTTTAACCTCCTGTTTGGCACAGTTTGCAATTTCTGCGCAAGATGAACAGGAATAGGGAGAACCAATGAGAGACTAGTTGTAGGTGTCTGCACGGGCAAATGGAACGCTCATTTCCCACCAGGAAGAGGAATTCACCAAAGCTCAGCATGCCCTGCCGGAACCAGATTAGGGCCTGAAGCAATCCTGCGGGTTGTGGCCAGCTCACAAGTAAGCGAGTTGAAGAAAGGAGCTCAGGGGCACTGTAATTCACAAACCTGCAGAGTTAAGAATGACAGCTATCGTCCAAAAATGTATTGAAGTCTTGGAAGAGGACTTGAAAGCGGGGCAGAATTTCAGGAAAACGATTTCAGGGGGTAGACTGGAATTGCATTTAAAGCATAGGAAAAGAGGCAGAACGTCGACAATGATGCACTTGGCCAAAAAGGGCGTATGCGTCTTTTCCTGAATATATTCAGGAAAACACGCATACGCCCTTTTTGGCCAACCAAGCAAGCATGTTAAAGAAATCTGCACTACAGTGAAGTCTCACTGCCCCCCGGTCAAAAGGGCCATCTGAAAAAAGTGTAAAATCCAGAAAGGCAGCACAGGCCATGGAGAACAGGGAGCCTTGTTATGCTGATAGGTGGGATGTAAATTGCCAAGAGCCAATCTGGAGAAGTGTATGGTGTTTCCTGAAAACCTAAAAAACAAAGCAACGGAGCCTATGGCACTTCCACTTATGGTCCTAGAGCTTAGGGAAATTAAAATCAAAAACACACAGCCACCCCAAAGTTTCAGCCGGCTCTGTTTACAAGAACCTCGTCTACGGTACAATTTAAATATCCCAGAAAGCGAAAAATGGATAAAGAAGTTGAGGTACATACGTACAATGGAATATCACTCACCAATGAAATCTATGTCATCAGGCCCGTCGTGGCATAATGAGTGGATTCAGGTACGATGATTCTAAGTGAAATAAGTCACAAAGAAAATGAAACATCATAAGATATCACTAATACACGGAATGTAATCTTGGCTACACATGAACTGAATTACAAAACAGAACATGTTCTCAAATTTAGAAAACCAACTTATGTTTGCTTAAGGGGAAAGTTGAGTTGGGGTGCTGCATAAAACCAGAGATAGAAATTCGCACAGATACCATTCCATAAGTCAAATATGTAATAGTCAAGACCTACCCCTTGCTCAACGAAATGGACTAACAACCTTATATTCAACGCCTAGGAATACACCTGGCTAGTAAGAATCTTCAAACCCATGGATTTATATGTCTCCATAAGAGAATCAAGCGTGTGTACAGCTGCATGAAGGCAGCAGAGAAAATCCGATAAATCCCCTTATCAAAATGAATTACAAAAACAAAACACAATGACAGTGAAATAGAGAGCAATTCTTAAATAATTCATTCAGGGCTTGTGATGCAACCTGGATTTACCTCATCTACACCCAGAGCTGAGTGAGACATAAGGTTGGACACTTCGGGCTGATAGCATTGGTGAGGTTCGATGAGCAAATGCAGACCCTTTGAAGTCATACTGCATGGGACCCATTCCAAGGGTCCCAACTCTCCAGGTTTAAGCGATTCTTCCTTCAGCTAAAACATGCATGGGAAACCCACAATATGGTGCACCGTGTGACTGGGAAACGTTTTCAAATGCATCTCAGGTTTCGTCCCCTTTTACTCGGGTTCACCATTGCAGACCGTTTACTAACACTCTCCCCACTTGGAGAGTCAGTGCCTTTAACCTCCTGTTCGGCACATTTTGCAATTTCTGTGCAAGATGAACAGGAATAGGGAGAAACAATGAGAGACTAGCTGTAGTTGTCTGCACGGGCAAATTTAACGCTCATTTCCCACCAGGAAGAGGAATTAACCAAAGGCTCAGCATGCCGTGCCGGAAACAGATTAGGGCCTGAAGCAATCCCGCGGGTTTGCGACTAGCTCACAAGAAAGTTATTTGAAGAAAGGAGCTCAGGGGCACTGTAATTCACAAACATGCAGAGTTATAAATGACAGCTCTCGTCCAAAAATATATTGAAGGAAGGCTGTGAAGAGGACTTGAAAGCGGGGCAGAATTGCAGGAAAACGATTTCAGGGGTAGCCTGGAATTGCATTTAAAGCATAGGAAAAGAGGCAGAACGTCGACAATGATGCCCTTGGCCAAAAGGGGCGTATGCGTTTTTTCCTGAATATATTCAGGAAAAAATGCATATGCCCTTTTTGGCCAACCAAGCAAGCATGTTAAAGAAATCTGCACTACAGTGAAGTCTCACTGCCCCCCGGTCAAAAGAGCAATCGGAAAAAAGTGTAAAATCCAGAAAGGCAGCACAGGCCATGGAGAAATGGGAGCCTTGTTATGCCGATGGGTGGGATGTAAATTGCCAAGAGCCACACTTGAGAAGTGTATGTTGTTTCCTGAAACACCTAAAAAACAACGCAACGGAGCCTACGGAACTTCCACTTATGGTCCTATAGCTTAGTGAAATTAAAATCAAAAACACACAGCCACCCCAAAGTTTCAGACGGCTCTGTTTACAAGAACCTCATCTATGGTACAAGTTAAATATCCCAGAAAGCGAAAAATGGATAAAGAAGTTGTGGTACGTACGTACAATGGAATATCACTCACCAATGAAATCTATGTCATCAGGCCCGTTGTGGCATAATGAGTGGATTCAGGTACGATGATTCTAAGTGAAATAAGTCACACAGAAAATGAAACATCATAAGATATCACTAATACACGGAATGTAATCTTGGCTACACATGAACTGAATTACAAAACAGAACAGGGTCTCAACTTTAGAAAACCAACTTATGTTTGCTTAAGGGGAAAGGTGAGTTGGGGTGCTGCATAAAACCAGAGATAGAAATTAGCACAGATACCATTCCATAAGTCAAATATATAATAGTCAATACCTACCCCGTGCTGAACGAAATGGACTAAACACCCTATATTCAACGCCTAGGAATACACCTGACTAGTAAGAATCTTCAAACCCATGGATTTATATGTCTCCAGAACAGAATGAAGCGTGTGTACAGCGGCATGAATGCAGCAGAGCAAATCCGATAAATCCCATTATCAAAATGAATTACAAAAACAAAACACAAGGACAGTGAAATAGAGAGCAATTCTTAAATAATTCATTCAGGGCTTGTGATGCAACCTGGATTTACCACATCTACACCCAGAGCTGAGTGAGACATAAGGTTGGGCACTTCAGGCTGATAGCATTGGTGAGGTTCGCTGAGCAAATGCAGACACTTTGAAGTCAAACAGCATGGTACCCATTCCAAGGGTCCCAACACTCCAGGTTTAAGGGATTCTTCCTTCTGCTAAAACATGCATGGGAAACCCACAGTATGGTGCACCGTGTGACCGGCAAACGTTTTCAAATGCATCTCAGTTTTCGTCCCCTTTTACTCGGGTTCACCATTCCAGACCCTTTACGAACACTCTCCCCACGTGGAGAGTCAGTGCTTTAACCTCCTGTTTGGCACAGTTTGCAATTTCTGCGCAAGATGAACAGGAATAGGGAGAACGAATGAGAGACTAGCTGTAGGTGTCTGCACGGGCAAATTTAATGCTCATTTCCCACCATGAAGAGGAATTAACCTAAGGCTCAACATGACGTGCTGGAACCAGATTAGGGCCTGAAGCATTCCTGCGGGTTTGCGGCCAGCTCACAAGATAGCGAGTTGAAGAAAGGAGCTCAATGGCACTGTAACTCACAAACCTGCAGAGTTATAAAAGACAGCTATTGTCCAAAAATATATTGAAGGAAGGCTGCGAAGAGAACTTGTAAGCGGGGCAGAATTGCAGGAAAACGATTTCAGGGGGTAGACGGGAATTGCATTTAAAGCATAGGAAAAGAGGCAGAACGTCGACAATGATGCTCTTGGCCAAAAAGGGCGTATGCGTTTTTTCCTGAATATATTCAGGAAAAAACGCATACGCACTTTTTGGCCAACCAAGCAAGCATGTTAAAGAAATCTGCACTACAATGAAGTCTCACTGCCCCCCGGTCAAAAGGGCCATCTGAAAAAAGTGTAAAATCCAGAAAGGCAGCACAGGACATGGAGAACAGGGAGCCTTGTTATGCTGATGGGTGGGATGTAAATTGCCAAGAGCCACTCTGGAGAAGTGTATGGTGTTTCCTGGAACACCTAAAAAACAAAGCAACGGAGCCTACGGCACTTCCACTTATGGTCCTATAGCTTAGGGAAATTAAAATCAAAAACACACAGCCACCCCAAAGTTTCGGTCGGCTCTGTTTACAAGAACCTCGTCTACGGTACAAGTTAAATATCCCAGAATGTGAAAAATGGATAAAGAAGTTGTGGTACGTACGTACAATGGAATATCACTGAGCAATGAAATCTATGTCATCAGGCCCGTCGCGGCATAATGAGTGGATTCAGGTACCATGATTCTAAGTGAAATAAGTCACACAGAAAATGAAACATCATAAGATATCACTAATACACGGAATAGAAACTAGGCTACACATGAACTGAATTACAAAACAGAACAGGGCCTCAAATTTAGAAAACCAACTTATGCTTGCTTAAGGGGAAAGGTGAGTTGGGGTGCCGCATCAAAACAGAGATAGAAATTAGCACAGATACCTTTTCATAAGCCAAATATGTAATAGTCAAGACCTACCCCTTGCTCAACGAAATGGACTAAACACCCCATATTCAACGCCTAGGAATACACCTGACTAGTAAGAATCATCAAACCCATGGATTCATATGTCTCCGTAAGAGAATGAAGCGTGTGTACAGCGGCATGAATGCAGCAGAGAAAATCCGATAAATCCCATTATCAAAATATATTACAAAAACAAAACACAAGGACAGTGAAATAGAGAGCAATTCTTAAATAATTCATTCAGGGTTTGTGATGCAACCTGGATTTACCACATCTACACCCAGAGCTGAGTGAGACATAAGGTTGGGCACTTCGGGCTGATAGCATTGGTGAGGTTCAGTGAGCAAATGCAGACACTTTGAAGTCATACTGCATGGTACCCATTCCAAGGGTCCCAACTGTCCAGGTTTAAAGGATCCTTCCTTCAGCTAAAACATGCATGGGAAACCCACAGTATGGTGCACCGTGTGACCGGCAAACATTTTCAAATGCATCTCAGTTTTCGTCCACTTTTACTCGGGTTCACCATTCCAGACCCTTTATGAACACTCTCCCCACTTGGAGAGTCAGTGCTTTAACCTCCTGTATGGCACAGTTTGCAATTTCTGCGCAAGATGAACAGGAATAGGGAGAACCAATGAGAGACTAGCTGTAGGTGTATGCACGGGCAAATTTAACGCTCATTTCCCACCAGGAAGAGGAATTAACCTAAGGCTCAACATGCCGTGCCGGAACCAGATTAGGGCCTGAAGCAATCCTGCGGGTTTGCGGCCAGCTCACAAGAAAGCGATTTGAAGAAAGGAGCTCAGGGGCACTGTAACTCACAAACCTGCAGAGTTATAAATGACAGCTATCGTCCAAAAATACATTGAAGGAAGGCTGCGAAGAGGACATGAAAGCGGGGCAGAATTGCAGGAAAACGATTTCAGGGGGTAGACGGGAATTGCATTTAAAGCATAGGAAAAGAGGCAGAACGTCGACAATGATGCTCTTGGCCAAAAAGTGCGTATGTGTTTTTTCCTGAATATATTCAGGAAAAAACGCATACGCACTTTTTGGCCAACAAAGCAAGCATGTTAAAGAAATCTGCAGTGCAGTGAAGTCTCACTGCCCCCCGGTCAAAAGGGCCATCTGAAAAAAGTGTAAAATCCAGAAAGGCAACACAGGCCATGGAGAACAGGGAGCCTTGTTATGCTGATGGGCGGGATGTAAATTGCCAAGAGTCACTCTGGAGAAGTGTATGGTATTTCCTGGAACACCTAAAAAACAAAGCAACGGAGCCTACGGCACTTCCACTTATGGTCCTATAGCTTAGGGAAATTAAAATCAGAAACACACAGCCACCCCAAAGTGTCGGACGGCTCTGTTTATAAGAACCTCGTGTACGGCACAAGTTAAATATCCCAGAAAGCAAAAAATGGATAAAGAAGTTGTGCTACGTACGTACAATGGAATATCACTCTCCAATGAAATCTATGTCATCAGGCCCGTCGCGGCATAATGAGTGGATTCAGGTACGATGATTCTAAGTGAAGTAAGTCTCACAGAAAATGAAACATCATAAGATATCACTAATACACGGAATGTAATCTTGGCTACACATGAACTGAATTACAAAACATAACAGGGACTCAAATTTAGAAAACCAACTTATGTTTGCTTAAGGGGAAAGTTGAGTTGGGGTGCTGCATAAAAGCAGAGATAGAAATTAGCACAGATACCATTCCATACGTCAAATATGTAATAGTCAAGACCTACCCCTTGCTCAACGAAATGGAAAAAACACGCCATATTCAACGCCTAGGAATACACCTGACTAGAAAGAATCTTCAAACCCATGGATTTATATGTCTCCATAAGAGAATGAAGCGTGTGTACAGCGGCATGAATGCAGCAGAGAAAATCCGATAAATCCCATTATCAAAATGAATTACAAAAACAAAACACAAGGACAGTGAAATAGGGAGCAATTCTTAAATAATTCATTCAGGGATTGTGATGCAACCTGGATTTTCCACATCTACATCCAGAGCTGAGTGAGACATAAGGTTGGGGACTTCGGGCTGATAGCATTGGTGCGGTTCGATGAACAAATGCAGACCCTTTGAAGGCATACTGCATGGTACGCATTCCATGGGTCCCAACTCTCCAGGTTTAAGGGATTCTTCCTTCAGCTAATACATGCATGGGAAACCCACAGTATGGTGCAGCGTGTGACCGGGAAACGTTTTCAAATGCATTGCAGATTTCGTCCCCTTTTACTCGGGTTCACAATTCCAGACCCTTTACTAACACTCTCCCTACTTGGAGAGTCAGTACCTTTAACCTCCTGTTGGGCACAGTTTGCAATTTCTGCTCAAGAAGAACAGGAAGAGGGAGAACCAATGAGAGATTAGCTGTAGGTGTCTGCACGGGCAAATTTAACACTCATTCCCCACCAGGAAGAGGAATTAACCAAAGGCTCAGCATGCCCTGCCGGAACCAGATTAGGGCCTGAAGCAATCCAGCGGGTTTGCGGCCAGCTCACAAGATAGCGAGTTGAAGAAAGGAGCTCAGGGGCACTGTAACTCACAAACCTGCAGAGTTATAAATGACAGCTATCGTCCAAAAATATATTGAAGGAAGGCTGCGAAGAGAACTTGTAAGCGGGGCAGAATTGCAGGAAAACGATTTCAGGGGGTAGACGGGAATTGCATTTAAAGCATAGGAAAAGAGGCAGAACGTAGACAATGATGCTCTTGGCCAAAAAGGGCGTATGCGTTTTTTCTGAATATATTCAGGAAAAAACGCATACGCCCTTTTTGGCGAACGAAGCAAGCATGTTAAAGAAATCTGCACTACAATGAAGTCTCACTGCCCCCCGGTCAAAAGGGCCATCTGAAAAAAGTGTAAAATCCAGAAAGGCAGCACAGGGCATGGAGAACCGGGAGCCTTGTTATGCTGATGGGCGGGATGTAAATTGCCAACAGCCACTCTGGAGAAGTGTATGGTGTTTCCTGGAACACCTAAAAAACAAAGCAACGGAGCCTACGGCACTTCCACTTATGGTCCTATAGCTTAGGAAAATTAAAATCAAAAACACACAGCCACCCCAAAGTTTTGGTCGGCTCTGTTTACAAGAACCTCGTCTACGGTACAAGTTAAATATCCCAGAATGTGAAAAATGGATAAAGAAGTTGTGGTACGTACGTACAATGGAATATCACTGAGCAATGAAATCTATGTCATCAGGCCCATCGCGGCATAATGAGTGGATTCAGGTACCATGATTCTAAGTGAAATAAGTCACACAGAAAATGAAACATCATAAGATATCACTAATACACGGAATATAAACTAGGCTACACATGAACTGAATTACAAAACAGAACAGGGCCTCAAATTTAGAAAACCAACTTATGCTTGCTTAAGGGGAAAGGTGAGTTGGGGTGCCGCATCAAAACAGAGATAGAAATTAGCACAGATACCTTTTCATAAGCCAAATATGTAATAGTCAAGACCTACCCCTTGCTCAACGAAATGGACTAAACACCCCATATTCAACACCTAGGAATACACCTGACTAGTAAGAATCTTCAAACCCATGGATTCATATGTCTCCGTAAGAGAATGAAGCGTGTGTACAGCGGCATGAATGCAGCAGAGCAAATCCGATAAATCCCATTATCAAAATATATTACAAAAGCAAAACACAAGGACAGTGAAATAGAGAGCAATTCTTAAATAATTCATTCAGGGTTTGTGATGCAACCTGGATTTACCACATCTACACCCAGAGCTGAGTGAGACATAAGGTTGGGCACTTCGGGCTGATAGCATTGGTGAGGTTCACTGAGCAAATGCAGACACTTTGAAGTCAAACAGCATGGTACCCATTCCAAGGGTCCCAACACTCCAGGTTTAAGGGATTCTTCCTTCTGCTAAAACATGCATGGGAAACCCACAGTATGGTGCACCGTGTGACCGGCAAACGTTTTCAAATGCATCTCAGTTTTCGTCCCCTTTTACTCGGGTTCACCATTCCAGACCCTTTACGAACACTCTCCCCACGTGGAGAGTTAGTGCTTTAACCTCCTGTTTGGCACAGTTTGCAATTTTTGCGCAAGATGAACAGGAATAGGGAGAACGAATGAGAGACTAGCTGTAGGTGTCTGCACGGGCAAATTTAATGCTCATTTCCCACCATGAAGAGGAATTAACCTAAGGCTCAACATGACGTGCTGGAACCAGATTAGGGCCTGAAGCATTCCTGCGGGTTTGCGGCCAGCTCACAAGATAGCGAGTTGAAGAAAGGAGCTCAATGGCACTGTAACTCACAAACCTGCAGAGTTATAAAAGACAGCTATTGTCCAAAAATATATTGAAGGAAGGCTGCGAAGAGAACTTGTAAGCGGGGCAGAATTGCAGGAAAACGATTTCAGGGGGTAGACGGGAATTGCATTTAAAGCATAGGAAAAGAGGCAGAACGTCGACAATGATGCTCTTGGCCAAAAAGTGCGTATGCGTTTTTTCCTGAATATATTCAGGAAAAAACGCATACGCACTTTTTGGCCAACCAAGCAAGCATGTTAAAGAAATCTGCACTACAATGAAGTCTCACTGCCCCCCGGTCAAAAGGGCCATCTGAAAAAAGTGTAAAATCCAGAAAGGCAGCACAGGACATGGAGAACAGGGAGCCTTGTTATGCTGATGGGTGGGATGTAAATTGCCAAGAGCCACTCTGGAGAAGTGTATGGTGTTTCCTGGAACACCTAAAAAACAAAGCAACGGAGCCTACGGCACTTCCACTTATGGTCCTATAGCTTAGGGAAATTAAAATCAAAAACACACAGCCACCCCAAAGTTTCGGTCGGCTCTGTTTACAAGAACCTCGTCTACGGTACAAGTTAAATATCCCAGAATGTGAAAAATGGATAAAGAAGTTGTGGTACGTACGTACAATGGAATATCACTGAGCAATGAAATCTATGTCATCAGGCCCGTCGCGGCATAATGAGTGGATTCAGGTACCATGATTCTAAGTGAAATAAGTCACACAGAAAATGAAACATCATAAGATATCACTAATACACGGAATATAAACTAGGCTACACATGAACTGAATTACAAAACAGAACAGGGCCTCAAATTTAGAAAACCAACTTATGCTTGCTTAAGGGGAAAGTTGAGTTGGGGTGCCGCATCAAAACAGAGATAGAAATTAGCACAGATACCTTTTCATAAGCCAAATATGTAATAGTCAAGACCTACCCCTTGCTCAACGAAATGGACTAAACACCCCATATTCAACGCCTAGGAATACACCTGACTAGTAATCATCTTCAAACCCATGGATTCATATGTCTCCGTAAGAGAATGAAGCGTGTGTACAGCGCAATGAATGCAGCAGAGAAAATCCGATAAATCCCATTATCAAAATATATTACAAAAACAAAACACAAGGACAGTGAAATAGAGAGCAATTCTTAAATAATTCATTCAGGGTTTGTGATGCAACCTGGATTTACCACATCTACACCCAGAGCTGAGTGAGACATAAGGTTGGGCACTTCGGGCTGATAGCATTGGTGAGGTTCAGTGAGCAAATGCAGACACTTTGAAGTCATACTGCATGGTACCCATTCCAAGGGTCCCAACTGTCCAGGTTTAAAGGATCCTTCCTTCAGCTAAAACATGCATGGGAAACCCACAGTATGGTGCACCGTGTGACCGGCAAACGTTTTCAAATGCATCTCAGTTTTCGTCCACTTTTACTCGGGTTCACCATTCCAGACCCTTTATGAACACTCTCCCCACTTGCAGAGTCAGTGCTTTAACCTCCTGTATGGCACAGTTTGCAATTTCTGCGCAAGATGAACAGGAATAGGGAGAACCAATGAGAGACTAGCTGTAGGTGTATGCACGGGCAAATTTAACGCACATTTCCCACCAGGAAGAGGAATTAACCTAAGGCTCAACATGCCGTGCCGGAACCAGATTAGGGCCTGAAGCAATCCTGCGAGTTTGCGGCCAGCTCACAAGAAAGCGATTTGAAGAAAGGAGCTCAGGGGCACTGTAACTCACAAACCTGCAGAGTTATAAATGACAGCTATCGTCCAAAAATACATTGAAGGAAGGCTGCGAAGAGGACATGAAAGCGGGGCAGAATTGCAGGAAAACGATTTCAGGGGGTAGACGGGAATTGCATTTAAAGCATAGGAAAAGAGGCAGAACGTCGACAATGATGCTCTTGGCCAAAAAGTGCGTATGTGTTTTTTCCTGAATATATTCAGGAAAAAAAGCATACGCACTTTTTGGCCAACAAAGCAAGCATGTTAAAGAAATCTGCAGTGCAGTGAAGTCTCACTGCCCCCCGGTCAAAAGGGCCATCTGAAAAAAGTGTAAAATCCAGAAAGGCAACACAGGCCATGGAGAACAGGGAGCCTTGTTATGCTGATGGGCGGGATGTAAATTGCCAAGAGTCACTCTGGAGAAGTGTATGGTATTTCCTGGAACACCTAAAAAACAAAGCAACGGAGCCTACGGCACTTCCACTTATGGTCCTATAGCTTAGGGAAATTAAAATCAGAAACACACAGCCACCCCAAAGTGTCGGACGGCTCTGTTTATAAGAACCTCGTGTACGGCACAAGTTAAATATCCCAGAAAGCAAAAAATGGATAAAGAAGTTGTGCTACGTACGTACAATGGAATATCACTCTCCAATGAAATCTATGTCATCAGGCCCGTCGCGGCATAATGAGTGGATTCAGGTACGATGATTCTAAGTGAAGTAAGTCTCACAGAAAATGAAACATCATAAGATATCACTAATACACGGAATGTAATCTTGGCTACACATGAACTGAATTACAAAACATAACAGGGACTCAAATTTAGAAAACCAACTTATGTTTGCTTAAGGGGAAAGTTGAGTTGGGGTGCTGCATAAAAGGAGAGATAGAAATTAGCACAGATACCATTCCATACGTCAAATATGTAATAGTCAAGACCTACCCCTTGCTCAACGAAATGGAAAAAACACGCCATATTCAACGCCTAGGAATACACCTGACTAGAAAGAATCTTCAAACCCATGGATTTATATGTCTCCATAAGAGAATGAAGCGTGTGTACAGCGGCATGAATGCAGCAGAGAAAATCCGATAAATCCCATTATCAAAATGAATTACAAAAACAAAACACAAGGACAGTGAAATAGGGAGCAATTCTTAAATAATTCATTCAGGGATTGTGATGCAACCTGGATTTTCCACATCTACATCCAGAGCTGAGTGAGACATAAGGTTGGGGACTTCGGGCTGATAGCATTGGTGCGGTTCGATGAACAAATGCAGACCCTTTGAAGGCATACTGCATGGTACGCATTCCATGGGTCCCAACTCTCCAGGTTTAAGGGATTCTTCCTTCAGCTAATACATGCATGGGAAACCCACAGTATGGTGCAGCGTGTGACCGGGAAACGTTTTCAAATGCATTGCAGATTTCGTCCCCTTTTACTCGGGTTCACAATTCCAGACCCTTTACTAACACTCTCCCTACTTGGAGAGTCAGTACCTTTAACCTCCTGTTGGGCACAGTTTGCAATTTCTGCTCAAGAAGAACAGGAAGAGGGAGAACCAATGAGAGATTAGCTGTAGGTGTCTGCACGGGCAAATTTAACACTCATTCCCCACCAGGAAGAGGAATTAACCAAAGGCTCAGCATGCCCTGCCGGAACCAGATTAGGGCCTGAAGCAATCCAGCGGGTTTGCGGCCAGCTCACAAGATAGCGAGTTGAAGAAAGGAGCTCAGGGGCACTGTAACTCACAAACCTGCAGAGTTATAAATGACAGCTATCGTCCAAAAATATATTGAAGGAAGGCTGCGAAGAGAACTTGTAAGCGGGGCAGAATTGCAGGAAAACGATTTCAGGGGGTAGACGGGAATTGCATTTAAAGCATAGGAAAAGAGGCAGAACGTAGACAATGATGCTCTTGGCCAAAAAGGGCGTATGCGTTTTTTCTGAATATATTCAGGAAAAAACGCATACGCCCTTTTTGGCGAACGAAGCAAGCATGTTAAAGAAATCTGCACTACAATGAAGTCTCACTGCCCCCCGGTCAAAAGGGCCATCTGAAAAAAGTGTAAAATCCAGAAAGGCAGCACAGGGCATGGAGAACCGGGAGCCTTGTTATGCTGATGGGCGGGATGTAAATTGCCAACAGCCACTCTGGAGAAGTGTATGGTGTTTCCTGGAACACCTAAAAAACAAAGCAACGGAGCCTACGGCACTTCCACTTATGGTCCTATAGCTTAGGAAAATTAAAATCAAAAACACACAGCCACCCCAAAGTTTTGGTCGGCTCTGTTTACAAGAACCTCGTCTACGGTACAAGTTAAATATCCCAGAATGTGAAAAATGGATAAAGAAGTTGTGGTACGTACGTACAATGGAATATCACTGAGCAATGAAATCTATGTCATCAGGCCCATCGCGGCATAATGAGTGGATTCAGGTACCATGATTCTAAGTGAAATAAGTCACACAGAAAATGAAACATCATAAGATATCACTAATACACGGAATATAAACTAGGCTACACATGAACTGAATTACAAAACAGAACAGGGCCTCAAATTTAGAAAACCAACTTATGCTTGCTTAAGGGGAAAGGTGAGTTGGGGTGCCGCATCAAAACAGAGATAGAAATTAGCACAGATACCTTTTCATAAGCCAAATATGTAATAGTCAAGACCTACCCCTTGCTCAACGAAATGGACTAAACACCCCATATTCAACACCTAGGAATACACCTGACTAGTAAGAATCTTCAAACCCATGGATTCATATGTCTCCGTAAGAGAATGAAGCGTGTGTACAGCGGCATGAATGCAGCAGAGCAAATCCGATAAATCCCATTATCAAAATATATTACAAAAGCAAAACACAAGGACAGTGAAATAGAGAGCAATTCTTAAATAATTCATTCAGGGTTTGTGATGCAACCTGGATTTACCACATCTACACCCAGAGCTGAGTGAGACATAAGGTTGGGCACTTCGGGCTGATAGCATTGGTGAGGTTCACTGAGCAAATGCAGACACTTTGAAGTCAAACAGCATGGTACCCATTCCAAGGGTCCCAACACTCCAGGTTTAAGGGATTCTTCCTTCTGCTAAAACATGCATGGGAAACCCACAGTATGGTGCACCGTGTGACCGGCAAACGTTTTCAAATGCATCTCAGTTTTCGTCCCCTTTTACTCGGGTTCACCATTCCAGACCCTTTACGAACACTCTCCCCACGTGGAGAGTTAGTGCTTTAACCTCCTGTTTGGCACAGTTTGCAATTTTTGCGCAAGATGAACAGGAATAGGGAGAACGAATGAGAGACTAGCTGTAGGTGTCTGCACGGGCAAATTTAATGCTCATTTCCCACCATGAAGAGGAATTAACCTAAGGCTCAACATGACGTGCTGGAACCAGATTAGGGCCTGAAGCATTCCTGCGGGTTTGCGGCCAGCTCACAAGATAGCGAGTTGAAGAAAGGAGCTCAATGGCACTGTAACTCACAAACCTGCAGAGTTATAAAAGACAGCTATTGTCCAAAAATATATTGAAGGAAGGCTGCGAAGAGAACTTGTAAGCGGGGCAGAATTGCAGGAAAACGATTTCAGGGGGTAGACGGGAATTGCATTTAAAGCATAGGAAAAGAGGCAGAACGTCGACAATGATGCTCTTGGCCAAAAAGTGCGTATGCGTTTTTTCCTGAATATATTCAGGAAAAAACGCATACGCACTTTTTGGCCAACCAAGCAAGCATGTTAAAGAAATCTGCACTACAATGAAGTCTCACTGCCCCCCGGTCAAAAGGGCCATCTGAAAAAAGTGTAAAATCCAGAAAGGCAGCACAGGACATGGAGAACAGGGAGCCTTGTTATGCTGATGGGTGGGATGTAAATTGCCAAGAGCCACTCTGGAGAAGTGTATGGTGTTTCCTGGAACACCTAAAAAACAAAGCAACGGAGCCTACGGCACTTCCACTTATGGTCCTATAGCTTAGGGAAATTAAAATCAAAAACACACAGCCACCCCAAAGTTTCGGTCGGCTCTGTTTACAAGAACCTCGTCTACGGTACAAGTTAAATATCCCAGAATGTGAAAAATGGATAAAGAAGTTGTGGTACGTACGTACAATGGAATATCACTGAGCAATGAAATCTATGTCATCAGGCCCGTCGCGGCATAATGAGTGGATTCAGGTACCATGATTCTAAGTGAAATAAGTCACACAGAAAATGAAACATCATAAGATATCACTAATACACGGAATAGAAACTAGGCTACACATGAACTGAATTACAAAACAGAACAGGGCCTCAAATTTAGAAAACCAACTTATGCTTGCTTAAGGGGAAAGTTGAGTTGGGGTGCCGCATCAAAACAGAGATAGAAATTAGCACAGATACCTTTTCATAAGCCAAATATGTAATAGTCAAGACCTACCCCTTGCTCAACGAAATGGACTAAACACCCCATATTCAACGCCTAGGAATACACCTGACTAGTAATCATCTTCAAACCCATGGATTCATATGTCTCCGTAAGAGAATGAAGCGTGTGTACAGCGCAATGAATGCAGCAGAGAAAATCCGATAAATCCCATTATCAAAATATATTACAAAAACAAAACACAAGGACAGTGAAATAGAGAGCAATTCTTAAATAATTCATTCAGGGTTTGTGATGCAACCTGGATTTACCACATCTACACCCAGAGCTGAGTGAGACATAAGGTTGGGCACTTCGGGCTGATAGCATTGGTGAGGTTCAGTGAGCAAATGCAGACACTTTGAAGTCATACTGCATGGTACCCATTCCAAGGGTCCCAACTGTCCAGGTTTAAAGGATCCTTCCTTCAGCTAAAACATGCATGGGAAACCCACAGTATGGTGCACCGTGTGACCGGCAAACGTTTTCAAATGCATCTCAGTTTTCGTCCACTTTTACTCGGGTTCACCATTCCAGACCCTTTATGAACACTCTCCCCACTTGCAGAGTCAGTGCTTTAACCTCCTGTATGGCACAGTTTGCAATTTCTGCGCAAGATGAACAGGAATAGGGAGAACCAATGAGAGACTAGCTGTAGGTGTATGCACGGGCAAATTTAACGCACATTTCCCACCAGGAAGAGGAATTAACCTAAGGCTCAACATGCCGTGCCGGAACCAGATTAGGGCCTGAAGCAATCCTGCGAGTTTGCGGCCAGCTCACAAGAAAGCGATTTGAAGAAAGGAGCTCAGGGGCACTGTAACTCACAAACCTGCAGAGTTATAAATGACAGCTATCGTCCAAAAATACATTGAAGGAAGGCTGCGAAGAGGACATGAAAGCGGGGCAGAATTGCAGGAAAACGATTTCAGGGGGTAGACGGGAATTGCATTTAAAGCATAGGAAAAGAGGCAGAACGTCGACAATGATGCTCTTGGCCAAAAAGTGCGTATGTGTTTTTTCCTGAATATATTCAGGAAAAAAAGCATACGCACTTTTTGGCCAACAAAGCAAGCATGTTAAAGAAATCTGCAGTGCAGTGAAGTCTCACTGCCCCCCGGTCAAAAGGGCCATCTGAAAAAAGTGTAAAATCCAGAAAGGCAACACAGGCCATGGAGAACAGGGAGCCTTGTTATGCTGATGGGCGGGATGTAAATTGCCAAGAGTCACTCTGGAGAAGTGTATGGTATTTCCTGGAACACCTAAAAAACAAAGCAACGGAGCCTACGGCACTTCCACTTATGGTCCTATAGCTTAGGGAAATTAAAATCAGAAACACACAGCCACCCCAAAGTGTCGGACGGCTCTGTTTATAAGAACCTCGTGTACGGCACAAGTTAAATATCCCAGAAAGCAAAAAATGGATAAAGAAGTTGTGCTACGTACGTACAATGGAATATCACTCTCCAATGAAATCTATGTCATCAGGCCCGTCGCGGCATAATGAGTGGATTCAGGTACGATGATTCTAAGTGAAGTAAGTCTCACAGAAAATGAAACATCATAAGATATCACTAATACACCGAATGTAATCTTGGCTACACATGAACTGAATTACAAAACATAACAGGGCCTCAAATTTAGAAAACCAACTTATGTTTGCTTAAGGGGAAAGTTGAGTTGGGGTGCTGCATAAAAGCAGAGATAGAAATTAGCACAGATACCATTCCATACGTCAAATATGTAATAGTCAAGACCTACCCCTTGCTCAACGAAATGGAAAAAACACGCCATATTCAACGCCTAGGAATACACCTGACTAGAAAGAATCTTCAAACCCATGGATTTATATGTCTCCATAAGAGAATGAAGCGTGTGTACAGCGGCATGAATGCAGCAGAGAAAATCCGATAAATCCCATTATCAAAATGAATTACAAAAACAAAACACAAGGACAGTGAAATAGGGAGCAATTCTTAAATAATTCATTCAGGGATTGTGATGCAACCTGGATTTTCCACATCTACATCCAGAGCTGAGTGAGACATAAGGTTGGGGACTTCGGGCTGATAGCATTGGTGCGGTTCGATGAACAAATGCAGACCCTTTGAAGGCATACTGCATGGTACGCATTCCATGGGTCCCAACTCTCCAGGTTTAAGGGATTCTTCCTTCAGCTAATACATGCATGGGAAACCCACAGTATGGTGCAGCGTGTGACCGGGAAACGTTTTCAAATGCATTGCAGATTTCGTCCCCTTTTACTCGGGTTCACAATTCCAGACCCTTTACTAACACTCTCCCTACTTGGAGAGTCAGTGCCTTTAACCTCCTGTTGGGCACAGTTTGCAATTTCTGCTCAAGAAGAACAGGAAGAGGGAGAACCAATGAGAGATTAGCTGTAGGTGTCTGCACGGGCAAATTTAACACTCATTCCCCACCAGGAAGAGGAATTAACCAAAGGCTCAGCATGCCCTGCCGGAACCAGATTAGGGCCTGAAGCAATCCAGCGGGTTTGCGGCCAGCTCACAAGATAGCGAGTTGAAGAAAGGAGCTCAGGGGCACTGTAACTCACAAACCTGCAGAGTTATAAATGACAGCTATCGTCCAAAAATATATTGAAGGAAGGCTGCGAAGAGAACTTGTAAGCGGGGCAGAATTGCAGGAAAACGATTTCAGGGGGTAGACGGGAATTGCATTTAAAGCATAGGAAAAGAGGCAGAACGTAGACAATGATGCTCTTGGCCAAAAAGGGCGTATGCGTTTTTTCTGAATATATTCAGGAAAAAACGCATACGCCCTTTTTGGCGAACGAAGCAAGCATGTTAAAGAAATCTGCACTACAATGAAGTCTCACTGCCCCCCGGTCAAAAGGGCCATCTGAAAAAAGTGTAAAATCCAGAAAGGCAGCACAGGGCATGGAGAACCGGGAGCCTTGTTATGCTGATGGGCGGGATGTAAATTGCCAACAGCCACTCTGGAGAAGTGTATGGTGTTTCCTGGAACACCTAAAAAACAAAGCAACGGAGCCTACGGCACTTCCACTTATGGTCCTATAGCTTAGGAAAATTAAAATCAAAAACACACAGCCACCCCAAAGTTTTGGTCGGCTCTGTTTACAAGAACCTCGTCTACGGTACAAGTTAAATATCCCAGAATGTGAAAAATGGATAAAGAAGTTGTGGTACGTACGTACAATGGAATATCACTGAGCAATGAAATCTATGTCATCAGGCCCGTCGCGGCATAATGAGTGGATTCAGGTACGATGATTCTAAGTGAAATAAGTCACACAGAAAATGAAACATCATAAGATATCACTAATACACGGAATAGAAACTAGGCTACACATGAACTGAATTACAAAACAGAACAGGGCCTCAAATTTAGAAAACCAACTTATGCTTGCTTAAGGGGAAAGGTGAGTTGGGGTGCCGCATCAAAACAGAGATAGAAATTAGCACAGATACCTTTTCATAAGCCAAATATGTAATAGTCAAGACCTACCCCTTGCTCAACGAAATGGACTAAACACCCCATATTCAACACCTAGGAATACACCTGACTAGTAAGAATCTTCAAACCCATGGATTCATATGTCTCCGTAAGAGAATGAAGCGTGTGTACAGCGGCATGAATGCAGCAGAGCAAATCCGATAAATCCCATTATCAAAATATATTACAAAAGCAAAACACAAGGACAGTGAAATAGAGAGCAATTCTTAAATAATTCATTCAGGGTTTGTGATGCAACCTGGATTTACCACATCTACACCCAGAGCTGAGTGAGACATAAGGTTGGGCACTTCGGGCTGATAGCATTGGTGAGGTTCACTGAGCAAATGCAGACACTTTGAAGTCAAACAGCATGGTACCCATTCCAAGGGTCCCAACACTCCAGGTTTAAGGGATTCTTCCTTCTGCTAAAACATGCATGGGAAACCCACAGTATGGTGCACCGTGTGACCGGCAAACGTTTTCAAATGCATCTCAGTTTTCGTCCCCTTTTACTCGGGTTCACCATTCCAGACCCTTTACGAACACTCTCCCCACGTGGAGAGTTAGTGCTTTAACCTCCTGTTTGGCACAGTTTGCAATTTTTGCGCAAGATGAACAGGAATAGGGAGAACGAATGAGAGACTAGCTGTAGGTGTCTGCACGGGCAAATTTAATGCTCATTTCCCACCATGAAGAGGAATTAACCTAAGGCTCAACATGACGTGCTGGAACCAGATTAGGGCCTGAAGCATTCCTGCGGGTTTGCGGCCAGCTCACAAGATAGCGAGTTGAAGAAAGGAGCTCAATGGCACTGTAACTCACAAACCTGCAGAGTTATAAAAGACAGCTATTGTCCAAAAATATATTGAAGGAAGGCTGCGAAGAGAACTTGTAAGCGGGGCAGAATTGCAGGAAAACGATTTCAGGGGGTAGACGGGAATTGCATTTAAAGCATAGTAAACGAGGCAGAACGTCGACAATGATGCTCTTGGCCAAAAAGGGCGTATGCGTTTTTTCCTGAATATATTCAGGAAAAAACGCATACGCACTTTTTGGCCAACCAAGCAAGCATGTTAAAGAAATCTGCACTACAATGAAGTCTCACTGCCCCCCGGTCAAAAGGGCCATCTGAAAAAAGTGTAAAATCCAGAAAGGCAGCACAGGACATGGAGAACAGGGAGCCTTGTTATGCTGATGGGTGGGATGTAAATTGCCAAGAGCCACTCTGGAGAAGTGTATGGTGTTTCCTGGAACACCTAAAAAACAAAGCAACGGAGCCTACGGCACTTCCACTTATGGTCCTATAGCTTAGGGAAATTAAAATCAAAAACACACAGCCACCCCAAAGTTTCGGTCGGCTCTGTTTACAAGAACCTCGTCTACGGTACAAGTTAAATATCCCAGAATGTGAAAAATGGATAAAGAAGTTGTGGTACGTACGTACAATGGAATATCACTGAGCAATGAAATCTATGTCATCAGGCCCGTCGCGGCATAATGAGTGGATTCAGGTACCATGATTCTAAGTGAAATAAGTCACACAGAAAATGAAACATCATAAGATATCACTAATACACGGAATAGAAACTAGGCTACACATGAACTGAATTACAAAACAGAACAGGGCCTCAAATTTAGAAAACCAACTTATGCTTGCTTAAGGGGAAAGGTGAGTTGGGGTGCCGCATCAAAACAGAGATAGAAATTAGCACAGATACCTTTTCATAAGCCAAATATGTAATAGTCAAGACCTACCCCTTGCTCAACGAAATGGACTAAACACCCCATATTCAACACCTAGGAATACACCTGACTAGTAAGAATCTTCAAACCCATGGATTCATATGTCTCCGTAAGAGAATGAAGCGTGTGTACAGCGGCATGAATGCAGCAGAGCAAATCCGATAAATCCCATTATCAAAATATATTACAAAAGCAAAACACAAGGACAGTGAAATAGAGAGCAATTCTTAAATAATTCATTCAGGGTTTGTGATGCAACCTGGATTTACCACATCTACACCCAGAGCTGAGTGAGACATAAGGTTGGGCACTTCGGGCTGATAGCATTGGTGAGGTTCACTGAGCAAATGCAGACACTTTGAAGTCAAACAGCATGGTACCCATTCCAAGGGTCCCAACACTCCAGGTTTAAGGGATTCTTCCTTCTGCTAAAACATGCATGGGAAACCCACAGTATGGTGCACCGTGTGACCGGCAAACGTTTTCAAATGCATCTCAGTTTTCGTCCCCTTTTACTCGGGTTCACCATTCCAGACCCTTTACGAACACTCTCCCCACGTGGAGAGTTAGTGCTTTAACCTCCTGTTTGGCACAGTTTGCAATTTTTGCGCAAGATGAACAGGAATAGGGAGAACGAATGAGAGACTAGCTGTAGGTGTCTGCACGGGCAAATTTAATGCTCATTTCCCACCATGAAGAGGAATTAACCTAAGGCTCAACATGACGTGCTGGAACCAGATTAGGGCCTGAAGCATTCCTGCGGGTTTGCGGCCAGCTCACAAGATAGCGAGTTGAAGAAAGGAGCTCAATGGCACTGTAACTCACAAACCTGCAGAGTTATAAAAGACAGCTATTGTCCAAAAATATATTGAAGGAAGGCTGCGAAGAGAACTTGTAAGCGGGGCAGAATTGCAGGAAAACGATTTCAGGGGGTAGACGGGAATTGCATTTAAAGCATAGTAAACGAGGCAGAACGTCGACAATGATGCTCTTGGCCAAAAAGGGCGTATGCGTTTTTTCCTGAATATATTCAGGAAAAAACGCATACGCACTTTTTGGCCAACCAAGCAAGCATGTTAAAGAAATCTGCACTACAATGAAGTCTCACTGCCCCCCGGTCAAAAGGGCCATCTGAAAAAAGTGTAAAATCCAGAAAGGCAGCACAGGACATGGAGAACAGGGAGCCTTGTTATGCTGATGGGTGGGATGTAAATTGCCAAGAGCCACTCTGGAGAAGTGTATGGTGTTTCCTGGAACACCTAAAAAACAAAGCAACGGAGCCTACGGCACTTCCACTTATGGTCCTATAGCTTAGGGAAATTAAAATCAAAAACACACAGCCACCCCAAAGTTTCGGTCGGCTCTGTTTACAAGAACCTCGTCTACGGTACAAGTTAAATATCCCAGAATGTGAAAAATGGATAAAGAAGTTGTGGTACGTACGTACAATGGAATATCACTGAGCAATGAAATCTATGTCATCAGGCCCGTCGCGGCATAATGAGTGGATTCAGGTACCATGATTCTAAGTGAAATAAGTCACACAGAAAATGAAACATCATAAGATATCACTAATACACGGAATAGAAACTAGGCTACACATGAACTGAATTACAAAACAGAACAGGGCCTCAAATTTAGAAAACCAACTTATGCTTGCTTAAGGGGAAAGTTGAGTTGGGGTGCCGCATCAAAACAGAGATAGAAATTAGCACAGATACCTTTTCATAAGCCAAATATGTAATAGTCAAGACCTACCCCTTGCTCAACGAAATGGACTAAACACCCCATATTCAACGCCTAGGAATACACCTGACTAGTAAGCATCTTCAAACCCATGGATTCATATGTCTCCGTAAGAGAATGAAGCGTGTGTACAGCGCAATGAATGCAGCAGAGAAAATCCGATAAATCCCATTATCAAAATATATTACAAAAACAAAACACAAGGACAGTGAAATAGAGAGCAATTCTTAAATAATTCATTCAGGGTTTGTGATGCAACCTGGATTTACCACATCTACACCCAGAGCTGAGTGAGACATAAGGTTGGGCACTTCGGGCTGATAGCATTGGTGAGGTTCAGTGAGCAAATGCAGACACTTTGAAGTCATACTGCATGGTACCCATTCCAAGGGTCCCAACTGTCCAGGTTTAAAGGATCCTTCCTTCAGCTAAAACATGCATGGGAAACCCACAGTATGGTGCACCGTGTGACCGGCAAACGTTTTCAAATGCATCTCAGTTTTCGTCCACTTTTACTCGGGTTCACCATTCCAGACCCTTTATGAACACTCTCCCCACTTGCAGAGTCAGTGCTTTAACCTCCTGTATGGCACAGTTTGCAATTTCTGCGCAAGATGAACAGGAATAGGGAGAACCAATGAGAGACTAGCTGTAGGTGTATGCACGGGAAAATTTAACGCTCATTTCCCACCAGGAAGAGGAATTAACCTAACGCTCAACATGCCGTGCCGGAACCATATTAGGGCCTGAAGCAATCCTGCGGGTTTGCGGCCAGCTCACAAGAAAGCGATTTGAAGAAAGGAGCTCAGGGGCACTGTAACTCACAAACCTGCAGAGTTATAAATGACAGCTATCGTCCAAAAATACATGGAAGGAAGGCTGCGAAGAGGACATGAAAGCGGGGCAGAATTGCAGGAAAACGATTTCAGGGGGTAGACGGGAATTGCATTTAAAGCATAGGAAAAGAGGCAGAACGTCGACAATGATGCTCTTGGCCAAAAAGTGCGTATGTGTTTTTTCCTGAATATATTCAGGAAAAAAAGCATACGCACTTTTTGGCCAACAAAGCAAGCATGTTAAAGAAATCTGCAGTGCAGTGAAGTCTCACTGCCCCCCGGTCAAAAGGGCCATCTGAAAAAAGTGTAAAATCCAGAAAGGCAACACAGGCCATGGAGAACAGGGAGCCTTGTTATGCTGATGGGCGGGATGTAAATTGCCAAGAGTCACTCTGGAGAAGTGTATGGTATTTCCTGGAACACCTAAAAAACAAAGCAACGGAGCCTACGGCACTTCCACTTATGGTCCTATAGCTTAGGGAAATTAAAATCAGAAACACACAGCCACCCCAAAGTGTCGGACGGCTCTGTTTATAAGAACCTCGTGTACGGCACAAGTTAAATATCCCAGAAAGCAAAAAATGGATAAAGAAGTTGTGCTACGTACGTACAATGGAATATCACTCTCCAATGAAATCTATGTCATCAGGCCCGTCGCGGCATAATGAGTGGATTCAGGTACGATGATTCTAAGTGAAGTAAGTCTCACAGAAAATGAAACATCATAAGATATCACTAATACACCGAATGTAATCTTGGCTACACATGAACTGAATTACAAAACAGAACAGGGCCTCAAATTTAGAAAACCAACTTATGTTTGCTTAAGGGGAAAGTTGAGTTGGGGTGCTGCATAAAAGCAGAGATAGAAATTAGCACAGATACCATTCCATACGTCAAATATGTAATAGTCAAGACCTACCCCTTGCTCAACGAAATGGAAAAAACACGCCATATTCAACGCCTAGGAATACACCTGACTAGAAAGAATCTTCAAACCCATGGATTTATATGTCTCCATAAGAGAATGAAGCGTGTGTACAGCGGCATGAATGCAGCAGAGAAAATCCGATAAATCCCATTATCAAAATGAATTACAAAAACAAAACACAAGGACAGTGAAATAGGGAGCAATTCTTAAATAATTCATTCAGGGATTGTGATGCAACCTGGATTTTCCACATCTACATCCAGAGCTGAGTGAGACATAAGGTTGGGGACTTCGGGCTGATAGCATTGGTGCGGTTCGATGAACAAATGCAGACCCTTTGAAGGCATACTGCATGGTACGCATTCCATGGGTCCCAACTCTCCAGGTTTAAGGGATTCTTCCTTCAGCTAATACATGCATGGGAAACCCACAGTATGGTGCAGCGTGTGACCGGGAAACGTTTTCAAATGCATTGCAGATTTCGTCCCCTTTTACTCGGGTTCACAATTCCAGACCCTTTACTAACACTCTCCCTACTTGGAGAGTCAGTGCCTTTAACCTCCTGTTGGGCACAGTTTGCAATTTCTGCTCAAGAAGAACAGGAAGAGGGAGAACCAATGAGAGATTAGCTGTAGGTGTCTGCACGGGCAAATTTAACACTCATTCCCCACCAGGAAGAGGAATTAACCAAAGGCTCAGCATGCCCTGCCGGAACCAGATTAGGGCCTGAAGCAATCCAGCGGGTTTGCGGCCAGCTCACAAGATAGCGAGTTGAAGAAAGGAGCTCAGGGGCACTGTAACTCACAAACCTGCAGAGTTATAAATGACAGCTATCGTCCAAAAATATATTGAAGGAAGGCTGCGAAGAGAACTTGTAAGCGGGGCAGAATTGCAGGAAAACGATTTCAGGGGGTAGACGGGAATTGCATTTAAAGCATAGGAAAAGAGGCAGAACGTAGACAATGATGCTCTTGGCCAAAAAGGGCGTATGCGTTTTTTCTGAATATATTCAGGAAAAAACGCATACGCCCTTTTTGGCGAACGAAGCAAGCATGTTAAAGAAATCTGCACTACAATGAAGTCTCACTGCCCCCCGGGCAAAAGGGCCATCTGAAAAAAGTGTAAAATCCAGAAAGGCAGCACAGGGCATGGAGAACCGGGAGCCTTGTTATGCTGATTGGTGGGATGTAAATTGCCAACAGACACACTGGAGAAGTGTAGGGTGTTTCCTGGAACACCTAAAAAACAAAGCAACGGAGCCTACGGCACTTCCACTTATGGTCCTATAGCTTAGGGAAATTAAAATCAAAAACACACAGCCACCCCAAAGTTTCGGTCAGCTCTGTTTACAGGAACCTCGTCTACGGTACAAGTTAAATATCCCAGAATGTGAAAAATGGATAAAGAAGTTGTGGTACGTACGTACAATGGAATATCACTGAGCAATGAAATCAATGTCATCAGGCACGTCGCGGCATAATGAGTGGATTCAGGTACGATGATTCTAAGTGAAATAAGTCACACAGAAAATGAAACATCATAAGATATCACTAATACACGGAATATAAACTTGGCTACACATGAACTGAATTACAAAACAGAACAGGGCCTCAAATTTAGAAAACCAACTTATGCTTGCTTAAGGGGAAAGGTGAGTTGGGGTGCCACATCAAAACAGAGATAGAAATTAGCACAGATACCTTTTCATAAGCCAAATATATAATAGTCAAGACCTACCCCTTGCTCAACGAAATGGACTAAACACCCCATATTCAAAGCCTAGGAATACACCTGACTAGTAAGAATCTTCAAACCCATGGATTCATATGTCTCCGTAAGAGAATGAAGCGTGTGTACAGCGGCATGAATGCAGCAGAGAAAATCCGATAAATCCCATTATCAAAATATATTACAAAAACAAAACACAAGGACAGTGAAAGAGGGAGCAATTCTTAAATAATTCATTCAGGGTTTGTGATGCAACCTGGATTTACCACATCTTCACCCAGAGCTGAGTGAGACATAAGGTTGGGCACTTCGGGCTGATAGCATTGGTGAGGTTCAGTGAGCAAATGCAGACACTTTGAAGTCATACTGCATGGTACCCATTCCAAGGGTCCCAACTCTCCAGGTTTAAGGGATTCTTCCTTCAGCTAAAACATGCATGGGAAACCCACAGTATGGTGCACCGTGTGACCGGCAAACGTTTTCAAATGCATCTCAGTTTTCCTCCCCTTTTACTCGGGTTCACCATTCCAGACCCTTTACTAACACTCTCCCTAATTGGAGAGTCAGTGCTTTAACCTCCTCTTTGGCACAGTTTGCAATTTCTGCTCAAGATGAACAGGAATAGGGAGAACCAATGAGAGACTAGCTGTAGGTGTCTGCACGGGCAAATTTAATGCTCATTTCCCGCCAGGAAGAGGAAATAACCTAAGGCTCAACATGCCGTGCTGGAAGCAGATTAGGGCCTGAAGCAATCCTGCGGGTTTGCGACCAGCTCACAAGATAGCGAGTTGAAGAAAGGAGCTCAGGGACACTGTAACTCACAAACCTGCAGAGTTATAAATGACAGCTATCGTCCAAAAATATACTGAAGGAAGGCTGCGAAGAGAACTTGTAAGCGGGGCAGAATTGCAGGAAAATGATTTCAGGGGGTAGACGGGAATTGCATTTAAAGCATAGGAAAAGAGGCAGAACGTCGACAATGATGCTCTTGGCCAAAAAGGGCGTATGCGTTTTTTCCTGAATATATTCAGGAAAAAATGCATACGCACTTTTTGGCCAACCAAGCAAGCATTTTAAAGAAATCTGCACTACAATGAAGTCTCACTGCCCCCCGGTCAAAACGGCCATCTGAAAAAAGTGTAAAATCCAGAAAGGCAGCACAGGCCATGGAGAACAGGGAGCCTTGTTATGCTGATGGGCGGGATGTAAATTACTAACAGCCACTCTGGAGAAGTGTATGGTATTTCCTGGAACACCTAAAAAACAAAGCAACGGAGCCTACGGCACTTCCACTTATGGTCCTATAGCTTAGGGAAATTAAAATCAAAAACTCACAGCCACCCCAAAGTTTCGGACGGCTCTGTTTACAAGAACCTCGTCTACGGTACAAGTTAAATATTCCAGAATGTGAAAAATTGATAAAGAACTTGTGGTACGTACGTACAATGGAATATCACTCAGCAATGAAATCTATGTCATCAGGCCCGTCGCGGCATAATGAGTGGATTCAGGTACCATGATTCTAACTGAAATAAGTCACACAGAAAAAGAAACATCATAAGATATCACTAATACACGGAATGTAAACTTGGCTACACATGAACTGAATTACAAAACAGAACAGGGCCTCAAATTTAGAAAACCAACTTATGCTTGCTTAAGGGGAAAGGTGAGTTGGGGTGCTGCATAAAACCAGAGATAGAAATTAGCACAGATACCATTCCATTCGTCAAATATGTAATAGTCAAGACCTACCCCTTGCTCAACGAAATGGACAAAACACGCCATATTCAACGCCTAGGAATACACCTGACTAGTAAGAATCTTCAAACCCATGGATTTATATGTCTCCATAAGAGAATGAAGCGTGTGTACAGCGGCATGAATGCAGCAGAGAAAATCCGATAAATCCCATTATCAAAATGAATTACAAAAACAAAACACAAGGACAGGGAAATAGGGAGCAATTCTTAAATAATTCATTCAGGGATTGTGATGCAACCTGGATTTACCACATCTACATCCAGAGCTGAGTGAGACATAAGGTTGGAGACTTCGTGCTGATAGCATTGGTGAGGTTCGATGAACAAATGCAGACCCTTTGAAGGCATACTGCATGGTACGCATTCCATGGGTCCCAACTCTCCAGGTTTAAGGGATTCTTCCTTCAGCTAATACATGCATGGGAAACCCACAGTATGGTGCAGCGTGTGACCGGGAAACGTTTTCAAATGTATTGCAGTTTTCGGCCCCTTTTACTCGGGTTCACAATTCCAGACCCTTTACTAACACTCTCCCTACTTGGAGAGTCAGTGCCTTTAACCTGCTGTTTGGGAGAGTTTGCAATTTCTGCGCAAGATGAACAGGAATAGGGAGAACCAATGAGAGACTAGCTGTAGGTGTCTGCACGGGCAAATTTAACGCTCATTTCCAACCAGGAAGAGGAATTAACCAAAGGCTCAGCATGCCGTGCCGGAACCAGATTACGGCCTGAATCAATCCTGCGGGTTTGCGGCCAGCTCACAAGAAAGCGATTTGAAGAAAGGAGCTCAGGGGCACTGTAATTCTCAATCCTGCAAAGTTATAAATGACAGCTATTGTCCAAAAATATATTGAAGGAAGGCTGCGAAGAGGACTTGAAATCAGGGCAGAATTGCAGGAAAGCGGTTTCAGGGAGTACAGTGGAATTGCATTTAAAGCATAGGAAAAGAGGCAGAACGTCGACAATGATGCACGTGTCCAAAAAGGGCGTATGCGTTTTTTCCTGAATATATTCAGGAAAAAACGCATACGCCCTTTTTGGCCAACCAAGCAAGCATGTTAAAGAAATCTGCACTACAATGAAGTCTCACTGCCCCCCGGTCAAAAGGGTCATCTGAAAAAAGTGTAAAATCCAGAAAGGCAGCACAGGCCATGGAGAACAGGGAGCCTTGTTATGCTGATGGGTGGGATGTAAATTGCCAACAGCCACTCTGGAGAAGTGTATGGTGTTTCCTGAAACACCTAAAAAACAAAGCAACGGAGCCTACGGCACTTCCACTTATGGTCCTATAGCTTAGGGAAATTAAAATCAAAAACACACAGACACCCCAACGTTTCAGACGGCTCTGTTTACAAGAACCTCGTGTATGGTACAAGTTAAATATCCCAGAAAGCGAAAAATGGATAAAGAAGTTGTGGTACGTACGTACAATGGAATATCACTCACCAATGAAATCTATGTCATCTGGCCCGTCGTGGCATAATAAGTGGTTCAGGTACGATGATTCTAAGTGAAATAAATCCCACAGAAAATGAAACATCATAAGATATCAGTAATACACCGAATGTAAACTTGGCTACACATGAACTGAATTACAAAACAGAACAGGGTCTCAAATTTAGAAAACCAACTTATGTTTGCTTAAGGGGAAAGGTGAGTTGGGGTGCTGCATAAAACCAGACATAGAAATTAGCACAGATACCATTCCTTACGTCAAATATGTAATAGTCAAGACCTACCCCTTGCTCAACGAAATGGGCTAAACACCCTATATTCAACGCCTACGAATACACCTGACTAGTAAGAATCTTCAAACCCATGGATTTATATGTCTCCATAAGAGAATCAAGCGTGTGTGCAGCTGCATGAAGGCAGCAGAGAAAATCCGATAAATCCCATTATCAAAATTTATTAAAAAACAAAACACAATGACAGTGAAATAGAGAGCAATGCTTAAATAATTCATTCAGGGCTTGTGATACAACCTGGATTTACCTCATCTACACCCAGAGCTGAGTGAGACATAAGGTTGGACACTTCAGGCTGATAGCATTGGTTTGGTTCGATGAGCAAATGCAGACCATTTGATGTCATACTGCATGGTACCCATTCCATGGGTCCCAACTCTCCAGGTTTAAGCGATTCTTCCTTCAGCTAAAACATGCATGGGAAACCCACAGTATGGTGCACCGTGTGACTGGGAAACGTTTTCAAATGCATCTCAGTTTTCGGCCCCTTTTACTCGGCTTCACCATTCCAGACCCTTTACTAACACTCTCCCCACTTGGAGAGTCAGTGCCTTTAACCTGCTGTTTGGGAGAGTTTGCAATTTCTGCGCAAGATGAACAGGAATAGGGAGAACCAATGAGAGACTAGCTGTAGGTGTCTGCACGGGCAAATTTAACGCTCATTTCCAACCAGGAAGAGGAATTAACCAAAGGCTCAGCATGCCATGCCGGAACCAGATTACGGCCTGAATCAATCCTGTGGGTTTGCGGCCAGCTCACAAGAAAGCGATTTGAAGAAAGGAGCTCAGGGGCACTGTAATTCTCAATCCTGCAAAGTTATACATGATAGCTATTGTCCAAAAATATATTGAAGGAAGGCTGCGAAGAGGACTTGAAATCAGGGCAGAATTGCAGGAAAGCAGTTTCAGGGAGTAGAGTGGAATTGCATTTAAAGCATAGGAAAAGAGGCAGAATGTCGACAATGATGCACGTGTCCAAAAAGGGCGTATGCGTTTTTTCCTGAATATATTCAGGAAAAAACGCATACGCCCTTTTTGGCCAACCAAGCAAGCATGTTAAAGAAATCTGCACTACAATGAAGTCTCACTCCTCCCCGGTCAAAAGGGTCATCTGAAAAAAGTGTAAAATCCAGAAAGGCAGCACAGGCCATGGAGAACAGGGAGCCATGTTATGCTGATGGGTGGGATGTAAATTGCCAACAGCCACTCTGGAGAAGTGTATGGTGTTTCCTGAAACACCTAAAAAACAAAGCAACGGAGCCTACGGCACTTCCACTTATGGTCCTATAGCTTAGGGAAATTAAAATCAAAAACACACAGCCGCCCCAAAGTTTCAGACGGCTCTGTTTACAAGAACATCTTCTACGGTACAAGTAAAATATCCCAGAAAGCGAAAAATGGATAAAGAAGTTGTGGTACGTACATACAATGGAATATCACTCACCAATGAAATCTATATCATCAGGCCCCTCGTGGCATAATGATTGAATTCAGGTACAATGATTCTAAGTGAAATAAGTCACACAGAAAATGAAATATCATAAGTTATCACTAATACACGGAATGTAATCTTGGCTACACATGAACTGAATTACAAAACAGAACAGGGTCTCAAATTTAGAAAACCAACTTATGTAAGCTTAAGGGGAAAGGTGAGTTGGGGTGCTGCATAAAACCAGAGATAGATATTAGCACAGATACCATTCCATAAGTTAAATATGTAATAGTCCAGACCTACCCCTTGCTCAACGAAATGGGATAAACACCCTATATTCAACGCCTAGGAATACACCTGACTAGTAAGAATCTTCAAACCCATGGATTTATATGTCTCCATAAGAGAATCAAGCGTGTGTATAGCTGCATGAATGCAGCAGAGAAAATCCGATAAATCCCATTATCAAAATGAATTACAGAAACAAAACACAATGACAGTGAAATAGAGAGCAATTCTTAAATAATTCATTCAAGGCTTGTGATGCAACCTGGATTTACCTCATCTACACCCAGAGCTGAGTGAGACATAAGGTTGGACACTTCGGGCTGATAGCATTGGTGAGGTTCGATGAGCAAATGCAGACCATTTGAAGTCATACTGCATGGTACCTATTCCATGGGTCCGAACTCTCCAGGTTTAAGCGATTCTTCCTTCAGCTAAAACATGCATGGGAAACCGACAGTATGGTGCACCGTGTGACCGGGAAACGTTTTCAAATGCATCTCAGTTTTCGTCCCCTTTTACTCGGGTTCACAATTCCAGACCCTTTACTAACACTCTCCCCACTTGGAGAGTCAGTGCCTTTAACCTCCTGTTTGGCACAGTTTGCAATTTCTGCGCAAGATGAACAGGAATAGGGAGAACGAATGAGAGACTACCTGTAGGTGTCTGCACGGGCAAATTTAATGCTCATTTCCCACCAGGAAGTGGAATTAACCAAAGGCTCAGCATGCCGTGCTGGAACCAGATTAGGGCCTGAAGCAATGCTGCGGGTTTGCGGCCAGCTCACAAGAAAGCGATTTGAAGACAGGAGCTCAGGGTCAGTGTAATTCACAAACCTGCAGAGTTATAAATGACAGCTATCGTCCCAAAATATATTGAAGGAAGGCTGCGAAGAGGACTTGAAAGCGGGGCAGAATTGCAGGAAAACGATTTCAGGGGGTAGACAGGAATTGCATTTAAAGCATAGGAAAAGAGGCAGAACGTTGACAATGATGCACTTGGCCAAAAAGGGCGTATGCGTTTTTTCCTGAATATATTCAGGAAAAAACGCATACGCACTTTTTGGCCAACCAAGCAAGCATGTTAAAGAAATCTGCACTACAATGAAGTCTCACTGCCCCCCGGTCAAAAGGGCTATCTGAAAAAAGTGTAAAATCCAGAAATGCAGCACATGCCATGGAGAACAGGGAGCCTTGTTATGCTGATGGGTGGGATGTAAATTGCCAAGAGCCACTCTGGAGAAGTGTATGGTGTTTCCTGAAACACCTAAAAAACGAAGCAACGGAGCCTACGGCACTTCCACTTATGGTCCTATAGCTTAGGGAAATTAAAATCAAAAACACACAGCCACCCCAAAGTTTCAGACGGCTCTGTTTACAAGAACCTCGTCTACGGTACAAGTAAAATATCCCAGAAAGCGAAAAATGGATAAAGAAGTTGTGGTACGTACGCACAATGGAATATCACTCATCAATGAAATCTATGTCATCTGGCCCATCGTGGCATAATGAGTGGATTCAGGTACGATTATTCTAAGTGAAATAAGTCACACAGAAAATGAAACATCATAAGATATCACTAATACACGGAATGTAATCTTGGCTACAACATGAACTGATTTACAAAACAGAACAGGGTCTCAAATTTAGAAAACCAACTTATGTTTGCGTAAGGGGAAAGGTGAGTTGGGGTGCTGCATAAAACCAGAGATAGAAGTTAGCACAGATACCATTCCATACGTCAAATACGTAATAGAAAAGACCTACCCCTTGCTCAACGAAATGGGCTAAACACCCTCTATTCAATGCCTAGGTATACACCTGACTAGTAAGAATCTTCAAACCCATGGATTTATATGTCTCCATAAGAGAATCAAGCGTGTGTACAGCTGCATGAAGGCAGCAGAGAAAATGCGATAAATCCTATTATCAAAATGAATTACAAGAACAAAACACAATGACAGTGAAATAGAGAGCAATTCTTAAATAATTCATTCAGGGCTTGTGATGCAACCTGGATTTACCTCATCTGAACCCAGAGCTGAGTGAGACATAATGTTTGACACTTCGGGCTGATAGCATTGGTGAGGTTCGATGAGCAAATTCAGACTATTTGAAGTCATACTGCATGGTACCCATTCCATGGGTCCCAAATCTCCAGGTTTAAGCGATTCTTCCTTCAGGTAAAGCATGCATGGGAAACACACAGTATGGTGCACTGTGTGACTGGGAAACGTTTGCAAATGCATCTCAGTTTTCATACCCTTTTACTCGGGTTCACAATTCCAGACACTTTATTAACACTCTCCCCACTTGGAGAGTCAGTGCCTTTAACCTCCTGTTTGGCACAGTTTGCAAATTCTGAACAAATATACAGGAATAGGGAGAACCAATGAGAGACTAGCTGTAGGTGTCTGCACGGGCAAATTTAATGCTCATTTCCAACCAGGAAGAGGAATTAACCAAAGGCTCAGCATGCCGTGCCGGAACCAGATTAGGGCCTGAAGCAATCCTGCGGGTTTGCGGCCAGCTCACAAGAAAGCGATTTGAAGAAAGGAGCTCAGGGGCCAAGTAATTCACAAACCTGCAGAGTTATAAATGACAGCTATCGTCCAAAAATATATTGAAGGAATGCTGCGAAGAGGACTTGAAAGCGGGCAGAATTGCAGGAAAACGATTTCAGGGGGTAGACTGGAATTGCATTTAAAGCATAGGAAAAGAGGCAGAACGTCGACAATGATGCACTTGGCCAAAAAGGGCGTATGCGTTTTTTCCTCAATATATTCAGGAAAAATCGCATACGCACTTTTTGGCCAACCAAGCAAGCATGTTAAAGAAATCTGCACTACAATGAAGTCTCACTGCCCCCCGGTCAAAAGGGCCATCTGAAAAAAGTGTAAAATCCAGAAAGGCAGCACAGGCCATGGAGAACAGGGAGCCTTGTTATGCTGATGGGTGGGATGTAAATTGCCAACAGCCACTCTGGAGAATTGTATGGTGTTTCCTGAAACACCTAAAAAACAAAGCAACGGAGCCTACGGCACTTCCACTTATGGTCCTATAGCTTAGGGAAATTAAAATCAAAAACACACAGCCACCCCAAAGTTTCAGACGGCTCTGTTTACAAGAACCTCGTCTACGGTACAAGTTAAATATCCCAGAAAGGGAAAAATGTATAAAGAAGTTGTGGTACGTACGTACAATGGAATATCACTCACCAATGAAGTCTATGTCATCTGGCATGTCCTGGCATAATGAGTGGATTCAGGTACGATGATTCCAAGTGAAATAAGTCACACAGAAAATGAAACATCATAAGATATCACTAATACACGGAATGTAATCTTGGCTACACATGAACTGAATTACAAAACAGAACAGGGTCTCAAATTTAGAAAACCAACTTATGTTTGCTTAATGGGAAAGGTGAGTTGGGTGCTGCATAAAACCAGAGATAGAAATTAGCACAGATACCATTCCATAAGTCAAATATGTAATAGTCAAGACCTACCACTTGCTCAACGAAATGGGCTAATCACCCTATATTCAACGCCTAGGAACACATCTGACTAGTAAGAATCTTCAAACCCATGGATTTATATGTCTCCATAAGAGAATCAAGCGTGTGTGCAGCTGCATGAAGGCAGCAGAGAAAATCCGATAAATCCTATTATCAAAATGTATTAAAAAACAAAACACAATGAGAGTGAAATAGAGAGCAATGCTTAAATAATTCATTCAGGGCTTGTGATGCAACCTGGATTTACCTCATCTACACCCAGAGCTGAGTGAGACATAAGGTTGGACACTTCAGGCTGATAGCATTGGTGTGGTTCGATGAGCAAATGCAGACCATTTGATGTCATACTGCATGGTACCCATTCCATGGGTCCCAACTCTCCAGGTTTAAGCGATTCTTCCTTCAGCTAAAACATGCATGGGAAACCCACAGTATGGTGCACCGTGTGACCGGGAAACGTTTTCAAATGCATCTCAGTTTTCGGCCCCTTTTACTCGGCTTCACCATTCCAGACCCTTTACTAACACTCTCCCTACTTGGAGAGTCAGTGCCTTTAAACTCCTGTTTGGCACAGTTTGCAATTTCTGCGCAAGATGAACAGGAATAGGGAGAACCAATGAGAGACTAGCTGTAGGTGTCTGCACGGGCAAATTTAACGCTCATTTCCAACCAGGAATAGGAATTAACCAAACGGTCAGCATGCCGTGCCGGAACCAGATTAGGGCCTGAATCAATCCTGCGGGTTTGCGGCCAGCTCACAAGAAAGCGATTTGAAGAAAGGAGCTCAGGAACACTGTAATTCTCAATCCTGCAAAGTTATAAATGACAGCTATTGTCCAAAAATATATTGAAGGAAGGCTGCGAAGAGGACTTGAAATTGGGCAGAATTGCAGGAAAGCGGTTTCAGGGAGTAGAGTGGAATTGCATTTAAAGCATAGGAAAAGAGGCAGAACGTCGACAATGATGCACGTGGCCAAAAAGGGCATATGCGTTTTTTCCTGAATATATTCAGGAAAAAACGCATATGCCCTTTTTGGCCAACCAAGCAAGCATGTTAAAGAAATCTGCACTACAATGAAGTCTCACTGCCCCACGGTCAAAAGGGTCACCTGAAAAAAGTGTAAAATCCAGAAAGGCAGCACAGGCCATGGAGAACAGGGAGCCATGTTATGCTGATGGGTGGGATGTAAATTGCCAACAGCCACTCTGGAGAAGTGTATGGTGTTTCCTGAAACACCTAAAAAACAAAGCAACGGAGCCTACGGCAGTTCCACTTATGGTCCTATAGCTTAGGGAAATTAAAATCAAAAACACAGAGCCGCCCCGAAGTTTCAGACGGCTCTGTTTACAAGAACATCTTCTACGGTACAAGTTAAATATCCCAGAAAGCGAAAAATGGATAAAGAAGTTGTGGTACGTACGTACAATGGAATATCACTCACCAATGAAATCTATATTATCAGGCCCGTCGTGGCATAATGATTGAATTCAGGTACAATGATTCTAAGTGAAATAAGTCACACAGAAAATGAAATATCATAAGATATCACTAATACACCGAATGTAATCTTGGCTACACATGAACTGAATTACAAAACAGAACAGGGTCTCAAATTTAGAAAACCAACTTATGTTTGCTTAAGGGGAAAGGTGAGTTGGGGGGCTGCATAAAACCAGAGATAGAAGTTAGCACACATACCATTCCCTACGTCAAATACGTAATAGTAAAAACCTACCCCTTGCTCAACGAAATGGGCTAAACACCCTCTATTCAACGCCTAGGAATACACCTGACTAGTAAGAATCTTCAAACCCATGGATTTATATGTCTCCATAAGAGAATCAAGCGTGTGTACAGCTGCATGAAAGCAGCAGAGAAAATCCGATAAATCCTATTATCAAAATGAATTACAAAAACAAAACACAATGACAGTGAAATAGAGAGCAATTCTTAAATAATTCATTCAGGGCTTGTGATGCAACCTGGATTTACCTCATCTGAACCCAGAGCTGAGTGAGACATAAGGTTGGACACTTCGGGCTGATAGCATTGGTGAGGTTCGATGAGCAAATGCAGACCACTTGAAGTCATACTGCATGGTACCCATTCCATGGGTCCCAACTCTCCAGGTTTAAGCGATTCTTCCTTCAGCTAAAGCATGCATGGGAAACCCACAGTATGGTGCACCGTGTGACTGGGAAACATTTTCAAATGCATCTCAGATTTCATCCCCTTTTACTCGGGTTCACAATTCCAGACCCTTTACTAACACTCTCCCCACTTGGAGAGTCAGTGCCTTTAACCTCCTGTTTGGCACAGTTTGCAATTTCTGAGCAAGATAAACAGGAATAGGGAGAACCAATGAGAGACTAGCTGTAGGTGTCTGCACGGGCAAATTTAACGCTCATTTCCAACCAGGAAGATGAATTAACCAAAGGCTCAGCATGCCGTGCCGGAACCAGATTAGGGCCTGAAGCAATCCTGCGGGTTTGCGGCCAGCTCACAAGAAAGCGATTTGAAGACAGGAGCTCAGGGGCAGTGTAATTCACAAACCTGCAGAGTTATAAATGACAGCTATCGTCCAAAAATATATTGAAGGAAGGCTGCGAAGAGGACTTGAAAGCGGGGCAGAATTGCAGGAAAACGATTTCAGGGGGTAGACTGGAATTGCATTTAAAGCATAGGAAAAGAGGCAGAACTTTGACAATGATGCACTTGGCCAAAAAGGGCGTATGCGTTTTTTCCTGAATATATTCAGGTAAAAACGCATACGCCCTGTTTGGCCAACCAAGCAAGCATGTTAAAGAAATCTGCACTACAATGAAGTCTCACTGCCCCCCGGTCAAAAGGGCTATCTGAAAAAAGTGTAAAATCCAGAAATGCAGCACAGGCCATGGAGAACAGGGAGCCTTGTTATGCTGATGGGTGGGATGTAAATTGCCAACAGCCACTCTGGAGAAGTGTATGGTGTTTCCTGAAACACCTAAAAAACAAAGCAACGGAGCCTACGGCACTTCCACTTATGGTCCTATAGCTTAGGGAAATTAAAATCAAAAACACACAGCCACCCCAAAGTTTCAGACGGCTCTGTTTACAAGAACCTCGTTTACGGTACAAGTTAAATATCCCAGAAAGCGAAAAATGGATAAAGAAAGTGTGGTACGCACGTACAATGGAATATCACTCACCAATGAAATCTATGTCATGTGGCCCATCGTGGCATAATGAGTGGATTCAGGTACGATGATTCTAAGTGAAATAAGTCACACAGAAAATGTAACATCATATGATATCACTAATACACGGAATGTAATCTTGGCTACACATGAAGTGAATTACAAAACAGAACAGGGTCTCAAATTTAGAAAACCAACTTATGTTTGCTTAAGGGGAAAGGTGAGTTGGGGTGCTGCATAAAACCAGGGATAGATATTAGCACAGATACCATTCCATAAGTTAAATATGTAATAGTCCAGACCTACCCCTTGCTCAACGAAATGGGATAAACACCCTATATTCAACGCCTTGGAATACACCTGACTAGTAAGAATCTTCAAACCCATGGATTTATATGTCTCCATAGGAGAATCAAGCATGTGTATAGCTGCATGAATGCAGCAGAAAAAATCCGATAAATCCCATTATCAAAATGAATTACAAAAACAAAACACAATGACAGTGAAATAGAGAGCAATTCGTAAATAATTCATTCAGGGCTTGTGATGCAACCTGGATTTACCTCATCTACACCCAGAGCTGAGTGAGACATAAGGGTGGACACTTCGGGCTGATAGCATTGGTGAGGTTCAATGAGCAAATGCAGACCATTTGAAGTCATACTGCATGGTACCCATTCCATGGGTCCGAACTCTCCAGGTTTAAGCGATTCTTCCTTCAGCTAAAACATGCATGGGAAACCGACAGTATGGTGCACCGTGTCACAGGGAAACGTTTTCAAATGCATCTCAGTTTTCGTCCCCTTTTACTCGGGTTCACAATTCCAGACCCTTTACTAACACTCTCCCCACTTGGAGAGTCAGTGCCTTTAACCTCCTGTTTGGCACAGTTTGCAATTTCTGCGCAAGATGAACAGGAATAGGGAGAACGAATGAGAGACTACCTGTAGGTGTCTTCACGGGCAAATTTAATGCTCATTTCCCACCAGGAAGTGAAATTAACCAAACGCTCAGCATGCCTTGCCAGAACCAGATTACGGCCTGAAGCAATCCTGCGGGTTTGCGGCCAGCTCACAAGAAAGCGATTTGATGAAAGGAGCTCAGGGGCCAAGTAATTCACAAACCTGCAGAGTTATAAATGACAGCTATCGTCCAAAAGTATATTGAAGGAAGGCTGCGAAGAGGACTTGAAAGCAGGGCAGAATTGCTGGAAAAAGATTTCAGGGGGTAGACTGGAATTGCATTTAAATCATAGGAAAAGAGGCAGAACGTCGACAATGATGCACTTGGCCAAAAAGGGCGTATGCGTTTTTTCCTCAATATATTCAGGAAAAAACGCATAGGCCCTTTTTGGCCAACCAAGCAAGCATATTAAAGAAATCTGCACTACAATGAAGTCTCACTGCCCCCCGGTCAAAAGGGCCATCTGAAAAAAGTGAAAATCCAGAAATGCAGCACAAGCCATGGAGAACAGGGAGCCTTGTTATGCTGATGGGCGGGATGTAAATTGCCAACAGCCACTCTGGAGAAGTGTATGGTGTTTCCTGAAACACCTAAAAAACAAAGCAACGGAGCCTACGGCACTTCCACTTATGGTCCTATAGCTTAGGGAAATTAAAATAAAAAACACACAGCCACCCAAAGTTTCAGACGGCTCTGTTTACAAGAACCTCATCTACGGTACAAGTTAAATATCCCAGAAAGCGAAAAATGGATAAAGAAGTTGTGGTACGTACGTACAATGGAATATCACTCACCAATGAAATCTATGTCATCTGGCCCGTCGTGGCATAATGAGTGGATTCAGGTACGATGATTCTAAGTGTAATAAGTCACACAGAAAATGAAACATCATAAGATATCACTAATACACGGAATGTAATCTTGGCTACACATGAACTGAATTACAAAACAGAACAGGGTCTCAAATTTAGAAAACCAACTTATGCTTGCTTAAGGGGAAAGGTGAGTTGCGGTGCCACATCAAAACAGAGATAGAAATTAGCACAGATACCTTTTCATAAGCCAAATATGTAATAGTCAAGACCTAACCCTTGCTCAACGAAATGGACTAAACACCCCATATTCAACGCCTAGGAATACACCTGACTAGTAAGAATATTCAAACCCATGGATTCATATGTCTCCGTAAGAGAATGAAGCGTGTGTACAGCGGCATGAATGCAGCAGAGAAAATCCGATAAATCCCATTATCAAAATATATTACAAAAACAAAACACAAGGACAGTGAAATAGAGAGCAATTCTTTAATAATTCATTCAGGGTTTGTGATGCAACCTGGATTTACCACATCTACACCCAGAGCTGAGTGAGACATAAGGTTGGGCACTTCGGGCTGATAGCATTGGTGAGGTTCAGTGAGCAAATGCAGACGCATTGAAGTCATACTGCATGGTACCCATTCCAAGGGTCCCAACTCTCCAGGATTAAGGGATTCTTCCTTCAGCTAAAACATGCATGGGAAACCCACAGTATGGTGCACCGTGTGACCGGCAAACGTTTTCAAATGCATCTCAGTTTTCCTCCCCTTTTACTCGGGTTCACCATTCCACACCCTTTACTAACAGTCTCCCTACTTGGAGAGTCAGTGCTTTAACCTCCTGTATGGCACAGTTTGCAATTTCTGCTCAAGATGAACAGGAATAGGGAGATCCAATGAGAGACTAGCTGTAGGTGTCTGCACGGGCAAATTTAACGCTCATTTCCCGCCAGGAAGAGGAAATAACCTAAGGCTCAACATGCCGTGCTGGAACCAGATTAGGGCCTGAAGCAATCCTGCGGGTTTTCGGCCAGCTCACAAGATAGCGAGTTGAAGAAAGGAGCTCAGGGACACTGAAACTCACAAACCTGCAGAGTTATAAATGACAGCTATCGTCCAAAAATATATTGAAGGAAGGCTGCGAAGAGAACTTGTAAGCGGGGCAGAATTGCAGGAAAATGATTTCAGGGGGTAGACGGGAATTGCATTTAAAGCATAGGAAAAGAGGCAGAACGTCGACAATGATGCTCTTGGCCAAAAAGGGCGTATGCGTTTTTTCCTGAATATATTCAGGAAAAAACGCATACGCACTTTTTGGCCAACCAAGCAAGCATTTTAAAGAAATCTGCACTACAATGAAGTCTCACTGCCCCCCGGTCAAAACGGCCATCTGAAAAAACTGTAAAATCCAGAAAGGCAGCACAGGCCATGGAGAACAGGGAGCCTTGTTATGCTGATGGGCGGGATGTAAATTACTAACAGCCACTCTGGAGAAGTGTATGGTGTTTCCTGGAACACCTAAAAAACAAAGCAACGGAGCCTACGGCAATTCCACTTATGGTCCTATAGCTTAGGGAAATTAAAATCAAAAACTCACAGCCACCCCAAAGTTTCGGACGGCTCTGTTTACAAGAACCTCGTCTACGGTACAAGTTAAATACCCCAGAATGTGAAAAATTGATAAAGAAGATGTGGTACGTACGTACAATGGAATACCACTCAGCAATGAAATCTATGTCATCAGGCCCGTCGCGGCATAATGAGTGGATTCAGGTACCATGATTCTAACTGAAATAAGTCACACAGAAAAAGAAACATCATAAGATATCACTAATACACGGAATGTAAACTTGGCTACACATGAACTGAATTACAAAACAGAACAGGGTCTCAAATTTAGAAAATCAACTTATGCTTGCTTAAGGGGAAAGGTGTGTTGGGGTGTTGCATAAAACCAGAGATTGAAATTAGCACAGATACCGTTGCATAAACCAAATATATAATAGAAAAGACCTAGTCCTTGCTCAACGAAATGGACTCGACACCACATATTCAACTCCTGGGAATATACCTGACAAGTAAGAATCTTAAAACCCATGGATTTATATGTCTCCATAAGAGAATCAAGCGTGTGTACAGCTGCATGAATGCAGCAGAGAAAATCCGATAAATCCCATTATCAAAATGAATTACAAAAACAAAACACAAGGACAGTGAAATAGAGAGCAATTCTTAAATAATTCATTCAGGGCTTGTGATGCAACCTGGATTTACCACATCTACACCCAGAGCTGAGTGTGACATAAGGTTGGGCACATCGGGCTGATAGCATTGGTGAGGTTCGATGAGCAAATGCAGACCCTTTGAAGTCATACTGCATGGTACCCGTGCCATGGGTCCCAACTCTCCAGGTTTAAGGGATTCTTCCTTCAGCTAAAACATGCGTCGGAAACCCACAGTACGGTGCACCGTGTGACCGGGAGACGTTTTAAATGTATCTCAGTTTTCGTCCCCTTTTACTCGGGTTCACCATTCCAGACCCTTTACTCACACTCTCCCCACTTGGAGAGTCAGGGCCTTTAACCTCCTGTTTCGCACAGTTTGCAATTTCTGCGCAACATGAACAGGAATAGGGAGAACCAATGAGAGACTAGCTGTAGGTGTCTGCACGGGCAAATTTAACGCTCATTTCCCACCAGGAAGAGGAATTAACCACAGGCTCAGCATGCCATGCCGGAACCAGATTAGGGCCTGAAGTAATCCTGCGGGTTTGCGGCCAGCTCACAAGATAGCGAGTTGAAGAAAGGAGCTCAAGGGCACTGTAATTCACAAACCTGCAGAGTTATGAAAGACAGCTATCGTCCAAAAACATATTGAAGTAAGTCTTCAAAGAGGACTTGAAAGCGGGGCAGAATTTCAGGAAAACGATTTCAGTCGGTATACTGGAATTGCACTTAAAGCCTAGGAAAAGACGGGGAACGGCGACAATGATGCACTTGGCCAAAACGGGCGTATGCGTTTTTTCCTGAATATAATCAGGAAAAAACGCATACGCACTTTTTGGCCAACCAAGCCAGCGTGTAAAGGAAATCTGCACTACAATGAAGTCTCACTGCCCCCCGGTCAAAAGGGACATCTGAAAAAAGTGTAAAATCCAGAAAGGCAGGACAGGCCATGGAGAAGAGGGAGCATTGTTATCCTGATCGGCGGGATGAGAATTGCCAACAGCCACTCTGGAGAAGTGTATGGTGTTTCCTGAAACACGTAAGAAACAAAGCAACACAGCCTATGGCACTTCCACTTATGGTCCTATAGCATAGGGAAATTAAAATCAAAACCACACAGCAACCCCAAAATTTGGAACGGCTCTGTTTACAAGAACCTCGTCTACGGTACAAGTTTAATATCCCAGAGGGCGGAAAATGGATAAAGAAGTTGTGGTTCTTACGTACAATGGAATATCACTCAGCAATGAAATCTATGTCATCAGGCCCGTAGCGGCATAATGAGTGGATTCAGGTACGATGATTCTACGTGCAATAGGTCACACAGAAAAAGAAACATCATAAGATATCACTAATACACGGAATGTAAACTTGGCTACACATGAACTGAATTACAAAACAGAACAGTGTCTCAAATTTAGAAAACCAACATATGCTTGCTTTTTTGGAAAGGTGAGTTCGGGTGCTGCATAAAAACAGAGATTGAAATTCGCACAGATACCGTTCCATAAGCCAAATATGTAATAGACAAGACCTACTGCTTGCTCAACGAAATGGACTCAACACCCCATATTCAACGCCTAGGAATATACCTGCCTAGCAAGAATCTTAAAACTCATGGATTTATATGTGTCCGTAAGAGAATCAAGCATGTGTTCAGTGGCCTAAAGGCAACAGTGAAAATCCGATAAATCCCATTATCAAAATAAATTTCAAAAACAAAACACAATGACAGTGAAATAGAGAGCAATTCTTAAATAATTCACTCAGGGCTTCTGAGGCATACTGGATTTACCACATGTACTCCCAGAGCTGGGGAGACATAAGGCCGGACACTTCACCCTGATAGCATTGGTGAGGTTCGGTGACCAATTGCAGACCCTTTGAAGTCATACTGCATGGTACCCATTCCATGGGTCCCAACTCTCCAGGTTTAAGGGATTCTTCCTTCCGCTAAATCATGTATGGGAAACCCAGAGTATTGTCCACCATGTGATTGGGAAACGTTTTCAAATGCATCTCAGTTTTCGACCCTTTATACTGGGGTTCACCATTCCAGACGCTTAACTAACACTCTCCCCACTTGGAGAGTCAGTGCCTTTAACCTCCTGTTTTGCACAGTTTGCAATTTCTGCGCAAGATGAACAGGAATAGGGAGAACCAATGAGAGACTAGCTGTAGGTGTCTGCACGGGCAAATGCAACGCTCATTTCCCACCAGGAAGAGGAATTAACCGAAGGCTCAGCACGCACTGCCGGAACCAGATTAGGGCCTGAAGCAATCCTGCGGTTTTGCGGCCAGCTCACAAGAAAGCTAGTTGAAGAAAGGAGCTCAGGGACACTGTAATTCACAAACCTGCAGAGTTATAAATGACAGCTATCGTCCAAAAATATATTGAAGTAAGTCTGCGAAGAGGACTTGAAAGCGGGGCAGAAATTCAGGAAAACGATTTCAGGGGGTAGGCTGGAATTGCACTTAAGGCATAGGAAAAGAGGCAGAACGGCGACAATGATGCACTTGGCCAAAAAGGGCGTATGGGTTTTTTCCTGAATATATTCAGGAAAAAACGCATACGCCCTTTTTGGCCAACCAAGCAAGCGTGTAAAGGAAATCTGCACTACAATGAAGTCTCACTGCCCCCCGGTCAAAAGGGTCATCTGAAAAAAGTGTAAAATCCAGAAAGGCAGGACAGGCCATGGAGAAGAGGGAGCATTGTTATACTGATGGGCGGGAGGTGAATTGCCAACAACCACTCTGGAGAACTGTATGGTGTTTCCTGAAACATGTAAGAAACAAAGCAACACAGCCTATGGCAATTCCACTTATGGTCCTATAGTTTAGGGAAATTAAAATCAAACCACGCAGCCACCCGAAAGTTTGGAACGGCTCTGTTTACAAGAACCTCATCTACGGTAGAAGTTGAATATCCCAGAGAGCGAAAAATGGATAAAGAAGTTGTGGTACGTACGTACAATGGAATATCACTCAGCAATGAAATCTATGTCATCAGGCCCGTAGCGGCATAATGAGTGGATTCAGTTACGATGATTCTACGTGCAATAGGTCACACAGAAAAAGAAACATCATAAGTTATCACTAATACACGGAATGTAAACTTGGCTACACATGAACTGAATTACAAAACAAAACAGGGTCTCAAATTTAGAAAACCAACTTATGCTTGCTTTTTGGGAAAGGTGAGTTGGGGTGCTGCATAAAAACAGAGATTGAAGTTCGCACAGATACCGTTCCATAAGCCAAATATATAATAGACAAGACCTACTCCTTGCTCAACGAAATGGACTCAACACCCCATATTCAACGCCTTGGAATATACCTGGCTAGCAAGAATATTAAAACCCATGGATTTATATGTCTCCGTAAGAGAATCAAGCGTGTGTTCAGTGGCCTAAACGCAGCAGTGAAAATCCGATAAATCCCATTATCAAAATAAATTTCAAAAACAAATCACAATGACAGTGAAATAGAGAGCAATTGTTAAATAATTCACTCAGGGCTTCTGATGCAACCTGGATTTACCACAACTACACCCAGAGCTGGGGAGACATAAGGCCGGACACTTCGGCCTGAGAGCATTGGTGAGGTTCGGTGAGCAAATGCAGACCCTTTGAAATCATACTGCATGGTACCCATTCCATAGGTCCCAACTCTCCAGGTTTAAGGGATTCTTCCTTCCGCTAAATCATGTATGGGAAACCCAGAGTATGGTCCACCATGTGATTGGGAAACATTTTCAAATGCATTTCAGTATTCGTCCCTTTATACTCAGCTTCACCATTCCAGACGCTTAACTAACACTGTCCCCACTTGGAGAGTCAGTGCCTTTAACCTCCTGTTTGGCACAGTTTGCAATTTCTGCGCAAGATGAACAGGAATAGGGAAAACCAATGAGAGACTAACTGTAGGTGTCTGCACTGGCAAATGGAACGCTCATTTCCCACCAGGAAGAGGAATTAACCAAAGGCTCAGCATGCCCTGCCGGAACCAGATTAGGGCCTGAAGCAATACTGTGGGTGTGCAGGCAGCTCACAAGATAGCGAGTTGAAGAAAGGAGCTCAGGGGCACTGTAATTCACAAACCTGAAGAGTTATGAATGACAACTATCGTCCAAAAATATATTGAAAAAAGGCTGCAAAGAGGACTTGAAAGTGGGGCAGAATTCCAGGAAAACGATTTCAGGAGGTAGACGGAAAGTGCACTGAAAGCATAGGAGAAGAGGCAGAACCTCGACAATGATGCACTTGTTCAAAAAGTGCATATGCGTTTTTTCCAAGGCCCTCCTTAAAGAGGGTAGGGGGCTCCCAGTATGCTTCAGTGGCCAACAGAGGGTCCACATCGCCAAGGTGACGTGAGCCAGCTAGGCAGGAGTGACCTCACATCAGAGGGCCCACATCACAGAAGGGTAAGGGACCCAGCCATTATCAGACTCTCAACAGAGGGCCCACATCAGCAATGGGCTGGGAACCAGGCAGGAGTGTCTTCACACCCGTGGGGCCACATCTTCGCAAGATGAGGTACCCAGCACATGTGGCCTCAAACCAGAGGACCCACATCTCCATGGGTCTCAGAGCGAGGCAGGCAGGATGAACCTCAAAACACGTGGCCCATTGTATAAAAAAGGTGAGGAATCCAGCAGTTGGAACATCCCAGCAGGCGGCCCAGAGCACCGAGGCTATGGGATCCAGGCGATGATGAACTCACAACAGAGGGCCCTCATCATGAAACTGTGAGCAACCTAGCCATTGTGACCTCAGAGCACAAGGCCCACATCCCCATGAGGAAGCGAACCAAGCAGGAGTGTCATCGTACCAGTGGGCACACATCAGAAAATGTGGGGAGCCCAGCAGTTAGGGCCTGACGCCAGAGGGCCCTCATCACCGAGGAGAAGAGGCTCCCAGCAGGCTCCAACTGCTACAAGAGGGCCAACGTCGCCAATGCGGGGTGTGCCAGCCAGGCAGGAGTGACCTCAGAGCAGAGGGCCAACCTCAAAAAAGTGTGAGGAACCCAAAGAGGATTAGACTCTCACCAGAGGGCCCACATCACCAAGAGGATCAGAACCAGGCAGGACTGTCTGCACACCAGCGTGACCACATCATAGAAAGGTGAGGAACCCAGCACATGTGGCCAAAACCAGAAGACCCACATCTCCAAGGGGCTCGGAGTGAGGCATGCAGGAGTAACCTCACAACACAGGACCCATAGAATACAAAAGCTGAGGAATCCTGCAGTGGGAACCTCCCAGCAGGCGGCCCAGAGCACCGAGTCTATGCGATCCAGGCTGCAGTGAACTCACAGCAGAGGGCCCATATCATGAAACTGTGAGCAACCCAGCCATTGGGACCTCACAGCAGAAGGCCCACATCCCCATGGGGTTGGGAACATGGCAAGAGTGTCCTCGCACCACTTAGCACGTATCAGAAAAAGTGGGTACCCAGAAGTTACGGCCTGACGCTAGAGAGCCCTCATCACCGAGGGGAGGTGGCTCCCAGCAGGCTCCAACTGCCACAAGAGGGCCGATGTCACCAAGGCGGGGTGTGCCAGCCAGTCAGTAGTGACCTCACAGCAGAGGGCCCACCTCACAGAAGGGTGAGGAACCCAGCCAGGATCAGACTCTCACCAGAGGGCCCACATCAACAAGGGGATAGAAACCAGGCAGGAGTGTCCTCACACCAGTGGGGCCACATCATCGAAAGGTGAGGGACCCAGCACACGTGGCCTCAAACCAGAGGACACACATCACCAAGGGGCTGGGAGTGAGTCAGGCAGGAGGAGTCTCCAAACAGAGGGCCCATAGAAGATAAAGGTGAGGAATCCTGCAGTTGGAACCTCCCCGCAGGCGGCCAGGAGCAGCGAGGCTATGGGATCCAGGCCGGAGTGAACTCACACCAGAGGGCCCTCATCATGAAACTGAGCCACCCACCGTTGGGACCTCAGAGCAGAAGGCCCATATTCCCATGGGGTTGGAAACCTGGCAGGAGTGTACTCACACCACAGGGCGCACATCAGAAAATTTTGGGAGCCCAGGAGTTAGAGCCTGACGCCAGAGGGCCCTCATTACCGAGGGGAGGAGACTCCCAGCAGGCACCAACTCCCAACTGAGGGCCCACGTCGCCAAGGTGACGTGTGCCAGTCAGGCAGGAGTGACCTCACAGCAGAGGGCCTACCTCACAGAAGGGTGAGGAAACCAGCCAGGATAAGACTCTCACCAGAGAGCCCACATCACCAAGGGGACCGGAACAAGGCAGGAGTGTCCTCACACCAGTGTGGCCACATTATAGAAAGGTGAGGAACCCAGCACATGTGGCCTAAACCAGAGGACCCACATTTCCAAGGTGCTCCGAGTGAGGCAGGCAGGAGTAGCCTAAAAACACAGGGCCCACAGAATAAAAAATGTGAGGAATCCAGCAGTTGGAACCCCCCAGCAGGTGGCCCAGAGTACGGAGTCTATGGGATCCAGGCCACAGTGAACTCACAGCAGAGGGCTCACATCATGACACTGTGAGCAACCCAGCTGGTGGGACCTCAGAGCAGAAGGCCCACATCCCCATGGGGATGGGAACGTGGCAGGAGTGTACTCGCACGACAGGGCACATATCAGAAAATTTTGGGAGCCCATGAGTTAGGGCCTGACGCCAGAGGGCCCTCATTACCGAGGGGAGGAGACTCCCAGCAGGCACCAACTCCCAACTGAGGTCGCACATCGCCAAGGTGATGTGTGCCAGCCAGGCAGGAGTGACCTCACAGCAGAGGGCCCACCTCCCAGAAGGGTGAGGAATCCAGCCAGGATCAGACTCTCACCAGAGGGCCCCCATCACCAAGGGGATGGGAACCAGGCAGGAGTGTCCTCACACCAGTGGGGCCACATCAATAAAGGTGAGGAAACCGGCACATGTGGCCTCAAACCAGAGGACCTACATCACAAAAGGGCTGGGAGTGAGTCAGGAAGGAGGAGCATGAAAACACAGGACCCAAAGAATAAAAATGGTAAGGAATCCAGCAGTAGGAACCTCCCAGCAGGCGGCTCAGAGCACAGAGTCTATGGGATCTAGGCCTGAGTGAACTAACACCAGAGAGCCAACATCCTGAAACTGTGAACAACACAGGTGTTGGGACCATAGAGCAGAAGGCACATGGGGATGGGAACCTGGCAGGAGTGCCCTCACACCACTTAGCACGTATCAGAAAATGTGGGTAACCAGCAGTTAGGGCCTGATGCCAGAGGGCCTCATCACTGAGGGGAGGAGGCTCCCAGCGGGCTCCAACTGCCACCAGAGGGCCGACGTCGCCAAGGCGGGGTGTGTCAGCCAGGCAGGAGTGACCTCAGAGAAGAGGGCCCACCTCACAGAAGTGTGAGGAGCCCAACCAGGATCAGACTCTCACTGGAGGGCTCACATCACCAAGGGGATGGGAACCAGGCAGGAGTGTCCGCACACCAGTGGGGCCACATCTGCGAAAGGTGAGGAACCCAGCACATGTGGCCTCAAACCAGAGGACACACATCATCAAGGGGCTGGGAGTGAGGCAGGTGTCTGAAGGGGCACATTTAACTCTAATTTCCCACCAGGAAGAGGAATTAACCAAAGGCTCAGAGTGCCGTGCGGGACCCTGATTACGGCCTGAAGCAAACCTGCGGTTCTGTGGCCAGCTTTCAAGGAAACGAGTTAAGAAAGGAAATCACAGGCACTGTAATTCACAAACCTGCAGAATTATAAATGACAGCTATTGGCAAAAATATATTGAAGTAAGTCTGCACAGAGGACTTGAAAACGAGGCAGAATTGCAGGAATCATATTTCAGGAGGTAGATTGGAATTGCATTTAAAGCATGTGAAAAGCGGCAGATCTTTGACAGTGATGCACTTGGACAAAAAGTGCGTATACATTTTTTCCTGAATATATTCAGGAAAAAACGCATATGCCCTTTGTGGCCAACCAAGAATTCGAGCAATGGAAATCCGCACTACAATGAACTCTCATTTCCCATTCGTCAAAAGAGCCATCTGAAAAAAGTGTAAAACCCAGAAACACAGGACAGGCCATGGAGAACAGGGAGCCTTGTTATGCTGATGGACGGGATGTAAATTGCCAACAGACACTCTGGTGATGTTTATGGTGTATGCTGAAACATCTAAAAAACAAAGCTACAGAGCCTAGGGCACTTCCACTTTTGGCCCTAAGCTTAGGAAAATTAAAATCAACAAGACACAGCCAACACAATATCCAGGGCTGCTGTGTTTACAAGAACCTCGAGTCCAGTACAAACTAAATATCCCAGAAAGAAAAAAATGGATAAAGGAGTTGTCCTACTTACGTACAACGGAATATCACTCAGCAATGAAATCAATGTCATCAGGCCTGTAGCAGCAAATTGAGTGGATTTAAGTATGATGATTCTAAGAGAAATATGTCACACAGAGAAACATAATTATCATAAGATATCACAAATAGAGGAAGTGTAAACTTGGCTACACATAAACTGAATTACAAAACCGAACAGAGTTTCACATTTAGATAAAAACTTATGCTTGCTTAAGGGGAAAGTTGAGTTGGGGTGCTGTATAAAACCAGAGATTGAAATGAGCACACATACCGTTCCATAAGCCAAATATGTAATAGACAAGACCTATTCTTTGCTCAACGAAATAGACTAATCCATGGTGTATCACCTCACACCTGTTAGAATGGGCATCATCAGAAAATCTACAAACAACAAATGCTGGAAAGGGTGCGGAGATAAGGAAACCTCTTCCACTATTGTTGGGAATGTAAATTGATGCCGTCACTGTGGAGAACATTATGGAGTTTCTTATAAAACTAAGAATAGAATTACCATATAATACAGCAATCCCACTACTGGGCATATACCCAGACAAAACCATAAAACGAAAAGAGACATTCACCGCAATGTTCATTGCATCACTATTTACAATATCCAGGTAATGGAAGCAACCTAAATGCCCACAGACAGACGAATGCATAAAGATGAGGTACATATATAAAATGGAATATTACTAAGCCATAAAAAGGAATGAAATTGGGTCATTTGTAGAGACGTTGATGGATCTAGAGACTGTCATACAGAGTGAAGTAAGTCAGAAAGAGAAAAACAAATCCTGTATATAAATGCATATATGTGGAACCTAGAAAAGTTGTACAGATGAACCGTTTTGCAAGGCAGAAATAGAGCAACAGATGTAGACAACAAACATATGGACACCAAGGGGGGAAAGCTGTTAGGGGGGTGGTGGTGGGAGGAGTTGAGAGATTGGGATTGGCATGTATACATTTCTATGTATAAAATAGGTAACCAAAAAGAACCTGCTGTATAAAAAAATAAAATAAAATTCAAAATTACAAAAAGTAAAACAGAAAAAATATTCTTCCCTTCACATACATGTATTTATATGAATAAATTATTTCCATGCTTATATCTGTAATTACAAAAAAGAGGAATAAAATCTACCTTGAACCAAAAACGAAAAAAAGAAAAAAAAACAGAACCCACCAGTTACACAGAGGAAAACCGTATCAGGGCCCTTGCTCCAGTTGTAAACAATTCTGAAGTTGGTCAGTGGTGGGGAATCATCTCCCATTCAGCCAGCAGGCCCCACGCAACAAGCGTCCTCATTGCAAAGCTGGGGGCCCGTGCCGAGGCATCTGTGAGTAAACGTGGGCCGAGCCCCAGACCAGCTGCTGCTGAAATGTTCCCACCCTTCCCAGGTAAAACACCTGAATATGTACAAGGACTTGAAAGCCTAGAGGAAGGGCCATGGAGCCACATGAGCGACAGCATGCCAGCCGACTTGGTGCCTGCAGGCCAGACAGGATGGTCCTGGCCCTGGGTGCTCTTCTGGAAGCTTTCCATTTCCCTGCCTGAGATACCCCTCCTGTCCTGGCCCCCAATGCTTTCTTCCTTACTCACCTCTGCCCAGGGAGAAATTCCAGCGGCAGGTATGGGTGACACATCCTCTTCTTTAGCAGGTGGCATCTTGGCAACTGCTGCAGAAAGTCCAGCAGAGCCCCACTCACACTGGGCCACCCACAAAGCCGTGGCCTCTCACTCCCTCCCACCAGCCCAGCCCCGAGACTGCTGACTGGGCAGAGAAAATGGCGTCAGGCACAGCTGCAGGGGCTCTTGCTGCCTGGAGTGGTGTTTATATTGATCTCAACCCAGGCACACCTGAGGAGGACTGGCCGGCATGGTCAGGCTTCCCAGGCCAGCCAATAATCACCCCTCAGGGGCTCACAGTTGCAGAAAATGGAACTTTCTGAATCGGCCAGGTCCAAGGAACAGGTGTGGGCTCCTGAGAGTCAGGATAGACAAGGGGCTGCAGCTCTGGCTTGTTTTCTAATTATATTATCTGGCCCATGAGTGGCAGACAACTTCAAGAAAACCCTCTCCTAATGAGAGGAACCCAGGAGTCAGGGAGAGGAGGGGTGGGTGTTGGGTGGAGACAGAGGCCTGGTGCCCCGGGTGCAGTGGAAGTCTCTGGAAGACCAGGTGGAGGGAGGCCACACAGAGTGATGCCCAGGGTCACAGACCTGTCGGAGCTGCTGTTTGTTAGTTCAAGTCCTGCTCTGAGGTGCTCTGTGTCAGATCTGAGTGACAGGTGAGCTGGGAGTGCTCTGCAATGAGGGCGATGTGCACGGTTCCTGTGTGCCCAGCCCTGCCACCGTAACTGCAAGGGTAGCTCTGTATCCTGAGAGGGGCCTGACCATGAGAGCCCCGTGTTCTGGGGTGGGGGTAGGGTACCTGCGCAGGTGATCTAAATATCCTGGGATTGGCCTGATCTCGAGAGCCCCATGGGCTGCTGGAGCCCTGGTAAAGGATGTCAGGACAGTCAGTGAAGCCACCGAGGATATACCTCCAGTAGTTCCTAAATCCTACACCCTGCTGGTCATTCTACCAACCACCAGGACATGGTATTCTGTATTAGTCTTCAATGATGCCTTCTTTTGTATTCCATTAGTGTCAGAGTCACAAGAAATTTTGGCTTGTGAGTGGCAGGACTCAACATACAACTAAAACAATACTTCTGGGCCGTCTTGCCCCAAGGGTTCAAAAATTCCCACACCATCTTTGGGGAAAGCTCAGCTAAAGACCTAAAAGTTCTACCACTGGAAAAGGAAACACTCCTTCAATATGCAGACGACATTCTGATCACCAGCCCTACTAAGGGGACCTCTGAACTACCAAGCCAATAAAGGATACAAGTTGTCCAAGAAAAAGCTCAAATATCACAGACTACGGCGACCTGCCTGGGCTTCATTCTCACAGAAGGTCGGAGAAGCCCATCCCAGGAAAGGGAAGAAACAATTTACAGCCTTACCCATATCTAAAACTAGAAGACAGCTTAGGGGTTCCTGGGGAGGCCAGGGTTTGCTGCTTCTTGATCCCTAACTACAGTCTACTAGCTGGGTCTCTATATGAAACACTGAAAGGAAAAGATGATGATCCTTTTGAATAGAATCCAGAAGTGGCCTTTCAAGAATGGAAAGAGCAGTCAATTCAGACCCTTGCCCTGGAACTCCCTAATTTAGCTAAACCCTTTGATCTTTACATTCCTGGTGAAAAGTGAATCGCCATTGGAGGATTAGTGCAAAAACTGGGACCACTTGAAATGGAACAATGCAAAAATGCCATCCAGGTAGGATAAACTACAGTCACCAAGGGGCTTGGCCCACTGCCACATCTGTCCAAGATACTGGCAGTATCTAAAAACCTGGAAATCAGCAGCCCAAAAGGCCACCTCCCTCCTAAGGGAAAAGGGTCCCACGTGGTGATCCTAACCCCCAACCATGCCCTGAAGTTGCAGGGTTTGCTCCGTGGGCACACTGACCTCGAGTGAGGAGGCCCTCCAACTCCAACCTCCAGAGAGATAACCGGGGGCAACGGGGCACCATGACGACTCATGTGACCATCACTTGACCTGGAGTTTCTCTCATAAAACAACAAGAGTGTGTCCCAAAAGAGTAGACTACTGTTTGCAGGACTTACTGCCTCCAGATCGGACCTAATAATCTTGGTGGGGGAACCGTATATCATGCTGTCACCATAGAAAAGCCTACAGACACTGTGATAATGGTGGCCAATAAGACCGGCTGGACTCCTGTTTACTTCAAAAGGCTGTTGACTCAGTGGCCATCATGGTCCTTCATCACCACTGACCCTGGACTGTCTGGGAGTTGAGCGGACAGGGTCCTGACACCTGGTGCTGTTTTTACGTTAATTCAGGGGCCTAATTGAAGAAAGCGCAGACTACTGGTCAGAGCATCTACGCTGGCAGAAACGGTCAGCCTAAGGTGGCCGAACAAATGAGGGGCGGGGTGAAACTGGACCTCACAGCGTCACTGCACATCTCCTTCCTGGACCCTTAAAGGTCATTAGAATCTATAAAACTTCCAATATTGGTGCTCAGGCGGACGAGCAGGGAGGCAGGAGGCCTGGGGACAATCAACGTCACCTGGAGGCTGCTGGGGAGAAGTTCTGACCCTCGCCCACGGGTATGAGGGCTCCTAACTCAGCACTCAGCAGTTACAGAAGAAGGGTCTGCACCCTCAGCACTCCAAGAATGAGGAAGGGACAAAAGGCAGAAGAGGGGTTTGTCCGAGGCAAAGCCCCTTAAAAATCCCTGGGAGAGAAAAATAGAATCTGGGCAATAAAATAAAGTCTAACCTTTTTTATCCTTTGTGCTTTGTCTAATTACACGTGCTCCTAGGGTCCCGCATACAGAGGTTCCACACCCGGCACTTCAGACCTGATTTCCTAGTGCAGAATGGCTGGGTCGACAACTCAGCTCCTGGGGCACAGTGCACACTCCGTGATATAGAGCCTGAGCTGCAGCCAGCCGGGCCCTCAAGAGCTCCGCCCCCTCCCTCTGACTGACTCTGACAGGATCTCTACACAGCAGCCCAGCCCACAGCCCACCGGGTAGCACATGCTCTCACCTCTCCATTCTCTGATCAAAATATAAAGTTTCCTTTGCTTCTGAACCAAACTCAGTCTCGATCTGTTGGCTCCAATGACCCTGGGCAGGGGGACACTTGTTGGGGTCCACTCTGGAGGATCAGTAACAGAAATTCAGAACATTGTAACTTCAATGAACAGATGTGTCAGCCAAACTGTAATTAACATAGAACAGTGTATAAGGCTCGGGTAAAATAAGATGTTTCTAACACTTCCATTTGGTATTTCCATCACTTTATTATAAGCAAGTTCAGTGAAAAGGTTTGTCTTATATGTCAGGTCAATATTAGAGAAACGAAGTGATTTCTTTCCAAGGATGTACATCTAATAATCTTGGTTAAAGCTTCAATCTTGTTTTAAATGCTTTTCCATTGACAATGATACCTCTCTTTCAGCTCCCCCATTTCTGAGAAGTATAAAGTCTTATAATTTATTATTACCAAAGGGGAAAGGTGAGAGGAGGGATAAATTAACAGTTTGGGATTAACACATACACACTGCTATGTATAAAATCGATCATCAACAAGGAACTGCTGTATAGCACAGGGAACTACACTCAATATTTTGCAATAACCTATAAGGGGAAATAATCTGAAAAAGAATAGATATTTTTATTGACATCATCTATCAATGACAGTTAAAATGGAACCTAAGGGAAGCCGGTGGTGAGTGCTTCTGACCCTGAAGACTTCAATCATCTAAAGTTTGGACTCTGCCTACTTCCTAAGGCCCTTAATGAACATATGTGTAGCCGTAGCTTAAAACATTCCCCACTTTGGGTTGCGGAGAGACACTGATTTTGAAAAAGCCCTGGTGTTCTCCTCACATGAATGGGACCCTTCCTACAGCTAAAGCATGCCTGTCACACCCAGAGGATGGTATACTGTCTGATCGGGAAGAGTTTGGAAAAGGCATCTCATCTCCTCTTCTCCTGGTGCTCGGGTTCACCCCTCCAGCGTCTTTACGAACAGTCTCCCCACTTGGAGATGTCAGCACTGTCAACATCCTGTTGCATACAGTTTGGAATTTGTCCAGAGGATGAAGCAGAAGGAGGAGGAACAATGAGAGACAAGTCCTAGGTGTTCGGACAGGCACATGTCACTCTAATTTCCAATCAGGAAGACGAATTGACCAAAGGCTAGGGTTGCCCATGGAAACAGAATAGGGCTTGAGGAAATCCCGCTGCTTTGTGGCCAGTTCCCATAAACACAAGTTGAAAAATGGAGCTCAGTGGCACTAAAATTCACGAAACTGCAGAGTTGAAAATATCTATCACTGAAAAATGTCTTGAGGAAAGTCAGAGAAAAGGACTTGTAAGCAACAGAGAATGGCAGGAAAGGGATTGGAAGAGGTAGAAAGGACTCGCCATTAAGCACAAGAAAAGGGGCTGAACATTGCCAACATTGCAGTTGGCCAAAAAGGGTGTATGCGTCATTTTCTGTATATATTCAAGAAAAGGGCATACACTTTTTTAGCCAACCAAACAGGTGGGCACTGGAAATCAATACTACAAAACATATCACTTCGCATCAGTCAGAAGAGCCGTCCTCATAAAGTGTAAACACCAGAAATGCAGGACAGGGCAAGGAGAAAAGGGAGCCCTGTGAGGCTTATACTGGAAATGTATATTGCCAACGGTCACTCTGGAGAAGTGTACTGTGTTTACTAAAGCATCTAAAAAATGAGCTACAGAGCACAGGGCACTTGCACTCATGGACGTATATCATGGGAAAAACAAAAATCGAGAGGACACAGGCACCCCAATGTATACCGCCTCACTGTTTAAAAGATCCTCGACTAGGATATAACTTAAATGTCTCTGGAGGGAAAAAATGGATACAGATGTGGTGCTTATGTAGAGTGGAATATGACTCAGCCTGGAAATCAATGCAATATGGCCACTTGAAACAACTCCAGAGGAGTTACGTATGATCATTCAAAGTCACAGAATTCAAAAAGAAAAAGACATACTATATCACTAATACATGGAATGTAAACTTGGCTACACATGAACTGAATTACGAAACAGAACAGGGTCTCAAATATAGAAAACCAACTTATTCTTGCTTAAGGATAAAGGTGAGTTGGGGTGCTGCATAAAACCAGAGATTGAAATTAGCACAGATACTGGTCCATAAGCCAAATATGTAAGTCAAGACCTACTGCTTGCTCAACAAAATGGACTCAACACCCCATATTCAACGCCTAGGAATATACCTGACTAGTAAGAATCTTCAAACCCATGGGTTTATATGTCTCCGTAAGAGAATCAAGCGTGTCTACAGAGGCATGAACACAGCAGTGAAAATACGATAAATCCCATTATCAAAATAAATTACAGAAACAAAAAACACAATGACAGTGAAATAGAGAGCAATTCTTAAATAATTCATTCAGGGCCTGTGATGCAAACTGGATTTACCACATCTACACCCAGAGCTGAGTGAGACATAAGGCTGGACACCAGGCTGATAGCATTGGTGAGGTGTCGTGAGCAAATGCAGACCCCTTGAAGTACCCATTCCAAGGGTCCCAACTCTCCAGGTTTAAGGGATTCTTCCTTCAGCTAAAACATGCCTGGGAAACCCACAGTATGGTGCACCGTGTGACCGAGAAACGTTTTCCAATGCATCTCAGGTTTCGTCCCCTTTTACACGGGTTCACCATTCCAGATGCTTTACTAACACTCTCCCCACTTGGAGAGTCAGTGCCTTTAAACTCCTGTTTGGCACAGTTTGCAATTTCTGCGCAAGATGAACAGGAATGGGGAGAACCAATGAGAGACTAGCTGTAGGTGTCTGCACGGGCAAATTTAACGGTCATTTCCAACCAGGAAGAGGAATTAACCAAAGGCTCAGCATGCCCTGCCCGAACAAGATTAGGGCCTGAAGCAATCTTGCGGGTTTGCGACCAGCTCACAAGATAGCGAGTTGAAGAAAGGAGCTCAGGGACACTGTAATTCACAAACCTGCAGAGTTACAAATGACAGCTATCGTCCAAAAATATATTGAAGTAAGTCTTGGAACAGGACTTGAAAGCGGGGCAGAATTGCAGGAAAACGATTTCAGGGGGTAGACTGGAATTGCATTTAAAGCATAGGAAAAGAGGCAGAACCTTGACAACGATGCACTTGGCCAAAATGGGCGTATGCGTTTCTCCTGAATATATTCAGGAAAAAATGCATATGCACTTTTTGGCCAACCTAGCATGCACGTTAAAGAAATCTGCACTACAATGAAGTCTCACTGCCCCCCAGTCAAAAGGGCCATCTGAAAAAAGTGTAAAATCCAAAAAGTCAGCACAGGCCATGGAGAACATGGAGCCTTGTTATGCTGATGGGCGGGATGTAAATTGCCAACAGCCACTCTGGAGAAGTGTATGGTGTTTCCTGAAACACCTAAAAAACAAAGTAACGGTGCATACGGCACTACCACTTATGGTCCTATACCTTAGGGAAATTAAAATCAAAAACACACAGCCACCCCAAAGTTTTGGACGGCACTGTTTACAAGAACCTCGTCTACGGTACAAGTTAAATATCCCAGAATGCAAAAATGGATAAAGAAGTTGTGGTACGTACGTACAATGTAATATCACTCAGCAATGAAATCTATGTCATCAGGCCCATAGCGGCATAATGAGTGGATTCAGGTAGGAGGATTCTAAGTGAAATAAGTCACACAGAAAAAGAAACATCATAAGGTATTACTAATACACGGAATGTAAACTTGGCTACACATGAACTGAATTACAAAACAGAACAGGGTCTCAAATTTAGAAAACCAACTTATGCTTGCTTATGGGGAAAGGTGAGTTGGGGTGCTGCATTAAACCAGAGATTGAAATTAACACAGATACCGTTCCATAGGCCAAATATATAATAGAGAAGACCTACTCCTTGCTCAACGAAATGGACTCAACACCCCATATTCAACGCCTGGGAATATACCTGACAAGTAAGAATCTTAAAACCCATGGATTTATATGTCTCCATAAGGAAATCAAGCGTGTGTACAGCGGCCTAAACGCAGCAGTGAAAATCCGATAAATCCCATTACCAAAATAAATTTCAAAAACAAAACACAATGACCGTGAAATAGAGAGCAATTCTTACATAATTCATTCAGGGCTTGTGATGCAACCTTGATTTCCACATCTACACCCAGAGCTGGGTGAGAAATAAGGCTGGACACTTCGGGCTGATAGCATTGGTGAGATTCGGTGAGCAAACGCAGGCCCTTTGGAGTCATACTGCATGGTACCCATTCCATGTGTCCCAACTCTCCAGGTTTAAGGGATTCTTCCTTCAGCTAAAACATGCATGGGAAACCCAGAGTATGGTCCACCGTGTGATTGGGAAACGTTTTCAAAAGCATCTTAGATTTCGTACCCTGGTACTTGGGGTCACCGTTCCTGACGCCTTACTAACACTCTCCCCACTTGGAGAGTCAGTGCCTTTAACCTCCTGTTTGGCACAGTTTGCAATTTCTGCGCAAGATCATCAGGAATAAGGAGAACCAATGAGAGACTAGCTGTAGGTGTGTGCACGGGCAAATGGAACGCTCATTTCCCACCAGGAAGAGGAATTAACCAAAGGCTCAGCGTGCCTGCTGGAAAAAGATTAGGGCCTGAAGCAATCCTGCGGTTTTGCGGCCAGCTCACAAGAAAGCGAGTTGAAGAAAGGAGCTCAGGGGCACTGTAATTCACAAACCTGCAGAGTTATGAATGAGAGCTATCGTCCAAAAATATATTGAAGTTAGTCTTCGAAGAGGACTTGAAAAAGGGGCAGAATTTCAGGAAAACGATTTCAGGGGGTAGACTGGAATTGCACTTAAAGCATAGGAAAAGAGGCAGAATGTCGACAATGATGCACTTGGCCAAAAAGGTCGTATGCGTTCTTTTCCTGAATATATTCAGGAAAAAACGCATACGCACTTTTTGGCCAACCAAGCAAGCGTGTAAAGGAAATCTGCACTACAATGAAGTCTCACGGCCCCCCGGTGAAAAGGGCCATCTGAAAAAGGTGTAAAATCCAGAAAGGCAGGACAGGGCATGGAGAACAGGGAGCCTTGTTATGCTGATGGGCGGGATGTAAATTGCCAACAGCCACTCTGGAGAAGTGTATGCTGTTTCCTGAAACACGTAGGAAACAAAGAAACACAGCCTATGGCACTTCCACTTATGGTCGTATAGCTTAGGGAAATTAAAATCAAACACACACAGCCACCCCAAATTTTGGTACGGCTCTGTTTACAAGAACCTCGTGTACGATGCAAGTTAAATATCCGAGAAAGCAAAAAATGAATAAAGAAGTTGTTGTACGTACGTACAATGGAATATCACTCAGCAATGAAATCTACGTCATCAGGCCCGTAGCGGAATAATGAGTGGATTCAGGTACGATGATTCTACGAGAAATAAGTCACACAGAAAAACAAACATCATAAGATATCACTAATACACGGAATGTAAACTTGGCTACACATGAACTGAATTACAAAACAGAACAGGGTCTCAAATTTAGAAAACCAACTTATGTTTGCTTATGGGGAAAGGTGTGTTGGGGTTCTGCATAAAACCAGAGATTGCAATTAGCACAGATACCGTTCCATAAGCCAAATATATAATAGAAAAGACTTACGCCTTGCTCAACGAAATGGACTCAACACCCCATATTCAACGCCTTGGAATATACCTGACAAGTAAGAATCTTAAAACCCATGGATTTATATGTCTCCATAAGGAAATCAAGCGTGTGTACAGCGGCCTAAACGCAGCAGTGAAAATCCGATAAATCCCATTATCAAAATAAATTTCAAAAAAAAACACAATGACAGTGAAATAGAGAGCAATTCTTAAATAATTCATTCAGGGCTTGTGATGCAATCTGATTTACCACATCTACAACCAGACCTGGGTGAGACATAAGGCTGGACACTTCGGGCTCATAGCATTGGTGAGGTTCGGTGAGCAAATGCAGACCCTTTGAAGTCATACTGTATGGTACCCATTCCATGGGTCCCAACTCTCCAGGTTTAAGGGATTCTTCCTTCAACTAAACCATGCATGGCAAACCCAGAGTAAGGTACACCGTGTGATTGGGAAACGTTTTGAAATGCATCTCAGTTTTCGTCCCCTGGTACTCGGGTTCACCATTCCAGACGCTTTACTAACACTCTCCCCACTTGGAGAGTCAGTGCCTTTAACCTCCTCTTTGGCACAGTTTGCAATTTCTGCGCAAGATGAACAGGAATAGGGAGAACCAATGAGAGACTAGCTGTAAGTGTCTGCACGGGCAAATGGAACGCTCATTTCCCACCAGGAAGAGGAATTAACCAAAGGCTCAGCGTGCCCTGCCTGAAACAGATTAGGGCCTGAAGCAATCCTGCAGTTTTGCGGCCACCTAACAAGAAAACGAGTTGAAGAAAGGAGCTCAGGGGAACTGTAATTCACAAACCTGCAGAGTTATGAATGACAGCTATCGTACAAAAATGTACTGAAGTAAGTCTTCGAAGAGGACTTGAAAGCGGGGCAGAATTGCAGGAAAACGACTTCAGGGTGTAGACAGGAAATCCACCTAAAGCTTAGGAAAATAGCAGAATGTCGAAAATGATGCACTTGGCCAAAAAGGGCGTATGCGTTTTTTCCTGAATATATTCAGGAATAAACGCATACGCACTTTTTGGCCAACCAAGCAAGCGTGTAAAGAAATCTGCACTACAATGAAGTCTCACTGCCCCACGGTCAAAAGGGCCATCTGAAAAAAGTGTAACATCCAGAAATGCAGCACAGGCAATGGAGAACAGGGAGCCTTGTTATGCTGATGGGTCGGATGTAAATTGCCAACAGCCACTCTGGAGAAGTGTATGGTGTTTCCTGAAACACCTAAAAAACAAAGCAACGGAGCCTACGGCACTTCCACTTATGGTCCTATAGCTTAAGGAAATTAAAATCAAAAACACACAGCCACCCCAAAGTTTCAGACGGCTCTGTTTACAAGAACCTCGTCAACGGTACAAGTTAAATATCCCAGAAAGCGAAAAATGGATAAAGAAGTTGTGGTACGTACGTACAATGGAATATCACTCAACAATGAAATCTATGTCATCTGGCCCGTCGTGCCATAATGAGTGGATTCAGGTACGATGATTCTAAGTGAAATAAATCACACAGAAAATGAAATATCATAAGATGTCACTAATACACGGAATGTATTCTTGGCTACACATGAACTGAATTACAAAACAGAACAGGGTCTCAAATTAAGAAAACCAACTTATGTTTGCTTAAGGGGAAAGGTGAGTTGGGGTCCTGCATAAAACCAGAGATAGGAATTAGCACAGATACCATTCCATACGTCAAATATGTAATAGTCAAGACCTACCCCTTGCTCAACCAAATGGGCTAAACACCCTATATTCAACGCCTAGGAATACACCTGACTAGAAAGAATCTTCAAACACATGGATTTATTTGTCTCCATAAGAGAATCAAGCGTGTGTACAGCTGCATGAAGGCAGCAGAGATAATCCGATAAATCCCATTATCAAAATGAATTATAAAAAGAAAACACAATGACAGTGAAATAGAGAGCAATTCTTAAATAATTCATTCAGGGCTTGTGATGCAACCTGGATTTACCTAATCTACACCCAGAGCTGAGTGAGACATAAGGTGGGACACTTCGGGATGATAGCATTGGTGAGGTTCGATGAGCAAATGCAGACCATTTGAAGTCATACTGCATGGTACCCATTCCGTGGGTCCCAACTCTCCAGGTTTAAGCGATTCTTCCTTCAGCTAAAACATGCATGGGAAACCCACAGTATGGTGCACTGTGTGACCGGGAAACGTTTTCAAATGCATCTCAGTTTTCGTCCCCATTTAGTCGGGTTCACAATTCCAGACGCTTTACTAACACTCTCCCCACTTGGAGAGCCAGTGCCTTTAACCTGCTGTTTGGCCCAGTTTGCAATTTCTGCGCAAGATGAACAGGAATAGGGAGAACCAATGAGAGACTAGCTGTAGGTGTCTGCACGGGCAAATTTAATGTTCATTTCCCACCAGGAATAGGAATTAACCAAAGGCTCAGCATGCCGTGCCGGAACCAGATTAGGGCCTGAAGCAATCCTGTGGGTTTGCGGCCAGCTCACAAGAAAGCGATTTGAAGAAAGGAGCTCAGGGGCACTGTAATTCACAAACCTGCAGAGTTATAAATGACAGCTATCGTCCAATAATATATTGAAGGAAGGCTGCGAAGAGGACTTGAAAGCGGGGCAGAATTGCAGGAAAACGATTTCAGGGTGTAGACTGCAATTGCATTTAAAGCATAGGAAAAGAGGCAGAACGTCGACAATGATGCACTTGGCCAAAAAGGGCGTATGCGTTTTTTCCGGAATATATTCAGGAAAAAACGCATACGCACGTTCTGGCCAACCAAGTAAGCATGTTAAAGAAATCTGCACTACAATGAAGTCTCACTGCCCCCCGGACAAAAGGGCCATCTGAAAAAAGTGTAAAATCCAGAAAGGCAGTACAGGCCATGGAGAACAGGGAGCCTTGTTATGCTGATGGGTGGGATGTAAATTGCGAAGAGACACTCTGGAGAAGTGTATGGTGTTTCCTGGAACACCTAAAAAACAAAGCAAGAGAGCCTACGGCACGTCCACTTATGGTCCTATAGCTTAGGGAAATTAAAATCAAAAACACACAGCCACCCCAAAGTTTCAGACGGCTCTCTTCACAAGAACCTCGTCTACGGTACAAGTTAAATATCCCAGAAAGCAAAAAATGGATAAAGAAATTGTGGTACGTACGTACAATGGTATATCACTCACCAATGAAATCTATATCATCAGGCCCATCGTGGCATAATGAGTGGATTCAGGTACAATGATTCTAAGTGAAATAAGTCACAGAGAAAATGAAACATCATATCACTAATACACGGAATGTAATCTTGGCTACACATGAACTGAATTACAAAACAGAACAGGGTCTCAAATTTAGAAAACCAACTTATGTTTGCGTAAGGGGAAAGGTGAGTTGGGGTGCTGCATAAAACCAGAGTTAGAAATTAGCACAGATACCATTCCATATATCAAATACGTAATAGTCAAGACGTACAACTTGCTCAACGAAATGGGCTAAACAACCTATATTCAACGCCTAGGAATACACCTGACTAGTAAGAATCTTCAAACCCATGGATTTATATGTCTCCATAAGAGAATCAAGCGTCTGTACAGCTGCATGAAGGCAGCAGAGAAAATCCGATTAATCCTATTATCAAAATGAATTACAAAAACAAAACACAATGACAGTGAAATAGAGAGCAATTCTTAAATAATTCATTCAGGGCTTGTGATGCAACCTGGATTTACCTCATCAAAACCCAGAGCTGAGTGAGACATAAGGTTGGACACTTCGGGCTGATAGCATTGGTGAGGTTCGATGAGCAAATGCAGACCATTTGAAGTCATAATGCATGTTACCCATTCCATGGGTCCCAACACTCCAGGTTTAAGCGATTCTTCCTTCAGCTAAAGCATGCATGGGAAACCCACAGTATGGTGCACCGTGTGACCGGGAAACGTTTTCAAATGCATCTCAGTTTTTGTCCCCTTTTACTCGGGTTCACAATTCCAGACCCTTTACTAACACTCTCCCCACTTGGAGAGTCATTGCCTTTAACATCCTGTTTGGCACAGTTTGCAATTTTTGCGCAAGATGTACAGGAATAAGGAGAACCAATGAGAGACTAGCTGTAGGTGTCTGCACGGGCAAATTTAACGCTCATTTCCAACCAGGAAGAGGAATTAACCAAAGGCTCACCATGCCGTGCCGGAACCAGATTAGGGCCTGAAGCAATCCTGCGGGTTTTCGGCCAGCTCACAAGAAAGCGATTTGAAGAAAGGAGTTCAGGGGCACTGTAATTCACAAACCTGCAGAGTTATAAATGACAGCTATCGTCCAAAAATATATTGAAGGAAGGCTGCGAAGAGGACTTGAACGCAGGACAGAATTGCAGGAAAACGATTTCAGGGGGTAGACTGGAATTGCATTTAAAGCATAGGAAAAGAGGCAGAACGTCGACAATGATGCACTTGGCCAAAAAGGGCGTATGCGTTTTTTCCTGAATATATTCAGGAAAAAACGCATATGCCCTTTTTGGACAACCAAGCAAGCATGTTAAAGGAATCTGCACTACAATGAAGTCTCACTGCCCCCCGGTCAAAAGGGCCATCTGAAAAAAGTGTAAAATCCAGAAATGCAGCACAGGCCATGGAGAACAGGGAGCCTTGTTATGCTGATGGGTGGGATGTAAATTGCCAAGAGCCACTCTGGAGAAGTGTATGGTGTTTCCTGAAACACCTAAAAAACAACGCAACGGAACCTACGGCACTTCCACTTATGGTCCTATAGCTTAGGGAAATTAAAATCAAAAACACACAGCCACCCCAAAGTTTCAGACGGCTCTGTTTACAAGAACCTCGTCTACGGTACAAGTTAAATATCCCAGAAAGCGAAAAATGGATAAAGAAGTTGTGGTACGTACGTACAATGGAATATCACTCACCACTGAAATCTATGTCACCTGGCCCGTCGTGGCATAATGAGTGGATTCAGGTACGATGATTCTAAGTGAAATAAGTCACACAGAAAATGAAACATCATAAGATGTCACTAATACACGGAATGTAATCTTGGCTACACATGAACTGAATTACAAAACAGAACAGGGTCTCAAATTTAGAAAACCAACTTATGTATGCTTAAGGGGAAAGGTGAGTTGGGGTGCTGCATAAAACCAGAGATAGAAATTAGCACAGATACCATTCCACACGTCAAATATGTAATAGTCAAGACCTACCCCTTGCTCAACGAAATGGGCTAAACACCCTATATTCAACGCCTAGGAATACAACTGACTAGTTTGAATCTTCAAACCCATGGATTTATATGTCTCCATAAGAGAATCAAGCGTGTGTACAGCTGCATGAAGGCAGCAGAGAAAATCCGATAAATCCTATTATCAAAATGAATTACAAAAACAAAACACAATGACAGTGAAATAGAGAGCAATTCTTAAATAATTCATTCAGGGCTTGTGATGCAACCTGGATTTACCTCATCAAAACCCAGAGCTGAGTGAGACATAAGGTTGGACACTTCGGGCTGATAGCATTGGTGAGGTTCGATGAGCAAATGCAGACCATTTCAAGTCATACTGCATGGTACCCATTCCGTGGGTCCCAACTCTCCAGGTTTAAGCAATTCTTCCTTCAGCTAAAACATGCATGGGAAACCCACAGTATGGTGCACCATGTGACCGGGAAACGTTTTCAAATGCATCTCAGTTTTCGTCCCCTTTTACTCGGGTTCACAATTCCAGACCCTTTACTAACACTCTCCCCACTTGGAGAGTCAGTGCCTTTAACCTGCTGTTTGGCACAGTTTGCAATTTCTGCTTAAGATGAACAGGAATAAGGAGAACCAATGAGAGACTAGCTGTAGGTGTCTGCACGGGCAAATTTAATGCTCATTTCCCACCAGGACGAGGAATTAACCAAAGGCTCAGCATGCCGTGCCGGAAAGTGATTAGGGCCTGAAGCAATCCTGCGGGTTTGCGGCCAGCTCACAAGAAAGCGATTTGAAGAAAGGAGCTCAGGGGCACTGTAATTCACAAACCTGCAGAGTTATAAATGCCAGCTATCGTCCAAAAATATATTGAAGGAAGGCTGCGAAGAGGACTTGAAAGCGGGGCAGAATTGCAGGACAACGATTTCAGGGGGTAGACTGGAATTGCATTTAAAGCATAGGAAAAGAGGCAGAACGTCAACAATGATGCACTTGGCCAAAAAGGGCGTACGAGTTTTTTCCTGGGTCCCAACTGTCCAGGTTTAAGCGATTCTTCCTTCACCTAAAACATGCATGGGAATCCCACAGTTTGGTGCACCGTGTGACCGGGAAAGTTTTTCAAATGCATCTCAGTTTTTGTCCCCTTTTACTCGGGTACACAATTCCAGACCCTTTACTAACACTCTCCCCACTGGGAGAGTCAGTGCCTTTAACATCCTGTTTGGCACACTTTGCAATTTTTGCGCAAGATGAACAGGAATAAGGAGAACCAATGAGAGACTAGCTGTAGGTGTCTGCACGGGCAAATTTAACGCTCATTTCCAACCAGGAAGAGGAATTAACCAAAGGCTCAGCATGCCGTGCCTGAACCAGATTAGGGCCTGAAGCAATCCTGCGGGTTTGCGGCCAGCTCACAAGAAGGCGATTTGAAGAAAGGAGCTCAGGGGCACTGTAATTCACAAACCTGCAGAGTTATAAATGACAGCTATCGTCCAAAAATATATTGAAGGAAGGCTGCGAAGAGGACTTGAAAGCGGGGCAGTATTGCAGGACAACGATTTCAGGGTGCAGACTGGAATTGCATTTAAAGCATAGGAAAAGAGGCAGAACGTCGACAATGATGCACTTGACCAAAAAGGGCGTATGCGTTTTTTCCTGAATATATTCAGGAAAAAACGCATACGCACTTTCTGGCCAACAAAGCAAGCATGTTAAAGAAATCTGCACTAAAATGAAGTCTCACTGCCGCCCGGTCAAAAGGGCCATCTGAAAAAAGTGTAAAATCCAGAAAGGCAGCACAGGCCATGGAGAACAGGGAGCCTTGTTATGCTGATGGGTGGGATGTAAATTGCCAAGAGCCACTCTGGAGAAGTGTATGGTGTTTCCTGAAACACCTAAAAAACAAAGCAACGGAGCCTACGGCACTTCCACTTATGGTCCTATAACTTAGGGAAATTAAAATCAAAAACACACAGCCACCCCAAAGTTTCAGATGGCTCTCTTCCCAAGAACCTCGTTTACGGTACAAGTTAAATATCCCAGAAAGCGAAAAATGGATAAAGAAATTGTGGTACGTACGTACAATGGAATATCACTCACCAATGAAATCTATATCATCAGGCCCGTCGTGGCATAATGAGTGGATTCAGGTACAATGATTCTAAGTGAAATAAGTCACACAGAAAATGAAACATCATAAGATATCACTAATACACGGAATGTAATCTTGGCTACACATGAACTGAATTACAAAACAGAACAGGGTCTCAAATGTAGAAAACCAACTTATGTTTGCGTAAGGGGAAAGGTGAGATGGGGTGCTGCATAAAACCAGAGTTAGAAATTAGCACAGATACCATTCCATACGTCAAATACGTAATAGTCAAGACCTACCCCTTGCTCAACGAAATGGGCTAAACACCCTATATTCAACGCCTAGGAATACCCCTGACTAGTAAGAATCTTCAAACCCATGGATTTATATATCTCCATAAGAGAATCAAGCGTGTGTACAGCTGCATGAAGGCAGCAGAGAAAATCCGATAAATCCTATTATCAAAATGAATTACAAAAACAAAACACAATGGCAGTGAAATAGAGAGCAATTCTTAAATAATTCATTCAGGGCTTGTGATGCAACCTGGATTTACCTCATCTAAACCCAGAGCTGAGTGAGACATAAGGTTGGACACTTCGGGCTGATAGCATTGGTGAGGTTCGATGAGCAAATGCAGACCAATTGAGTCATACTGCATGGTACCCATTCCATGGGTCCCAACTCTCCAGGTTTAAGCGATTCTTCCTTCAGCTAAAACATGCATGGGAAACCCACAGTATGGTGCACCGTGTGACCGGGAAACCTTTTCAAATGCATCTCAGTTTTCGTCCCCATTTCCTCGGGTTCACAATTCCAGACCCTTTACTAACACTCTCCCCACTTGGAGAGCCAGTGCCTTTAACCTGCTGTTTGGCACAGTTTGCAATTTCTGCGCAAGATGAACAGGAATAGGGAGAACCAATGAGAGACTAGCTGTAGGTGTCTGCACGGGCAAATTTAACGCTCACTTCCCACCGGGAAGAGGAATTAACCACAGGCTCAGCATGCCATGCCGGAACCAGATTATGGCCTGAAGCAATCCTGCGGGTTTGCGGCCAGCTCACAAGAAAGCGATTTAAAGAAAGGAGCTCAGGGGCACTGTAATTCACAAACCTGCAGAGTTATAAATGACAGGTATCGTCCAAAACTATATTGAAGCAAGGCTGCGAAGAGGACTTGAAAGCGGGGCAGAATTGCAGGACAACGATTTCAGGGGGTAGACAGGAATTGCACTTAAAGCATAGGAAAAGAGGAAGAACGTCAACAATGATGCACTTGGACAAAAAGGGCGTATGCGTTTTTTCCAGAATATGTTCAGGAAAAAACGCATACGCCCTTTTGGCAAACCAAGCAAGCATGTTAAAGAAATCTGCACTACAATGAAGTCTCACTGCCCCCCGGTCAAAAGGGCCATCTGAAAAAAGTGTAAAATCCAGAAAGGCAGTACAGGCCATGGAGAACAGGGAGCCTTGTTATGCTGATGGGTGGGATGTAAATTGCCAACAGCCACTCTGGAGAAGTGTATGGTGTTTCCTGAAACACCTAAAATACAAAGCAAGAGAGCCTACGGCACTTCCACTTATGGTCCTATAGTTTTGAGAAATTAAAATCAAAAACACACAGCCACCCCAAAGTTTCAGACAGCTCTCTTCACAAGAACCTCGTCTACGGTACAAGTTAAATATCCCAGAAAGGGAAAAATGGATAAAGAAATTGTGGTACGTACGTACAATGGAATATCACTCACCAATGAAATCTATATCATCAGGCCCGTCGTGGCATAATGAGTGGATTCAGGTACAATGATTCTAAGTGAAATAAGTCACACAGAAAATAAAACATCATATCACTAATACACGGAATGTAAACTTGGCTACACATGAACTGAATTACAAAACAGAACAAGGTCTCAAATTTAGAAAACCAACTTATGTTTGCGTAAGGGGAAAGGTGAGTTGGGGTGCTGCATAAAACCAGAGTTAGAAATTAGCACAGATACCATTCCATATGTCAAATACGTAATAGTCAAGACGTACCACTTGCTCAACGAAATGGGCTAAACACCCTATATTCAACGCCTAGGAATACACCTTACTAGTAAGAATCTGCAAACCCATGGATTTATATGTCTCCATAAGAGAATCAAGCGTGTGTACAGCTGCATGAAGGCAGCAGAGAAAATCCGATAAATCCTATTATCAAAATGAATTACAAAAACAAAACACAATGACAGTGAAATAGAGCGCAATTCTTAAATAATTCATTCAGGGCTTGTGATGCAACCTGGATTTACCTCATCTAAACCCAGAGCTGAGTGAGACATAAGGTTGGACACTTCGGGCTGATAGCATTGGTGAGGTTCGATGAGCAAATGCAGACCATTTGAAGTCATACTGCATGGTACCCATTCCATGGGTCCCAACTCTCCAGGTTTAAGCGATTCTTCCTTCAGCTAAAGCATGCATGGGAAACCCACAGTATGGTGCACCGTGTGACCGGGAAACGTTTTAAATGCATCTCAGTTTTTGTCCCCTTTTACTCGGGTTCACAATTCCAGACCCTTTACTAACACTCTCCCCACTTGGAGAGTCAGTGCCTTTAACCTCCTGTTTGGCACAGTTTGCAATTTTTGCGCAAGATGAACAGGAATAAGGAGAACCAATGAGAGACTAGCTGTAGGTGTCTGCACGGGCAAATTTAACGCTCATTTCCAACCAGGAAGAGGAATTAACAAAAGGCTCAGCATGCCGTGCCGGAACCAGATTAGGGCCTGAAGCAATCCTGCGGGTTTGCGGCCAGCTCACAAGAAAGCGATTTGAAGAAAGGAGCTCAGGGGCACTGTAATTCACAAACCTGCACAGTTATAAATGACAGCTATCGTCCAAAAATATATTGAAGGAAGGCTGCGAAGAGGACTTGAATGCGGGGCAGAATTGCAGGAAAACGATTTCAGGGGGTAGACTGGAATTGCATTTAAAGCATAGGAAAAGAGGCAGAACGTCGACAATGATGCACTTGGCCAAAAAGGGCGTATGCGTTTTTTCCTGAATATATTCAGGAAAAAACGGATACGCACTTTTTGGCCAACCAAGCAAGCATGTTAAAGAAATCTGCACTACAATGAAGTCTCACTGCCCCCCGGTCAAAAGGGCCATCTGAAAAAAGTGTAAAATCCAGAAATGCAGCACAGGCCATGGAGAACAGGGAGCCTTGTTATGCTGATGGGTGGGATGTAAATTGCCAACAGCCACTCTGGAGAAGTGTATGGTGTTTCCTGAAACACCTAAAAAACAAAGCAACGGAGCCTACGGCACTTCCACTTATGGTCCTATAGCTTAGGGAAATTAAAATCAAAAACACACAGCCACCCCAAAGTTTCAGACGGCTCTGTTTACAAGAACCTCGTCTACGGTACAAGTTAAATATCCCAGAAAGGGAAAAATGTATAAAGAAGTTGTGGTACGTACGTACAATGGAATACCACTCACCAATGAAGTCTATGTCATCTGGCCCGTCCTGGCATAATGAGTGGATTCAGGTATGATGATTCTAAGTGAAATAAGTCACACAGAAAATGAAACATCATAAGATATCACTAATACACCAAATATAATCTTGGCTACACATGAACTGAATTACAAAACAGAACAGGGCCTCAAATTTAGAAAACCAACTTATGTTTGCTTAAGGGGAAAGGTGAGTTGGGGTGCTGCATAAAACCAGAGATAGAACTTAGCACAGATACCATTCCATACGTCAAATACGTAATAGTCAAGACCTACCCCTTGCTCAACGAAATGGGCTAAACACCCTATATTCAACGCCTAGGAATACACCTGACGAGTAAGAATCTTCAAACCCATGGATTTATATGTCTCCATAAGAGAATCAAGCGTGTGTACAGCTGCATGAAGGCAGCAGAGAAAATCCGATAAATCCTATTATCAAAATGAATTACAAAAACAAAACACAATGACAGTGAAATAGAGAGCAATTCTTAAATAATTCATTCAGGGCTTGTGATGCAACGTGGATTTACCTCATCTATATCCAGAGCTGAGTGAGACATAAGGTTGGACACTTCGGGCTGATAGCATTGGTGAGGTTCAATGAGCAAATGCAGACCATTTGAAGTCATACTGCATGGTACCCAGTCCATGGGTCCCAACTCTCCAGGTTTAAGCGATTCTTTCTTCAGCTAAAGCATGCATGGGAAACACACTGTATGGTGCACCGTGTGACCGGGAAACGTTTTCAAATGCATCTCAGTCTCTGTCCCCTTTTACTCGGGTTCACAATTCCAGACCCTTTACTAAAACTCTCCCCACTTGGAGAGTCAGTGCCTTTAACCTCCTGTTTGGCACAGTTTGCAAATTCTGACCAAATAAACAGGAATAGGGAGAACCAATGAGAGACTAGCTGTAGGTGTCTGCACGGGCAAATTTAATGCTCATTTCCAACCAGGAATAGGAATTAACCAAAGGCTCAGCATGCCGTGCCGGAAGCAGATTAGGGCCTGAAGCAATCCTGCGGGTTTGCGGCCAGCTCACAAGAAAGCGATTTGAAGAAAGGAGCTCAAGGGCCAAGTAATTCACAAACCTGCAGAGTTATAAATGACAGCTTTCGTCAAAAATATATTGAAGGAAGGCTGCGAAGAGGACTTGAACGAGGGGTAGAATTGCAGGAAAACGATTTCAGGGTGTAGACTGGAATTGCATTTAAAACATAGGAAAAGAGGCAGAACGTCGACAATGATGCACTTGGCCTAAAAGGGCGTATGCGTTTTTTCCTGAATATATTCAGGAAAAAATGCATACGCCCTTTTTGGCCAACCAAGCAAGCATGTTAAAGAAATCTGCACTACAATGAAGTCTCACTGCCCCCCGGTCAAAAGTGTCATCTGAAAAAAGTGTAAAATCCAGAAAGGCAGCACAGGCCATGGAGAACAGGGAGCCTTGTTATGCTGATGGGTGGGATGTAAATTGCCAAGAGCCACTCTGGAGAAGTGTATGGTGTTTCCTGAAACACCTAAAAAACAAAGCAACGGAGCCTACGGCACTTTCACTTATGGTCCTATAGCTTAGGGAAATTAAAATCAAAAACACACAGCCACCCCAAAGTTTCAGACGGCTCTGTTTACAAGAACCTCGTCTACGGTACAAGTAAAATATCCCAGAAAGCGAAAAATGGATAAAGAAGTTGTGGTACGTACGTACAATGGAATATCACTCACCAATGAAATCTGTGTCATCTGGCCCGTCGTGGCATAATGAGTGGATTCAGGTACGATGATTCTAAGTGAAATAAGTCACACAGAAAATGAAACATCATAAGATATCACTAATACACGGAATGTAATCTTGGCTACACATGAACTGAATTACAAAACAGAACAGGGTCTCAAATTTAGAAAACCAACTTATGTTTGCTTAAGGGGAAAGGTGAGTTGGGGTGCTGCATAAAACCAGAGATAGAAGTTAGCACAGATACCATTCCATAAGTCAAATATTTAATAGTCAAGACCTACCACTTGCTCAACGAAATGGGCTAAACACCCTCTATTCAACGCCTAGGAATACACCTGACTAGTAAGAATCTTCAAACCCATGGATTTATATGTCTCCATAAGAGAATCAAGCGTGTGTACAGCTGCATGAAGGCAGCAGAGAAAATCCGATAAATCCCATTATCAAAATGAATTACAAAAACAAAACACAATGACAGTGAAATAGAGAGCAATTCTTAAATAATTCATTCAGGGCTTGTGATGCAACGTGGATTTACCTCATCTGAACCCAGAGCTGAGTGAGACATAATGTTGGACACTTCGGGCTGATAGCATTGGTGAGGTTCGATGAGCAAATGCAGACCATTTGAAGTCATACTGCATGGTACCCAGTCCATGGGTCCCAACTCTCCAGGTTTAAGCGATTCTTCCTTCAGCTAAAGCATGCATGGGAAACCCACAGTATGGTGCACCGTGTGACTGGGAAACATTTTCAAATGCATCTCAGTTTTCATCCCCTTTTACTCGGGTTCACAATTCCAGACACTTTACTAACACTCTCCCCACTTGGAGAGTCAGTGCCTTTAACCTCCTGTTTGGCACAGTTTGCAATTTCTGACCAAATAAACAGGAATAGGGAGAACCAATGAGAGACTAGCTGTAGGTGTCTGCACGGGCAAATTTAATGCTCATTTCCCACCAGGAAGAGGGATTAACCAAAGGCTCAGCATGCCGTGCCGGAAACAGATTAGGGCCTGAAGCAATCCTGCGGGTTTGCGGCCAGCTCACAAGAAAGCGATTTGAAGAAAGGAGCTCAGGGGCACTGTAATTCACAAACCTGCAGAGTTATAAATGACAGCTATCGTCCAAAAATATATTGAAGGAAGGCTGCGAAGAGGACTTGAAAGGGGGGCAGAATTGCAGGAAAACGATTTCAGGGGGTAGACTGGAATTGCATTTAAATCATAGGAAAAGAGGCAGAACGTCGACAATGATGCACTTGGCCAAAAAGGGCGTATGCGTTTTTTCCTGAATATATTCAGGAAAAAACGCATACGCCCTTTTTGGCCAACCAAGCAAGCATGTTAAAGAAATCTGCACTACAATGAAGTCTCACTGCCCCCCGGTCAAAAGGGCCATCTGAAAAAAGTGTAAAATCCAGAAATGCAGCACAGGCCATGGAGAACAGGGAGCCTTGTTATGCTGATGGGTGGGATGTAAATTGCCAAGAGCCACTCTGGAGAAGTGTATGGTGTTTCCTGAAACACCTAAAAAACAAAGCAACGGAGCCTACGGCACTTCCACTTATGGTCCTATAGCTTAGGGAAATTAAAATAAAAAACACACAGCCACCCAAAGTTTCAGACGGCTCTGTTTACAAGAACCGCATCTACGGTACAAGTTAAATATCCCAGAAAGCGAAAAATGGATAAAGAAGTTGTGGTACGTACGTACAATGGAATATCACTCACCAATGAAATCTATGTCATCTGGCCCGTCGTGGCATAATGAGTGGATTCAGGTACGATGATTCTAAGTGTAATAAGTCACACAGAAAATGAAACATCATAAGATATCACTAATACACGGAATGTAATCTTGGCTACACATGAACTGAATTACAAAACAGAACAGGGTCTCAAATTTAGAAAACCAACTTATGTTTGCTTAAGGGGAAAGGTGAGTTGGGGTGCTGCATAAAACCAGAGATAGAAGTTAGCACAGATACCATTCCATAAGTCAAATATGTAATAGTCAAGACCTACCACTTGCTCAACGAAATGGGCTAAACACCCTCTATTCAACGCCTAGGAATACACCTGACTAGTAAGAATCTTCAAACCCATGGATTTATATGTCTCCAAAAGAGAATCAAGCGTGTGTACAGCTGCATGAAGGCAGCAGAGAAAATCCGATAAATCCTATTATCAAAATGAATTACAAAAACAAAACACAATGACAGTGAAATAGAGAGCAATTCTTAAATAATTCATTCAGGGCTTGTGATGCAACCTGGATTTACCTCATCTGAACCCAGAGCTGAGTGAGACATAAGGTTGGACACTTCGGGCTGATAGCATTGGTGAGGTTCGATGAGCAAATGCAGACCATTTGAAGTCATACTGCATGGTACCCATTCCATGGGTCCCAACTCTCCAGGTTTAAGCGATTCTTCCTTCAGCTAAAGCATGCATGGGAAACCCACAGTATGGTGCACCGTGTGACCGGGAAACGTTTTCAAATGCATCTCAGATTTTGTCCCCTTTTACTCGGGTTCACAATTCCAGACCCTTTACTAACACTCTCCCCACTTGGAGAGTCAGTGCCTTTAAACTCCTGTTTGTCACAGTTTGCAATTTCTGCGCAAGATGAACAGGAATAGGGAGAACCAATGAGAGACTAGCTGTAGGTGTCTGCACGGGCAAATTTAATGCTCATTTCCAACCAGGAAGAGGAAGTAACCAAAGGCTCACCATGCCGTGCTGGAAACAGATTAGGGCCTGAAGCAATCCTGCGGGTTTGCGGCCAGCTCACAAGAAAGCGATTTGATGAAAGGAGCTCAGGGGCCAAGTAATTCACAAACCTGCAGAGTTATAAATGACAGCTATCGTCCAAAAATATATTGAAGGAAGGCTGCGAAGAGGACTTGAAAGCAGGGCAGAAATGCTGGAAAACGATTTCAGGGGGTAGACTGGAATTGCATTTAAATCATAGGAAAAGAGGCAGAACGTCGACAATGATGCACTTGGCCAAAAAGGGCGTATGCGTTTTTTCCTCAATATATTCAGGAAAAAACGCATAGGCCCTTTTTGGCCAACCAAGCAAGCATATTAAAGAAATCTGCACTACAATGAAGTCTCACTGCCCCCCGGTCAAAAGGGCCATCTGAAAAAAGTGCAAAATCCAGAAATGCAGCACAGGCCATGGAGAACAGGGAGCCTTGTTATGCTGATGGGTGGGATGTAAATTGCCAAGAGCCACTCTGGAGAAGTGTATGGTGTTTCCTGAAACACCTAAAAAACAAAGCAACGGAGCCTACGGCACTTCCACTTATGGTCCTATAGCTTAGGGAAATTAAAATAAAAAACACACAGCCACCCAAAGTTTCAGACGGCTCTGTTTACAAGAACCTCATCTACGGTACAAGTTAAATATCCCAGAAAGCGAAAAATGGATAAAGAAGTTGTGGTACGTACGTACAATGGAATATCACTCACCAATGAAATCTATGTCATCTGGCCCGTCGTGGCATAATGAGTGGATTCAGGTACGATGATTCTAAGTGTAATAAGTCACACAGAAAATGAAACATCATAAGATATCACTAATACACGGAATGTAATCTTGGCTACACATGAACTGAATTACAAAACAGAACAGGGTCTCAAATTTAGAAAACCAACTTATGTTTGCTTAAGGGGAAAGGTGAGTTGGGGTGCTGCATAAAACCAGAGATAGAAGTTAGCACAGATACCATTCCATAAGTCAAATATTTAATAGTCAAGACCTACCACTTGCTCAACGAAATGGGCTAAACACCCTCTATTCAACGCCTAGGAATACACCTGACTAGTAAGAATCTTCAAACCCATGGATTTATATGTCTCCATAAGAGAATCAAGCGTGTGTACAGCTGCATGAAGGCAGCAGAGAAAATCCGATAAATCCTATTATCAAAATGAATTACAAAAACAAAACACAATGACAGTGAAATAGAGAGCAATTCTTAAATAATTCATTCAGGGCTTGTGATGCAACCTGGATTTACCTCATCTGAACCCAGAGCTGAGTGAGACATAAGGTTGGACACTTCGGGCTGATAGCATTGGTGAGGTTCGATGAGCAAATGCAGACCATTTGAAGTCATACTGCATGGTACCCATTCCATGGGTCCCAACTCTCCAGGTTTAAGCGATTCTTCCTTCAGCTAAAGCATGCATGGGAAACCCACAGTATGGTGCACCGTGTGACTGGGAAACGTTTTCAAATGCACCTCAGTTTTCATCCCCTTTTACTCGGGTTCACAATTCCAGACACTTTACTAACACTCTCCCCACTTGGAGAGTCAGTGCCTTTAACCTCCTGTTTGGCACAGTTTGCAATTTCTGCGCAAGATGAACAGTAATAGAGAGAACCAAGTAGAGACTAGCTGTAGGTGTCTGCACGGGCAAATTTAACGCTCATTTCCAGCCAGGAAGAGGAATTAACCAAAGGCTCAGCATGCCGTGCCAGAACAAATTAGGGCCTGAAGCAATCCTGCGGGTTTGCGGCCAGCTCAAAAGAAAGCGATATGAAGAAAGGAGCTCAGGGGCACTGTAATTCACAAACCTGCACAGTTATAAATGAAAGCTATCGTCCAAAAATATATTGAAGGAAGGCTGCGAAGAGGACTTGAAAGCGGGGAAGAATTGCAGGAAAATGATTTCAGGGGGTAGACTGGAATTGCATTTTAAGCATAGGAAAAGAGGCAGAACGTCGACAATGATGCACTTGGCCAAAAAGGGCGTATGCGTTTTTCCCTGAATATATTCAGGAAAAAACGCATACGGCCTTTTTGGCCAACCAAGCAAGCATGTTAAAGAAATCTGCACTACAATGAAGTCTCACTGCCCCCCGGTCAAAAGGGCCATCTGAAAAAAGTGTAAAATCCAGAAAGGCAGCACAGGGCATGGAGAACTGGGAGCCTTGTTATGCTGATGGGCGGGATGTAAATTGCCAACAGCCACTCTGGAGAAGTGTAGGGTGTTTCCTGGAACACCTAAAAAACAAAGCAACGGAGCCTACGGCACTTCCACTTATGGTCCTATAGCTTAGGGAAATTAAAATCAAAAACACACAGCCACCCCAAAGTTTCGGTCGGCTCTGTTTACAAGAACCTCATCTACGGTACAAGTTAAATATCCCAGAATGTGAAAAATGGATAAAGAAGTTGTGGTACGTACGTACAATGGAATATCACTGAGCAATGAAATCTATGTCATCAGGCCCGTCGCGGCATAATGAGTGGATTCAGGTACCATGATTCTAAGTGAAATAAGTCACACAGAAAATGAAACATCATAAGATATCACTAATACACGGAATATAAACTAGGCTACACATGAACTGAATTACAAAACAGAACAGGGCCTCAAATTTAGAAAACCAACTTATGCTTGCTTAAGGGGAAAGGTGAGTTGGGGTGCCGCATCAAAACAGAGATAGAAATTAGCACAGATACCTTTTCATAAGCCAAATATGTAATAGTCAAGACCTACCCCTTGCTCAACGAAATGGACTAAACACCCCATATTCAACGCCTAGGAATACACCTGACTAGTAAGAATCTTCAAACCCATGGAATCATATGTCTCCGTAAGAGAATGAAGCGTGTGTACAGCGGCATGAATGCAGCAGAGAAAATCCGATAAATCCCATTATCAAAATATATTACAAAAGCAAAACACAAGGACAGTGAAATAGAGAGCAATTCTTAAATAATTCATTCAGGGTTTGTGATGCAACCTGGATTTACCACATCTACACCCAGAGCTGAGTGAGACATAAGGTTGGGCACTTCGGGCTGATAGCATTGGTGAGGTTCAGTGAGCAAATGCAGACACTTTGAAGTCATGCTGCATGGTACCCATTCCAAGGGTCCCAACTCTCCAGGTTTAAGGGATTCTTCCTTCAGCTAAAACATGCATGGGAAACCCACAGTATGGTGCACCGTGTGACCGGCAAACGTTTTCAAATGCATCTCAGTTTTCCTCCCCTTTTACTCGGGTTCACCATTCCAGACCCTTTAGTAACACTCTCTCTACTTGGAGAGTCAGTGCTTTAACCTCCTCTTTGGCACAGTTTGCAATTTCTGCTCAAGATGAACAGGAATAGGGAGAACCAATGAGAGACTAGCTGTAGGTGTCTGCACGGGCAAATTTAACGCTCATTTCCCGCCAGGAAGAGGAAATAACCTAAGGCTCAACATGCCGTGCTGGAAGCAGATTAGGGCCTGAAGCAATCCTGCGGGTTTGCGACCAGCTCACAAGATAGCGAGTTGAAGAAAAGAGCTCAGGGACACTGTAACTCACAAACCTGCAGAGTTATAAATGACAGCTATCGTCCAAAAATATACTGAAGGAAGGCTGCGAAGAGAACTTGTAAGCGGGGCAGAATTGCAGGAAAATGATTTCAGGGGGTAGACGGGAATTGCACTTAAAGCATAGGAAAAGAGGCAGAACGTCGACAATGATGCTCTTGGCCAAAAAGTGCGTATGCGTTTTTTCCTGAATATATTCAGGAAAAAACGCATACGACCTTTTTGGCCAACCAAGCAAGCATTTTAAAGAAATCTGCACTACAATGAAGTCTCACTGCCCCCCGGTCAAAACGGCCATCTGAAAAAAGTGTAAAATCCAGAAAGGCAGCACAGGCCATGGAGAACAGGGAGCCTTGTTATGCTGATGGGCGGGATGTAAATTACTAACAGCCACTCTGGAGAAGTGTATGGTATTTCCTGGAACACCTAAAAAACAAAGCAACGGAGCCTACGGCAATTCCACTTATGGTCCTATAGATTAGGGAAATTAAAATTAAAAATTCACAGCCACCCCAAAGTTTTGGACGGCGCTGTTTACAAGAACCTCGTCTACGGTAGAAGTTAAATATCCCAGAATGTGAAAAATTGATAAAGAAGATGTGGTACGTACGTACAATGGAATATCACTCAGCAATGAAATCTATGTCATCAGGCCCGTCGCGGCATAATGAGTGGATTTAGGTACCATGATTCTAACTGAAATAAGTCACACAGAAAATGAAACATCATAAGATATCACTAATACACGGAATGTATACTTGGCTACACATGAACTGAATTACAAAACAGAACAGGGCCTCAAATTTAGAAAACCAACTTATGCTTGCTTAAGGGGAAAGGTGAGTTGGGGTGCTGCATAAAACCAGAGATAGAAATTAGCACAGATACCATTCCATTCGTCAAATATGTAATAGTCAAGACCTACCCCTTGCTCAACGAAATGGACAAAACACGCCATATTCAATGCCTAGGAATACACCTGACTAGTAAGAATCTTCAAACCCATGGATTTATATGTCTCCATAAGAGAATGAAGCGTGTGTACAGCGGCATGAATGCAGCAGAGAAAATCCGATAAATCCCATTATCAAAATGAATTACAAAAACAAAACACAAGGACAGTGAAATAGGGAGCAATTCTTAAATAATTCATTCAGGGATTGTGATGCAACCTGGATTTACCACATCTACATCCAGAGCTGAGTGAGACATAAGGTTGGGGACTTCGGGCTGATAGCATTGGTGAGGTTCGATGAACAAATGCAGACCCTTTGAAGGCATACTGCATGGTACGCATTCCATGGGTCCCAACTCTCCAGGTTTAAGGGATTCTTCCTTCAGCTAATACATGCATGGGAAACCCACAGTATGGTGCAGCGTGTGACCGGGAAACGTTTTCAAATGCATTGCAGTTTTCGTCCCCTTTTACTCGGGTTCACAATTCCAGACCCTTTACTAACACTCTCCCTACTTGGAGAGTCAGTGCCTTTAACCTCCTGTTGGGCACAGTTTGCAATTTCTGCTCAAGAAGAACAGGAAGAGGGAGAACCAATGAGAGATTAGCTGTAGGTGTCTGCACGGGCAAATTTAACGCTCATTCCCCACCAGGAAGAGGAATTAACCAAAGGCTCAGCATTCCCTGCCGGAACCAGATTAGGGCCTGAAGCAATCCAGCGGGTTTGCGACCAGCTCACAAGATAGTGAGTTGAAGAAAGGAGCTCAGGGGCACTGTAACTCACAAACCTGCAGAGTTATAAATGACAGCTATCGTCCAAAAATATATTGAAGGAAGGCTGCGAAGAGAACTTGTAAGCGGGGCAGAATTGCAGGAAAACGATTTCAGGGGGTAGACGGGAATTGCATTTAAAGCATAGGAAAAGAGGCAGAACGTCGACAATGATGCTCTTGGCCAAAAAGGGCGTATGCGTTTTTTCCTGAATATATTCAGGAAAAAACGCATACGCACTTTTTGGCCAACCAAGCAAGCATGTTAATGAAATCTGCACTACAATGAAGTCTCACTGCCCCCCGGTCAAAAGGGCCATCTGAAAAAAGTGTAAAATCTAGAAAGGCAGCACAGGGCATGGAGAACCGGGAGCCTTGTTATGCTGATGGGCGGGATGTAAATTGCCAACAGTCACTCTGGAGAAGTGTATGGTGTTTCCTGGAACACCTAAAAAACAAAGCAACGGAGCCTACGGCACTTCCACTTATGTTCCTATAGCTTAGGGAAATTAAAATCAAAAACACACAGCCACCCCAAAGTTTCGGTCGGCTCTGTTTACAAGAACCTCGTCTACGGTACATGTTAAATATCCCAGAATGTGAAAAATGGATAAAGAAGTTGTGGTACGTACGTACAATGGAATATCACTGAGCAATGAAATCTATGTCATCAGGCCCGTCGCGGCATAATGAGTGGATTCAGGTACCATGATTCTAAGTGAAATAAGTCACACAGAAAATGAAACATCTTAAGATATCACGAATACACGGAATATAAACTAGGCTACACATGAACTGAATTACAAAACAAAACAGGGCCTCAAATTTAGAAAACCAACTTATGCTTGCTTAAGGGGAAAGGTGAGTTGCGGTGCCACATCAAAACAGAGATAGAAATTAGCACAGATACCTTTTCATAAGCCAAATATGTAATAGTCAAGACCTACCCCTTGCTCAACGAAATGGACTAAACACCACATATTCAACGCCTAGTAATACACCTGACTAGTAAGAATCTTTAAACCCATGGATTCATATGTCTCCGTAAGAGAATGAAGCGTGTATACAGCGGCATGAATGCAGCAGAGAAAATCCGATAAATCCCATTATCAAAATATATTACAAAAACAAAACACAAGGACAGTGAAATAGTGAGCAATTCTTTAATAATTCATTCAGGGTTTGTGATGCAACCTGGATTTACCACATCTACACCCAGAGCTGAGTGAGACATAAGGTTGGGCACTTCGGGCTGATAGCATTGGTGAGGTTCAGTGAGCAAATGCAGACGCATTGAAGTCATACTGCATGGTAACCATTCCAAGGGTCCCAACTCTCCAGGATTAAGGGATTCTTCCTTCAGCTAAAACATGCATGGGAAACCCACAGTATGGTGCACCGTGTGACTGGGAAACGTTTTCATATGCACCTCAGTTTTCATCCCCTTTTACTCGGGTTCACAATTCCAGACACTTTACTAACACTCTCCCCACTTGGAGAGTCACTGCCTTTAACCTCCTGTTTGGCACAGTTTGCAAATTCTGACCAAATAAACAGGAATAGGGAGAACCAATGAGAGACTAGCTGTAGGTGTCTGCACGGGCAAATTTAATACTCATTTCCCACCAGGAAGAGGGATTAACCAAAGGCTCAGCATGCCGTGTCGGAAACAGATTAGGGCCTGAATCAATCCTGCGGGTTTGCGGCCAGCTCACAAGAAAGCGATTTGAAGAAAGGAGCTCAGGGACACTGTAATTCACAAACCTGCAGAGTTATAAATGACAGCTATCGTCCAAAAATATATTGAAGGAAGGCTGCGAAGAGGACTTGAAAGTGGGGTAGAATTGCACGAAAACGATTTCAGGGGGTAGACTGTAATTGCATTTAAACATAGGAAAAGAGGCAGAACGTCGACAATGATGCACTTGGCCAAAAAGGACGTATTCGTTTTTTCCTGAATATATTCAGGAAAAAACGCATACGCCCTTTTTGGCCAACCAAGCAAGCATGTTAAAGAAATCTGCACTACAATGAAGTCTCACTGCCCCCCGGTCAAAAGTGTCATCTGAAAAAAGTGTAAAATCCAGAAAGGCAGCACAGGCCATGGAGAACAGGGAGCCTTGTTATGCTGATGGGTGGGATGTAAATTGCCAAGAGCCACTCTGGAGAAGTGTATGGTGTTTCCTGAAACACCTAAAAAACAAAGCAATGGAGCCTACGGCACTTCCACTTATGGTCCTATAGCTTAGGGAAATTAAAATCAAAAACACACAGCCACCCCGAAGTTTCAGACGGCTCTGTTTACAAGAACCTCGTCTACGGTACAAGTTAAATATCCCAGAAAGCGAAAAATGGATAAAGAAGTTGTGGTACGTACGTACAATGGAATATCACTCACCAATGAAATCTATGTCATCTGGCCCGTCGTGGCATAATGAGTGGATTCAGGTACGATGATTCTAAGTGTAATAAGTCACACAGAAAATGAAACATCATAAGATATCACTAATACACGGAATGTAATCTTGGCTACACATGAACTGAATTACAAAACAGAACAGGGTCTCAAATTTAGAAAACCAACTTATGTTTGCTTAAGGGGAAAGGTGAGTTGGGGTGCTGCATAAAACCAGAGATAGAAGTTAGCACAGATACCATTCCATAAGTCAAATATGTAATAGTCAAGACCTACCACTTGCTCAACGAAATGGGCTAAACACCCTCTATTCAACGCCTAGGAATACACCTGACTAGTAACAATCTTCAAACCCATGGATTTATATGTCTCCATAAGAGAATCAAGCGTGTGTACAGCTGCATGAAGGCAGCAGAGAAAATCCGATAAATCCTATTATCAAAATGAATTACAAAAACAAAACACAATGACAGTGAAATAGAGAGCAATTCTTAAATAATTCATTCAGGGCTTGTGATGCAACCTGGATTTACCTCATCTGAACCCAGAGCTGAGTGAGACATAAGGTTGGACACTTCGGGCTGATAGCATTGGTGAGGTTCGATGAGCAAATGCAGACCATTTGAAGTCATACTGCATGGTACCCATTCCATGGGTCCCAACTCTCCAGGTTTAAGCGATTCTTCCTTCAGCTAAAGCATGCATGGGAAACCCACAGTATGGTGCACCGTGTGACCGGGAAACATTTTCAAATGCATCTCAGATTTTGTCCCCTTTTACTCGGGTTCACAATTCCAGACCCTTTACTAACACTCTCCCCACTTGGAGAGTCAGTGCCTTTAAACTCCTGTTTGTCACAGTTTGCAATTTCTGCGCAAGATGAACAGGAATAGGGAGAACCAATGAGAGACTAGCTGTAGGTGTCTGCACGGGCAAATTTAATGCTCATTTCCAACCAGGAAGAGGAAGTAACCAAAGGCTCAGCATGCCGTGCCGGAAACAGATTAGGGCCTGAAGCAATCCTGCTGGTTTGCGGTCAGCTCACAAGAAAGCGATTTGAAGAAAGGAGCTCAGGGGCACTGTAATTCACAAACCTGCAGAGTTATAAATGACAGCTATCGTCCAAAAATATATTGAAGGAAGTCTGCGAAGAGGACTTGAAAGGGGGGCAGAATTGCAGGAAAACGATTTCAGGGGGTAGACTGGAATTGCATTTAAATCATAGGAAACGAGGCAGAACGTCGACAATGATGCACTTGGCCAAAAAGGGCGTATGCGTTTTTTCCTGAATATATTCAGGAAAAAACGCATACGCCCTTTTTGGCCAACCAAGCAAGCATGTTAAAGAAATCTGCACAACAATGAAGTCTCACTGACCCCAGGTCAAAGGGCCATCTGAAAAAACTGTAAAATCCAGAAATGCAGCACAGGCCATGGAGAACAGGGAGCCTTGTTATGCTGATGGGTGGGATGTAAATTGCCAAGAGCCACTCTGGAGAAGTGTATGGTGTTTCCTGAAACACCTAAAAAACAAAGCAACGGAGCCTACGGCACTTCCACTTATGGTGCTATAGCTTAGGGAAATTAAAATGAAAAACACACAGACACCCCAAAGTTTCAGACGGCTCTGTTTACAAGAACCTCGTCTACGGTACAAGTTAAATATCCCAGAAAGCGAAAAATGGATAAAGAAGTTGTGGTACGTACGTACAATAAAATATCACTCACCAATGAAATCTATGTCATCTGGCCCATCGTGGCATAATGAGTGGATTCAGGTACGATGATTCTAAGTGAAATAAGTCACACAGAAAATGAAATATCATAAGATATCACTAATACACCGAATGTAATCTTGGCTACACATGAACTGAATTACAAAACAGAACAGGGTCTCAAATTTAGAAAACCAACTTATGTTTGCTTAAGGGGAAAGGTGAGTTGGGGTGCTGCATAAAACCAGAGATAGATATTAGCACAGATACCATTCCATAAGTTAAATATGTAATAGTCCAGACGTACCCCTTGCTCAACGAAATGGGCTAAACACCCTATATTCAACGCCTAGGAATACACCTGACTAGTAAGAATCTTCAAACCCATGGATTTATATGTCTCCATGAGAGAATCAAGCGTGTGTACAGCTGCATGAATGCAGCAGAGAAAATCCGATAAATCCCATTATCAAAATGAATTACAAAAACAAAACACAATGACAGTGAAATAGAGAGCAATTTTTAAATAATTCATTCAGGGCTTGTGATGCAACCTGGATTTACCTCATCTAAACCCAGAGCTGAGTGAGACATAAGGTTGGACACTTCGGGCTGATAGCATTGGTGAGGTAAGATGAGCAAATGCAGACCATTTGAAGTCATACTGCATGGTACCCATTCCATGGGTCCCAACTCTCCAGGTTTAAGCGATTCTTCCGTCAGCTAAAGCATGCATGGGAAACCCAGAGTATGGTGCACTGTGTGACCGGGAAACGTTTTCAAATGCATCTCAGTTTTTGTCCTCTTTTACTCGCGTTCACAATTCCAGACCCTTTACTAAAACTCTCCCCACTTGGAGAGTCCGTGCCTTTAACCTCCTGTTTGGCACAGTTTGCAATTTCTGCGCAAGATGAACAGGAATAGGGAGAACCAATGAGAGACTAGCTGTAGGTGTCTGCACGGGCAAATTTAATGCTCATTTCCAACCAGGAAGAGGAAGTAACCAAAGGCTCAGCATGCCGTGCCGGAAACAGATTAGGGCCTGAAGCAATCCTGCTGGTTTGCGGTCAGCTCACAAGAAAGCGATTTGAAGAAAGGAGCTCAGGGGCACTGTAATTCACAAACCTGCAGAGTTATAAATGACAGCTATCGTCCAAAAATATATTGAAGGAAGTCTGCGAAGAGGACTTGAAAAGGGGGCAGAATTGCAGGAAAACGATTTCAGGGGGTAGACTGGAATTGCATTTAAATCATAGGAAACGAGGCAGAACGTCGACAATGATGCACTTGGCCAAAAAGGGCGTATGCGTTTTTTCCTGAATATATTCAGGAAAAAACGCATACGCCCTTTTTGGCCAACCAAGCAAGCATGTTAAAGAAATCTGCACTACAATGAAGTCTCACTGACCCCAGGTCAAAGGGCCATCTGAAAAAAGTGTAAAATCCAGAAATGCAGCACAGGCCATGGAGAACAGGGAGCCTTGTTATGCTGATGGGTGGGATGTAAATTGCCAAGAGCCACTCTGGAGAAGTGTATGGTGTTTCCTGAAACACCTAAAAAACAAAGCAACGGAGCCTACGGCACTTCCACTTATGGTGCTATAGCTTAGGGAAATTAAAATGAAAAACACACAGACACCCCAAAGTTTCAGACTGCTCTGTTTACAAGAACCGAGTCTACGGTACAAGTTAAATATCCCAGAAAGCGAAAAATGGATAAAGAAGTTGTGGTACGTACGTACAATAAAATATCACTCACCAATGAAATCTATGTCATCTGGCCCATCGTGGCATAATGAGTGGATTCAGGTACGATGATTCTAAGTGAAATAAGTCACACAGAAAATGAAATATCATAAGATATCACTAATACACTGAATGTAATCTTGGCTACACATGAACTGAATTACAAAACAGAACAGGGTCTCAAATTTAGAAAACCAACTTATGTTTGCTTAAGGGGAAAGGTGAGTTGGGGTGCTGCATAAAACCAGAGATAGATATTAGCACAGATACCATTCCATAAGTTAAATATGTAATAGTCCAGACGTACCCCTTGCTCAACGAAATGGGATAAACACCCTATATTCAACGCCTAGGAATACACCTGACTAGTAAGAATCTTCAAACCCATGGATTTATATGTCTCCATGAGAGAATCAAGCGTGTGTACAGCTGCATGAATGCAGCAGAGAAAATCCGATAAATCCCATTATCAAAATGAATTACAAAAACAAAACACAATGACAGTGAAATAGAGAGCAATTTTTAAATAATTCATTCAGGGCTTGTGATGCAACCTGGATTTACCTCATCTAAACCCAGAGCTGAGTGAGACATAAGGTTGGACACTTCGGGCTGATAGCATTGGTGAGGTAAGATGAGCAAATGCAGACCATTTGAAGTCATACTGCATGGTACCCATTCCATGGGTCCCAACTCTCCAGGTTTAAGCGATTCTTCCGTCAGCTAAAGCATGCATGGGAAACCCAGAGTATGGTGCACTGTGTGACCGGGAAACGTTTTCAAATGAATCTCAGTTTTTGTCCTCTTTTACTCGCGTTCACAATTCCAGACCCTTTACTAAAACTCTCCCCACTTGGAGAGTCCGTGCCTTTAACCTCCTGTTTGGCACAGTTTGCAATTTCTGCGCAAGATGAACAGGAATAGGGAGAACCAATGAGAGACTAGCTGTAGGTGTCTGCACGGGCAAATTTAATGCTCATTTACAAACAGGAAGAGGAATTAACCAAAGGCTCACCATGCCGTGCTGGAAACAGATTAGGGCCTGAAGCAATCCTGCGGGTTTGCGGCCAGCTCACAAGAAAGCGATTTGATGAAAGGAGCTCAGGAGCCAAGTAATTCACAAACCTGCAGAGTTATAAATGACAGCTATCGTCCAAAAATATATTGAAGGAAGGCTGCGAAGAGGACTTGAAAGCAGGGCAGAATTGCTGGAAAACGATTTCAGGGGGTAGACTGGAATTGCATTTAAATCATAGGAAAAGAGGCAGAACGTCGACAATGATGCACTTGGCCAAAAAGGGCGTATGCGTTTTTTCCTCAATATATTCAGGAAAAAACGCATAGGCCCTTTTTGGCCAACCAAGCAAGCATATTAAAGAAATCTGCACTACAATGAAGTCTCACTGCCCCCCGTTCAAAAGGGCCATCTGAAAAAAGTGCAAAATCCAGAAATGCAGCACAGGCCATGGAGAACAGGGAGCCTTGTTATGCTGATGGGTGGGATGTAAATTGCCAAGAGCCACTCTGGAGAAGTGTATGGTGTTTCCTGAAACACCTAAAAAACAAAGCAACGGAGCCTACGGCACTTCCACTTATGGTCCTATAGCTTAGGGAAAATAAAATAAAAAACACACAGCCACCCAAAGTTTCAGATGGCTCTGTTTACAAGAACCTCGTCTACGGTACAAGTTAAATATCCCAGAAAGCGAAAAATGGATAAAGAAGTTGTGGTACGTACGTACAATGGAATATCACTCACCAATGAATTCTATGTCATCTGGCCCGTCGTGGCATAATGAGTGGATTCAGGTACGATGATTCTAAGTGAAATAAGTCACACAGAAAATGAAACATCGTAAGATATCACTAATACACCGAATGTAATCTTGGCTACACATGAACTGAATTACAAAACAGAACAGGGTCTCAAATTTTGAAAACCAACTTATGTTTGCGTAAGGGGAAAGGTGAGTTGGGGTGCTGCATAAAACCAGAGTTAGAAATTAGCACAGATACCATTCCATATGTCAAATACGTAATAGTCAAGACATACCCCTTGCTCAACGAAATGGGCTAAACACACTATATTCAACGACTAGGAATACACCTGACTAGTAAGAATCTTCAAACCCATGGATTTATATGTCTCCATAAGTGAATCAAGCCTGTGTACAGCTGCATGAAGGCAGCAGAGAAAATCTGATAAATCCCATTATCAAAATGAATTACAAAAACAAAACACAATGACAGTGAAATAGAGAGCAATTCTTAAATAATTCATTCAGGGCTTGTGATGCAACCTGGATTTACCTCATCTAAACCCAGAGCTGAGTGAGACATAAGGTTGGACACTTCGGGCTGTTAGCATTGGTGAGGTTCGATGAGCAAATGCAGACCATTTGAAATCATACTGCCTGGTACCCATTCCATGGGTCCCAACTCTCCAGGTTTAAGTGATTCTACCTTCAGCTAAAGCATGCATGGGAAACCCACAGTATGGTGCACCATGTGACCGGGAAACGTTTTCAAATGCATCTCAGTTTTTGTCCCCTTTTACTCGGGTTCACAATTCCAGACCCTTTACTAACACTCTCCCCACCTGGAGAGTCAGTGCCTTTAACCTCCTGTTTGGCACAGTTTGCAATTTCTGCGCAAGATGAACAGGAATAGGGAGAACCAATGAGAGACTAGCTGTAGGTGTCTGCACGGGCAAATTTAACGCTCATTTCCAACCAGGAAGAGGAATTAACCAAAGGCTCAGCATGCCGTGCAGGAACCAGATTAGGGCCTGAAGCAATCCTGCGGGTTTGCGGCCAGCTCACAAGAAAGCGATTTGAAGAAAGGAGCTCAGGGGCATTGTAATTCACAAACCTGCAGAGTTATAAATGACAGCTATCGTCCAAAAATATATTGAAGGAAGGCTGCGAAGAGGATTTGAAAGCGGGGCAGAATTGCAGGAAAACGATTTCAGGGGGTAGACTGGAATTACATTTAAAGCATAGGAAACGAGGCAGAACGTCGACAATGATGCACTTGGCCAAAAAGGGCGTATGCGTTTTTTCCTGAATATATTCAGGAAAAAACGCATACGCCCTTTTTGGCCAACCAAGCAAGCATGTTAAAGAAATCTGCACTACAATGAAGTCTCACTGCCCCACGGTCAAAAGGGCCATCTGAAAAAAGTGTAAAATCCAGAAATGCAGCACAGGCCATGGAGAACAGGGAGCCTTGTTATGCTGATGGGTGGGATGTAAATTGCCAACAGCCACTCTGGAGAAGTGTATGGTGTTTCCTGAAACACCTAAAAAACAAAGCAACGGAGCCTACGGCACTTCCACTTATGGTCCTATAGCTTAGGGAAATTAAAATCAAAAACACAGAGCCACCCCAAAGTTTCAGACGGCTCTGTTTACAAGAACCTCGTCTACGGTACAAGTTAAATATCCCAGAAAGCGAGAAATGGATAAAGAAGTTGTGGTACGTACGTACAATGGAATATCACTCACCAATGAAATCTATGTCATCTGGACCTTCGTGGCTTAATGAGTGGATTCAGGTACGATGATTCTAAGTGAAATAAGTCACACAGAAAATGAAACATCATAAGACATCACTAATGCACGGAATGTAATCTTGGCTACACATGAACTGAATTACAAAACAGAACAGGGTCTCAAATTTAGAAAACCAACTTATGTTTGCGTAAGGGTAAAGGTGAGATGGGGTGCTGCATAAAACCAGAGTTAGAAATTAGCACAGATACCATTCCATACGTCAAATATGTAATAGTCAAGACCTACACCTTGCTCAACGAAATGGGCTAAACACCCTATATTCAACGTGTAGGAATACACCTGACTAGAAAGAATATTCAAACCCATGGATTTATATGTCTCCATAAGAGAATCAAGCGTGTGTACAGCTGCATGAAGGCAGCAGAGAAAATCCGATAAATCCCATTATCAAAATGAGTTACAAAAACCAAACAGAATGACAGTGAAATAGAGAGCAATTCTTAAATAATTCATTCAGGGCTTGTGATGCAACCTGGATTTACCTCATCTACACCCAGAGCTGAGTGAGACATAAGGTTGGACACTTCGGGCTGATAGCATTGGTGAGGTTCGATGAGCAAATGCAGACCATTTGAAGTCATACTGCATGGTACCCATTCCATGGGTCCCAACTCTCCAGGTTTAAGTGATTCTTCCTTCAGCTAAAGCATGCATGGGAAACCCACAGTATGGTGCACCATGTGACCGGGAAACGTTTTCAAATGCATCTCAGTTTTTGTCCCCTTTTACTCGGGTTCACAATTCCAGACCCTTTACTAACACTCTCCCCACTTGGAGAGTCAGTGCCTTTAACCTCCTGTTTGGCACAGTTTGCAATTTCTGCGCAAGATGAACAGGAATAGGGAGAACCAATGAGAGACTAGCTGTAGGTGTCTGCACGGGCAAATTTAACGCTCATATCCAACCAAGAAGAGGAATTAACCAAAGGCTCAGCATGCCGTGCAGGAACCAGATTAGGGCCTGAAGCAATCCTGCGGGTTTGCGGCCAGCTCACAAGAAAGCGATTTGAAGAAAGGAGCTCAGGGGCACTGTAATTCACAAACCTGCAGAGTTATAAATGACAGCTATCTTCCGAAAATATATTGAAGGAAGGCTGCGAAGAGGACTTGAAAGCGGGGCAGAATTGCAGGAGAACGATTTCAGGGGGTAGACTGGAATTGCATTTAAAGCATAGGAAAAGAGGCAGAACGTCGACAATGATGCACTTGGCCAAAAAGGGCGTATGCGTTTTTTCCTGAATATATTCAGGAAAAAACGCATACGCCCTTTTTGGCCAACCAAGCAAGCATGTTAAAGAAATCTGCACTACAATGAAGTATCACTGCCCCCCGGTCAAAAGGGCCATCTGAAAAAAGTGTAAAATCCAGAAATGCATCACAGGCCAAGGAGAACAGGGAGCCTTGTTATGCTGATGGGTGGGATGTAAATTGCCAACAGCCACTCTGGAGAAGTGTATGGTGTTTCCTGAAACACTAAAAAACAAAGCAACGGAGCCTACGGCACTTCCACTTATGGTCCTATAGCTTAGGGAAATTAAAATCAAAAACACACAGCCACCCCAAAGTTTCAGACGGCTCTGTTTACAAGAACCTCGTCTACGGTACAAGTTAAATATCCCAGAAAGCGAAAAATGGATAAAGAAGTTGTGGTACGTACGTACAATGGAATATCACTCACCAATGAAATCTATGTCATCTGGCCCGTCGTGGCATAATGAGTGGATTCAGGTACGATGATTCTAAGTGAAATAAGTCACACAGAAAATGAAACATCATAAGATATCACTAATACACCGAATGTAATCTTGGCTACACATGAACTGAATTACAAAACAGAACAGGGTCTCAAATTTAGAAAACCAACTTATGTTTGCGTAAGGGGAAAGGTGAGTTGGGGTGCTGCATAAAACCAGAGATAGAAATTAGCACAGATACCATTCCATACGTCAAATATGTAATAGTCAAGACCTACCCCTTGCTCAACCAAATGGGCTAAACACCCTCTATTCAACACCTAGGAATACACCTGACTAGTAAGAATCTTCAAACCCATGGATTTATATGTCTCCATAAGAGAATCAAGCGTGTGTACAGCTGCATGAAGGCAGCAGAGAAAATCCGATAAATCCCATTATCAAAATGAATTACAAAAACAAAACACAATGACAGTGAAATAGACAGCAATTCTTAAATAATTCATTCAGGGCTTGTGATGCAACCTGGATTTACCTCATCTACACCCAGAGCTGAGTGAGACATAAGGTTGGACACTTCAGGTTGATAGCATTGGTGAGGTTCGATGAGCAAATGCAGACCATTTGAAGTCATACTGCATAGTACCCATTCCATGGGTCCCAACTCTCCAGGTTTAAGCGATTCTTCCTTCAGCTAAAACATGCATGGGAAACCCACAGTATGGTGCACCGTGTGACCGGGAAACGTTTTCAAATGCATCTCAGTTTTCGTCCCCTTTTAGTCGGGTTCACAATTCCTGACCCTTTACTAACACTCTCCCCACTTGGAGAGTCAGTGCCTTTAACCTGCTGTTTGGCACAGTTTGCAATTTCTGCGCAAGATGAACAGGAATAGGGAGAACCAATGAGAGACTAGCTGTAGGTGTCTGCACGGGCAAATTTAATGCTCATTTCCCACTAGGAAGCGGAATTAACCAAACGCTCATCATGCCTTGCCAGAACCAGATTAGGGCCTGAAGCAATCCTGTGGGTTTGCGGACAGCTCACAAGAAAGCGATTTGAAGAAAGGAGCTCAGGGGCACTGTAATTCTCAAACCTGCAAAGTTATAAATGACAGCTATTGTCCAAAAATATATTGAAGGAAGGCTGCGAAGAGGACTTGAAATCGGGGCAGAATTGCAGGAAAGCGGTTTCAGGGAGTAGAGTGGAATTGCATTTAAAGCATAGGAAAAGAGGCAGAACGTCGACAATGAGGCACGTGGCCAAAAAGGGCGTATGCCTTTTTTCCTGAATATATTCAGGAAAAAACGCATACGCCCTTTTTGGCCAACCAAGCAAGCATGTTAGAGAAATCTGCACTACAATGAAGTCTCACTGCCCCCCAATCAAAAGGGCCATCTGAAAAAAGTGTAAAATCCAGAAAGGCAGCACAGGCCATGGAGAACAGGGAGCCTTGTTATGCTGATAGGTGGGATGTAAATTGCCAAGAGCCAATCTGGAGAAGTGTATGGTGTTTCCTGAAAACCTAAAAAACAAAGCAACGGAGCCTATGGCACTTCCACATATGGTCCTATAGCTTAGGGAAATTAAAATCAAAAACACACAGCCACCCCAAAGTTTCAGCCGGCTCTGTTTACAAGAACCTCGTCTACGGTACAATTTAAATATCCCAGAAAGCGAAAAATGGATAAAGAAGTTGAGGTACATACGTACAATGGAATATCACTCACCAATGAAATCTATGTCATCAGGCCCGTCGTGGCATAATGAGTGGATTCAGGTACGATGATTCTAAGTGAAATAAGTCACAAAGAAAATGAAACATCATAAGATATCACTAATACACGGAATGTAATCTTGGCTACACATGAACTGAATTACAAAACAGAACAGGTTCTCAAATTTAGAAAACCAACTTATGTTTGCTTAAGGGGAAAGGTGAGTTGGGGTGCTGCATAAAACCAGAGATAGAAATTCGCACAGATACCATTCCATAAGTCAAATATGTAATAGTCAAGACCTACCCCTTGCTCAACGAAATGGACTAACAACCTTATATTCAACGCCTAGGAATACACCTGGCTAGTAAGAATCTTCAAACCCATGGATTTATATGTCTCCATAAGAGAATCAAGCGTGTGTACAGCTGCATGAAGGCAGCAGAGAAAATCCGATAAATCCCATTATCAAAATGAATTACAAAAACAAAACACAAGGACAGTGAAATAGAGAGCAATTCTTAAATAATTCATTCAGGGTTTGTGATGCAACCTGGATTTACCACATCTACACCCAGAGCTGAGTGAGACATAAGGTTGGGCACTTCGGGCTGATAGCATTGGTGAGGTTCAGTGAGCAAATGCAGACACTTTGAAGTCATACTGCATGGTACCCATTCCAAGGGTCCCAACTGTCCAGGTTTAAAGGATCCTTCCTTCAGCTAAAACATGCATGGGAAACCCACAGTATGGTGCACCGTGTGACCGGCAAACGTTTTCAAATGCATCTCAGTTTTCGTCCACTTTTACTCGGGTTCACCATTCCAGACCCTTTATGAACACTCTCCCCACTTGGAGAGTCAGTGCTTTAACCTCCTGTATGGCACAGTTTGCAATTTCTGCGCAAGATGAACAGGAATAGGGAGAACCAATGAGAGACTAGCTGTAGGTGTATGCACGGGCAAATTTAACGCTCATTTCCCACCAGGAAGAGGAATTAACCTAAGGCTCAACATGCCGTGCCGGAACCAGATTAGGGCCTGAAGCAATCCTGCGGGTTTGCGGCCAGCTCACAAGAAAGCGATTTGAAGAAAGGAGCTCAGGGGCACTGTAACTCACAAACCTGCAGAGTTATAAATGACAGCTATCGTCCAAAAATACATTGAAGGAAGGCTGCGAAGAGGACATGAAAGCGGGGCAGAATTGCAGGAAAACGATTTCAGGGGGTAGACGGGAATTGCATTTAAAGCATAGGAAAAGAGGCAGAACGTCGACAATGATGCTCTTGGCCAAAAAGTGCGTATGTGTTTTTTCCTGAATATATTCAGGAAAAAACGCATACGCACTTTTTGGCCAACAAAGCAAGCATGTTAAAGAAATCTGCAGTGCAGTGAAGTCTCACTGCCCCCCGGTCAAAAGGGCCATCTGAAAAAAGTGTAAAATCCAGAAAGGCAACACAGGCCATGGAGAACAGGGAGCCTTGTTATGCTGATGGGCGGGATGTAAATTGCCAAGAGTCACTCTGGAGAAGTGTATGGTATTTCCTGGAACACCTAAAAAACAAAGCAACGGAGCCTACGGCACTTCCACTTATGGTCCTATAGCTTAGGGAAATTAAAATCAGAAACACACAGCCACCCCAAAGTGTCGGACGGCTCTGTTTATAAGAACCTCGTGTACGGCACAAGTTAAATATCCCAGAAAGCAAAAAATGGATAAAGAAGTTGTGCTACGTACGTACAATGGAATATCACTCTCCAATGAAATCTATGTCATCAGGCCCGTCGCAGCATAATGAGTGGATTCAGGTACGATGATTCTAAGTGAAGTAAGTCTCACAGAAAATGAAACATCATAAGATATCACTAATACACCGAATGTAATCTTGGCTACACATGAACTGAATTACAAAACATAACAGGGCCTCAAATTTAGAAAACCAACTTATGTTTGCTTAAGGGGTAAGTTGAGTTGGGGTGCTGCATAAAAGCAGAGATAGAAATTAGCACAGATACCATTCCATACGTCAAATATGTAATAGTCAAGACCTACCCCTTGCTCAACGAAATGGAAAAAACACGCCATATTCAACGCCTAGGAATACACCTGACTAGAAAGAATCTTCAAACCCATGGATTTATATGTCTCCATAAGAGAATGAAGCGTGTGTACAGCGGCATGAATGCAGCAGAGAAAATCCGATAAATCCCATTATCAAAATGAATTACAAAAACAAAACACAAGGACAGTGAAATAGGGAGCAATTCTTAAATAATTCATTCAGGGATTGTGATGCAACCTGGATTTTCCACATCTACATCCAGAGCTGAGTGAGACATAAGGTTGGGGACTTCGGGCTGATAGCATTGGTGCGGTTCGATGAACAAATGCAGACCCTTTGAAGGCATACTGCATGGTACGCATTCCATGGGTCCCAACTCTCCAGGTTTAAGGGATTCTTCCTTCAGCTAATACATGCATGGGAAACCCACAGTATGGTGCAGCGTGTGACCGGGAAACGTTTTCAAATGCATTGCAGATTTCGTCCCCTTTTACTCGGGTTCACAATTCCAGACCCTTTACTAACACTCTCCCTACTTGGAGAGTCAGTACCTTTAACCTCCTGTTGGGCACAGTTTGCAATTTCTGCTCAAGAAGAACAGGAAGAGGGAGAACCAATGAGAGATTAGCTGTAGGTGTCTGCACGGGCAAATTTAACACTCATTCCCCACCAGGAAGAGGAATTAACCAAAGGCTCAGCATGCCCTGCCGGAACCAGATTAGGGCCTGAAGCAATCCAGCGGGTTTGCGGCCAGCTCACAAGATAGCGAGTTGAAGAAAGGAGCTCAGGGGCACTGTAACTCACAAACCTGCAGAGTTATAAATGACAGCTATCGTCCGAAAATATATTGAAGGAAGGCTGCGAAGAGAACTTGTAAGCGGGGCAGAATTGCAGGAAAACGATTTCAGGGGGTAGACGGGAATTGCATTTAAAGCATAGGAAAAGAGGCAGAACGTAGACAATGATGCTCTTGGCCAAAAAGGGCGTATGCGTTTTTTCTGAATATATTCAGGAAAAAACGCATACGCCCTTTTTGGCCAACCAAGCAAGCATGTTAAAGAAATCTGCACTACAATGAAGTCTCACTGCCCCCCGGTCAAAAGGGCCATCTGAAAAAAGTGTAAAATCCAGAAAGGCAGCACAGGGCATGGAGAACCGGGAGCCTTGTTATGCTGATGGGCGGGATGTAAATTGCCAACAGCCACTCTGGAGAAGTGTATGGTGTTTCCTGGAACACCTAAAAAACAAAGCAACGGAGCCTACGGCACTTCCACTTATGGTCCTATAGCTTAGGAAAATTAAAATCAAAAACACACAGCCACCCCAAAGTTTTGGTCGGCTCTGTTTACAAGAACCTCGTCTACGGTACAAGTTAAATATCCCAGAATGTGAAAAATGGATACAGAAGTTGTGGTACGTACGTACAATGGAATATCACTGAGCAATGAAATCTATGTCATCAGGCCCGTCGCGGCATAATGAGTGGATTCAGGTACCATGATTCTAAGTGAAATAAGTCACACAGAAAATGAAACATCATAAGATATCACTAATACACGGAATATAAACTAGGCTACACATGAACTGAATTACAAAACAGAACAGGGCCTCAAATTTAGAAAACCAACTTATGCTTGCTTAAGGGGAAAGGTGAGTTGGGGTGCCGCATCAAAACAGAGATAGAAATTAGCACAGATACCTTTTCATAAGCCAAATATATAATAGTCAAGACCTACCCCTTGCTCAACGAAATGGACTAAACACCCCATATTCAACACCTAGGAATACACCTGACTAGTAAGAATCTTCAAACCCATGGATTCATATGTCTCCGTAAGAGAATGAAGCGTGTGTACAGCGGCATGAATGCAGCAGAGAAAATCCGATAAATCCCATTATCAAAATATATTACAAAAGCAAAACACAAGGACAGTGAAATAGAGAGCAATTCTTAAATAATTCATTCAGGGTTTGTGATGCAACCTGGATTTACCACATCTACACCCAGAGCTGAGTGAGACATAAGGTTGGGCACTTCGGGCTGATAGCATTGGTGAGGTTCACTGAGCAAATGCAGACACTTTGAAGTCAAACAGCATGGTACCCATTCCAAGGGTCCCAACACTCCAGGTTTAAGGGATTCTTCCTTCTGCTAAAACATGCATGGGAAACCCACAGTATGGTGCACCGTGTGACCGGCAAACGTTTTCAAATGCATCTCAGTTTTCGTCCCCTTTTACTCGGGTTCACCATTCCAGACCCTTTACGAACACTCTCCCCACGTGGAGAGTTAGTGCTTTAACCTCCTGTTTGGCACAGTTTGCAATTTTTGCGCAAGATGAACAGGAATAGGGAGAACGAATGAGAGACTAGCTGTAGGTGTCTGCACGGGCAAATTTAATGCTCATTTCCCACCATGAAGAGGAATTAACCTAAGGCTCAACATGACGTGCTGGAACCAGATTAGGGCCTGAAGCATTCCTGCGGGTTTGCGGCCAGCTCACAAGATAGCGAGTTGAAGAAAGGAGCTCAATGGCACTGTAACTCACAAACCTGCAGAGTTATAAAAGACAGCTATTGTCCAAAAATATATTGAAGGAAGGCTGCGAAGAGAACTTGTAAGCGGGGCAGAATTGCAGGAAAACGATTTCAGGGGGTAGACGGGAATTGCATTTAAATCATAGGAAAAGAGGCAGAACGTCGACAATGATGCACTTGGCCAAAAAGGGCGTATGCGTTTTTTCCTGAATATATTCAGGAAAAAACGCATACGCACTTTTTGGCCAACCAAGCAAGCATGTTAAAGAACTCTGCACTACAATGAAGTCTCACTGCCCCCCGGTCAAAAGGGCCATCTGAAAAAAGTGTAAAATCCAGAAAGGCAGCACAGGACATGGAGAACAGGGAGCCTTGTTATGCTGATGGGTGGGATGTAAATTGCCAAGAGCCACTCTGGAGAAGTGTATGGTGTTTCCTGGAACACCTAAAAAACAAAGCAACGGAGCCTACGGCACTTCCACTTATGGTCCTATAGCTTAGGGAAATTAAAATCAAAAACACACAGCCACCCCAAAGTTTCGGTCGGCTCTGTTTACAAGAACCTCGTCTACGGTACAAGTTAAATATCCCAGAATGTGAAAAATGGATAAAGAAGTTGTGGTACGTACGTACAATGGAATATCACTGAGCAATGAAATCTATGTCATCAGGCCCGTCGCGGCATAATGAGTGGATTCAGGTACCATGATTCTAAGTGAAATAAGTCACACAGAAAATGAAACATCATAAGATATCACTAATACACGGAATATAAACTAGGCTACACATGAACTGAATTACAAAACAGAACAGGGTCTCAAATTTAGAAAACCAACTTATGCTTGCTTAAGGGGAAAGGTGAGTTGGGGTGCCGCATCAAAACAGAGATAGAAATTAGCACAGATACCTTTTCATAAGCCAAATATGTAATAGTCAAGACCTACCCCTTGCTCAACGAAATGGACTAAACACCCCATATTCAACGCCTAGGAATACACCTGACTAGTAAGAATCTTCAAACCCATGGATTCATATGTCTCCGTAAGAGAATGAAGCGTGTGTACAGCGCAATGAATGCAGCAGAGAAAATCCGATAAATCCCATTATCAAAATATATTACAAAAACAAAACACAAGGACAGTGAAATAGAGAGCAATTCTTAAATAATTCATTCAGGGTTTGTGATGCAACCTGGATTTACCACATCTACACCCAGAGCTGAGTGAGACATAAGGTTGGGCACTTCGGGCTGATAGCATTGGTGAGGTTCAGTGAGCAAATGCAGACACTTTGAAGTCATACTGCATGGTACCCATTCCAAGGGTCCCAACTGTCCAGGTTTAAAGGATCCTTCCTTCAGCTAAAACATGCATGGGAAACCCACAGTATGGTGCACCGTGTGACCGGCAAACGTTTTCAAATGCATCTCAGTTTTCGTCCACTTTTACTCGGGTTCACCATTCCAGACCCTTTATGAACACTCTCCCCACTTGGAGAGTCAGTGCTTTAACCTCCTGTATGGCACAGTTTGCAATTTCTGCGCAAGATGAACAGGAATAGGGAGAACCAATGAGAGACTAGCTGTAGGTGTATGCACGGGCAAATTTAACGCTCATTTCCCACCAGGAAGAGGAATTAACCTAAGGCTCAACATGCCGTGCCGGAACCAGATTAGGGCCTGAAGCAATCCTGCGGGTTTGCGGCCAGCTCACAAGAAAGCGATTTGAAGAAAGGAGCTCAGGGGCACTGTAACTCACAAACCTGCAGAGTTATAAATGACAGCTATCGTCCAAAAATACATTGAAGGAAGGCTGCGAAGAGGACATGAAAGCGGGGCAGAATTGCAGGAAAACGATTTCAGGGGGTAGACGGGAATTGCATTTAAAGCATAGGAAAAGAGGCAGAACGTCGACAATGATGCTCTTGGCCAAAAAGTGCGTATGTGTTTTTTCCTGAATATATTCAGGAAAAAACGCATACGCACTTTTTGGCCAACAAAGCAAGCATGTTAAAGAAATCTGCAGTGCAGTGAAGTCTCACTGCCCCCCGGTCAAAAGGGCCATCTGAAAAAAGTGTAAAATCCAGAAAGGCAACACAGGCCATGGAGAACAGGGAGCCTTGTTATGCTGATGGGCGGGATGTAAATTGCCAAGAGTCACTCTGGAGAAGTGTATGGTATTTCCTGGAACACCTAAAAAACAAAGCAACGGAGCCTACGGCACTTCCACTTATGGTCCTATAGCTTAGGGAAATTAAAATCAGAAACACACAGCCACCCCAAAGTGTCGGACGGCTCTGTTTATAAGAACCTCGTGTACGGCACAAGTTAAATATCGCAGAAAGCAAAAAATGGATAAAGAAGTTGTGCTACGTACGTACAATGGAATATCACTCTCCAATGAAATCTATGTCATCAGGCCCGTCGCGGCATAATGAGTGGATTCAGGTACGATGATTCTAAGTGAAGTAAGTCTCACAGAAAATGAAACATCATAAGATATCACTAATACACCGAATGTAATCTTGGCTACACATGAACTGAATTACAAAACATAACAAGGCCTCAAATTTAGAAAACCAACTTATGTTTGCTTAAGGGGAAAGTTGAGTTGGGGTGCTGCATAAAAGCAGAGATAGAAATTAGCACAGATACCATTCCATACGTCAAATATGTAATAGTCAAGACCTACCCCTTGCTCAACGAAATGGAAAAAACACGCCATATTCAACGCCTAGAAATACACCTGACTAGAAAGAATCTTCAAACCCATGGATTTATATGTCTCCATAAGAGAATGAAGCGTGTGTAGAGCGGCATGAATGCAGCAGAGAAAATCCGATAAATCCCATTATCAAAATGAATTACAAAAACAAAACACAAGGACAGTGAAATAGGGAGCAATTCTTAAATAATTCATTCAGGGATTGTGATGCAACCTGGATTTTCCACATCTACATCCAGAGCTGAGTGAGACATAAGGTTGGGGACTTCGGGCTGATAGCATTGGTGAGGTTCGATGAACAAATGCAGACCCTTTGAAGGCATACTGCATGGTACGCATTCCATGGGTCCCAACTCTCCAGGTTTAAGGGATTCTTCCTTCAGCTAATACATGCATGGGAAACCCACAGTATGGTGCAGCGTGTGACCGGGAAACGTTTTCAAATGCATTGCAGTTTTCGTCCCCTTTTACTCGGGTTCACAATTCCAGACCCTTTACTAACACTCTCCCTACTTGGAGAGTCAGTGCCTTTAACCTCCTGTTGGGCACAGTTTGCAATTTCTGCTCAAGAAGAACAGGAAGAGGGAGAACCAATGAGAGATTAGCTGTAGGTGTCTGCACGGGCAAATTTAACACTCATTCCCCACCAGGAAGAGGAATTAACCAAAGGCTCAGCATGCCCTGCCGGAACCAGATTAGGGCCTGAAGCAATCCAGCGGGTTTGCGGCCAGCTCACAAGATAGCGAGTTGAAGAAAGGAGCTCAGGGGCACTGTAACTCACAAACCTGCAGAGTTATAAATGACAGCTATCGTCCAAAAATATATTGAAGGAAGGCTGCGAAGAGAACTTGTAAGCGGGGCAGAATTGCAGGAAAACGATTTCAGGGGGTAGACGGGAATTGCATTTAAAGCATAGGAAAAGAGGCAGAACGTCGACAATGATGCTCTTGGCCAAAAAGGGCGTATGCGTTTTTTCTGAATATATTCAGGAAAAAACGCATACGCCCTTTTTGGCCAAGGAAGCAAGCATGTTAAAGAAATCTGCACTACAATGAAGTCTCACTGCCCCCCGGTCAAAAGGGCCATCTGAAAAAAGTGTAAAATCCAGAAAGGCAGCACAGGGCATGGAGAACCGGGAGCCTAGTTATGCTGATGGGCGGCATGTAAATTGCCAACAACCACTCTGGAGAAGTGTATGGTGTTTCCTGGAACACCTAAAAAACAAAGCAACGGAGCCTACGGCACTTCCACTTATGGTCCTATAGCTTAGGGAAATTAAAATCAAAAACACACAGCCACCCCAAAGTTTCGGTCGGCTCTGTTTACAAGAACCTCGTCTACGGTACAAGTTAAATATCCCATAAAGCGAGAAATGGATAAAGAAGTTGTGGTACGTACGTACAATTGAATATCACTCACCAATGAAATGTATGTCATCTGGCCCGTCGTGGCATAATGAGTGGATTCAGGTACGATGATTCTAAGTGAAATAACTCACACAGAAAATGAAACATCATAAGATGTCACTAATACACGGAATGTAATCTTGGCTACACATGAACTGAATTACAAAACAGAACAGGGTCTCAAATTTAGAAAACCAACTTATGTTTGCTTAAGGGGAAAGGTGAGTTGGGGTGATGCATAAAACCAGAGATAGAAATTAGCACAGATACCATTCCATACGTCATATATGTAATAGTCAAGACCTACCCCTTGCTCAACCAAATGGGCTAAACACCCTATATTCAACGTCTAGGAATACACCTGACTAGAAAGAATATTCAAACCCTTGGATTTGTATGTCTCCATAAGAGAATCAAGCGTGTGTACAGCTGCATGAAGGCAGCAGTGAAAATCCGATAAATCCCGTTATCAAAATGAATTACAAAAACAAAACAGAATGACAGTGAAATAGAGAGCAATTCTTAAATAATTCATTCAGGGCTTGTGATGCAACCTGGATTTACCTCATCTACACCCAGAGCTGAGTGAGACATAAGGTTGGACACTTCAGGCTGATAGCATTGGTGAGGTTCGATGAGCAAATGCAGACCATTTGAAGTCATACTGCATGGTACCCATTCCATGGGTCCCAACTCTCCAGGTTTAAGCGATTCTTCCTTCAGCTAAAACATGCATGGGAAACCCACAGTATGGTGCACCATGTGACCGGGAAACGTTTTCAAATGCATCTCAGTTTTCGTCCCCTTTTAGTCGGGTTCACAATTCCAGACCCTTTACTAACACTCTCCCCACTTGGAGAGTCAGTGCCTTTAACCTGCTGTTTGGCACAGTTTGCAATTTCTGCGCGAGATGAACAGGAATGGGGAGAACCAATGAGAGACTAGCTGTAGGTGTCTGCACGGGACAATTTAACGCTCATTTCCCACCAGGAAGAGGAATTAACCAAAGGTTCAGCATGCCGAGCCGGAAACAGATTAGGGCCTGAAGCAATCCTGCGGGTTTGCGGCCAGCTCACAAGAACGCGATTTGTAGAAAGGAGCTCAGGGGCACTGTAATTCACAAACCTGCAGAGTTATAAATGACAGCTATCGTCCGAAAATATATTGAAGGAAGGCTGCGAAGAGGACTGGAAAGCGGGGCAGAATTGCAGGAAATCGATTTCAGGGGGTAGACTGGAATTGCATTTAAAGCATAGGAAAAGAGGCAGAACGTCGACAATGATCCACTTGGCCAAAAAGGGCGTATACGTTTTTTCCTGAATATATTCATGAAAAAACGCATACGCACTTTTTGGCCAACCAAGCAAGCATGTTAAAGAAATCTGCACTACAATGAAGTCTCACTGCCCCCCGGTCAAAAGGGCCATCTGAAAAAAGTGTAAAATCCAGAAATGCAGCACAGGCCATGGAGAACAGGGAGCCTTGTTATGCTGATGGGTGGGATGTAAATTGCCAACAGCCACTCTGGAGAAGTGTATGGTGTTTCCTGAAACACCTAAAAAACAAAGCAACGGAGCCTACGGCACTTCCACGTATGGTCCTATAGCTTAGGGAAATTAAAATCAAAAACACACAGCCACCCCAAAGATTCAGACGGCTCTGTTTACAAGAACCTCGTCTACGGTACAAGTTAAATATCCCAGAAAGTGAAAAATGGATAAAGAAGTTGTGGTACGTACGTACAATGGAATATCACTCACCAATGAATTCTATGTCATCTGGCCCGTCGTGGCATAATGAGTGGATTCAGGTACGATGATTGTAAGTGAAATAAGTCACACAGAAAATGAAACATCATAAGATATCACTAATACACCGAATGTAATCTTGGCTACACATGAACTGAATTACAAAACAGAACAGGATCTCAAATTTTGAAAACAAACTTATGTTTGCATAAGGGGAAAGGTGAGTTGGGGTGCTGCCTAAAACCAGAGATAGAAATTAGCACAGATACCATTCCATACGTCAAATATGTAATAGTCAAGACCTACCCCTTGCTCAACGAAATGGGCTAAACACCCTATATTCAACACCTAGGAATACACCTGACTAGTAAGAATCTTCAAACCCATGGATTTATATGTCTCCATAAGAGAATCAAGCGTTTGTACAGCTGCATGACGGCAGCAGAGAAAATCCGATAAATCCTAATATCAAAATGAATTACAAAAACAAAACACAATGACAGTGAAATAGAGAGCAATTCTTATATAATTCATTCATGGCTTGTGATGCAACCTGGATTTACCTCATCTACACCCAGAGCTGAGTGAGACATAAGGTTGTACACTTCGGGCTGATAACATTGGTGAGGTTCGATGAGCAAATGCAGACCATTTGAAGTCATACTGCATGGTACCCATTCCATGGGTCCCAACTCTCCAGGTTTAAGCGATTCTTCCTTCAGATAAAGCATGCATGGGAAACCCACAGTATGGTGCACCATGTGACTGGGAAACATTTTCAAAAGCATCTCAGTTTTCGTCCCCTTTTACTCGGGTTCACAATTCCAGACCCTTTACTAACACTCTCCCCACTTGGAGAGTCAGTGCCTTTAACCTCCTGTTTGGGACAGTTTGCAATTTCTGCGCAACATGAACAGGAATAGGGAGAACCAATGAGAAACTAGCTGTAGTTGTCTGCACGGGCAAATTTAATGCTCATTTCCACCAGGAAGAGGAATTAACCAAAGGCTCACCATGCCGTGCCGGAACCAGATTAGGGCCTGAAGCAATCCTGCGGGTTTGCGGCCAGCTCACAAGAAAGCGATTTGAAGAAAGGAGCTCAGGGGCACTGTAATTCACAAACCTGCAGAGTTATAAATTACAGCTATCGTCCAAAAATATATTGAAGGAAGGCTGCGAAGAGGACTTGAACGCAGGGCAGAATTGCAGGAAAACGATTTCAGGGGGTAGACTGGAATTGCATTTAAAGCATAGGAAAAGAGGCAGAACGTCGACAATGATGCACTTGGCCAAAAAGTGCGTATGCGTTTTTTCCTGAATATATTCAGGAAAAAACGCATACGCCCTTTTTGGCCAACCAAGCAAGCATGTTAAAGAAATCTGCACTACAATGAAGTCTCACTGCCCCCCGGTCAAAAGGGCCATGTGAAAAAAGTGTAAAATCCAGAAATGCAGCACAGGCCATGGAGAACAGGGAGCCAGGTTATGCTGATGGGTGGGATGTAAATTGCCAAGAGCCACTCTGGAGAAGTGTATGGTGTTTCCTGAAACACCTAAAACACAAGACAAAGGAGCCTACAGCACTTCCACTTATGGTCCTATAGCTTAGGGAAATTAAAATCAAAAACACACAGCCACCCCAAAGTTTCAGACGGCTCTGTTTACAAGAACCTCGTCTACGGTACAAGTTAAATATCCCAGAATGCGAAAAATGGATAAAGAAGTTGTGGTACGTAAGTACAATGGAATATCACTCACCAATGAAGTCTATGTCATCTGGCCCGTCCTGGCATAATGAGTGGATTCAGGTATGATGATTCTAAGTGAAATAAGTCACACAGAAAATGAAACATCATAAGATATCACTAATACACCAAATGTAATCTTGGCTACACATGAACTGAATTACAAAACAGAACAGGGTCTCAAATTTAGAAAACCAACTTATGTTTGCTTAAGGGGAAAGGTGAGTTGGGGTGCTGTATAAAACCAGAGATAGAAATTAGCACAGATACCATTCCATACGTCAAATATGTAATAGTCAAGACCTACCCCTTGCTCAACGAAATGGGCTAAACACCCTATATTCAACGCCTAGGAATACACCTGACTAGTAAGAATCTTCAAACCCATGGATTTATATGTCTCCATAAGAGAATCAAGCGTGTGTACAGCTGCATGAAGGCAGCAGAGAAAATCCGATAAATCCTATTATCAAAATGAATTACAAAAACAAAACACAATGACAGTGAAATAGAGAGCAATTCTTAAATAATTCATTCAGGGCTTGTGATGCAACCTGGATTTACCTCATCTAAACCCAGAGCTGAGTGAGACATAAGGTTGGACACTTCGGGCTGATAGCATTGGTGAGGTTCGATGAGCAAATGCACACCATTTGAAGTCATACTGCATGGTACCCATTCCATGGCTCCCAACTCTCCAGTTTTAAGTGATTCTTCCTTCAGCTAAAGCATGCATGGGAAACCCACAGTATGGTGCACCGTGTGACCGGGAAACGTTTTCAAATGCATCTCAGTTTTTGTCCCATTTTACTTGGGTTCACAATTCCAGACCCTTTACTAACACTCTCCCCACTTGGAGAGTCAGTGCCTTTAACCTCCTGTTTGGGACAGTTTGCAATTTCTGCACAAGATGAACAGGAATAGGGAGAATCAATGAGAGACTAGCTGTAGGTGTCTGAATGGGCAAATTTAACGCTCATTTCCAACCAGGAATAGGAATTAACCAAACGCTCAGCATGCCATGCCAGAACCAGATAAGGGCCTGGATCAATCCTGAGGGTTTGCGGCCAGCTCAAAAGAAAGCGATTTGAAGAAAGGAGCTCAGGGGCGCTGTAATTCACAACCCTGCAGAGTTATAAATGACAGCTATCGTCCAAAAATATATTGAAGGAAGGCTGCGAAGAGGACTTGAAAGCGGGGCAGAATTGCAGGAGAACGATTTCAGGGGGTAGACTGGAATTGCATTTAAAGCATAGGAAAACAGGCAGAACGTCAACAATGATGCACTTGGCCAAAAAGGGCATATGCGTTTTTTCCTGAATATATTCAGGAAAAAACGCATATGCCCTTTTTGGCCAACCAAGCAAGCATGTTAAATAAATCTGCACTAAAATGAAGTCTCACTGCCCCCCGGTCAAAAGGGCCATCTGAAAAAAGTGTAAAATCCAGAAATGCAGCACAGGCCATGGAGAACAGGGAGCCTTGTTATGCTGATGTGTGGGATATAAACTGCCAAGAGCCACTCTGGAGAAGTGTATGGTGTTTCCTGAAACACCTAAAAAACAAAGCAACGGAGCCTCTGGCACTTCCACTTATGGTCCTATAGCTTAGGGAATTTAAAATCAAAAACACACAGCCACCCCAATGTTTCAGACGGCTCTGTTTACAAGAACCTCGTCTACGGTACAAGTTAAATATCCCAGAAAGCGAAAAATGGATAAAGAAGTTGTTGTACGTACGTACAATGGAATATCACTCACCAATGAAATCTATGTCATCTGGCCCATCGTGGCATAATGAGTGGATTCAGGTACGATGATTCTAAGTGAAATAAGTCACACAGAAAATGAAACATCATAAGATATCACTAATACACGGAATGTAATCTTGGCTACACATGAACTGAATTACAAAACAGAACAGGGACTTAAACTTAGAAAACCAACTTATGTTTGCTTAAGGGGAAAGGTGAGTTGGGGTGCTGCATAAAACCAGAGATAGAAATTAGCACAGATACCATTCCATACGTCAAATATGTAATAGTCAAGACCTACCCCTTGCTAAACGAAATGGGCTAAACACCCTATATTCAACGCCTAGGAATACACCTGAATAGAAAGAATTTTCAAACCCATGGATTTATATGTCTCCATAAGAGAAGCAAGCGTGTGTACAGCTGCATGAAGGCAGCAGAGACAATCCGATAAATCCCATTATCAAAATGAATTAAAAAAACAAAACACAAGGACAGTGAAATAGAGAGCAATTCTTAAATAATTCATTCAGGGCTTGTGATGCAACCTGGATTTACCTCATCTACACCCAGAGCTGAGTGAGACATAAGGTTGGACACTTCGGGCTGATAGCATTGGTGAGGTTCAATGAGCAAATGCAGACCATGTGAAGTCATACTGCATGGTACCCATTCCGTGGGTCCCAACTCTCCAGGTTTAAGCGATTCTTCCTTCAGCTAAAACATGCATGGGAATCCCACAGTTTGGTGCACCCTGTGACCGGGAAACTTTTTCAAATGCATCTCAGTTTTTGTCCCATTTTACTCGGGTACACAATTCCAGACCCTTTACTAACACTCTCCCCACTGGGAGAGTCAGAGCCTTTAACATCCTGTTTGGCACAGTTTGCAATTTTTGCGCAAGATGAACAGGAATAGGGAGAACCAATGAGAGACTAGCTGTAGGTGTCTGCACAGGCAAATTTAAAGCTCATTTCCAACCAGGAAGAGGAATTAACCAAAGGCTCAGCATGCCGTGCCAGAACCAGATTAGGGCCTGAAGCAATCCTGCGGGTTTGCGGCCAGCTCACAAGAAAGCGATTTGAAGAAAGGAGCTCAGGGGCACTGTAATTCACAAACCTGCAGAGTTATAAATGACAGCGATCGTCCAAAAATATATTGAAGGAAAGCTGCGAAGAGGACTTGAAAGCGGGGCAGAATTGCAAAACAACGATTTCAGGGTGCAGACTGGAATTGCAATTAAAGCATAGGAAAAGAGGCAGAACGTCGACAATGATGCACTTGGCCAAAAAGTGCGTATGCGTTTTTTCCTGAATATATTCATGAAAAAACGCATACGCACTTTTTGGCCAACCAAGCAAGCATGTTAAAGAAATCTGCACTACAATGAAGTCTCACTGCCCCCCGGGTGAAAAAGGCCATCTGAAAAAAGTGTAAAATCCAGAAATGCAGCACAGGCCATGGAGAACAGGGAGCCTGGTTATGCTGATGGGTGGGATGTAAATTGCCAACAGCCACTCTGGAGAAGTGTATGGTGTTTCCTGAAACACCTATAACACAAGCCAAAGGAGCCTACAGCACTTCCACTTATGGTCCTATAGCATAGGGAAATTAAAATCAAAAACACACAGCCACCCCAAAATTTCAGCCGGCTCTCTTTACAAGAACCTCGTCTAGGGTACAAGTTAAATATCCCAGAATGCGAAAAATGGATAAAGAAGTTGTGGTACGTACGTAGAATGGAATATCACTCACCAATGAAGTCTATGTCATCTGGCCCGTCCTGGCATAATGAGTGGATTCAGGTATGATGATTCTAAGTGAAATAAGTCACCCAGAAAATGAAACATCATAAGATATCACTAATTCACCAAATGTAATCTTGGCTACACATGAACTGAATTACAAAACAGAACAGGGTCTCAAATTTAGAAAACCAACTTATGTTTGCGTAAGGGGAAAGGTGAGTTGGGGTGCTGCATAAAACCAGAGTTAGAAATTAGCACAGATACCATTCCATATGTCAAATACGTAATAGTCAAGATATACCCCTTGCTCAACGAAATGGGCTAAACACCCTATTTTAACGCCTAGGAATACACCTGACTAGTAAGAATCTTCAAACCCATGGATTTATATGTCGCCATAAGAGAATCAAGCGTGTGTACAGCTGCATGAAGGCAGCAGAGAAAATCCGATAAATCCTATTATCAAAATGAATTACAAAAACAAAACACAATGACAGTGAAATAGAGAGCAATTCTTAAATAATTCATTCAGGGCTTGTGATGCAACCTGGATTTACCTCAACTAAACCCAGAGCTGAGTGAGACATAAGGTTGGACACTTCGGGCTGATAGCATTGGTGAGGTTCGATGAGCAAATGCACACCATTTGAAGTCATACTGCATGGTACCCATTCCATGGGTCCCAACTCTCCAGGTTTAAGTGATTCTTCCTTCAGCTAAAGCATGCATGGGAAACCCACAGTATGGTGCACCGTGTGACCGGGAAACTTTTTCAAATGCATCTCAGTTTTTCTCCCATTTTACTGGGGTTCACAATTCCAGACCCTTTACTAACACTCTCCCCACTTGGAGAGTCAGTGCCTTTAACCTCCTGTTTGGGACAGTTTGCAATTTCTGCACAAGATGAACAGGAATAGGGAGAACCAATGAGAGACTAGCTGTAGGTGTCTGAATGGGCAAATTTAACGCTCATTTCCAACCAGGAATCGGAATTAACCAAACGCTCAGCATGCCGTGCCGGAACAAGATAAGGGCCTGGATCAATCCTGAGGGTTTGCGGCCAGATCAAAAGAAAGCGATTTGAAGAAAGGAGCTAAGAGGCACTGTAATTCACAAACCTGCAGAGTTATAAATGACAGCTATCGTCCAAAAATATATTGAAGGAAGGCTGCGAAGAGGACTTGAAAGCGGGGCAGAATTGCAGGAGAACGATTTCAGGGGGTAGACTGGAATTGCATTTAAAGCATAGGCAAAGAGGCAGAGCGTCAACAATGATGCACTTGGCCAAAAAGGGCGTATGCCTTTTTTCCTGAATATATTCAGGAAAAAACGCATACGCCCTATTTGGACAAACAAGCAAGCATGTTAAAGAAATCTGCACTACAATGAAGTCACACTGCCCACCGGTCAAACGGGCCATCTGAAAAAAGTGTAAAATCCAGAAATGCAGCACAGGCCATGGAGAACAGGGAGCCTTGTTATGCTGATGTGTGGGATATAAACTGCCAAGAGCCACTCTGGAGAAGTGTATGGTGTTTCCTGAAACACCTAAAAAACAAAGCAACGGAGCCTCTGGCACTTCCACTTATGGTCCTATATCTTAGGGCATTTAAAATCAAAAACGCACAGCCACCACAATGTTTCAGACGGCTCTGTTTACAAGAACCTCGTCTACGGTACAAGTTAAATATCCCAGAATGCGAAAAACGGATAAAGAAGTTGTTGTACGTACGTACAATTGAATATCACTCACCAATTAAATCTATGTCATCTGGCCCATCGTGGCATAATGAGTGGATTCAGGTACGATGATTCTAAGTGAAATAAGTCACACAGAAAATGAAACATCATAGGATATCACTAATACACGGAATGTAATCTTGGCTACACATGAACTGAATTACAAAACAGAACAGGGTCTCAAACTTAGAAAACCAACTTATGTTTGCTTAAGGGGAAAGGTGAGTTGGGGTGCTGCATAAAACCAGAGATAGAAATTAGCACAGATACCATTCCATACGTCAAATATGTAATAGTCAAGACCTACCCCTTGCTCAACGAAATGGGCTAAACACCCTATATTCAACGCCTAGGAATACACCTGAATAGAAAGAATTTTCAAACCCATGGATTTATATGTCTCCATAAGATAAGCAAGCGTGTGTACAGCTGCATGAAGGCAGCAGAGACAATCAGATAAATCCCATTATCAAAATGAATTACAAAAACAAAACACAATGACAGTGAAATAGAGAGCAATTCTTAAATAATTCATTCAGGGCTTGTGATGCAACCTGGATTTACCTCATATAAACCCAGAGCTGAGTGAGACATAAGGTTGGACACTTCGGGCTGATAGCATTGGTGAGGTTTGATGAGCAAATGCAGACCATATGAAGTCATACTGCATGGTACCCATTCCATGGGTCACAAATCTCCAGGTTTAAGCGATTCTTCCTTCAGCTAAAGCAGGCATGGGAAACCCACAGTATGGTGCACAGTGTGACCGGGAAACGTTTTCAAATGCATCTCACTTTTCGTCCCCTTTTCCTCAGGTTCACATTTCCAGACCCTTTACTAACACTCTCCCCACTTGGAGAGTCCGTGCCTTTAACCTCCTGTTCGACACAGTTTGCATTTTCTGCGCAAGATGAACAGGAATAGGGAGAACTAATGAGAGACTAGCTGTAGGTGTCTGCACGGGCAAATTTAACGCTCATTTCCCACCAGGAACAGGAACTAACCAAAGGCTCAGCATGCCGTGCCGGAACCAGATTAGGGCCTGAAGCAATCCTGCGGGTTTGCGGCTAGCTCAAAAGAAAGCAATTTGAAAAAAGGAGCTCAGGGGCACTGTAATTCACAAACCTGCAGAGTTATAAATGACAGCTATCGTCCAAAAATATATTGAAGGAAGGCTGCGAAGAGGACTTCAAAGCGGGGCAGAATTGCACGAAAACGATTTCAGGGGGTAGACGGGAATTGCTTTTAAAGCATAGGAAAAGAGGCAGAACGTCGACAATGATGCACTTGGCCAAAAAGGGCGTATGCGTTTTTTCCTGAATATATTCAGGAAAAAACGCATACGCCCTTTTTGGCCAACCAAGCAAGCATGTTAAAGAAATCTGCACTACAATGAAGTCTCACTGCCCCCCGGTCAAAAGTGTCATCTGAAAAAAGTGTAAAATCCAGAAATGCAGCACAGGCCATGGAGAACAGGGAGCCTTGTTATGCTGATGGGTGGGATGTAAATTGCCAAGAGCCACTCTGGAGAAGTGTATGGTGTTTCCTGAAACACCTAAAAAACAAAGCAACGGAGCCTACGGCACTTCCACTTATGGTCCTATAGCTTAGGGAAATTAAAATCAAAAACACACAGCCACCCCAAAGTTTCAGACGGCTCTGTTTACAAGAACCTCGTCTACGGTACAAGTAAAATATCCCAGAAAGCGAAAAATGGATAAAGAAGTTGTGGTACGTACGTACAATGGAATATCACTCACCAATGAAATCTATGTCATCTGGCCCGTCGTGGCATAATGAGTGGATTCAGGTACGATGATTCTAAGTGTAATAAGTCACACAGAAAATGAAACATCATAAGATATCACTAATACACGGAATGTAATCTTGGCTACACATGAACTGAATTACAAAACAGAACAGGGTCTCAAATTTAGAAAACCAACTTATGTTTGCTTAAGGGGAAAGGTGAGTTGGGGTGCTGCATAAAACCAGAGATAGAAGTTAGCACAGATACCATTCCATAAGTCAAATATGTAATAGTCAAGACCTACCACTTGCTCAACGAAATGGGCTAAACACCCTCTATTCAACGCCTAGGAATACACCTGACTAGTAACAATCTTCAAACCCATGGATTTATATGTCTCCATAAGAGAATCAAGCGTGTGTACAGCTGCATGAAGGCAGCAGAGAAAATCCGATAAATCCTATTATCAAAATGAATTACAAAAACAAAACACAATGACAGTGAAATAGAGAGCAATTCTTAAATAATTCATTCAGGGCTTGTGATGCAACCTGGATTTACCTCATCTGAACCCAGAGCTGAGTGAGACATAAGGTTGGACACTTCGGGCTGATAGCATTGGTGAGGTTCGATGAGCAAATGCAGACCATTTGAAGTCATACTGCATGGTACCCATTCCATGGGTCCCAACTCTCCAGGTTTAAGCGATTCTTCCTTCAGCTAAAGCATGCATGGGAAACCCACAGTATGGTGCACCGTGTGACCGGGAAACGTTTTCAAATGCATCTCAGATTTTGTCCCCTTTTACTCGGGTTCACAATTCCAGACCCTTTACTAACACTCTCCCCACTTGGAGAGTCAGTGCCTTTAAACTCCTGTTTGTCACAGTTTGCAATTTCTGCGCAAGATGAACAGGAATAGGGAGAACCAATGAGAGACTAGCTGTAGGTGTCTGCACGGGCAAATTTAATGCTCATTTCCAACCAGGAAGAGGAAGTAACCAAAGGCTCAGCATGCCGTGCCGGAAACAGATTAGGGCCTGAAGCAATCCTGCTGGTTTGCGGTCAGCTCACAAGAAAGCGATTTGAAGAAAGGAGCTCAGGGGCACTGTAATTCACAAACCTGCAGAGTTATAAATGACAGCTATCGTCCAAAAATATATTGAAGGAAGTCTGCGAAGAGGACTTGAAAGGGGGGCAGAATTGCAGGAAAACGATTTCAGGGGGTAGACTGGAATTGCATTTAAATCATAGGAAACGAGGCAGAACGTCGACAATGATGCACTTGGCCAAAAAGGGCGTATGCGTTTTTTCCTGAATATATTCAGGAAAAAACGCATATGCCCTTTTTGGCCAACCAAGCAAGCATGTTAAAGAAATCTGCACTACAATGAAGTCTCACTGCCCCCAGGTCAAAGGGCCATCTGAAAAAAGTGCAAAATCCAGAAATGCAGCACAGGCCATGGAGAACAGGGAGCCTTGTTATGCTGATGGGTGGGATGTAAATTGCCAAGAGCCACTCTGGAGAAGTGTATGGTGTTTCCTGAAACACCTAAAAAACAAAGCAACGGAGCCTACGGCACTTCCACTTATGGTGCTATAGCTTAGGGAAATTAAAATGAAAAACACACAGACACCCCAAAATTTCAGACGGCTCTGTTTACAAGAACCGAGTCTACGGTACAAGTTAAATATCCCAGAAAGCGAAAAATTAATAAAGAAGTTGTGGTACGTACGTACAATAAAATATCACTCACCAATGAAATCTATGTCATCTGGCCCATCGTGGCATAATGAGTGGATTCAGGTACGATGATTCTAAGTGAAATAAGTCACACAGAAAATGAAATATCATAAGATATCACTAATACACCGAATGTAATCTTGGCTACACATGAACTGAATTACAAAACAGAACAGGGTCTCAAATTTAGAAAACCAACTTATGTTTGCTTAAGGGGAAAGGTGAGTTGGGGTGCTGCATAAAACCAGAGATAGATATTAGCACAGATACCATTCCATAAGTTAAATATGTAATAGTCCAGACGTACCCCTTGCTCAACGAAATGGGCTAAACACCCTATATTCAACGCCTAGGAATACACCTGACTAGTAAGAATCTTCAAACCCATGGATTTATATGTCTCCATGAGAGAATCAAGCGTGTGTACAGCTGCATGAATGCAGCAGAGAAAATCCGATAAATCCCATTATCAAAATGAATTACAAAAACAAAACACAATGACAGTGAAATAGAGAGCAATTTTTAAATAATTCATTCAGGGCTTGTGATGCAACCTGGATTTACCTCATCTAAACCCAGAGCTGAGTGAGACATAAGGTTGGACACTTCGGGCTGATAGCATTGGTGAGGTAAGATGAGCAAATGCAGACCATTTGAAGTCATACTGCATGGTACCCATTCCATGGGTCCCAACTCTCCAGGTTTAAGCGATTCTTCCGTCAGCTAAAGCATGCATGGGAAACCCAGAGTATGGTGCACTGTGTGACCGGGAAACGTTTTCAAATGCATCTCAGTTTTTGTCCTCTTTTACTCGCGTTCACAATTCCAGACCCTTTACTAAAACTCTCCCCACTTGGAGAGTCCGTGCCTTTAACCTCCTGTTTGGCACAGTTTGCAATTTCTGCGCAAGATGAACAGGAATAGGGAGAACCAATGAGAGACTAGCTGTAGGTGTCTGCACGGGCAAATTTAATGCTCATTTACAAACAGGAAGAGGAATTAACCAAAGGCTCACCATGCCGTGCTGGAAACAGATTAGGGCCTGAAGCAATCCTGCGGGTTTGCCGCCAGCTCACAAGAAAGCGATTTGATGAAAGGAGCTCAGGGGCACTGTAATTCACAAACCTGCAGAGTTATAAATGACAGCTATCGTCCAAAAATATATTGAAGGAAGGCTGCGAAGAGGACTTGAAAGCAGGGCAGAATTGCTGGAAAACGATTTCAGGGGGTAGACTGGAATTGCATTTAAATCATAGGAAAAGAGGCAGAACGTCGACAATGATGCACTTGGCCAAAAAGGGCGTATGCGTTTTTTCCTCAATATATTCAGGAAAAAACGCATAGGCCCTTTTTGGCCAACCAAGCAAGCATATTAAAGAAATCTGCACTACAATGAAGTCTCACTGCCCCCCGGTCAAAAGGGCCATCTGAAAAAAGTGCAAAATCCAGAAATGCAGCACAGGCCATGGAGAACAGGGAGCCTTGTTATGCTGATGGGTGGGATGTAAATTGCCAAGAGCCACTCTGGAGAAGTGTATGGTGTTTCCTGAAACACCTAAAAAACAAAGCAACGGAGCCTACGGCACTTCCACTTATGGTCCTATAGCTTAGGGAAATTAAAATAAAAAACACACAGCCACCCAAAGTTTCAGACTGCTCTGTTTACAAGAACCTCATCTACGGTACAAGTTAAATATCCCAGAAAGCGAAAAATGGATAAAGAAGTTGTGGTACGTACGTACAATGGAATATCACTCACCAATGAAATCTATGTCATCTGGCCCGTCGTGGCATAATGAGTGGATTCAGGTACGATGATTCTAAGTGTAATAAGTCACACAGAAAATGAAACATCATAAGATATCACTAATACACGGAATGTAATCTTGGCTACACATGAACTGAATTACAAAACAGAACAGGGTCTCAAATTTAGAAAACCAACTTATGTTTGCTTAATGGGAAAGGTGAGTTGGGGTGCTGCATAAAACCAGAGATAGAAGTTAGCACAGATACCATTCCATAAGTCAAATATTTAATAGTAAAGACCTACCACTTGCTCAACGAAATGGGCTAAACACCCTCTATTCAACGCCTAGGAATACACCTGACTAGTAAGAATCTTCAAACCCATGGTTTTATATGTCTCCATAAGAGAATCAAGCGTGTGTACAGCTGCATGAAGGCAGCAGAGAAAATCCGATAAATCCTATTATCAAAATGAATTACAAAAACAAAACACAATGACAGTGAACTAGAGAGCAATTCTTAAATAATTCATTCAGGGCTTGTGATGCAACCTGGATTTACCTCATCTGAACCCAGAGCTGAGTGAGACATAAGGTTGGACACTTCGGGCTGATAGCATTGGTGAGGTTCGATGAGCAAATGCAGACCATTTGAAGTCATACTGCATGGTACCCATTCCATGGGTCCCATCTCTCCAGGTTTAAGCGATTCTTCCTTCAGCTAAAGCATGCATGGGAAACCCACAGTATGGTGCACCGTGTGACTGGGAAACGTTTTCAAATGCACCTCAGTTTTCATCCCCTTTTACTCGGGTTCACAATTCCAGACACTTTACTAACACTCTCCCCACTTGGAGAGTCAGTGCCTTTAACCTCCTGTTTGGCACAGTTTGCAATTTCTGCGCAAGATGAACAGGAATAGAGAGAACCAAGTAGAGACTAGCTGTAGGTGTCTGCACGGGCAAATTTAATGCTCATTTCCAGCCAGGAAGAGGAATTAACCAAAGGCTCAGCATGCCGTGCCAGAACAAATTAGGGCCTGAAGCAATCCTGCGGGTTTGCGGCCAGCTCAAAAGAAAGCAATATGAAGAAAGGAGCTCAGGGGCACTGTAATTCACAAACCTGCACAGTTATAAATGAAAGCTATCGTCCAAAAATATATTGAAGGAAGGCTGCGAAGAGGACTTGAAAGCGGGGAAGAATTGCAGGAAAATGATTTCAGGGGGTAGACTGGAATTGCATTTTAAGCATAGGAAAAGAGGCAGAACGTCGACAATGATGCACTTGGCCAAAAAGGGCGTATGCGTTTTTCCCTGAATATATTCAGGAAAAAACGCATACGGCCTTTTTGGCCAACCAAGCAAGCATGTTAAAGAAATCTGCACTACAATGAAGTCTCACTGCCCCCCGGTCAAAAGGGCCATCTGAAAAAAGTGTAAAATCCAGAAAGGCAGCACAGGGCATGGAGAACTGGGAGCCTTGTTATGCTGATGGGCGGGATGTAAATTGCCAACAGCCACTCTGGAGAAGTGTAGGGTGTTTCTTGGAACACCTAAAAAACAAAGCAACGGAGCCTACGGCACTTCCACTTATGGTCCTATAGCTTAGGGAAATTAAAATCAAAAACACACAGCCACCCCAAAGTTTCGGTCGGCTCTGTTTACAAGAACCTCGTCTACGGTACAAGTTAAATATCCCAGAATGTGAAAAATGGATAAAGAAGTTGTGGTACGTACGTACAATGGAATATCACTGAGCAATGAAATCTATGTCATCAGGCCCGTCGCGGCATAATGAGTGGATTCAGGTACCATGATTCTAAGTGAAATAAGTCACACAGAAAATGAAACATCATAAGATATCACTAATACACGGAATATAAACTAGGCTACACATGAACTGAATTACAAAACAGAACAGGGCCTCAAATTTAGAAAACCAACTTATGCTTGCTTAAGGGGAAAGGTGAGTTGGGGTGCCGCATCAAAACAGAGATAGAAATTAGCACAGATACCTTTTGATAAGCCAAATATGTAATAGTCAATACCTACCCCTTGCTCAACGAAATGGACTAAACACCCCATATTCAACGCCTAGGAATACACCTGACTAGTAAGAATCTTCAAACCCATGGAATCATATGTCTCCGTAAGAGAATGAAGCGTGTGTACAGCGGCATGAATGCAGCAGAGAAAATCCGATAAATCCCATTATCAAAATATATTACAAAAGCAAAACACAAGGACAGTGAAATAGAGAGCAATTCTTAAATAATTCATTCAGGGTTTGTGATGCAACCTGGATTTACCACATCTACACCCAGAGCTGAGTGAGACATAAGGTTGGGCACTTCGGGCTGATAGCATTGGTGAGGTTCAGTGAGCAAATGCAGACACTTTGAAGTCATGCTGCATGGTACCCATTCCAAGGGTCCCAACTCTCCAGGTTTAAGGGATTCTTCCTTCAGCTAAAACATGCATGGGAAACCCACAGTATGGTGCACCGTGTGACCGGCAAACGTTTTCAAATGCATCTCAGTTTTCCTCCCCTTTTACTCGGGTTCACCATTCCAGACCCTTTAGTAACACTCTCTCTACTTGGAGAGTCAGTGCTTTAACCTCCTCTTTGGCACAGTTTGCAATTTCTGCTCAAGATGAACAGGAATAGGGAGAACCAATGAGAGACTAGCTGTAGGTGTCTGCACGGGCAAATTTAACGCTCATTTCCCGCCAGGAAGAGGAAATAACCTAAGGCTCAACATGCCGTGCTGGAAGCAGATTAGGGCCTGAAGCAATCCTGCGGGTTTGCGACCAGCTCACAAGATAGCGAGTTGAAGAAAGGAGCTCAGGGACACTGTAACTCACAAACCTGCAGAGTTATAAATGACAGCTATCGTCCAAAAATATACTGAAGGAAGGCTGCGAAGAGAACTTGTAAGCGGGGCAGAATTGCAGGAAAATGATTTCAGGGGGTAGACGGGAATTGCACTTAAAGCATAGGAAAAGAGGCAGAACGTCGACAATGATGCTCTTGGCCAAAAAGTGCGTATGCGTTTTTTCCTGAATATATTCAGGAAAAAACGCATACGACCTTTTTGGCCAACCAAGCAAGCATTTTAAAGAAATCTGCACTACAATGAAGTCTCACTGCCCCCCGGTCAAAACGGCCATCTGAAAAAAGTGTAAAATCCAGAAAGGCAGCACAGGCCATGGAGAACAGGGAGCCTTGTTATGCTGATGGGCGGGATGTAAATTACTAACAGCCACTCTGGAGAAGTGTATGGTATTTCCTGGAACACCTAAAAAACAAAGCAACGGAGCCTACGGCAATTCCACTTATGGTCCTATAGATTAGGGAAATTAAAATTAAAAATTCACAGCCACCCCAAAGTTTTGGACGGCGCTGTTTACAAGAACCTCGTCTACGGTAGAAGTTAAATATCCCAGAATGTGAAAAATTGATAAAGAAGATGTGGTACGTACGTACAATGGAATATCACTCAGCAATGAAATCTATGTCATCAGGCCCGTCGCGGCATAATGAGTGGATTTAGGTACCATGATTCTAACTGAAATAAGTCACACAGAAAATGAAACATCATAAGATATCACTAATACACGGAATGTATACTTGGCTACACATGAACTGAATTACAAAACAGAACAGGGCCTCAAATTTAGAAAACCAACTTATGCTTGCTTAAGGGGAAAGGTGAGTTGGGGTGCTGCATAAAACCAGAGATAGAAATTAGCACAGATACCATTCCATTCGTCAAATATGTAATAGTCAAGACCTACCCCTTGCTCAACGAAATGGACAAAACACGCCATATTCAATGCCTAGGAATACACCTGACTAGTAAGAATCTTCAAACCCATGGATTTATATGTCTCCATAAGAGAATGAAGCGTGTGTACAGCGGCATGAATGCAGCAGAGAAAATCCGATAAATCCCATTATCAAAATGAATTACAAAAACAAAACACAAGGACAGTGAAATAGGGAGCAATTCTTAAATAATTCATTCAGGGATTGTGATGCAACCTGGATTTACCACATCTACATCCAGAGCTGAGTGAGACATAAGGTTGGGGACTTCGGGCTGATAGCATTGGTGAGGTTCGATGAACAAATGCAGACCCTTTGAAGGCATACTGCATGGTACGCATTCCATGGGTCCCAACTCTCCAGGTTTAAGGGATTCTTCCTTCAGCTAATACATGCATGGGAAACCCACAGTATGGTGCAGCATGTGACCGGGAAACGTTTTCAAATGCATTGCAGTTTTCGTCCCCTTTTACTCGGGTTCACAATTCCAGACCCTTTACTAACACTCTCCCTACTTGGAGAGTCAGTGCCTTTAACCTCCTGTTGGGCACAGTTTGCAATTTCTGCTCAAGAAGAACAGGAAGAGGGAGAACCAATGAGAGATTAGCTGTAGGTGTCTGCACGGGCAAATTTAACACTCATTCCCCACCAGGAAGAGGAATTAACCAAAGGCTCAGCATTCCCTGCCGGAACCAGATTAGGGCCTGAAGCAATCCAGCGGGTTTGCGACCAGCTCACAAGATAGTGAGTTGAAGAAAGGAGCTCAGGGGCACTGTAACTCACAAACCTGCAGAGTTATAAATGACAGCTATCGACCAAAAATATATTGAAGGAAGGCTGCGAAGAGAACTTGTAAGCGGGGCAGAATTGCAGGAAAACGATTTCAGGGGGTAGACGGGAATTGCATTTAAAGCATAGGAAAAGAGGCAGAACGTCGACAATGATGCTCTTGGCCAAAAAGGGCGTATGCGTTTTTTCTGAATATATTCAGGAAAAAACGCATACGCACTTTTTGGCCAACCAAGCAAGCATGTTAATGAAATCTGCACTACAATGAAGTCTCACTGCCCCCCGGTCAAAAGGGCCATCTGAAAAAAGTGTAAAATCTAGAAAGGCAGCACAGGGCATGGAGAACCGGGAGCCTTGTTATGCTGATGGGCGGGATGTAAATTGCCAACAGCCACTCTGGAGAAGTGTATGGTGTTTCCTGGAACACCTAAAAAACAAAGCAACGGAGCCTACGGCACTTCCACTTATGTTCCTATAGCTTAGGGAAATTAAAATCAAAAACACACAGCCACCCCAAAGTTTCGGTCGGCTCTGTTTACAAGAACCTCGTCTACGGTACATGTTAAATATCCCAGAATGTGAAAAATGGATAAAGAAGTTGTGGTACGTACGTACAATGGAATATCACTGAGCAATGAAATCTATGTCATCAGGCCCGTCGCGGCATAATGAGTGGATTCAGGTACCATGATTCTAAGTGAAATAAGTCACACAGAAAATGAAACATCTTAAGATATCACGAATACACGGAATATAAACTAGGCTACACATGAACTGAATTACAAAACAAAACAGGGCCTCAAATTTAGAAAACCAACTTATGCTTGCTTAAGGGGAAAGGTGAGTTGGGGTGCCGCATCAAAACAGAGATAGAAATTAGCACAGATACCTTTTGATAAGCCAAATATGTAATAGTCAATACCTACCCCTTGCTCAACGAAATGGACTAAACACCCCATATTCAACGCCTAGGAATACACCTGACTAGTAAGAATCTTCAAACCCATGGAATCATATGTCTCCGTAAGAGAATGAAGCGTGTGTACAGCGGCATGAATGCAGCAGAGAAAATCCGATAAATCCCATTATCAAAATATATTACAAAAGCAAAACACAAGGACAGTGAAATAGAGAGCAATTCTTAAATAATTCATTCAGGGTTTGTGATGCAACCTGGATTTACCACATCTACACCCAGAGCTGAGTGAGACATAAGGTTGGGCACTTCGGGCTGATAGCATTGGTGAGGTTCAGTGAGCAAATGCAGACACTTTGAAGTCATGCTGCATGGTACCCATTCCAAGGGTCCCAACTCTCCAGGTTTAAGGGATTCTTCCTTCAGCTAAAACATGCATGGGAAACCCACAGTATGGTGCACCGTGTGACCGGCAAACGTTTTCAAATGCATCTCAGTTTTCCTCCCCTTTTACTCGGGTTCACCATTCCAGAACCTTTACTAACACTCTCTCTACTTGGAGAGTCAGTGCTTTAACCTCCTCTTTGGCACAGTTTGCAATTTCTGCTCAAGATGAACAGGAATAGGGAGAACCAATGAGAGACTAGCTGTAGGTGTCTGCACGGGCAAATTTAACGCTCATTTCCCGCCAGGAAGAGGAAATAACCTAAGGCTCAACATGCCGTGCTGGAAGCAGATTAGGGCCTGAAGCAATCCTGCGGGTTTGCGACCAGCTCACAAGATAGCGAGTTGAAGAAAGGAGCTCAGGGACACTGTAACTCACAAACCTGCAGAGTTATAAATGACAGCTATCGTCCAAAAATATACTGAAGGAAGGCTGCGAAGAGAACTTGTAAGCGGGGCAGAATTGCAGGAAAATGATTTCAGGGGGTAGACGGGAATTGCACTTAAAGCATAGGAAAAGAGGCAGAACGTCGACAATGATGCTCTTGGCCAAAAAGTGCGTATGCGTTTTTTCCTGAATATATTCAGGAAAAAACGCATACGACCTTTTTGGCCAACCAAGCAAGCATTTTAAAGAAATCTGCACTACAATGAAGTCTCACTGCCCCCCGGTCAAAACGGCCATCTGAAAAAAGTGTAAAATCCAGAAAGGCAGCACAGGCCATGGAGAACAGGGAGCCTTGTTATGCTGATGGGCGGGATGTAAATTACTAACAGCCACTCTGGAGAAGTGTATGGTATTTCCTGGAACACCTAAAAAACAAAGCAACGGAGCCTACGGCAATTCCACTTATGGTCCTATAGATTAGGGAAATTAAAATTAAAAATTCACAGCCACCCCAAAGTTTTGGACGGCGCTGTTTACAAGAACCTCGTCTACGGTAGAAGTTAAATATCCCAGAATGTGAAAAATTGATAAAGAAGATGTGGTACGTACGTACAATGGAATATCACTCAGCAATGAAATCTATGTCATCAGGCCCGTCGCGGCATAATGAGTGGATTTAGGTACCATGATTCTAACTGAAATAAGTCACACAGAAAATGAAACATCATAAGATATCACTAATACACGGAATGTATACTTGGCTACACATGAACTGAATTACAAAACAGAACAGGGCCTCAAATTTAGAAAACCAACTTATGCTTGCTTAAGGGGAAAGGTGAGTTGGGGTGCTGCATAAAACCAGAGATAGAAATTAGCACAGATACCATTCCATTCGTCAAATATGTAATAGTCAAGACCTACCCCTTGCTCAACGAAATGGACAAAACACGCCATATTCAATGCCTAGGAATACACCTGACTAGTAAGAATCTTCAAACCCATGGATTTATATGTCTCCATAAGAGAATGAAGCGTGTGTACAGCGGCATGAATGCAGCAGAGAAAATCCGATAAATCCCATTATCAAAATGAATTACAAAAACAAAACACAAGGACAGTGAAATAGGGAGCAATTCTTAAATAATTCATTCAGGGATTGTGATGCAACCTGGATTTACCACATCTACATCCAGAGCTGAGTGAGACATAAGGTTGGGGACTTCGGGCTGATAGCATTGGTGAGGTTCGATGAACAAATGCAGACCCTTTGAAGGCATACTGCATGGTACGCATTCCATGGGTCCCAACTCTCCAGGTTTAAGGGATTCTTCCTTCAGCTAATACATGCATGGGAAACCCACAGTATGGTGCAGCATGTGACCGGGAAACGTTTTCAAATGCATTGCAGTTTTCGTCCCCTTTTACTCGGGTTCACAATTCCAGACCCTTTACTAACACTCTCCCTACTTGGAGAGTCAGTGCCTTTAACCTCCTGTTGGGCACAGTTTGCAATTTCTGCTCAAGAAGAACAGGAAGAGGGAGAACCAATGAGAGATTAGCTGTAGGTGTCTGCACGGGCAAATTTAACGCTCATTCCCCACCAGGAAGAGGAATTAACCAAAGGCTCAGCATTCCCTGCCGGAACCAGATTAGGGCCTGAAGCAATCCAGCGGGTTTGCGACCAGCTCACAAGATAGTGAGTTGAAGAAAGGAGCTCAGGGGCACTGTAACTCACAAACCTGCAGAGTTATAAATGACAGCTATCGACCAAAAATATATTGAAGGAAGGCTGCGAAGAGAACTTGTAAGCGGGGCAGAATTGCAGGAAAACGATTTCAGGGGGTAGACGGGAATTGCATTTAAAGCATAGGAAAAGAGGCAGAACGTCGACAATGATGCTCTTGGCCAAAAAGGGCGTATGCGTTTTTTCTGAATATATTCAGGAAAAAACGCATACGCACTTTTTGGCCAACCAAGCAAGCATGTTAATGAAATCTGCACTACAATGAAGTCTCACTGCCCCCCGGTCAAAAGGGCCATCTGAAAAAAGTGTAAAATCTAGAAAGGCAGCACAGGGCATGGAGAACCGGGAGCCTTGTTATGCTGATGGGCGGGATGTAAATTGCCAACAGCCACTCTGGAGAAGTGTATGGTGTTTCCTGGAACACCTAAAAAACAAAGCAACGGAGCCTACGGCACTTCCACTTATGTTCCTATAGCTTAGGGAAATTAAAATCAAAAACACACAGCCACCCCAAAGTTTCGGTCGGCTCTGTTTACAAGAACCTCGTCTACGGTACATGTTAAATATCCCAGAATGTGAAAAATGGATAAAGAAGTTGTGGTACGTACGTACAATGGAATATCACTGAGCAATGAAATCTATGTCATCAGGCCCGTCGCGGCATAATGAGTGGATTCAGGTACCATGATTCTAAGTGAAATAAGTCACACAGAAAATGAAACATCTTAAGATATCACGAATACACGGAATATAAACTAGGCTACACATGAACTGAATTACAAAACAAAACAGGGCCTCAAATTTAGAAAACCAACTTATGCTTGCTTAAGGGGAAAGGTGAGTTGCGGTGCCACATCAAAACAGAGATAGAAATTAGCACAGATACCTTTTCATAAGCCAAATATGTAATAGTCAAGACCTACCCCTTGCTCAACGAAATGGACTAAACACCCCATATTCAACGCCTAGGAATACACCTGACTAGTAAGAATCTTTAAACCCATGGATTCATATGTCTCCGTAAGAGAATGAAGCGTGTGTACAGCGGCATGAATGCAGCAGAGAAAATCCGATAAATCCCATTATCAAAATATATTACAAAAACAAAACACAAGGACAGTGAAATAGTGAGCAATTCTTTAATAATTCATTCAGGGTTTGTGATGCAACCTGGATTTACCACATCTACACCCAGAGCTGAGTGAGACATAAGGTTGGGCACTTCGGGCTGATAGCATTGGTGAGGTTCAGTGAGCAAATGCAGACGCATTGAAGTCATACTGCATGGTACCCATTCCAAGGGTCCCAACTCTCCAGGATTAAGGGATTCTTCCTTCAGCTAAAACATGCATGGGAAACCCACAGTATGGTGCACCGTGTGACTGGGAAACGTTTTCAAATGCACCTCAGTTTTCATCCCCTTTTACTCGGGTTCACAATTCCAGACACTTTACTAACACTCTCCCCACTTGGAGAGTCAGTGCCTTTAACCTCCTGTTTGGCACAGTTTGCAAATTCTGACCAAATAAACAGGAATAGGGAGAACCAATGAGAGACTAGCTGTAGGTGTCTGCACGGGCAAATTTAATGCTCATTTCCCACCAGGAAGAGGGATTAACCAAAGGCTCAGCATGCCGTGTCGGAAACAGATTAGGGCCTGAATCAATCCTGCGGGTTTGCGGCCAGCTCACAAGAAAGCGATTTGAAGAAAGGAGCTCAGGGGCACTGTAATTCACAAACCTGCAGAGTTATAAATGACAGCTATCGTCCAAAAATATATTGAAGGAAGGCTGCGAAGAGGACTTGAAAGTGGGGTAGAATTGCACGAAAACGATTTCAGGGGGTAGACTGTAATTGCATTTAAAACATAGGAAAAGAGGCAGAACGTCGACAATGATGCACTTGGCCAAAAAGGACGTATTCGTTTTTTCCTGAATATATTCAGGAAAAAACGCATACGCCCTTTTTGGCCAACCAAGCAAGCATGTTAAAGAAATCTGCACTACAATGAAGTCTCACTGCCCCCCGGTCAAAAGTGTCATCTGAAAAAAGTGTAAAATCCAGAAAGGCAGCACAGGCCATGGAGAACAGGGAGCCTTGTTATGCTGATGGGTGGGATGTAAATTGCCAAGAGCCACTCTGGAGAAGTGTATGGTGTTTCCTGAAACACCTAAAAAACAAAGCAACGGAGCCTACGGCACTTCCACTTATGGTCCTATAGCTTAGGGAAATTAAAATCAAAAACACACAGCCACCCCAAAGTTTCAGACGGCTCTGTTTACAAGAACCTCGTCTACGGTACAAGTAAAATATCCCAGAAAGCGAAAAATGGATAAAGAAGTTGTGGTACGTACGTACAATGGAATATCACTCACCAATGAAATCTATGTCATCTGGCCCGTCGTGGCATAATGAGTGGATTCAGGTACGATGATTCTAAGTGTAATAAGTCACACAGAAAATGAAACATCATAAGATATCACTAATACACGGAATGTAATCTTGGCTACACATGAACTGAATTACAAAACAGAACAGGGTCTCAAATTTAGAAAACCAACTTATGTTTGCTTAAGGGGAAAGGTGAGTTGGGGTGCTGCATAAAACCAGAGATAGAAGTTAGCACAGATACCATTCCATAAGTCAAATATGTAATAGTCAAGACCTACCACTTGCTCAACGAAATGGGCTAAACACCCTCTATTCAACGCCTAGGAATACACCTGACTAGTAACAATCTTCAAACCCATGGATTTATATGTCTCCATAAGAGAATCAAGCGTGTGTACAGCTGCATGAAGGCAGCAGAGAAAATCCGATAAATCCTATTATCAAAATGAATTACAAAAACAAAACACAATGACAGTGAAATAGAGAGCAATTCTTAAATAATTCATTCAGGGCTTGTGATGCAACCTGGATTTACCTCATCTGAACCCAGAGCTGAGTGAGACATAAGGTTGGACACTTCGGGCTGATAGCATTGGTGAGGTTCGATGAGCAAATGCAGACCATTTGAAGTCATACTGCATGGTACCCATTCCATGGGTCCCAACTCTCCAGGTTTAAGCGATTCTTCCTTCAGCTAAAGCATGCATGGGAAACCCACAGTATGGTGCACCGTGTGACCGGGAAACATTTTCAAATGCATCTCAGATTTTGTCCCCTTTTACTCGGGTTCACAATTCCAGACCCTTTACTAACACTCTCCCCACTTGGAGAGTCAGTGCCTTTAAACTCCTGTTTGTCACAGTTTGCAATTTCTGCGCAAGATGAACAGGAATAGGGAGAACCAATGAGAGACTAGCTGTAGGTGTCTGCACGGGCAAATTTAATGCTCATTTCCAACCAGGAAGAGGAAGTAACCAAAGGCTCAGCATGCCGTGCCGGAAACAGATTAGGGCCTGAAGCAATCCTGCTGGTTTGCGGTCAGCTCACAAGAAAGCGATTTGAAGAAAGGAGCTCAGGGGCACTGTAATTCACAAACCTGCAGAGTTATAAATGACAGCTATCGTCCAAAAATATATTGAAGGAAGTCTGCGAAGAGGACTTGAAAGGGGGGCAGAATTGCAGGAAAACGATTTCAGGGGGTAGACTGGAATTGCATTTAAATCATAGGAAACGAGGCAGAACGTCGACAATGATGCACTTGGCCAAAAAGGGCGTATGCGTTTTTTCCTGAATATATTCAGGAAAAAACGCATACGCCCTTTTTGGCCAACCAAGCAAGCATGTTAAAGAAATCTGCACTACAATGAAGTCTCACTGCCCCCAGGTCAAAGGGCCATCTGAAAAAAGTGTAAAATCCAGAAATGCAGCACAGGCCATGGAGAACAGGGAGCCTTGTTATGCTGATGGGTGGGATGTAAATTGCCAAGAGCCACTCTGGAGAAGTGTATGGTGTTTCCTGAAACACCTAAAAAACAAAGCAACGGAGCCTACGGCACTTCCACTTATGGTGCTATAGCTTAGGGAAATTAAAATGAAAAACACACAGACACCCCAAAATTTCAGACGGCTCTGTTTACAAGAACCGAGTCTACGGTACAAGTTAAATATCCCAGAAAGCGAAAAATGGATAAAGAAGTTGTGGTACGTACGTACAATAAAATATCACTCACCAATGAAATCTATGTCATCTGGCCCATCGTGGCATAATGAGTGGATTCAGGTACGATGATTCTAAGTGAAATAAGTCACACAGAAAATGCAATATCATAAGATATCACTAATACACCGAATGTAATCTTGGCTACACATGAACTGAATTACAAAACAGAACAGGGTCTCAAATTTAGAAAACCAACTTATGTTTGCTTAAGGGGAAAGGTGAGTTGGGGTGCTGCATAAAACCAGAGATAGATATTAGCACAGATACCATTCCATAAGTTAAATATGTAATAGTCCAGACGTACCCCTTGCTCAACGAAATGGGATAAACACCCTATATTCAACACCTAGGAATACACCTGACTAGTAAGAATCTTCAAACCCATGGATTTATATGTCTCCATGAGAGAATCAAGCGTGTGTACAGCTGCATGAATGCAGCAGAGAAAATCCGATAAATCCCATTATCAAAATGAATTACAAAAACAAAACACAATGACAGTGAAATAGAGAGCAATTTTTAAATAATTCATTCAGGGCTTGTGATGCAACCTGGATTTACCTCATCTAAACCCAGAGCTGAGTGAGACATAAGGTTGGACACTTCGGGCTGATAGCATTGGTGAGGTAAGATGAGCAAATGCAGACCATTTGAAGTCATACTGCATGGTACCCATTCCATGGGTCCCAACTCTCCAGGTTTAAGCGATTCTTCCTTCAGCTAAAGCATGCATGGGAAACCCAGAGTATGGTGCACTGTGTGACCGGGAAACGTTTTCAAATGCATCTCAGTTTTTGTCCTCTTTTACTCGCGTTCACAATTCCAGACCGTTTACTAAAACTCTCCCCACTTGGAGAGTCCGTGCCTTTAACCTCCTGTTTGGCACAGTTTGCAATTTCTGCGCAAGATGAACAGGAATAGGGAGAACCAATGAGAGACTAGCTGTAGGTGTCTGCACGGGCAAATTTAATGCTCATTTACAAACAGGAAGAGGAATTAACCAAAGGCTCACCATGCCGTGCTGGAAACAGATTAGGGCCTGAAGCAATCCTGCGGGTTTGCGGCCAGCTCACAAGAAAGCGATTTGATGAAAGGAGCTCAGGGGCCAAGTAATTCACAAACCTGCAGAGTTATAAATGACAGCTATCGTCCAAAAATATATTGAAGGAAGGCTGCGAAGAGGACTTGAAAGCAGGGCAGAATTGCTGGAAAACGATTTCAGGGGGTAGACTGGAATTGCATTTAAATCATAGGAAAAGAGGCAGAACGTCGACAATGATGCACTTGGCCAAAAAGGGCGTATGCGTTTTTTCCTCAATATATTCAGGAAAAAACGCATAGGCCCTTTTTGGCCAACCAAGCAAGCATATTAAAGAAATCTGCACTACAATGAAGTCTCACTGCCCCCCGGTCAAAAGGGCCATCTGAAAAAAGTGCAAAATCCAGAAATGCAGCACAGGCCATGGAGAACAGGGAGCCTTGTTATGCTGATGGGTGGGATGTAAATTGCCAACAGCCACTCTGGAGAAGTGTATGGTGTTTCCTGAAACACCTAAAAAACAAAGCAACGGAGCCTACGGCACTTCCACTTATGGTCCTATAGCTTAGGGAAATTAAAATCAAAAACACACAGCCACCCAAAGTTTCAGACGGCTCTGTTTACAAGAACCTCATCTACGGTACAAGTTAAATATCCCAGAAAGCGAAAAATGGATAAAGAAGTTGTGGTACGTACGTACAATGGAATATCACTCACCAATGAAATCTATGTCATCTGGCCCGTCGTGGCATAATGAGTGGATTCAGGTACGATGATTCTAAGTGTAATAAGTCACACAGAAAATGAAACATCATAAGATATCACTAATACACGGAATGTAATCTTGGCTACACATGAACTGAATTACAAAACAGAACAGGGTCTCAAATTTAGAAAACCAACTTATGTTTGCTTAAGGGGAAAGGTGAGTTGGGGTGCTGCATAAACCCAGAGATAGAAGTTAGCACAGATACCATTCCATAAGTCAAATATTTAATAGTCAAGACCTACCACTTGCTCAACGAAATGGGCTAAACACCCTCTATTCAACGCCTAGGAATACACCTGCCTAGTAAGAATCTTCAAACCCATGGATTTATATGTCTCCATAAGAGAATCAAGCGTGTGTACAGCTGCATGAAGGCAGCAGAGAAAATCCGATAAATCCTATTATCAAAATGAATTACAAAAACAAAACACAATGACAGTGAAATAGAGAGCAATTCTTAAATAATTCATTCAGGGCTTGTGATGCAACCTGGATTTACCTCATCTGAACCCAGAGCTGAGTGAGACATAAGGTTGGACACTTCGGGCTGATAGCATTGGTGAGGTTCGATGAGCAAATGCAGACCATTTGAAGTCATACTGCATGGTACCCATTCCATGGGTCCCAACTCTCCAGGTTTAAGCGATTCTTCCTTCAGCTAAAGCATGCATGGGAAACCCACAGTATGGTGCACCGTGTGACTGGGAAACGTTTTCAAATGCACCTCAGTTTTCATCCCCTTTTACTCGGGTTCACAATTCCAGACACTTTACTAACACTCTCCCCACTTGGAGAGTCAGTGCCTTTAACCTCCTGTTTGGCACAGTTTGCAATTTCTGCGCAAGATGAACAGGAATAGAGAGAACCAAGTAGAGCCTAGCTGTAGGTGTCTGCACGGGCAAATTTAACGCTCATTTCCAGCCAGGAAGAGGAATTAACCAAAGGCTCAGCATGCCGTGCCAGAACAAATTAGGGCCTGAAGCAATCCTGCGGGTTTGCGGCCAGCTCAAAAGAAAGCGATATGAAGAAAGGAGCTCAGGGGCACTGTAATTCACAAACCTGCACAGTTATAAATGAAAGCTATCGTCCAAAAATATATTGAAGGAAGGCTGCGAAGAGGACTTGAAAGCGGGGAAGAATTGCAGGAAAATGATTTCAGGGGGTAGACTGGAATTGCATTTAAATCATAGGAAAAGAGGCAGAACGTCGACAATGATGCACTTGGCCAAAAAGGGCGTATGCGTTTTTCCCTGAATATATTCAGGAAAAAACGCATACGGCCTTTTTGGCCAACCAAGCAAGCATGTTAAAGAAATCTGCACTACAATGAAGTCTCACTGCCCCCCGGTCAAAAGGGCCATCTGAAAAAAGTGTAAAATCCAGAAAGGCAGCACAGGGCATGGAGAACTGGGAGCCTTGTTATGCTGATGGGCGGGATGTAAATTGCCAACAGCCACTCTGGAGAAGTGTAGGGTGTTTCTTGGAACACCTAAAAAACAAAGCAACGGAGCCTACGGCACTTCCACTTATGGTCCTATAGCTTAGGGAAATTAAAATCAAAAACACACAGCCACCCCAAAGTTTCGGTCGGCTCTGTTTACAAGAACCTCGTCTACGGTACAAGTTAAATATCCCAGAATGTGAAAAATGGATAAAGAAGTTGTGGTACGTACGTACAATGGAATATCACTGAGCAATGAAATCTATGTCATCAGGCCCGTCGCGGCATAATGAGTGGATTCAGGTACCATGATTCTAAGTGAAATAAGTCACACAGAAAATGAAACATCATAAGATATCACTAATACACGGAATATAAACTAGGCTACACATGAACTGAATTACAAAACAGAACAGGGCCTCAAATTTAGAAAACCAACTTATGCTTGCTTAAGGGGAAAGGTGAGTTGGGGTGCCGCATCAAAACAGAGATAGAAATTAGCACAGATACCTTTTCATAAGCCAAATATGTAATAGTCAAGACCTACCCCTTGCTCAACAAAATGGACTAAACACCCCATATTCAACGCCTAGGAATACACCTGACTAGTAAGAATCTTCAAACCCATGGAATCATATGTCTCCGTAAGAGAATGAAGCGTGTGTACAGCGGCATGAATGCAGCAGAGAAAATCCGATAAATCCCATTATCAAAATATATTACAAAAGCAAAACACAAGGACAGTGAAATAGAGAGCAATTCTTAAATAATTCATTCAGGGTTTGTGATGCAACCTGGATTTACCACATCTACACCCAGAGCTGAGTGAGACATAAGGTTGGGCACTTCGGGCTGATAGCATTGGTGAGGTTCAGTGAGCAAATGCAGACACTTTGAAGTCATGCTGCATGGTACCCATTCCAAGGGTCCCAACTCTCCAGGTTTAAGGGATTCTTCCTTCAGCTAAAACATGCATGGGAAACCCACAGTATGGTGCACCGTGTGACCGGCAAACGTTTTCAAATGCATCTCAGTTTTCCTCCCCTTTTACTCGGGTTCACCATTCCAGAACCTTTACTAACACTCTCTCTACTTGGAGAGTCAGTGCTTTAACCTCCTCTTTGGCACAGTTTGCAATTTCTGCTCAAGATGAACAGGAATAGGGAGAACCAATGAGAGACTAGCTGTAGGTGTCTGCACGGGCAAATTTAACGCTCATTTCCCGCCAGGAAGAGGAAATAACCTAAGGCTCAACATGCCGTGCTGGAAGCAGATTAGGGCCTGAAGCAATCCTGCGGGTTTGCGACCAGCTCACAAGATAGCGAGTTGAAGAAAGGAGCTCAGGGACACTGTAACTCACAAACCTGCAGAGTTATAAATGACAGCTATCGTCCAAAAATATACTGAAGGAAGGCTGCGAAGAGAACTTGTAAGCGGGGCAGAATTGCAGGAAAATGATTTCAGGGGGTAGACGGGAATTGCACTTAAAGCATAGGAAAAGAGGCAGAACGTCGACAATGATGCTCTTGGCCAAAAAGTGCGTATGCGTTTTTTCCTGAATATATTCAGGAAAAAACGCATACGACCTTTTTGGCCAACCAAGCAAGCATTTTAAAGAAATCTGCACTACAATGAAGTCTCACTGCCCCCCGGTCAAAACGGCCATCTGAAAAAAGTGTAAAATCCAGAAAGGCAGCACAGGCCATGGAGAACAGGGAGCCTTGTTATGCTGATGGGCGGGATGTAAATTACTAACAGCCACTCTGGAGAAGTGTATGGTATTTCCTGGAACACCTAAAAAACAAAGCAACGGAGCCTACGGCAATTCCACTTATGGTCCTATAGATTAGGGAAATTAAAATTAAAAATTCACAGCCACCCCAAAGTTTTGGACGGCGCTGTTTACAAGAACCTCGTCTACGGTAGAAGTTAAATATCCCAGAATGTGAAAAATTGATAAAGAAGATGTGGTACGTACGTACAATGGAATATCACTCAGCAATGAAATCTATGTCATCAGGCCCGTCGCGGCATAATGAGTGGATTTAGGTACCATGATTCTAACTGAAATAAGTCACACAGAAAATGAAACATCATAAGATATCACTAATACACGGAATGTATACTTGGCTACACATGAACTGAATTACAAAACAGAACAGGGCCTCAAATTTAGAAAACCAACTTATGCTTGCTTAAGGGGAAAGGTGAGTTGGGGTGCTGCATAAAACCAGAGATAGAAATTAGCACAGATACCATTCCATTCGTCAAATATGTAATAGTCAAGACCTACCCCTTGCTCAACGAAATGGACAAAACACGCCATATTCAATGCCTAGGAATACACCTGACTAGTAAGAATCTTCAAACCCATGGATTTATATGTCTCCATAAGAGAATGAAGCGTGTGTACAGCGGCATGAATGCAGCAGAGAAAATCCGATAAATCCCATTATCAAAATGAATTACAAAAACAAAACACAAGGACAGTGAAATAGGGAGCAATTCTTAAATAATTCATTCAGGGATTGTGATGCAACCTGGATTTACCACATCTACATCCAGAGCTGAGTGAGACATAAGGTTGGGGACTTCGGGCTGATAGCATTGGTGAGGTTCGATGAACAAATGCAGACCCTTTGAAGGCATACTGCATGGTACGCATTCCATGGGTCCCAACTCTCCAGGTTTAAGGGATTCTTCCTTCAGCTAATACATGCATGGGAAACCCACAGTATGGTGCAGCATGTGACCGGGAAACGTTTTCAAATGCATTGCAGTTTTCGTCCCCTTTTACTCGGGTTCACAATTCCAGACCCTTTACTAACACTCTCCCTACTTGGAGAGTCAGTGCCTTTAACCTCCTGTTGGGCACAGTTTGCAATTTCTGCTCAAGAAGAACAGGAAGAGGGAGAACCAATGAGAGATTAGCTGTAGGTGTCTGCACGGGCAAATTTAACGCTCATTCCCCACCAGGAAGAGGAATTAACCAAAGGCTCAGCATTCCCTGCCGGAACCAGATTAGGGCCTGAAGCAATCCAGCGGGTTTGCGACCAGCTCACAAGATAGTGAGTTGAAGAAAGGAGCTCAGGGGCACTGTAACTCACAAACCTGCAGAGTTATAAATGACAGCTATCGACCAAAAATATATTGAAGGAAGGCTGCGAAGAGAACTTGTAAGCGGGGCAGAATTGCAGGAAAACGATTTCAGGGGGTAGACGGGAATTGCATTTAAAGCATAGGAAAAGAGGCAGAACGTCGACAATGATGCTCTTGGCCAAAAAGGGCGTATGCGTTTTTTCTGAATATATTCAGGAAAAAACGCATACGCACTTTTTGGCCAACCAAGCAAGCATGTTAATGAAATCTGCACTACAATGAAGTCTCACTGCCCCCCGGTCAAAAGGGCCATCTGAAAAAAGTGTAAAATCTAGAAAGGCAGCACAGGGCATGGAGAACCGGGAGCCTTGTTATGCTGATGGGCGGGATGTAAATTGCCAACAGCCACTCTGGAGAAGTGTATGGTGTTTCCTGGAACACCTAAAAAACAAAGCAACGGAGCCTACGGCACTTCCACTTATGTTCCTATAGCTTAGGGAAATTAAAATCAAAAACACACAGCCACCCCAAAGTTTCGGTCGGCTCTGTTTACAAGAACCTCGTCTACGGTACATGTTAAATATCCCAGAATGTGAAAAATGGATAAAGAAGTTGTGGTACGTACGTACAATGGAATATCACTGAGCAATGAAATCTATGTCATCAGGCCCGTCGCGGCATAATGAGTGGATTCAGGTACCATGATTCTAAGTGAAATAAGTCACACAGAAAATGAAACATCTTAAGATATCACGAATACACGGAATATAAACTAGGCTACACATGAACTGAATTACAAAACAAAACAGGGCCTCAAATTTAGAAAACCAACTTATGCTTGCTTAAGGGGAAAGGTGAGTTGCGGTGCCACATCAAAACAGAGATAGAAATTAGCACAGATACCTTTTCATAAGCCAAATATGTAATAGTCAAGACCTACCCCTTGCTCAACGAAATGGACTAAACACCCCATATTCAACGCCTAGGAATACACCTGACTAGTAAGAATCTTTAAACCCATGGATTCATATGTCTCCGTAAGAGAATGAAGCGTGTGTACAGCGGCATGAATGCAGCAGAGAAAATCCGATAAATCCCATTATCAAAATATATTACAAAAACAAAACACAAGGACAGTGAAATAGTGAGCAATTCTTTAATAATTCATTCAGGGTTTGTGATGCAACCTGGATTTACCACATCTACACCCAGAGCTGAGTGAGACATAAGGTTGGGCACTTCGGGCTGATAGCATTGGTGAGGTTCAGTGAGCAAATGCAGACGCATTGAAGTCATACTGCATGGTACCCATTCCAAGGGTCCCAACTCTCCAGGATTAAGGGATTCTTCCTTCAGCTAAAACATGCATGGGAAACCCACAGTATGGTGCACCGTGTGACTGGGAAACGTTTTCAAATGCACCTCAGTTTTCATCCCCTTTTACTCGGGTTCACAATTCCAGACACTTTACTAACACTCTCCCCACTTGGAGAGTCAGTGCCTTTAACCTCCTGTTTGGCACAGTTTGCAAATTCTGACCAAATAAACAGGAATAGGGAGAACCAATGAGAGACTAGCTGTAGGTGTCTGCACGGGCAAATTTAATGCTCATTTCCCACCAGGAAGAGGGATTAACCAAAGGCTCAGCATGCCGTGTCGGAAACAGATTAGGGCCTGAATCAATCCTGCGGGTTTGCGGCCAGCTCACAAGAAAGCGATTTGAAGAAAGGAGCTCAGGGGCACTGTAATTCACAAACCTGCAGAGTTATAAATGACAGCTATCGTCCAAAAATATATTGAAGGAAGGCTGCGAAGAGGACTTGAAAGTGGGGTAGAATTGCACGAAAACGATTTCAGGGGGTAGACTGTAATTGCATTTAAAACATAGGAAAAGAGGCAGAACGTCGACAATGATGCACTTGGCCAAAAAGGACGTATTCGTTTTTTCCTGAATATATTCAGGAAAAAACGCATACGCCCTTTTTGGCCAACCAAGCAAGCATGTTAAAGAAATCTGCACTACAATGAAGTCTCACTGCCCCCCGGTCAAAAGTGTCATCTGAAAAAAGTGTAAAATCCAGAAAGGCAGCACAGGCCATGGAGAACAGGGAGCCTTGTTATGCTGATGGGTGGGATGTAAATTGCCAAGAGCCACTCTGGAGAAGTGTATGGTGTTTCCTGAAACACCTAAAAAACAAAGCAACGGAGCCTACGGCACTTCCACTTATGGTCCTATAGCTTAGGGAAATTAAAATCAAAAACACACAGCCACCCCAAAGTTTCAGACGGCTCTGTTTACAAGAACCTCGTCTACGGTACAAGTAAAATATCCCAGAAAGCGAAAAATGGATAAAGAAGTTGTGGTACGTACGTACAATGGAATATCACTCACCAATGAAATCTATGTCATCTGGCCCGTCGTGGCATAATGAGTGGATTCAGGTACGATGATTCTAAGTGTAATAAGTCACACAGAAAATGAAACATCATAAGATATCACTAATACACGGAATGTAATCTTGGCTACACATGAACTGAATTACAAAACAGAACAGGGTCTCAAATTTAGAAAACCAACTTATGTTTGCTTAAGGGGAAAGGTGAGTTGGGGTGCTGCATAAAACCAGAGATAGAAGTTAGCACAGATACCATTCCATAAGTCAAATATGTAATAGTCAAGACCTACCACTTGCTCAACGAAATGGGCTAAACACCCTCTATTCAACGCCTAGGAATACACCTGACTAGTAACAATCTTCAAACCCATGGATTTATATGTCTCCATAAGAGAATCAAGCGTGTGTACAGCTGCATGAAGGCAGCAGAGAAAATCCGATAAATCCTATTATCAAAATGAATTACAAAAACAAAACACAATGACAGTGAAATAGAGAGCAATTCTTAAATAATTCATTCAGGGCTTGTGATGCAACCTGGATTTACCTCATCTGAACCCAGAGCTGAGTGAGACATAAGGTTGGACACTTCGGGCTGATAGCATTGGTGAGGTTCGATGAGCAAATGCAGACCATTTGAAGTCATACTGCATGGTACCCATTCCATGGGTCCCAACTCTCCAGGTTTAAGCGATTCTTCCTTCAGCTAAAGCATGCATGGGAAACCCACAGTATGGTGCACCGTGTGACCGGGAAACATTTTCAAATGCATCTCAGATTTTGTCCCCTTTTACTCGGGTTCACAATTCCAGACCCTTTACTAACACTCTACCCACTTGGAGAGTCAGTGCCTTTAAACTCTTGTTTGTCACAGTTTGCAATTTCTGCGCAAGATGAACAGGAATAGGGAGAACCAATGAGAGACTAGCTGTAGGTGTCTGCACGGGCAAATTTAATGCTCATTTCCAACCAGGAAGAGGAAGTAACCAAAGGCTCAGCATGCCGTGCCGGAAACAGATTACGGCCTGAAGCAATCCTGCTGGTTTGCGGTCAGCTCACAAGAAAGCGATTTGAAGAAAGGAGCTCAGGGGCACTGTAATTCACAAACCTGCAGAGTTATAAATGACAGCTATCGTCCAAAAATATATTGAAGGAAGTCTGCGAAGAGGACTTGAAAGGGGGGCAGAATTGCAGGAAAACGATTTCAGGGGGTAGACTGGAATTGCATTTAAATCATAGGAAACGAGGCAGAACGTCGACAATGATGCACTTGGCCAAAAAGGGCGTATGCGTTTTTTCCTGAATATATTCAGGAAAAAACGCATACGCCCTTTTTGGCCAACCAAGCAAGCATGTTAAAGAAATCTGCACTACAATGAAGTCTCACTGCCCCCAGGTCAAAGGGCCATCTGAAAAAAGTGTAAAATCCAGAAATGCAGCACAGGCCATGGAGAACAGGGAGCCTTGTTATGCTGATGGGTGGGATGTAAATTGCCAAGAGCCACTCTGGAGAAGTGTATGGTGTTTCCTGAAACACCTAAAAAACAAAGCAACGGAGCCTACGGCACTTCCACTTATGGTGCTATAGCTTAGGGAAATTAAAATGAAAAACACACAGACACCCCAAAATTTCAGACGGCTCTGTTTACAAGAACCGAGTCTACGGTACAAGTTAAATATCCCAGAAAGCGAAAAATGGATAAAGAAGTTGTGGTACGTACGTACAATAAAATATCACTCACCAATGAAATCTATGTCATCTGGCCCATCGTGGCATAATGAGTGGATTCAGGTACGATGATTCTAAGTGAAATAAGTCACACAGAAAATGCAATATCATAAGATATCACTAATACACCGAATGTAATCTTGGCTACACATGAACTGAATTACAAAACAGAACAGGGTCTCAAATTTAGAAAACCAACTTATGTTTGCTTAAGGGGAAAGGTGAGTTGGGGTGCTGCATAAAACCAGAGATAGATATTAGCACAGATACCATTCCATAAGTTAAATATGTAATAGTCCAGACGTACCCCTTGCTCAACGAAATGGGCTAAACACCCTATATTCAACGCCTAGGAATACACCTGACTAGTAAGAATCTTCAAACCCATGGATTTATATGTCTCCATGAGAGAATCAAGCGTGTGTACAGCTGCATGAATGCAGCAGAGAAAATCCGATAAATCCCATTATCAAAATGAATTACAAAAACAAAACACAATGACAGTGAAATAGAGAGCAATTTTTAAATAATTCATTCAGGGCTTGTGATGCAACCTGGATTTACCTCATCTAAACCCAGAGCTGAGTGAGACATAAGGTTGGACACTTCGGGCTGATAGCATTGGTGAGGTAAGATGAGCAAATGCAGACCATTTGAAGTCATACTGCATGGTACCCATTCCATGGGTCCCAACTCTCCAGGTTTAAGCGATTCTTCCTTCAGCTAAAGCATGCATGGGAAACCCAGAGTATGGTGCACTGTGTGACCGGGAAACGTTTTCAAATTCATCTCAGTTTTTGTCCTCTTTTACTCGCGTTCACAATTCCAGACCCTTTACTAAAACTCTCCCCACTTGGAGAGTCCGTGCCTTTAACCTCCTGTTTGGCACAGTTTGCAATTTCTGCGCAAGATGAACAGGAATAGGGAGAACCAATGAGAGACTAGCTGTAGGTGTCTGCACGGGCAAATTTAATGCTCATTTACAAACAGGAAGAGGAATTAACCAAAGGCTCACCATGCCGTGCTGGAAACAGATTAGGGCCTGAAGCAATCCTGCGGGTTTGCGGCCAGCTCACAAGAAAGCGATTTGATGAAAGGAGCTCAGGGGCCAAGTAATTCACAAACCTGCAGAGTTATAAATGACAGCTATCGTCCAAAAATATATTGAAGGAAGGCTGCGAAGAGGACTTGAAAGCAGGGCAGAATTGCTGGAAAACGATTTCAGGGGGTAGACTGGAATTGCATTTAAATCATAGGAAAAGAGGCAGAACGTCGACAATGATGCACTTGGCCAAAAAGGGCGTATGCGTTTTTTCCTCAATATATTCAGGAAAAAACGCATAGGCCCTTTTTGGCCAACCAAGCAAGCATATTAAAGAAATCTGCACTACAATGAAGTCTCACTGCCCCCCGGTCAAAAGGGCCATCTGAAAAAAGTGCAAAATCCAGAAATGCAGCACAGGCCATGGAGAACAGGGAGCCTTGTTATGCTGATGGGTGGGATGTAAATTGCCAACAGCCACTCTGGAGAAGTGTATGGTGTTTCCTGAAACACCTAAAAAACAAAGCAACGGAGCCTACGGCACTTCCACTTATGGTCCTATAGCTTAGGGAAATTAAAATAAAAAACACACAGCCACCCAAAGTTTCAGACGGCTCTGTTTACAAGAACCTCATCTACGGTACAAGTTAAATATCCCAGAAAGCGAAAAATGGATAAAGAAGTTGTGGTACGTACGTACAATGGAATATCACTCACCAATGAAATCTATGTCATCTGGCCCGTCGTGGCATAATGAGTGGATTCAGGTACGATGATTCTAAGTGTAATAAGTCACACAGAAAATGAAACATCATAAGATATCACTAATACACGGAATGTAATCTTGGCTACACATGAACTGAATTACAAAACAGAACAGGGTCTCAAATTTAGAAAACCAACTTATGTTTGCTTAAGGGGAAAGGTGAGTTGGGGTGCTGCATAAACCCAGAGATAGAAGTTAGCACAGATACCATTCCATAAGTCAAATATTTAATAGTCAAGACCTACCACTTGCTCAACGAAATGGGCTAAACACCCTCTATTCAACGCCTAGGAATACACCTGACTAGTAAGAATCTTCAAACCCATGGATTTATATGTCTCCATAAGAGAATCAAGCGTGTGTACAGCTGCATGAAGGCAGCAGAGAAAATCCGATAAATCCTATTATCAAAATGAATTACAAAAACAAAACACAATGACAGTGAAATAGAGAGCAATTCTTAAATAATTCATTCAGGGCTTGTGATGCAACCTGGATTTACCTCATCTGAACCCAGAGCTGAGTGAGACATAAGGTTGGACACTTCGGGCTGATAGCATTGGTGAGGTTCGATGAGCAAATGCAGACCATTTGAAGTCATACTGCATGGTACCCATTCCATGGGTCCCAACTCTCCAGGTTTAAGCGATTCTTCCTTCAGCTAAAGCATGCATGGGAAACCCACAGTATGGTGCACCGTGTGACTGGGAAACGTTTTCAAATGCACCTCAGTTTTCATCCCCTTTTACTCGGGTTCACAATTCCAGACACTTTACTAACACTCTCCCCACTTGGAGAGTCAGTGCCTTTAACCTCCTGTTTGGCACAGTTTGCAATTTCTGCGCAAGATGAACAGGAATAGAGAGAACCAAGTAGAGCCTAGCTGTAGGTGTCTGCACGGGCAAATTTAACGCTCATTTCCAGCCAGGAAGAGGAATTAACCAAAGGCTCAGCATGCCGTGCCAGAACAAATTAGGGCCTGAAGCAATCCTGCGGGTTTGCGGCCAGCTCAAAAGAAAGCGATATGAAGAAAGGAGCTCAGGGGCACTGTAATTCACAAACCTGCACAGTTATAAATGAAAGCTATCGTCCAAAAATATATTGAAGGAAGGCTGCGAAGAGGACTTGAAAGCGGGGAAGAATTGCAGGAAAATGATTTCAGGGGGTAGACTGGAATTGCATTTTAAGCATAGGAAAAGAGGCAGAACGTCGACAATGATGCACTTGGCCAAAAAGGGCGTATGCGTTTTTCCCTGAATATATTCAGGAAAAAACGCATACGGCCTTTTTGGCCAACCAAGCAAGCATGTTAAAGAAATCTGCACTACAATGAAGTCTCACTGCCCCCCGGTCAAAAGGGCCATCTGAAAAAAGTGTAAAATCCAGAAAGGCAGCACAGGGCATGGAGAACTGGGAGCCTTGTTATGCTGATGGGCGGGATGTAAATTGCCAACAGCCACTCTGGAGAAGTGTAGGGTGTTTCTTGGAACACCTAAAAAACAAAGCAACGGAGCCTACGGCACTTCCACTTATGGTCCTATAGCTTAGGGAAATTAAAATCAAAAACACACAGCCACCCCAAAGTTTCGGTCGGCTCTGTTTACAAGAACCTCGTCTACGGTACAAGTTAAATATCCCAGAATGTGAAAAATGGATAAAGAAGTTGTGGTACGTACGTACAATGGAATATCACTGAGCAATGAAATCTATGTCATCAGGCCCGTCGCGGCATAATGAGTGGATTCAGGTACCATGATTCTAAGTGAAATAAGTCACACAGAAAATGAAACATCATAAGATATCACTAATACACGGAATATAAACTAGGCTACACATGAACTGAATTACAAAACAGAACAGGGCCTCAAATTTAGAAAACCAACTTATGCTTGCTTAAGGGGAAAGGTGAGTTGGGGTGCCGCATCAAAACAGAGATAGAAATTAGCACAGATACCTTTTCATAAGCCAAATATGTAATAGTCAAGACCTACCCCTTGCTCAACAAAATGGACTAAACACCCCATATTCAACGCCTAGGAATACACCTGACTAGTAAGAATCTTCAAACCCATGGAATCATATGTCTCCGTAAGAGAATGAAGCGTGTGTACAGCGGCATGAATGCAGCAGAGAAAATCCGATAAATCCCATTATCAAAATATATTACAAAAGCAAAACACAAGGACAGTGAAATAGAGAGCAATTCTTAAATAATTCATTCAGGGTTTGTGATGCAACCTGGATTTACCACATCTACACCCAGAGCTGAGTGAGACATAAGGTTGGGCACTTCGGGCTGATAGCATTGGTGAGGTTCAGTGAGCAAATGCAGACACTTTGAAGTCATGCTGCATGGTACCCATTCCAAGGGTCCCAACTCTCCAGGTTTAAGGGATTCTTCCTTCAGCTAAAACATGCATGGGAAACCCACAGTATGGTGCACCGTGTGACCGGCAAACGTTTTCAAATGCATCTCAGTTTTCGTCCCCTTTTACTCGGGTTCACCATTCCAGACCCTTTAGTAACACTCTCTCTACTTGGAGAGTCAGTGCTTTAACCTCCTCTTTGGCACAGTTTGCAATTTCTGCTCAAGATGAACAGGAATAGGGAGAACCAATGAGAGACTAGCTGTAGGTGTCTGCACGGGCAAATTTAACGCTCATTTCCCGCCAGGAAGAGGAAATAACCTAAGGCTCAACATGCCGTGCTGGAAGCAGATTAGGGCCTGAAGCAATCCTGCGGGTTTGCGACCAGCTCACAAGATAGCGAGTTGAAGAAAAGAGCTCAGGGACACTGTAACTCACAAACCTGCAGAGTTATAAATGACAGCTATCGTCCAAAAATATACTGAAGGAAGGCTGCGAAGAGAACTTGTAAGCGGGGCAGAATTGCAGGAAAATGATTTCAGGGGGTAGACGGGAATTGCACTTAAAGCATAGGAAAAGAGGCAGAACGTCGACAATGATGCTCTTGGCCAAAAAGTGCGTATGCGTTTTTTCCTGAATATATTCAGGAAAAAACGCATACGACCTTTTTGGCCAACCAAGCAAGCATTTTAAAGAAATCTGCACTACAATGAAGTCTCACTGCCCCCCGGTCAAAACGGCCATCTGAAAAAAGTGTAAAATCCAGAAAGGCAGCACAGGCCATGGAGAACAGGGAGCCTAGTTATGCTGATGGGCGGGATGTAAATTACTAACAGCCACTCTGGAGAAGTGTATGGTATTTCCTGGAACACCTAAAAAACAAAGCAACGGAGCCTACGGCAATTCCACTTATGGTCCTATAGATTAGGGAAATTAAAATTAAAAATTCACAGCCACCCCAAAGTTTTGGACGGCGCTGTTTACAAGAACCTCGTCTACGGTAGAAGTTAAATATCCCAGAATGTGAAAAATTGATAAAGAAGATGTGGTACGTACGTACAATGGAATATCACTCAGCAATGAAATCTATGTCATCAGGCCCGTCGCGGCATAATGAGTGGATTTAGGTACCATGATTCTAACTGAAATAAGTCACACAGAAAATGAAACATCATAAGATATCACTAATACACGGAATGTATACTTGGCTACACATGAACTGAATTACAAAACAGAACAGGGCCTCAAATTTAGAAAACCAACTTATGCTTGCTTAAGGGGAAAGGTGAGTTGGGGTGCTGCATAAAACCAGAGATAGAAATTAGCACAGATACCATTCCATTCGTCAAATATGTAATAGTCAAGACCTACCCCTTGCTCAACGAAATGGACAAAACACGCCATATTCAATGCCTAGGAATACACCTGACTAGTAAGAATCTTCAAACCCATGGATTTATATGTCTCCATAAGAGAATGAAGCGTGTGTACAGCGGCATGAATGCAGCAGAGAAAATCCGATAAATCCCATTATCAAAATGAATTACAAAAACAAAACACAAGGACAGTGAAATAGGGAGCAATTCTTAAATAATTCATTCAGGGATTGTGATGCAACCTGGATTTACCACATCTACATCCAGAGCTGAGTGAGACATAAGGTTGGGGACTTCGGGCTGATAGCATTGGTGAGGTTCGATGAACAAATGCAGACCCTTTGAAGGCATACTGCATGGTACGCATTCCATGGGTCCCAACTCTCCAGGTTTAAGGGATTCTTCCTTCAGCTAATACATGCATGGGAAACCCACAGTATGGTGCAGCGTGTGACCGGGAAACGTTTTCAAATGCATTGCAGTTTTCGTCCCCTTTTACTCGGGTTCACAATTCCAGACCCTTTACTAACACTCTCCCTACTTGGAGAGTCAGTGCCTTTAACCTCCTGTTGGGCACAGTTTGCAATTTCTGCTCAAGAAGAACAGGAAGAGGGAGAACCAATGAGAGATTAGCTGTAGGTGTCTGCACGGGCAAATTTAACGCTCATTCCCCACCAGGAAGAGGAATTAACCAAAGGCTCAGCATTCCCTGCCGGAACCAGATTAGGGCCTGAAGCAATCCAGCGGGTTTGCGACCAGCTCACAAGATAGTGAGTTGAAGAAAGGAGCTCAGGGGCACTGTAACTCACAAACCTGCAGAGTTATAAATGACAGCTATCGTCCAAAAATATATTGAAGGAAGGCTGCGAAGAGAACTTGTAAGCGGGGCAGAATTGCAGGAAAACGATTTCAGGGGGTAGACGGGAATTGCATTTAAAGCATAGGAAAAGAGGCAGAACGTCGACAATGATGCTCTTGGCCAAAAAGGGCGTATGCGTTTTTTCTGAATATATTCAGGAAAAAACGCATACGCACTTTTTGGCCAACCAAGCAAGCATGTTAATGAAATCTGCACTACAATGAAGTCTCACTGCCCCCCGGTCAAAAGGGCCATCTGAAAAAAGTGTAAAATCTAGAAAGGCAGCACAGGGCATGGAGAACCGGGAGCCTTGTTATGCTGATGGGCGGGATGTAAATTGCCAACAGCCACTCTGGAGAAGTGTATGGTGTTTCCTGGAACACCTAAAAAACAAAGCAACGGAGCCTACGGCACTTCCACTTATGTTCCTATAGCTTAGGGAAATTAAAATCAAAAACACACAGCCACCCCAAAGTTTCGGTCGGCTCTGTTTACAAGAACCTCGTCTACGGTACATGTTAAATATCCCAGAATGTGAAAAATGGATAAAGAAGTTGTGGTACGTACGTACAATGGAATATCACTGAGCAATGAAATCTATGTCATCAGGCCCGTCGCGGCATAATGAGTGGATTCAGGTACCATGATTCTAAGTGAAATAAGTCACACAGAAAATGAAACATCTTAAGATATCACGAATACACGGAATATAAACTAGGCTACACATGAACTGAATTACAAAACAAAACAGGGCCTCAAATTTAGAAAACCAACTTATGCTTGCTTAAGGGGAAAGGTGAGTTGCGGTGCCACATCAAAACAGAGATAGAAATTAGCACAGATACCTTTTCATAAGCCAAATATGTAATAGTCAAGACCAACCCCTTGCTCAACGAAATGGACTAAACACCCCATATTCAACGCCTAGGAATACACCTGACTAGTAAGAATCTTTAAACCCATGGATTCATATGTCTCCGTAAGAGAATGAAGCGTGTGTACAGCGGCATGAATGCAGCAGAGAAAATCCGATAAATCCCATTATCAAAATATATTACAAAAACAAAACACAAGGACAGTGAAATAGTGACCAATTCTTTAATAATTCATTCAGGGTTTGTGATGCAACCTGGATTTACCACATCTACACCCAGAGCTGAGTGAGACATAAGGTTGGGCACTTCGGGCTGATAGCATTGGTGAGGTTCAGTGAGCAAATGCAGACGCATTGAAGTCATACTGCATGGTACCCATTCCAAGGGTCCCAACTCTCCAGGATTAAGGGATTCTTCCTTCAGCTAAAACATGCATGGGAAACCCACAGTATGGTGCACCGTGTGACTGGGAAACGTTTTCAAATGCACCTCAGTTTTCATCCCCTTTTACTCGGGTTCACAATTCCAGACACTTTACTAACACTCTCCCCACTTGGAGAGTCAGTGCCTTTAACCTCCTGTTTGGCACAGTTTGCAAATTCTGACCAAATAAACAGGAATAGGGAGAACCAATGAGAGACTAGCTGTAGGTGTCTGCACGGGCAAATTTAATGCTCATTTCCCACCAGGAAGAGGGATTAACCAAAGGCTCAGCATGCCGTGTCGGAAACAGATTAGGGCCTGAATCAATCCTGCGGGTTTGCGGCCAGCTCACAAGAAAGCGATTTGAAGAAAGGAGCTCAGGGACACTGTAATTCACAAACCTGCAGAGTTATAAATGACAGCTATCGTCCAAAAATATATTGAAGGAAGGCTGCGAAGAGGACTTGAAAGTGGGGTAGAATTGCACGAAAACGATTTCAGGGGGTAGACTGTAATTGCATTTAAACATAGGAAAAGAGGCAGAACGTCGACAATGATGCACTTGGCCAAAAAGGACGTATTCGTTTTTTCCTGAATATATTCAGGAAAAAACGCATACGCCCTTTTTGGCCAACCAAGCAAGCATGTTAAAGAAATCTGCACTACAATGAAGTCTCACTGCCCCCCGGTCAAAAGTGTCATCTGAAAAAAGTGTAAAATCCAGAAAGGCAGCACAGGCCATGGAGAACAGGGAGCCTTGTTATGCTGATGGGTGGGATGTAAATTGCCAAGAGCCACTCTGGAGAAGTGTATGGTGTTTCCTGAAACACCTAAAAAACAAAGCAACGGAGCCTACGGCACTTCCACTTATGGTCCTATAGCTTAGGGAAATTAAAATCAAAAACACACAGCCACCCCAAAGTTTCAGACGGATCTGTTTACAAGAACCTCGTCTACGGTACAAGTTAAATATCCCAGAAAGCGAAAAATGGATAAAGAAGTTGTGGTACGTACGTACAATGGAATATCACTCACCAATGAAATCTATGTCATCTGGCCCGTCGTGGCATAATGAGTGGATTCAGGTACGATGATTCTAAGTGTAATAAGTCACACAGAAAATGAAACATCATAAGATATCACTAATACACGGAATGTAATCTTGGCTACACATGAACTGAATTACAAAACAGAACAGGGTCTCAAATTTAGAAAACCAACTTATGTTTGCTTAAGGGGAAAGGTGAGTTGGGGTGCTGCATAAAACCAGAGATAGAAGTTAGCACAGATACCATTCCATAAGTCAAATATGTAATAGTCAAGACCTACCACTTGCTCAACGAAATGGGCTAAACACCCTCTATTCAACGCCTAGGAATACACCTGACTAGTAACAATCTTCAAACCCATGGATTTATATGTCTCCATAAGAGAATCAAGCGTGTGTACAGCTGCATGAAGGCAGCAGAGAAAATCCGATAAATCCTATTATCAAAATGAATTACAAAAACAAAACACAATGACAGTGAAATAGAGAGCAATTCTTAAATAATTCATTCAGGGCTTGTGATGCAACCTGGATTTACCTCATCTGAACCCAGAGCTGAGTGAGACATAAGGTTGGACACTTCGGGCTGATAGCATTGGTGAGGTTCGATGAGCAAATGCAGACCATTTGAAGTCATACTGCATGGTACCCATTCCATGGGTCCCAACTCTCCAGGTTTAAGCGATTCTTCCTTCAGCTAAAGCATGCATGGGAAACCCACAGTATGGTACACCGTGTGACCGGGAAACATTTTCAAATGCATCTCAGATTTTGTCCCCTTTTACTCGGGTTCACAATTCCAGACCCTTTACTAACACTCTCCCCACTTGGAGAGTCAGTGCCTTTAAACTCCTGTTTGTCACAGTTTGCAATTTCTGCGCAAGATGAACAGGAATAGGGAGAACCAATGAGAGACTAGCTGTAGGTGTCTGCACGGGCAAATTTAATGCTCATTTCCAACCAGGAAGAGGAAGTAACCAAAGGCTCAGCATGCCGTGCCGGAAACAGATTAGGGCCTGAAGCAATCCTGCTGGTTTGCGGTCAGCTCACAAGAAAGCGATTTGAAGAAAGGAGCTCAGGGGCACTGTAATTCACAAACCTGCAGAGTTATAAATGACAGCTATCGTCCAAAAATATATTGAAGGAAGTCTGCGAAGAGGACTTGAAAGGGGGGCAGAATTGCAGGAAAACGATTTCAGGGGGTAGACTGGAATTGCATTTAAATCATAGGAAACGAGGCAGAACGTCGACAATGATGCACTTGGCCAAAAAGGGCGTATGCGTTTTTTCCTGAATATATTCAGGAAAAAACGCATACGCCCTTTTTGGCCAACCAAGCAAGCATGTTAAAGAAATCTGCACTACAATGAAGTCTCACTGACCCCAGGTCAAAGGGCCATCTGAAAAAACTGTAAAATCCAGAAATGCAGCACAGGCCATGGAGAACAGGGAGCCTTGTTATGCTGATGGGTGGGATGTAAATTGCCAACAGCCACTCTGGAGAAGTGTATGGTGTTTCCTGAAACACCTAAAAAACAAAGCAACGGAGCCTACGGCACTTCCACTTATGGTGCTATAGCTTAGGGAAATTAAAATGAAAAACACACAGACACCCCAAAGTTTCAGACGGCTCTGTTTACAAGAACCTCGTCTACGGTACAAGTTAAATATCCCAGAAAGCGAAAAATGGATAAAGAAGTTGTGGTACGTACGTACAATAAAATATCACTCACCAATGAAATCTATGTCATCTGGCCCATCGTGGCATAATGAGTGGATTCAGGTACGATGATTCTAAGTGAAATAAGTCACACAGAAAATGAAATATCATAAGATATCACTAATACACCGAATGTAATCTTGGCTACACATGAACTGAATTACAAAACAGAACAGGGTCTCAAATTTAGAAAACCAACTTATGTTTGCTTAAGGGGAAAGGTGAGTTGGGGTGCTGCATAAAACCAGAGATAGATATTATCACAGATACCATTCCATAAGTTAAATATGTAATAGTCCAGACGTACCCCTTGCTCAACGAAATGGGCTAAACACCCTATATTCAACGCCTAGGAATACACCTGACTAGTAAGAATCTTCAAACCCATGGATTTATATGTCTCCATGAGAGAATCAAGCGTGTGTACAGCTGCATGAATGCAGCAGAGAAAATCCGATAAATCCCATTATCAAAATGAATTACAAAAACAAAACACAATGACAGTGAAATAGAGAGCAATTTTTAAATAATTCATTCAGGGCTTGTGATGCAACCTGGATTTACCTCATCTAAACCCAGAGCTGAGTGAGACATAAGGTTGGACACTTCGGGCTGATAGCATTGGTGAGGTTCGATGAGCAAATGCAGACCATTTGAAGTCATACTGCATGGTACCCATTCCATGGGTCCCAACTCTCCAGGTTTAAGCGATTCTTCCTTCAGCTAAAGCATGCATGGGAAACCCAGAGTATGGTGCACTGTGTGACCGGGAAACGTTTTCAAATGCATCTCAGTTTTTGTCCTCTTTTACTCGCGTTCACAATTCCAGACCCTTTACTAAAACTCTCCCCACTTGAGAGTCCGTGCCTTTAACCTCCTGTTTGGCACAGTTTGCAATTTCTGCGCAAGATGAACAGGAATAGGGAGAACCAATGAGAGACTAGCTGTAGGTGTCTGCACGGGCAAATTTAATGCTCATTTCCAAACAGGAAGAGGAATTAACCAAAGGCTCACCATGCCGTGCTGGAAAGAGATTAGGGCCTGAAGCAATCCTGCGGGTTTGCGACCAGCTCACAAGATAGTGAGTTGAAGAAAGGAGCTCAGGGGCACTGTAACTCACAAACCTGCAGAGTTATAAATGACAGCTATCGTCCAAAAATATATTGAAGGAAGGCTGCGAAGAGAACTTGTAAGCGGGGCAGAATTGCAGGAAAACGATTTCAGGGGGTAGACGGGAATTGCATTTAAAGCATAGGAAAAGAGGCAGAACGTCGACAATGATGCTCTTGGCCAAAAAGGGCGTATGCGTTTTTTCTGAATATATTCAGGAAAAAACGCATACGCACTTTTTGGCCAACCAAGCAAGCATGTTAATGAAATCTGCACTACAATGAAGTCTCACTGCCCCCCGGTCAAAAGGGCCATCTGAAAAAAGTGTAAAATCTAGAAAGGCAGCACAGGGCATGGAGAACCGGGAGCCTTGTTATGCTGATGGGCGGGATGTAAATTGCCAACAGCCACTCTGGAGAAGTGTATGGTGTTTCCTGGAACACCTAAAAAACAAAGCAACGGAGCCTACGGCACTTCCACTTATGTTCCTATAGCTTAGGGAAATTAAAATCAAAAACACACAGCCACCCCAAAGTTTCGGTCGGCTCTGTTTACAAGAACCTCGTCTACGGTACATGTTAAATATCCCAGAATGTGAAAAATGGATAAAGAAGTTGTGGTACGTACGTACAATGGAATATCACTGAGCAATGAAATCTATGTCATCAGGCCCGTCGCGGCATAATGAGTGGATTCAGGTACCATGATTCTAAGTGAAATAAGTCACACAGAAAATGAAACATCTTAAGATATCACGAATACACGGAATATAAACTAGGCTACACATGAACTGAATTACAAAACAAAACAGGGCCTCAAATTTAGAAAACCAACTTATGCTTGCTTAAGGGGAAAGGTGAGTTGCGGTGCCACATCAAAACAGAGATAGAAATTAGCACAGATACCTTTTCATAAGCCAAATATGTAATAGTCAAGACCTACCCCTTGCTCAACGAAATGGACTAAACACCCCATATTCAACGCCTAGGAATACACCTGACTAGTAAGAATCTTTAAACCCATGGATTCATATGTCTCCGTAAGAGAATGAAGCGTGTGTACAGCGGCATGAATGCAGCAGAGAAAATCCGATAAATCCCATTATCAAAATATATTACAAAAACAAAACACAAGGACAGTGAAATAGTGAGCAATTCTTTAATAATTCATTCAGGGTTTGTGATGCAACCTGGATTTACCACATCTACACCCAGAGCTGAGTGAGACATAAGGTTGGGCACTTCGGGCTGATAGCATTGGTGAGGTTCAGTGAGCAAATGCAGACGCATTGAAGTCATACTGCATGGTACCCATTCCAAGGGTCCCAACTCTCCAGGATTAAGGGATTCTTCCTTCAGCTAAAACATGCATGGGAAACCCACAGTATGGTGCACCGTGTGACTGGGAAACGTTTTCAAATGCACCTCAGTTTTCATCCCCTTTTACTCGGGTTCACAATTCCAGACACTTTACTAACACTCTCCCCACTTGGAGAGTCAGTGCCTTTAACCTCCTGTTTGGCACAGTTTGCAAATTCTGACCAAATAAACAGGAATAGGGAGAACCAATGAGAGACTAGCTGTAGGTGTCTGCACGGGCAAATTTAATGCTCATTTCCCACCAGGAAGAGGGATTAACCAAAGGCTCAGCATGCCGTGTCGGAAACAGATTAGGGCCTGAATCAATCCTGCGGGTTTGCGGCCAGCTCACAAGAAAGCGATTTGAAGAAAGGAGCTCAGGGACACTGTAATTCACAAACCTGCAGAGTTATAAATGACAGCTATCGTCCAAAAATATATTGAAGGAAGGCTGCAAAGAGGACTTGAAAGTGGGGTAGAATTGCACGAAAACGATTTCAGGGGGTAGACTGTAATTGCATTTAAACATAGGAAAAGAGGCAGAACGTCGACAATGATGCACTTGGCCAAAAAGGACGTATTCGTTTTTTCCTGAATATATTCAGGAAAAAACGCATACGCCCTTTTTGGCCAACCAAGCAAGCATGTTAAAGAAATCTGCACTACAATGAAGTCTCACTGCCCCCCGGTCAAAAGTGTCATCTGAAAAAAGTGTAAAATCCAGAAAGGCAGCACAGGCCATGGAGAACAGGGAGCCTTGTTATGCTGATGGGTGGGATGTAAATTGCCAAGAGCCACTCTGGAGAAGTGTATGGTGTTTCCTGAAACACCTAAAAAACAAAGCAACGGAGCCTACGGCACTTCCACTTATGGTCCTATAGCTTAGGGAAATTAAAATCAAAAACACACAGCCACCCCAAAGTTTCAGACGGATCTGTTTACAAGAACCTCGTCTACGGTACAAGTTAAATATCCCAGAAAGCGAAAAATGGATAAAGAAGTTGTGGTACGTACGTACAATGGAATATCACTCACCAATGAAATCTATGTCATCTGGCCCGTCGTGGCATAATGAGTGGATTCAGGTACGATGATTCTAAGTGTAATAAGTCACACAGAAAATGAAACATCATAAGATATCACTAATACACGGAATGTAATCTTGGCTACACATGAACTGAATTACAAAACAGAACAGGGTCTCAAATTTAGAAAACCAACTTATGTTTGCTTAAGGGGAAAGGTGAGTTGGGGTGCTGCATAAAACCAGAGATAGAAGTTAGCACAGATACCATTCCATAAGTCAAATATGTAATAGTCAAGACCTACCACTTGCTCAACGAAATGGGCTAAACACCCTCTATTCAACGCCTAGGAATACACCTGACTAGTAACAATCTTCAAACCCATGGATTTATATGTCTCCATAAGAGAATCAAGCGTGTGTACAGCTGCATGAAGGCAGCAGAGAAAATCCGATAAATCCTATTATCAAAATGAATTACAAAAACAAAACACAATGACAGTGAAATAGAGAGCAATTCTTAAATAATTCATTCAGGGCTTGTGATGCAACCTGGATTTACCTCATCTGAACCCAGAGCTGAGTGAGACATAAGGTTGGACACTTCGGGCTGATAGCATTGGTGAGGTTCGATGAGCAAATGAAGACCATTTGAAGTCATACTGCATGGTACCCATTCCATGGGTCCCAACTCTCCAGGTTTAAGCGATTCTTCCTTCAGCTAAAGCATGCATGGGAAACCCACAGTATGGTGCACCGTGTGACCGGGAAACATTTTCAAATGCATCTCAGATTTTGTCCCCTTTTACTCGGGTTCACAATTCCAGACCCTTTACTAACACTCTCCCCACTTGGAGAGTCAGTGCCTTTAAACTCCTGTTTGTCACAGTTTGCAATTTCTGCGCAAGATGAACAGGAATAGGGAGAACCAATGAGAGACTAGCTGTAGGTGTCTGCACGGGCAAATTTAATGCTCATTTCCAACCAGGAAGAGGAAGTAACCAAAGGCTCAGCATGCCGTGCCGGAAACAGATTAGGGCCTGAAGCAATCCTGCTGGTTTGCGGTCAGCTCACAAGAAAGCGATTTGAAGAAAGGAGCTCAGGGGCACTGTAATTCACAAACCTGCAGAGTTATAAATGACAGCTATCGTCCAAAAATATATTGAAGGAAGTCTGCGAAGAGGACTTGAAAGGGGGGCAGAATTGCAGGAAAACGATTTCAGGGGGTAGACTGGAATTGCATTTAAATCATAGGAAACGAGGCAGAACGTCGACAATGATGCACTTGGCCAAAAAGGGCGTATGCGTTTTTTCCTGAATATATTCAGGAAAAAACGCATACGCCCTTTTTGGCCAACCAAGCAAGCATGTTAAAGAAATCTGCACTACAATGAAGTCTCACTGACCCCAGGTCAAAGGGCCATCTGAAAAAACTGTAAAATCCAGAAATGCAGCACAGGCCATGGAGAACAGGGAGCCTTGTTATGCTGATGGGTGGGATGTAAATTGCCAAGAGCCACTCTGGAGAAGTGTATGGTGTTTCCTGAAACACCTAAAAAACAAAGCAACGGAGCCTACGGCACTTCCACTTATGGTGCTATAGCTTAGGGAAATTAAAATGAAAAACACACAGACACCCCAAAGTTTCAGACGGCTCTGTTTACAAGAACCTCGTCTACGGTACAAGTTAAATATCCCAGAAAGCGAAAAATGGATAAAGAAGTTGTGGTACGTACGTACAATAAAATATCACTCACCAATGAAATCTATGTCATCTGGCCCATCGTGGCATAATGAGTGGATTCAGGTACGATGATTCTAAGTGAAATAAGTCACACAGAAAATGAAATATCATAAGATATCACTAATACACCGAATGTAATCTTGGCTACACATGAACTGAATTACAAAACAGAACAGGGTCTCAAATTTAGAAAACCAACTTATGTTTGCTTAAGGGGAAAGGTGAGTTGGGGTGCTGCATAAAACCAGAGATAGATATTAGCACAGATACCATTCCATAAGTTAAATATGTAATAGTCCAGACGTACCCCTTGCTCAACGAAATGGGCTAAACACCCTATATTCAACGCCTAGGAATACACCTGACTAGTAAGAATCTTCAAACCCATGGATTTATATGTCTCCATGAGAGAATCAAGCGTGTGTACAGCTGCATGAATGCAGCAGAGAAAATCCGATAAATCCCATTATCAAAATGAATTACAAAAACAAAACACAATGACAGTGAAATAGAGAGCAATTTTTAAATAATTCATTCAGGGCTTGTGATGCAACCTGGATTTACCTCATCTAAACCCAGAGCTGAGTGAGACATAAGGTTGGACACTTCGGGCTGATAGCATTGGTGAGGTAAGATGAGCAAATGCAGACCATTTGAAGTCATACTGCATGGTACCCATTCCATGGGTCCCAACTCTCCAGGTTTAAGCGATTCTTCCTTCAGCTAAAGCATGCATGGGAAACCCAGAGTATGGTGCACTGTGTGACCGGGAAACGTTTTCAAATGCATCTCAGTTTTTGTCCTCTTTTACTCGCGTTCACAATTCCAGACCCTTTACTAAAACTCTCCCCACTTGAGAGTCCGTGCCTTTAACCTCCTGTTTGGCACAGTTTGCAATTTCTGCGCAAGATGAACAGGAATAGGGAGAACCAATGAGAGACTAGCTGTAGGTGTCTGCACGGGCAAATTTAATGCTCATTTCCAACCAGGAAGAGGAAGTAACCAAAGGCTCAGCATGCCGTGCCGGAAACAGATTAGGGCCTGAAGCAATCCTGCTGGTTTGCGGTCAGCTCACAAGAAAGCGATTTGAAGAAAGGAGCTCAGGGGCACTGTAATTCACAAACCTGCAGAGTTATAAATGACAGCTATCGTCCAAAAATATATTGAAGGAAGGCTGCGAAGAGGACTTGAAAGCAGGGCAGAATTGCTGGAAAACGATTTCAGGGGGTAGACTGGAATTGCATTTAAATCATAGGAAAAGAGGCAGAACGTCGACAATGATGCACTTGGCCAAAAAGGGCGTATGCGTTTTTTCCTCAATATATTCAGGAAAAAACGCATAGGCCCTTTTTGGCCAACCAAGCAAGCATATTAAAGAAATCTGCACTACAATGAAGTCTCACTGCCCCCCGTTCAAAAGGGCCATCTGAAAAAAGTGCAAAATCCAGAAATGCAGCACAGGCCATGGAGAACAGGGAGCCTTGTTATGCTGATGGGTGGGATGTAAATTGCCAAGAGCCACTCTGGAGAAGTGTATGGTGTTTCCTGAAACACCTAAAAAACAAAGCAACGGAGCCTACGGCACTTCCACTTATGGTCCTATAGCTTAGGGAAATTAAAATAAAAAACACACAGCCACCCAAAGTTTCAGATGGCTCTGTTTACAAGAACCTCGTCTACGGTACAAGTTAAATATCCCAGAAAGCGAAAAATGGATAAAGAAGTTGTGGTACGTACGTACAATGGAATATCACTCACCAATGAATTCTATGTCATCTGGCCCGTCGTGGCATAATGAGTGGATTCAGGTACGATGATTCTAAGTGAAATAAGTCACACAGAAAATGAAACATCGTAAGATATCACTAATACACCGAATGTAATCTTGGCTACACATGAACTGAATTACAAAACAGAACAGGGTCTCAAATTTTGAAAACCAACTTATGTTTGCGTAAGGGGAAAGGTGAGTTGGGGTGCTGCATAAAACCAGAGTTAGAAATTAGCACAGATACCATTCCATATGTCAAATACGTAATAGTCAAGACATACCCCTTGCTCAACGAAATGGGCTAAACACACTATATTCAACGACTAGGAATACACCTGACTAGTAAGAATCTTCAAACCCATGGATTTATATGTCTCCATAAGTGAATCAAGCCTGTGTACAGCTGCATGAAGGCAGCAGAGAAAATCTGATAAATCCCATTATCAAAATGAATTAAAAAACAAAACACAATGACAGTGAAATAGAGAGCAATTCTTAAATAATTCATTCAGGGCTTGTGATGCAACCTGGATTTACCTCATCTAAACCCAGAGCTGAGTGAGACATAAGGTTGGACACTTCGGGCTGTTAGCATTGGTGAGGTTCGATGAGCAAATGCAGACCATTTGAAATCATACTGCCTGGTACCCATTCCATGGGTCCCAACTCTCCAGGTTTAAGTGATTCTACCTTCAGCTAAAGCATGCATGGGAAACCCACAGTATGGTGCACCATGTGACCGGGAAACGTTTTCAAATGCATCTCAGTTTTTGTCCCCTTTTACTCGGGTTCACAATTCCAGACCCTTTACTAACACTCTCCCCACCTGGAGAGTCAGTGCCTTTAACCTCCTGTTTGGCACAGTTTGCAATTTCTGCGCAAGATGAACAGGAATAGGGAGAACCAATGAGAGACTAGCTGTAGGTGTCTGCACGGGCAAATTTAACGCTCATTTCCAACCAGGAAGAGGAATTAACCAAAGGCTCAGCATGCCGTGCAGGAACCAGATTAGGGCCTGAAGCAATCCTGCGGGTTTGCGGCCAGCTCACAAGAAAGCGATTTGAAGAAAGGAGCTCAGGGGCATTGTAATTCACAAACCTGCAGAGTTATAAATGACAGCTATCGTCCGAAAATATATTGAAGGAAGGCTGCGAAGAGGACTTGAAAGCGGGGCAGAATTGCAGGAAAACGATTTCAGGGGGTAGACTGGAATTGCATTTAAAGCATAGGAAAAGAGGCAGAACGTCGACAATGATGCACTTGGCCAAAAAGGGCGTATGCGTTTTTTCCTGAATATATTCAGGAAAAAACGCATACGCCCTTTTTGGCCAACCAAGCAAGCATGTTAAAGAAATCTGCACTACAATGAAGTCTCACTGCCCCACGGTCAAAAGGGCCATCTGAAAAAAGTGTAAAATCCAGAAATGCAGCACAGGCCATGGAGAACAGGGAGCCTTGTTATGCTGATGGGTGGGATGTAAATTGCCAACAGCCACTCTGGAGAAGTGTATGGTGTTTCCTGAAACACCTAAAAAACAAAGCAACGGAGCCTACGGCACTTCCACTTATGGTCCTATAGCTTAGGGAAATTAAAATCAAAAACACAGAGCCACCCCAAAGTTTCAGACGGCTCTGTTTACAAGAACCTCGTCTACGGTACAAGTTAAATATCCCAGAAAGCGAGAAATGGATAAAGAAGTTTTGGTACGTACGTACAATGGAATATCACTCACCAATGAAATCTATGTCATCTGGACCTTCGTGGCTTAATGAGTGGATTCAGGTACGATGATTCTAAGTGAAATAAGTCACACAGAAAATGAAACATCATAAGATATCACTAATACACCGAATGTAATCTTGGCTACACATGAACTGAATTACAAAACAGAACAGGGTCTCAAATTTAGAAAACCAACTTATGTTTGCGTAAGGGGAAAGGTGAGTTGGGGTGCTGCATAAAACCAGAGTTAGAAATTAGCACAGATACCATTCCATACGTCAAATATGTAATAGTCAAACCTACCCCTTGCTCAACGAAATGGGCTAAACACCCTATATTCCACGCCTGGGAATACACCTGACTAGAAAGAATCTTGAAACCCATGGATTTATATGTCTCCATAAGAAAATCAAGCGTGTGTACAGCTGCATGAAGGCAGCAGAGAAAATCCGATAAATCCAACTATCAAAATGAATTACAAAAACAAAACACAATGACAGTGAAATAGAGAGCAATCCTTAAATAATTCATTCAGGGCTTGTGATGCAACCTGGATTTACCTCATCAAAACCCAGAGCTGAGTGAGACATAAGGTTGGACACTTCGGGCTGATAGCATTGGTGAGGTTCGATGAGGAAATGCAGACCAGTTGAAGTCATACTGCATGGTACCCATTCCATGGGTCCCAACTCTCCAGGTTTAAGTGATTCTTCCTTCAGCTAAAGCATGCATGGGAAACCCACAGTATGGTGCACCATGTGACCGGGAAACGTTTTCAAATGCATCTCAGTTTTTGTCCCCTTTTACTCGGGTTCACAATTCCTGACCCTTTACTAACACTCTCCCCACTTGGAGAGTCAGTGCCTTTAACCTCCTGTTTGGCACAGTTTGCAATTTCTGCGCAAGATGAACAGGATTAGGGAGAACCAATGAGAGACTAGCTGTAGGTGTCTGCACGGGCAAATTTAACGCTCATTTCCAACCAGGAAGAGGAATTAACCAAAGGCTCAGCATGCCGTGCAGGAACCAGATTAGGGCCTGAAGCAATCCTGCGGGTTTGCGGCCAGCTCACAAGAAAGCAATTTCAAGAAAGGAGCACAGGGGCATGGTAATTCACAAACCTGCAGAGTTATAAATGACAGCTATCGTCCGAAAATATATTGAAGGAAGGCTGCGAAGAGGACTGGAAAGCGGGGCAGAATTGCAGGAGAACGATTTCAGGGGGTAGACTGGAATTCCATTTAAAGCATAGGAAAAGAGGCAGAACGTCGAAAATGATGCACTGGGCCAAAAAGGGCGTATGCGTTCATGCCCTTTTTGGCCAACCAAGCAAGCATGTTAAAGAAATCTGCACTACAATGAAGTCTCACTGCCCCCCGGTCAAAAGGGCCATCTCAAAAAAGTGTAAAATACAGAAATGCAGCACAGGCCATGGAGAACACGGAGCCTTGTTATGCTGATGGGTGGGATGTAAATTGCCAACAGCCACTCTGGAGAAGTGTATGGTGTTTCCTGAAACACCAAAAAACAAAGCAACGGAGCCTACGGCACTTCCACTTATGGTCCTATAGCTTAGGGAAATTAAAATCAAAAACACACAGCCACCCCAAAGTTTCAGACGGCTCTGTTTACAAGAACCTCGTCTACGGTACAAGTTAAATATCCCAGAAAGCGAAAAATGGATAAAGAAGTTGTGGTACGTACGTACAATGGAATATCACTCACCAATGAAATCTATGTCATCTGGCCCGTCGTGGCATAATGAGTGGATTCAGGTACGATGATTCTAAGTGAAATAAGTCACACAGAAAATGAAACATCATAAGACATCACTAATGCACGGAATGTAATCTTGGCTACACATGAACTGAATTACAAAACAGAACAGGGTCTCAAATTTAGAAAACCAACTTATGTTTGCATAACGGGAAAGGTGAGTTGGGGTGCTGCATAAAACCAGAGATAGAAGTTAGCACAGATACCTTTCCATACGTCAAATACGTAATAGAAAAGACCTACCCCTTGCTAAACGAAATGGGCTAAACACCCTCTATTCAATGCCTAGGTATACACCTGACTAGTAAGAATCTTCAAACCCATGGATTTATATGTCTCCATAAGAGAATCAAGCGTGTGTACAGCTGCATGAAGGCAGCAGAGAAAATGCGATAAATCCTATTATCAAAATGAATTACAAGAACAAAACACAATGACAGTGAAATAGAGAGCAATTCTTAAATAATTCATTCAGGGCTTGTGATGCAACCTGGATTTACCTCATCTGAACCCAGAGCTGAGTGAGACATAAGGTTGGACACTTCGGGCTGATAGCATTGGTGAGGTTCGATGAGCAAATGCAGACTATTTGAAGTCATACTGCATGGTACCCATTCCATGGGTCCCAAATCTCCAGGTTTAAGCGATTCTTCCTTCAGGTAAAGCATGCATGGGAAACACACAGTATGGTGCACTGTGTGACTGGGAAACGTTTGCAAATGCATCTCAGTTTTCATACCCTTTTACTCGGGTTCACAATTCCAGACACTTTATTAACACTCTCCCCACTAGGAGAGTCAGTGCCTTTAACCTCCTGTTTCGCACAGTTTGCAAATTCTGAACAAATAAACAGGAATAGGGAGAACCAATGAGAGACTAGCTGTAGGTGTCTGCACGGGCAAATTTAATGCTCATTTCCAACCAGGAAGAGGAATTAACCAAAGGCTCAGCATGCCGTGCCGGAACCAGATTAGGGCCTGAAGCAATCCTGCGGGTTTGCGGCCAGCTCACAAGAAAGCGATTTGAAGAAAGGAGCTCAGGGGCCAAGTAATTCACAAACCTGCAGAGTTATAAATGACAGCTATCGTCCAAAAATATATTGAAGGAATGCTGCGAAGAGGACTTGAAAGCGGGCAGAATTGCAGGAAAACGATTTCAGGGGGTAGACTGGAATTGCATTTAAAGCATAGGAAAAGAGGCAGAACGTCGACAATGATGCACTTGGCCAAAAAGGGCGTATGCGTTTTTTCCTGAATATATTCAGGAAAAATCGCATACGCACTTTTTGGCCAACCAAGCAAGCATGTTAAAGGAATCTGCACTACAATGAAGTCTCACTGCCCCCCGGTCAAAAGGGCCATCTGAAAAAAGTGTAAAATCCAGAAAGGCAGCACAGGCCATGGAGAACAGGGAGCCTTGTTATGCTGATGGGTGGGATGTAAATTGCCAACAGCCACTCTGGAGAATTGTATGGTGTTTCCTGAAACACCTAAAAAACAAAGCAACGGAGCCTACGGCACTTCCACTTATGGTCCTATAGCTTAGGGAAATTAAAATCAAAAACACACAGCCACCCCAAAGTTTCAGACGGCTCTGTTTACAAGAACCTCGTCTACGGTACAAGTTAAATATCCCAGAAAGGGAAAAATGTATAAAGAAGTTGTGGTTCGTACGTACAATGGAATATCACTCACCAATGAAGTCTATGTCATCTGGCATGTCCTGGCATAATGAGTGGATTCAGGTACGATGATTCCAAGTGAAATAAGTCACACAGAAAATGAAACATCATAAGATATCACTAATACACGGAATGTAATCTTGGCTACACATGAACTGAATTACAAAACAGAACAGGGTCTCAAATTTAGAAAACCAACTTATGTTTGCTTAATGGGAAAGGTGAGTTGGGTGCTGCATAAAACCAGAGATAGAAATTAGCACAGATACCATTCCATAAGTCAAATATGTAATAGTCAAGACCTACCACTTGCTCAACGAAATGGGCTAATCACCCTATATTCAACGCCTAGGAATACATCTGACTAGTAAGAATCTTCAAACCCATGGATTTACATGTCTCCATAAGAGAATCAAGCGTGTGTGCAGCTGCATGAAGGCAGCTGAGAAAATCCGATAAATCCTATTATCAAAATGTATTAAAAAACAAAACACAATGAGAGTGAAATAGAGAGCAATGCTTAAATAATTCATTCAGGGCTTGTGATGCAACCTGGATTTACCTCATCTACACCCAGAGCTGAGTGAGACATAAGGTTGGACACTTCAGGCTGATAGCATTGGTGTGGTTCGATGAGCAAATGCAGACCATTTGATGTCATACTGCATGGTACCCATTCCATGGGTCCCAACTCTCCAGGTTTAAGCGATTCTTCCTTCAGCTAAAACATGCATGGGAAACCCACAGTATGGTGCACCGTGTGACCGGGAAACGTTTTCAAATGCATCTCAGTTTTCGGCCCCTTTTACTCGGCTTCTCCATTCCAGACCCTTTACTAACACTCTCCTTACTTGGAGAGTCAGTGCCTTTAAACTCCTGTTTGGCACAGTTTGCAATTTCTGCGCAAGATGAACAGGAATAGGGAGAACCAATGAGAGACTAGCTGTAGGTGTCTGCACGGGCAAATTTAACGCTCATTTCCAACCAGGAATAGGAATTAACCAAACGCTCAGCATGCCGTGCCGGAACCAGATTAGGGCCTGAATCAATCCTGCGGGTTTGCGGCCAGCTCACAAGAAAGCGATTTGAAGAAAGGAGCTCAGGAACACTGTAATTCTCAATCCTGCAAAGTTATAAATGACAGCTATTGTCCAAAAATATATTGAAGGAAGGCTGCGAAGAGGACTTGAAATTGGGGCAGAATTGCAGGAAAGCGATTTCAGGGAGTAGAGTGGAATTGCATTTAAAGCATAGGAAAAGAGGCAGAACGTCGACAATGATGCACGTGGCCAAAAAGGGCATATGCGTTTTTTCCTGAATATATTCAGGAAAAAACGCATATGCCCTTTTTGGCCAACCAAGCAAGCATGTTAAAGAAATCTGCACTACAATGAAGTCTCACTGCCCCACGGTCAAAAGGGTCACCTGAAAAAAGTGTAAAATCCAGAAAGGCAGCACAGGCCATGGAGAACAGGGAGCCATATTATGCTGATGGGTGGGATGTAAATTGCCAACAGCCACTCTGGAGAAGTGTATGGTGTTTCCTGAAACACCTAAAAAACAAAGCAACGGAGCCTACGGCACTTCCACTTATGGTCCTATAGCTTAGGGAAATTAAAATCAAAAACACAGAGCCGCCCCGAAGTTTCAGACGGCTCTGTTTACAAGAACATCTTCTATGGTACAAGTTAAATATCCCAGAAAGCGAAAAATGGATAAAGAAGTTGTGGTACGTACGTACAATGGAATATCACTCACCAATGAAATCTATATTATCATGCCCGTCGTGGCATAATGATTGAATTCAGGTACAATGATTCTAAGTGAAATAAGTCACACAGAAAATAAAATATCATAAGATATCACTAATACACGGAATGTAATCTTGGCTACACATGAACTGAATTACAAAACAGAACAGGGTCTCAAATTTAGAAAACCAACTTATGTTTGCTTAAGGGGAAAGGTGAGTTGGGGTGCTGCATAAAACCAGAGATAGAAGTTAGCACACATACCATTCCCTACGTCAAATACGTAATAGTAAAAACCTACCCCTTGCTCAACGAAATGGGCTAAACACCCTCTATTCAACGCCTAGGAATACACCTGACTAGTAAGAATCTTCAAACCCATGGATTTATATGTCTCCATAAGAGAATCAAGCGTGTGTACAGCTGCATGAAGGCAGCAGAGAAAATCCGATAAATCCTATTATCAAAATGAATTACAAAAACAAAACACAATGACAGTGAAATAGAGAGCAATTCTTAAATAATTCATTCAGGGCTTGTGATGCAACCTGGATTTACCTCATCTGAACCCAGAGCTGAGTGAGACATAAGGTTGGACACTTCGGGCTGATAGCATTGGTGAGGTTCGATGAGCAAATGCAGACCATTTGAAGTCATACTGCATGGTACCCATTCCATGGGTCCCAACTCTCCAGGTTTAAGCGATTCTTCCTTCAGCTAAAGCATGCATGGGAAACCCACAGTATGGTGCACCGTGTGACTGGGAAACGTTTTCAAATGCATCTCAGTTTTCATCCCCTTTTACTCGGGTTCACAATTCCAGACACTTTACTAACACTCTCCCCACTTGGAGAGTCAGTGCCTTTAACCTCCTGTTTGGCACAGTTTGCAAATTCTGACCAAATAAACAGGAATAGGGAGAACCAATGAGAGACTAGCTGTAGGTGTCTGCACGGGCAAATTTAATGCTCATTTCCAACCAGGAAGAGGAATTAACCAAAGGCTCAGCATGCCGTGCCGGTACAGATTAGGGCCTGAAGCAATCCTGCAGGTTTGCGGCCAGCTCACAAGAAAGCGATTTGAAGAAAGGAGCTCAGGGGCACTGTAATTCACAAACCTGCAGAGTTATAAATGACAGCTATCGTCCAAAAATATATTGAAGGAAGGCTGCGAAGAGGACTTGAAAGCGGGGCAGAATTGCAGGAAAACGATTTCAGGGGGTAGACTGGAATTGCATTTAAAGCATAGGAAAAGAGGCAGAACGTCGACAATGATGCACTTGGCCAAAAAGGGCGTATGCGTTTTTTCCTGAATATATTCAGGAAAAAACGCATACGCCATTTTGGCCAACCAAGCAAGCATGTTAAAGAAATCTGCACTACAACGAAGTCTCACTGCCCCCCGGTCAAAAGGGTCATCTGAAAAAAGTGTAAAATCCAGAAAGGCAGCACAGGCCATGGAGAACAGGGAGCCTTGTTATGCTGATGGGTGGGATGTAAATTGCCAACAGCCACTCTGGAGAATTGTATGGTGTTTCCTGAAACACCTAAAAAACAAAGCAACGGAGCCTACGGCACTTCCACTTATGGTCCTATAGCTTAGGGAAATTAAAATCAAAAACACACAGACACCCCAAAATTTCAGACGGCTCTGTTTACAAGAACCGAGTCTACGGTACAAGTTAAATATCCCAGAAAGTGAAAAATGGATAAAGAAGTTGTGGTACGTACGTACAATAAAATATCACTCACCAATGAAATCTATGTCATCTGGCCCATCGTGGCATAATGAGTGGATTCAGGTACGATGATTCTAAGTGAAATAAGTCACACAGAAAATGAAACATCATAAGATATCACTAATACACCGAATGTAATCTTGGCTACACATGAACTGAATTACAAAACAGAACAGGGTCTCAAATTTAGAAAACCAACTTATGTTTGCTTAAGGGGAATGGTGAGTTGGGGTGCTGCATAAAACCAGAGATAGATATTAGCACAGATACCATTCCATAAGTCAAATATTTAATAGTCAAGACCTACCACTTGCTCAACGAAATGGGCTAAACACCCTCTATTCAACGCCTAGGAATACACCTGACTAGTAAGAATCTTCAAACCCATGGATTTATATGTCTCAATAAGAGAATCAAGCGTGTGTACAGCTGCATGAAGGCAGCAGAGAAAATCCGATAAATCCTATTATCAAAATGAATTACAAAAACAAAACACAATGACAGTGAAATAGAGAGCAATTCTTAAATAATTCATTCAGGGCTTGTGATGCAACCTGGATTTACCTCATCTGAACCCAGAGCTGAGTGAGACATAAGGTTGGACACTTCGGGCTGATAGCATTGGTGAGGTTCGATGAGCAAATGCAGACCATTTGAAGTCATACTGCATGGTACCCATTCCATGGGTCCCAACTCTCCAGGTTTAAGCGATTCTTCCTTCAGCTAAAGCATGCATGGGAAACCCACAGTATGGTGCACCGTGTGACTGGGAAACGTTTTCAAATGCATCTCAGTTTTCATCCCCTTTTACTCGGGTTCACAATTCCAGACAGTTTACTAACACTCTCCCCACTTGGAGAGTCAGTGCCTTTAACTTCCTGTTTGGCACAGTTTGCAAATTCTGACCAAATAAACAGGAATAGGGAGAACCAATGAGAGACTAGCTGTAGGTGTCTGCACGGGCAAATTTAATGCTCATTTCCAACCAGGAAGAGGAATTAACCAAAGGCTCAGCATGCCGTGCCGGAAACAGATTAGGGCCTGAAGCAATCCTGCGGGTTTGCGGCCAGCTCACAAGAAAGCGATTTGAAGAAAGGAGCTCAGGGGCACTGTAATTCACAAACCTGCAGAGTTATAAATGACAGCTATCGTCCAAAAATATATTGAAGGAAGGCTGCGAAGAGGACTTGAAAGCGGGGCAGAATTGCAGGAAAACGATTTCAGGGGGTAGACTGGAATTGCATTTAAAGCATAGGAAAAGAGGCAGAACGTCGACAATGATGCACTTGGCCAAAAAGGGCGTATGCGTTTTTTCCTGAATATATTCAGGAAAAAACGCATACGCCCTTTTTGGCCAACCAAGCAAGCATGTTAAAGAAATCTGTACTAAAATGAAGTCTCACTGTCCCCCGGTCAAAAGGGTCATCTGAAAAAAGTGTAAAATCCAGAAAGGCAGCACAGGCCATGGAGAACAGGGAGCCTTGTTATGCTGATGGGTGGGATGTAAATTGCCAACAGCCACTCTGGAGAATTGTATGGTGTTTCCTGAAACACCTAAAAAACAAAGCAACGGAGCCTACGGCACTTCCACTTATGGTCCTATAGCTTAGGGAAATTAAAATCAAAAAAACACAGACACCCCAAAATTTCAGACGGCTCTGTTTACAAGAACCGAGTCTACGGTACAAGTTAAATATCCCAGAAAGCGAAAAATGGATAAAGAAGTTGTGGTACGTACGTACAATAAAATATCACTCACCAATGAAATCTATGTCATCTGGCCCATCGTGGCATAATGAGTGGATTCAGGTACGATGATTCTAAGTGAAATAAGTCACACAGAAAATGAAACATCATAAGATATCACTAATACACCGAATGTAATCTTGGCTACACATGAACTGAATTACTAAACAGAACAGGGTCTCAAATTTTGAAAACCAACTTATGTTTGCTTAAGGGGAAAGGTGAGTTGGGTGCTGCATAAAACCAGAGATAGATATTAGCACAGATACCATTCCATAAGTTAAATATGTAATAGTCCAGACGTACCCCTTGCTCAACGAAATGGGATAAACACCCTATATTCAACGCCTAGGAATACACCTGACTAGTAAGAATCTTCAAACCCATGGATTTATATGTCTCCATGAGAGAATCAAGCGTGTGTACAGCTGCATGAATGCAGCAGAGAAAATCCGATAAATCCCATTATCAAAATGAATTACAAAAACAAAACACAATGACAGTGAAATAGAGAGCAATTTTTAAATAATTCATTCAGGGCTTGTGATGCAACCTGGATTTACCTCATCTGAACCCAGAGCTGAGTGAGACATAAGGTTGGACACTTCGGGCTGATAGCATTGGTGAGGTTCGATGAGCAAATGCAGACCATTTGAAGTCATACTGCATGGTACCCATTCCATGGGTCCCAACTCTCCAGGTTTAAGCGATTCTTCCTTCAGCTAAAGCATGCATGGGAAACCCAGAGTATGGTGCACTGTGTGACCGGGAAACGTTTTCAAATGCATCTCAGTTTTTGTCCTCTTTTACTCGCGTTCACAATTCCAGACCCTTTACTAAAACTCTCCCCACTTGGAGAGTCCGTGCCTTTAACCTCCTGTTTGGCACAGTTTGCAATTTCTGCGCAAGATGAACAGGAATAGGGAGAACCAATGAGAGACTAGCTGTAGGTGTCTGCACGGGCAAATTTAATGCTCATTTCCAAACAGGAAGAGGAATTAAACAAAGGCTCACCATGCCGTGCTGGAAAGAGATTAGGGCCTGAAGCAATCCTGCGGGTTTGCGGCCAGCTCACAAGAAAGCGATTTGATGAAAGGAGCTCAGGGGCCAAGTAATTCACAAACCTGCAGAGTTATAAATGACAGCTATCGTCCAAAAATATATTGAAGGAAGGCTGCGAAGAGGACTTGAAAGCAGGGCAGAATTGCTGGAAAAAGATTTCAGGGGGTAGACTGGAATTGCATTTAAATCATAGGAAAAGAGGCAGAACGTCGACAATGATGCACTTGGCCAAAAAGGGCGTATGCGTTTTTTCCTCAATATATTCAGGAAAAAACGCATAGGCCCTTTTTGGCCAACCAAGCAAGCATATTAAAGAAATCTGCACTACAATGAAGTCTCACTGCTCCCCGGTCAAAAGGGCCATCTGAAAAAAGTGAAAATCCAGAAATGCAGCACAAGCCATGGAGAACAGGGAGCCTTGTTATGCTGATGGGCGGGATGTAAATTGCCAACAGCCACTCTGGAGAAGTGTAGGGTGTTTCCTGAAACACCTAAAAAACAAAGCAACGGAGCCTACGGCACTTCCACTTATGGTCCTATAGCTTAGGGAAATTAAAATAAAAAACACACAGCCACCCAAAGTTTCAGACGGCTCTGTTTACAAGAACCTCATCTACGGTACAAGTTAAATATCCCAGAAAGCGAAAAATGGATAAAGAAGTTGTGGTACGTACGTACAATGGAATATCACTCACCAATGAAATCTATGTCATCTGGCCCGTCGTGGCATAATGAGTGGATTCAGGTACGATGATTCTAAGTGTAATAAGTCACACAGAAAATGAAACATCATAAGATATCACTAATACACGGAATGTAATCTTGGCTACACATGAACTGAATTACAAAACAGAACAGGGTCTCAAATTTAGAAAACCAACTTATGCTTGCTTAAGGGGAAAGGTGAGTTGCGGTGCCACATCAAAACAGAGATAGAAATTAGCACAGATACCTTTTCATAAGCCAAATATGTAATAGTCAAGACCTAACCCTTGCTCAACGAAATGGACTAAACACCCCATATTCAACGCCTAGGAATACACCTGACTAGTAAGAATATTCAAACCCATGGATTCATATGTCTCCGTAAGAGAATGAAGCGTGTGTACAGCGGCATGAATGCAGCAGAGAAAATCCGATAAATCCCATTATCAAAATATATTACAAAAACAAAACACAAGGACAGTGAAATAGAGAGCAATTCTTTAATAATTCATTCAGGGTTTGTGATGCAACCTGGATTTACCACATCTACACCCAGAGCTGAGTGAGACATAAGGTTGGGCACTTCGGGCTGATAGCATTGGTGAAGTTCAGTGAGCAAATGCAGACGCATTGAAGTCATACTGCATGGTACCCATTCCAAGGGTCCCAACTCTCCAGGATTAAGGGATTCTTCCTTCAGCTAAAACATGCATGGGAAACCCACAGTATGGTGCACCGTGTGACCGGCAAACGTTTTCAAATGCATCTCAGTTTTCCTCCCCTTTTACTCGGGTTCACCATTCCAGACCCTTTACTAACACTCTCCCTACTTGGAGAGTCAGTGCTTTAACCTCCTCTTTGGCACAGTTTGCAATTTCTGCTCAAGATGAACAGGAATAGGGAGATCCAATGAGAGACTAGCTGTAGGTGTCTGCACGGGCAAATTTAACGCTCATTTCCCGCCAGGAAGAGGAAATAACCTAAGGCTCAACATGCCCTGCTGGAAGCAGATTAGGGCCTGAAGCAATCCTGCGGGTTTTCGGCCAGCTCACAAGATAGCGAGTTGAAGAAAGGAGCTCAGGGACACTGTAACTCACAAACCTGCAGAGTTATAAATGACAGCTATCGTCCAAAAATATATTGAAGGAAGGCTGCGAAGAGAACTTGTAAGCGGGGCAGATGTGCAGGAAAATGATTTCAGGGGGTAGACGGGAATTGCATTTAAAGCATAGGAAAAGAGGCAGAACGTCGACAATGATGCTCTTGGCCAAAAAGGGCGTATGCGTTTTTTCCTGAATATATTCAGGAAAAAACGCATACGCCCTTTTTGGCCAACCAAGCAAGCATTTTAAAGAAATCTGCACTACAATGAAGTCTCACTGCCCCCCGGTCAAAACGGCCATCTGAAAAAAGTGTAATATCCAGAAAGGCAGCACAGGCCATGGAGAACAGGGAGCCTTGTTATGCTGATGGGCGAGATGTAAATTACTAACAGCCACTCTGGAGAAGTGTATGGTATTTCCTGGAACACCTAAAAAACAAAGCAACGGAGCCTACGGCAATTCCACTTATGGTCCTATAGCTTAGGGAAATTAAAATCAAAAACTCACAGCCACCCCAAAGTTTCGGACGGCTCTGTTTACAAGAACCTCGTCTACGGTACAAGTTAAATACCCCAGAATGTGAAAAATTGATAAAGAAGATGTGGTACGTACGTACAATGGAATATCACTCAGCAATGAAATCTATGTCATCAGGCCTGTCGCGGCATAATGAGTGGATTCAGGTACCATGATTCTAACTGAAATAAGTCACACAGAAAATGAAACATCATAAGATATCACTAATACACGGAATGTATACTTGGCTACACATGAACTGAATTACAAAACAGAACAGGGCCTCAAATTTAGAAAACCAACTTATGCTTGCTTAAGGAGAAAGGTGAGTTGGGGTGCTGCATAAAACCAGAGATTGAAATTAGCACAGATACCGTTGCATAAACCAAATATATAATAGAAAAGACCTAGTCCTTGCTCAACGAAATGGACTTGACACCACATATTCAACACCTGGGAATATACCTGACAAGTAAGAATCTTAAAACCCATGGATTTATATGTCTCCATAAGAGAATCAAGCGTGTGTACAGCTGCATGAATGCAGCAGAGAAAATCCGATAAATCCCATTATCAAAATGAATTACAAAAACAAAACACAAGGACAGTGAAATAGAGAGCAATTCTTAAATAATTCATTCAGGGCTTGTGATGCAACCTGGATTTACCACATCTACACCCAGAGCTGAGTGAGACATAAGGTTGGGCACATCGGGCTGATAGCATTGGTGAGGTTCGATGAGCAAATGCAGACCCTTTGAAGTCATACTGCATGGTACCCGTGCCATGGGTCCCAACTCTCCAGGTTTAAGGGATTCTTCCTTCAGCTAATACATGCGTCGGAAACCCACAGTACGGTGCACCGTGTGACCGGGAAACGTTTTAAATGTATCTCAGTTTTCGTCCGCTTTTACTCGGGTTCACCATTCCAGACCCTTTACTCACACTCTCCCCACTTGGAGAGTCAGGGCCTTTAACCTCCTGTTTGGCACAGTTTGCAATTTCTGCGCAACATGAACAGGAATAGGGAGAACCAATGAGAGACTAGCTGTAGGTGTCTGCACGGGCAAATTTAACGCTCATTTCCCACCAGGAAGAGGAATTAACCACAGGCTCAGCATGCCATGCCGGAACCAGATTAGGGCCTGAAGTAATCCTGCGGGTTTGCGGCCAGCTCACAAGATAGTGAGTTGAAGAAAGGAGTTCAAGGGCACTGTAATTCACAAACCTGCAGAGTTATGAAAGACAGCTATCGTCCAAAAATATATTGAAGGAAGGCTGCGAAGAGAACTTGTAAGCGGGGCAGAATTGCAGGAAAACGATTTCAGGGGGTAGACGGGAATTGCATTTAAAGCATAGGAAAAGAGGCAGAACGTCGACAATGATGCTCTTGGCCAAAAAGGGCGTATGCGTTTTTTCCTGAATATATTCAGGAAAAAACGCATACGCCCTTTTTGGCCAACCAAGCAAGCATTTTAAAGAAATCTGCACTACAATGAAGTCTCACTGCCCCCCGGTCAAAACGGCCATCTGAAAAAACTGTAAAATCCAGAAAGGCAGCACAGGCCATGGAGAACAGGGAGCCTTGTTATGCTGATGGGCGGGATGTAAATTACTAACAGCCACTCTGGAGAAGTGTATGGTATTTCCTGGAACACCTAAAAAACAAAGCAACGGAGCCTACGGCAATTCCACTTATGGTCCTATAGCTTAGGGAAATTAAAATCAAAAACTCACAGCCACCCCAAAGTTTCGGACGGCTCTGTTTACAAGAACCTCGTCTACGGTACAAGTTAAATACCCCAGAATGTGAAAAATTGATAAAGAAGATGTGGTACGTACGTACAATGGAATATCACTCAGCAATGAAATCTATGTCATCAGGCCCGTCGCGGCATAATGAGTGGATTCAGGTACCATGATTCTAACTGAAATAAGTCACACAGAAAAAGAAACATCATAAGATATCACTAATACACGGAATGTAAACTTGGCTACACATGAACTGAATTACAAAACAGAACAGGGTCTCAAATTTAGAAAATCAACTTATGCTTGCTTAAGGGGAAAGGTGTGTTGGGGTGTTGCATAAAACCAGAGATTGAAATTAGCACAGATACCGTTGCATAAACCAAATATATAATAGAAAAGACCTAGTCCTTGCTCAACGAAATGGACTCGACACCACATATTCAACTCCTGGGAATATACCTGACAAGTAAGAATCTTAAAACCCATGGATTTATATGTCTCCATAAGAGAATCAAGCGTGTGTACAGCTGCATGAATGCAGCAGAGAAAATCCGATAAATCCCATTATCAAAATGAATTACAAAAACAAAACACAAGGACAGTGAAATAGAGAGCAATTCTTAAATAATTCATTCAGGGCTTGTGATGCAACCTGGATTTACCACATCTACACCCAGAGCTGAGTGAGACATAAGGTTGGGCACATCGGGCTGATAGCATTGGTGAGGTTCGATGAGCAAATGCAGACCCTTTGAAGTCATACTGCATGGTACCCGTGCCATGGGTCCCAACTCTCCAGGTTTAAGGGATTCTTCCTTCAGCTAAAACATGCGTCGGAAACCCACAGTACGGTGCACCGTGTGACCGGGAAACGTTTTAAATGTATTTCAGTTTTCGTCCCCTTTTACTCGGGTTCACCATTCCAGACCCTTTACTCACACTCTCCCCACTTGGAGAGTCAGGGCCTTTAACCTCCTGTTTGGCACAGTTTGCAATTTCTGCGCAACATGAACAGGAATAGGGAGAACCAATGAGAGACTAGCTGTAGGTGTCTGCACGGGCAAATTTAACACTCATTTCCCACCAGGAAGAGGAATTAACCACAGGCTCAGCATGCCATGCCGGAACCAGATTAGGGCCTGAAGTAATCCTGCGGGTTTGCGGCCAGCTCACAAGATAGCGAGTTGAAGAAAGGAGCTCAAGGGCACTGTAATTCACAAACCTGCAGAGTTATGAAAGACAGCTATCGTCCAAAAACATATTGAAGTAAGTCTTCAAAGAGGACTTGAAAGCGGGGCAGAATTTCAGGAAAACGATTTCAGTCGGTATACTGGAATTGCACTTAAAGCCTAGGAAAAGACGGGGAACGGCGACAATGATGCACTTGGCCAAAACGGGCGTATGCGTTTTTTCCTGAATATAATCAGGAAAAAACGCATACGCACTTTTTGGCCAACCAAGCCAGCGTGTAAAGGAAATCTGCACTACAATGAAGTCTCACTGCCCCCCGGTCAACAGGGACATCTGAAAAAAGTGTAAAATCCAGAAAGGCAGGACAGGCCATGGAGAAGAGGGAGCATTGTTATCCTGATCGGCGGGATGAGAATTGCCAACAGCCACTCTGGAGAAGTGTATGGTGTTTCCTGAAACACGTAAGAAACAAAGCAACACAGCCTATGGCACTTCCACTTATGGTCCTATAGCATAGGGAAATTAAAATCAAAACCACACAGCAACCCCAAAATTTGGAACGGCTCTGTTTACAAGAACCTCGTCTACGGTACAAGTTTAATATCCCAGAGGGCGGAAAATGGATAAAGAAGTTGTGGTTCTTACGTACAATGGAATATCACTCAGCAATGAAATCTATGTCATCAGGCCCGTAGCGGCATAATGAGTGGATTCAGGTACGATGATTCTACGTGCAATAGGTCACACAGAAAAAGAAACATCATAAGATATCACTAATACACGGAATGTAAACTTGGCTACACATGAACTGAATTACAAAACAGAACAGTGTCTCAAATTTAGAAAACCAACATATGCTTGCTTTTTTGGAAAGGTGAGTTCGGGTGCTGCATAAAAACAGAGATTGAAATTCGCACAGATACCGTTCCATAAGCCAAATATGTAATAGACAAGACCTACTGCTTGCTCAACGAAATGGACTCAACACCCCATATTCAACGCCTAGGAATATACCTGCCTAGCAAGAATCTTAAAACTCATGGATTTATATGTGTCCCTAAGAGAATCAAGCATGTGTTCAGTGGCCTAAAGGCAACAGTGAAAATCCGATAAATCCCATTATCAAAATAAATTTCAAAAACAAAACACAATGACAGTGAAATAGAGAGCAATTCTTAAATAATTCACTCAGGGCTTCTGAGGCATACTGGATTTACCACATGTACTCCCAGAGCTGGGGAGACATAAGGCCGGACACTTCACCCTGATAGCATTGGTGAGGTTCGGTGACCAATTGCAGACCCTTTGAAGTCATACTGCATGGTACCCATTCCATGGGTCCCAACTCTCCAGGTTTAAGGGATTCTTCCTTCCGCTAAATCATGTATGGGAAACCCAGAGTATTGTCCACCATGTGATTGGGAAACGTTTTCAAATGCATCTCAGTTTTCGACCCTTTATACTGGGGTTCACCATTCCAGACGCTTAACTAACACTCTCCCCACTTGGAGAGTCAGTGCCTTTAACCTCCTGTTTTGCACAGTTTGCAATTTCTGCGCAAGATGAACAGGAATAGGGAGAACCAATGAGAGACTAGCTGTAGGTGTCTGCACGGGCAAATGCAACGCTCATTTCCCACCAGGAAGAGGAATTAACCGAAGGCTCAGCACGCACTGCCGGAACCAGATTAGGGCCTGAAGCAATCCTGCGGTTTTGCGGCCAGCTCACAAGAAAGCTAGTTGAAGAAAGGAGCTCAGGGACACTGTAATTCACAAACCTGCAGAGTTATAAATGACAGCTATCGTCCAAAAATATATTGAAGTAAGTCTGCGAAGAGGACTTGAAAGCGGGGCAGAAATTCAGGAAAACGATTTCAGGGGGTAGGCTGGAATTGCACTTAAGGCATAGGAAAAGAGGCAGAACGGCGACAATGATGCACTTGGCCAAAAAGGGCGTATGCGTTTTTTCCTGAATATATTCAGGAAAAAACGCATACGCCCTTTTTGGCCAACCAAGCAAGCGTGTAAAGGAAATCTGCACTACAATGAAGTCTCACTGCCCCCCGGTCAAAAGGGTCATCTGAAAAAAGTGTAAAATCCAGAAAGGCAGGACAGGCCATGGAGAAGAGGGAGCATTGTTATACTGATGGGCGGGAGGTGAATTGCCAACAACCACTCTGGAGAACTGTATGGTGTTTCCTGAAACATGTAAGAAACAAAGCAACACAGCCTATGGCAATTCCACTTATGGTCCTATAGTTTAGGGAAATTAAAATCAAACCACGCAGCCACCCGAAAGTTTGGAACGGCTCTGTTTACAAGAACCTCATCTACGGTAGAAGTTGAATATCCCAGAGAGCGAAAAATGGATAAAGAAGTTGTGGTACGTACGTACAATGGAATATCACTCAGCAATGAAATCTATGTCATCAGGCCCGTAGCGGCATAATGAGTGGATTCAGTTACGATGATTCTACGTGCAATAGGTCACACAGAAAAAGAAACATCATAAGTTATCACTAATACACGGAATGTAAACTTGGCTACACATGAACTGAATTACAAAACAAAACAGGGTCTCAAATTTAGAAAACCAACTTATGCTTGCTTTTTGGGAAAGGTGAGTTGGGGTGCTGCATAAAAACAGAGATTGAAGTTCGCACAGATACCGTTCCATAAGCCAAATATATAATAGACAAGACCTACTCCTTGCTCAACGAAATGGACTCAACACCCCATATTCAACGCCTTGGAATATACCTGGCTAGCAAGAATATTAAAACCCATGGATTTATATGTCTCCGTAAGAGAATCAAGCGTGTGTTCAGTGGCCTAAACGCAGCAGTGAAAATCCGATAAATCCCATTATCAAAATAAATTTCAAAAACAAATCACAATGACAGTGAAATAGAGAGCAATTGTTAAATAATTCACTCAGGGCTTCTGATGCAACCTGGATTTACCACAACTACACCCAGAGCTGGGGAGACATAAGGCCGGACACTTCGGCCTGAGAGCATTGGTGAGGTTCGGTGAGCAAATGCAGACCCTTTGAAATCATACTGCATGGTACCCATTCCATAGGTCCCAACTCTCCAGGTTTAAGGGATTCTTCCTTCCGCTAAATCATGTATCGGAAACCCAGAGTATGGTCCACCATGTGATTGGGAAACATTTTCAAATGCATTTCAGTATTCGTCCCTTTATACTCAGCTTCACCATTCCAGACGCTTAACTAACACTGTCCCCACTTGGAGAGTCAGTGCCTTTAACCTCCTGTTTGGCACAGTTTGCAATTTCTGCGCAAGATGAACAGGAATAGGGAAAACCAATGAGAGACTAACTGTAGGTGTCTGCACTGGCAAATGGAACGCTCATTTCCCACCAGGAAGAGGAATTAACCAAAGGCTCAGCATGCCCTGCCGGAACCAGATTAGGGCCTGAAGCAATACTGTGGGTGTGCAGGCAGCTCACAAGATAGCGAGTTGAAGAAAGGAGCTCAGGGGCACTGTAATTCACAAACCTGAAGAGTTATGAATGACAACTATCGTCCAAAAATATATTGAAAAAAGGCTGCAAAGAGGACTTGAAAGTGGGGCAGAATTCCAGGAAAACGATTTCAGGAGGTAGACGGAAAGTGCACTGAAAGCATAGGAGAAGAGGCAGAACCTCGACAATGATGCACTTGTTCAAAAAGTGCATATGCGTTTTTTCCAAGGCCCTCCTTAAAGAGGGTAGGGGGCTCCCAGTATACTTCAGTGGCCAACAGAGGGTCCACATCGCCAAGGTGACGTGAGCCAGCTAGGCAGGAGTGACCTCACATCAGAGGGCCCACATCACAGAAGGGTAAGGGACCCAGCCATTATCAGACTCTCAACAGAGGGCCCACATCAGCAATGGGCTGGGAACCAGGCAGGAGTGTCTTCACACCCGTGGGGCCACATCTTCGCAAGATGAGGTACCCAGCACATGTGGCCTCAAACCAGAGGACCCACATCTCCATGGGTCTCAGAGCGAGGCAGGCAGGATGAACCTCAAAACACGTGGCCCATTGTATAAAAAAGGTGAGGAATCCAGCAGTTGGAACATCCCAGCAGGCGGCCCAGAGCACCGAGGCTATGGGATCCAGGCGATGATGAACTCACAACAGAGGGCCCTCATCATGAAACTGTGAGCAACCTAGCCATTGTGACCTCAGAGCACAAGGCCCACATCCCCATGGGGAAGCGAACCAAGCAGGAGTGTCATCGTACCAGTGGGCACACATCAGAAAATGTGGGGAGCCCAGCAGTTAGGGCCTGACGCCAGAGGGCCCTCATCACCGAGGAGAAGAGGCTCCCAGCAGGCTCCAACTGCTACAAGAGGGCCAACGTCGCCAATGCGGGGTGTGCCAGCCAGGCAGGAGTGACCTCAGAGCAGAGGGCCAACCTCAAAAAAGTGTGAGGAACCCAAAGAGGATTAGACTCTCACCAGAGGGCCCACATCACCAAGAGGATCAGAACCAGGCAGGACTGTCTGCACACCAGCGTGACCACATCATAGAAAGGTGAGGAACCCAGCACATGTGGCCAAAACCAGAAGACCCACATCTCCAAGGGGCTCGGAGTGAGGCATGCAGGAGTAACCTCACAACACAGGACCCATAGAATACAAAAGCTGAGGAATCCTGCAGTGGGAACCTCCCAGCAGGCGGCCCAGAGCACCGAGTCTATGCGATCCAGGCTGCAGTGAACTCACAGCAGAGGGCCCATATCATGAAACTGTGAGCAACCCAGCCATTGGGACCTCACAGCAGAAGGCCCACATCCCCATGGGGTTGGGAACATGGCAAGAGTGTCCTCGCACCACTTAGCACGTATCAGAAAAAGTGGGTACCCAGAAGTTACGGCCTGACGCTAGAGAGCCCTCATCACCGAGGGGAGGTGGCTCCCAGCAGGCTCCAACTGCCACAAGAGGGCCGATGTCACCAAGGCGGGGTGTGCCAGCCAGTCAGTAGTGACCTCACAGCAGAGGGCCCACCTCACAGAAGGGTGAGGAACCCAGCCAGGATCAGACTCTCACCAGAGGGCCCACATCAACAAGGGGATAGAAACCAGGCAGGAGTGTCCTCACACCAGTGGGGCCACATCATCGAAAGGTGAGGGACCCAGCACACGTGGCCTCAAACCAGAGGACACACATCACCAAGGGGCTGGGAGTGAGTCAGGCAGGAGGAGTCTCCAAACAGAGGGCCCATAGAAGAAAAAGGTGAGGAATCCTGCAGTTGGAACCTCCCCGCAGGCGGCCAGGAGCAGCGAGGCTATGGGATCCAGGCCGGAGTGAACTCACACCAGAGGGCCCTCATCATGAAACTGAGCCACCCACCGTTGGGACCTCAGAGCAGAAGGCCCATATTCCCATGGGGTTGGAAACCTGGCAGGAGTGTACTCACACCACAGGGCGCACATCAGAAAATTTTGGGAGCCCAGGAGTTAGAGCCTGACGCCAGAGGGCCCTCATTACCGAGGGGAGGAGACTCCCAGCAGGCACCAACTCCCAACTGAGGGCCCACGTCGCCAAGGTGACGTGTGCCAGTCAGGCAGGAGTGACCTCACAGCAGAGGGCCTACCTCACAGAAGGGTGAGGAAACCAGCCAGGATAAGACTCTCACCAGAGAGCCCACATCACCAAGGGAACCGGAACAAGGCAGGAGTGTCCTCACACCAGTGTGGCCACATTATAGAAAGGTGAGGAACCCAGCACATGTGGCCTAAACCAGAGGACCCACATTTCCAAGGTGCTCCGAGTGAGGCAGGCAGGAGTAGCCTAAAAACACAGGGCCCACAGAATAAAAAATGTGAGGAATCCAGCAGTTGGAACCCCCCAGCAGGTGGCCCAGAGTACGGAGTCTATGGGATCCAGGCCACAGTGAACTCACAGCAGAGGGCTCACATCATGACACTGTGAGCAACCCAGCTGGTGGGACCTCAGAGCAGAAGGCCCACATCCCCATGGGGATGGGAACGTGGCAGGAGTGTACTCGCACGACAGGGCACATATCAGAAAATTTTGGGAGCCCATGAGTTAGGGCCTGACGCCAGAGGGCCCTCATTACCGAGGGGAGGAGACTCCCAGCAGGCACCAACTCCCAACTGAGGTCGCACATCGCCAAGGTGATGTGTGCCAGCCAGGCAGGAGTGACCTCACAGCAGAGGGCCCACCTCCCAGAAGGGTGAGGAATCCAGCCAGGATCAGACTCTCACCAGAGGGCCCCCATCAACAAGGGGATGGGAACCAGGCAGGAGTGTCCTCACACCAGTGGGGCCACATCAATAAAGGTGAGGAAACCGGCACATGTGGCCTCAAACCAGAGGACCTACATCACAAAAGGGCTGGGAGTGAGTCAGGAAGGAGGAGCATGAAAACACAGGACCCAAAGAATAAAAATGGTAAGGAATCCAGCAGTAGGAACCTCCCAGCAGGCGGCTCAGAGCACAGAGTCTATGGGATCTAGGCCTGAGTGAACTAACACCAGAGAGCCAACATCCTGAAACTGTGAACAACACAGGTGTTGGGACCATAGAGCAGAAGGCACATGGGGATGGGAACCTGGCAGGAGTGCCCTCACACCACTTAGCACGTATCAGAAAATGTGGGTAACCAGCAGTTAGGGCCTGATGCCAGAGGGCCTCATCACTGAGGGGAGGAGGCTCCCAGCGGGCTCCAACTGCCACCAGAGGGCCGACGTCGCCAAGGCGGGGTGTGTCAGCCAGGCAGGAGTGACCTCAGAGAAGAGGGCCCACCTCACAGAAGTGTGAGGAGCCCAACCAGGATCAGACTCTCACTGGAGGGCTCACATCACCAAGGGGATGGGAACCAGGCAGGAGTGTCCGCACACCAGTGGGGCCACATCTGCGAAAGGTGAGGAACCCAGCACATGTGGCCTCAAACCAGAGGACACACATCATCAAGGGGCTGGGAGTGAGGCAGGTGTCTGAAGGGGCACATTTAACTCTAATTTCCCACCAGGAAGAGGAATTAACCAAAGGCTCAGAGTGCCGTGCGGGACCCTGATTACGGCCTGAAGCAAACCTGCGGTTCTGTGGCCAGCTTTCAAGGAAACGAGTTAAGAAAGGAAATCACAGGCACTGTAATTCACAAACCTGCAGAATTATAAATGACAGCTATTGGCAAAAATATATTGAAGTAAGTCTGCACAGAGGACTTGAAAACGAGGCAGAATTGCAGGAATCATATTTCAGGAGGTAGATTGGAATTGCATTTAAAGCATGTGAAAAGCGGCAGATCTTTGACAGTGATGCACTTGGACAAAAAGTGCGTATACATTTTTTCCTGAATATATTCAGGAAAAAACGCATATGCCCTTTGTGGCCAACCAAGAATTCGAGCAATGGAAATCCGCACTACAATGAACTCTCATTTCCCATTCGTCAAAAGAGCCATCTGAAAAAAGTGTAAAACCCAGAAACACAGGACAGGCCATGGAGAACAGGGAGCCTTGTTATGCTGATGGACGGGATGTAAATTGCCAACAGACACTCTGGTGATGTTTATGGTGTATGCTGAAACATCTAAAAAACAAAGCTACAGAGCCTAGGGCACTTCCACTTTTGGCCCTAAGCTTAGGAAAATTAAAATCAACAAGACACAGCCAACACAATATCCAGGGCTGCTGTGTTTACAAGAACCTCGAGTCCAGTACAAACTAAATATCCCAGAAAGAAAAAAATGGATAAAGGAGTTGTCCTACTTACGTACAACGGAATATCACTCAGCAATGAAATCAATGTCATCAGGCCTGTAGCAGCAAATTGAGTGGATTTAAGTATGATGATTCTAAGAGAAATATGTCACACAGAGAAACATAATTATCATAAGATATCACAAATAGAGGAAGTGTAAACTTGGCTACACATAAACTGAATTACAAAACCGAACAGAGTTTCACATTTAGATAAAAACTTATGCTTGCTTAAGGGGAAAGTTGAGTTGGGGTGCTGTATAAAACCAGAGATTGAAATGAGCACACATACCGTTCCATAAGCCAAATATGTAATAGACAAGACCTACTCTTTGCTCAACGAAATAGACTAATCCATGGTGTATCACCTCACACCTGTTAGAATGGGCATCATCAGAAAATCTACAAACAACAAATGCTGGAAAGGGTGCGGAGATAAGGAAACCTCTTCCACTATTGTTGGGAATGTAAATTGATGCCGTCACTGTGGAGAACATTATGGAGTTTCTTATAAAACTAAGAATAGAATTACCATATAATACAGCAATCCCACTACTGGGCATATACCCAGACAAAACCATAAAACGAAAAGAGACATTCACCGCAATGTTCATTGCATCACTATTTACAATATCCAGGTAATGGAAGCAACCTAAATGCCCACAGACAGACGAATGCATAAAGATGAGGTACATATATAAAATGGAATATTACTAAGCCATAAAAAGGAATGAAATTGGGTCATTTGTAGAGACGTTGATGGATCTAGAGACTGTCATACAGAGTGAAGTAAGTCAGAAAGAGAAAAACAAATCCTGTATATAAATGCATATATGTGGAACCTAGAAAAGTTGTACAGATGAACCGTTTTGCAAGGCAGAAATAGAGCAACAGATGTAGACAACAAACGTATGGACACCAAGGGGGGAAAGCTGTTAGGGGGGTGGTGGTGGGAGGAGTTGAGAGATTGGGATTGGCATGTATACATTTCTATGTATAAAATAGGTAACCAAAAAGAACCTGCTGTATAAAAAAATAAAATAAAATTCAAAATTACAAAAAGTAAAACAGAAAAAATATTCTTCCCTTCACATACATGTATTTATATGAATAAATTATTTCCATGCTTATATCTGTAATTACAAAAAAGAGGAATAAAATCTACCTTGAACCAAAAACGAAAAAAAGAAAAAAAAACAGAACCCACCAGTTACACAGAGGAAAACCGTATCAGGGCCCTTGCTCCAGTTGTAAACAATTCTGAAGTTGGTCAGTGGTGGGGAATCATCTCCCATTCAGCCAGCAGGCCCCACGCAACAAGCGTCCTCATTGCAAAGCTGGGGGCCCGTGCCGAGGCATCTGTGAGTAAACGTGGGCCGAGCCCCAGACCAGCTGCTGCTGAAATGTTCCCACCCTTCCCAGGTAAAACACCTGAATATGTACAAGGACTTGAAAGCCTAGAGGAAGGGCCATGGAGCCACATGAGCGACAGCATGCCAGCCGACTTGGTGCCTGCAGGCCAGACAGGATGGTCCTGGCCCTGGGTGCTCTTCTGGAAGCTTTCCATTTCCCTGCCTGAGATACCCCTCCTGTCCTGGCCCCCAATGCTTTCTTCCTTACTCACCTCTGCCCAGGGAGAAATTCCAGCGGCAGGTATGGGTGACACATCCTCTTCTTTAGCAGGTGGCATCTTGGCAACTGCTGCAGAAAGTCCAGCAGAGCCCCACTCACACTGGGCCACCCACAAAGCCGTGGCCTCTCACTCCCTCCCACCAGCCCAGCCCCGAGACTGCTGACTGGGCAGAGAAAATGGCGTCAGGCACAGCTGCAGGGGCTCTTGCTGCCTGGAGTGGTGTTTATATTGATCTCAACCCAGGCACACCTGAGGAGGACTGGCCGGCATGGTCAGGCTTCCCAGGCCAGCCAATAATCACCCCTCAGGGGCTCACAGTTGCAGAAAATGGAACTTTCTGAATCGGCCAGGTCCAAGGAACAGGTGTGGGCTCCTGAGAGTCAGGATAGACAAGGGGCTGCAGCTCTGGCTTGTTTTCTAATTATATTATCTGGCCCATGAGTGGGAGACAACTTCAAGAAAACCCTCTCCTAATGAGAGGAACCCAGGAGTCAGGGAGAGGAGGGGTGGGTGGTGGGTGGAGACAGAGGCCTGGTGCCCCGGGTGCAGTGGAAGTCTCTGGAAGACCAGGTGGAGGGAGGCCACACAGAGTGATGCCCAGGGTCACAGACCTGTCGGAGCTGCTGTTTGTTAGTTCAAGTCCTGCTCTGAGGTGCTCTGTGTCAGATCTGAGTGACAGGTGAGCTGGGAGTGCTCTGCAATGAGGGCGATGTGCACGGTTCCTGTGTGCCCAGCCCTGCCACCGTAACTGCAAGGGTAGCTCTGTATCCTGAGAGGGGCCTGACCATGAGAGCCCCGTGTTCTGGGGTGGGGGTAGGGTACCTGCGCAGGTGATCTAAATATCCTGGGATTGGCCTGATCTCGAGAGCCCCATGGGCTGCTGGAGCCCTGGTAAAGGATGTCAGGACAGTCAGTGAAGCCACCGAGGATATACCTCCAGTAGTTCCTAAATCCTACACCCTGCTGGTCATTCTACCAACCACCAGGACATGGTATTCTGTATTAGTCTTCAATGATGCCTTCTTTTGTATTCCATTAGTGTCAGAGTCACAAGAAATTTTGGCTTGTGAGTGGCAGGACTCAACATACAACTAAAACAATACTTCTGGGCCGTCTTGCCCCAAGGGTTCAAAAATTCCCACACCATCTTTGGGGAAAGCTCAGCTAAAGACCTAAAAGTTCTACCACTGGAAAAGGAAACACTCCTTCAATATGCAGACGACATTCTGATCACCAGCCCTACTAAGGGGACCTCTGAACTACCAAGCCAATAAAGGATACAAGTTGTCCAAGAAAAAGCTCAAATATCACAGACTACGGCGACCTGCCTGGGCTTCATTCTCACAGAAGGTCGGAGAAGCCCATCCCAGGAAAGGGAAGAAACAATTTACAGCCTTACCCATATCTAAAACTAGAAGACAGCTTAGGGGTTCCTGGGGAGGCCAGGGTTTGCTGCTTCTTGATCCCTAACTACAGTCTACTAGCTGGGTCTCTATATGAAACACTGAAAGGAAAAGATGATGATCCTTTTGAATAGAATCCAGAAGTGGCCTTTCAAGAATGGAAAGAGCAGTCAATTCAGACCCTTGCCCTGGAACTCCCTAATTTAGCTAAACCCTTTGATCTTTACATTCCTGGTGAAAAGTGAATCGCCATTGGAGGATTAGTGCAAAAACTGGGACCACTTGAAATGGAACAATGCAAAAATGCCATCCAGGTAGGATAAACTACAGTCACCAAGGGGCTTGGCCCACTGCCACATCTGTCCAAGATACTGGCAGTATCTAAAAACCTGGAAATCAGCAGCCCAAAAGGCCACCTCCCTCCTAAGGGAAAAGGGTCCCACGTGGTGATCCTAACCCCCAACCATGCCCTGAAGTTGCAGGGTTTGCTCCGTGGGCACACTGACCTCGAGTGAGGAGGCCCTCCAACTCCAACCTCCAGAGAGATAACCGGGGGCAACGGGGCACCATGACGACTCATGTGACCATCACTTGACCTGGAGTTTCTCTCATAAAACAACAAGAGTGTGTCCCAAAAGAGTAGACTACTGTTTGCAGGACTTACTGCCTCCAGATCGGACCTAATAATCTTGGTGGGGGAACCGTATATCATGCTGTCACCATAGAAAAGCCTACAGACACTGTGATAATGGTGGCCAATAAGACCGGCTGGACTCCTGTTTACTTCAAAAGGCTGTTGACTCAGTGGCCATCATGGTCCTTCATCACCACTGACCCTGGACTGTCTGGGAGTTGAGCGGACAGGGTCCTGACACCTGGTGCTGTTTTTACGTTAATTCAGGGGCCTAATTGAAGAAAGCGCAGACTACTGGTCAGAGCATCTACGCTGGCAGAAACGGTCAGCCTAAGGTGGCCGAACAAATGAGGGGCGGGGTGAAACTGGACCTCACAGCGTCACTGCACATCTCCTTCCTGGACCCTTAAAGGTCATTAGAATCTATAAAACTTCCAATATTGGTGCTCAGGCGGACGAGCAGGGAGGCAGGAGGCCTGGGGACAATCAACGTCACCTGGAGGCTGCTGGGGAGAAGTTCTGACCCTCGCCCACGGGTATGAGGGCTCCTAACTCAGCACTCAGCAGTTACAGAAGAAGGGTCTGCACCCTCAGCACTCCAAGAATGAGGAAGGGACAAAAGGCAGAAGAGGGGTTTGTCCGAGGCAAAGCCCCTTAAAAATCCCTGGGAGAGAAAAATAGAATCTGGGCAATAAAATAAAGTCTAACCTTTTTTATCCTTTGTGCTTTGTCTAATTACACGTGCTCCTAGGGTCCCGCATACAGAGGTTCCACACCCGGCACTTCAGACCTGATTTCCTAGTGCAGAATGGCTGGGTCGACAACTCAGCTCCTGGGGCACAGTGCACACTCCGTGATATAGAGCCTGAGCTGCAGCCAGCCGGGCCCTCAAGAGCTCCGCCCCCTCCCTCTGACTGACTCTGACAGGATCTCTACACAGCAGCCCAGCCCACAGCCCACCGGGTAGCACATGCTCTCACCTCTCCATTCTCTGATCAAAATATAAAGTTTCCTTTGCTTCTGAACCAAACTCAGTCTCGATCTGTTGGCTCCAATGACCCTGGGCAGGGGGACACTTGTTGGGGTCCACTCTGGAGGATCAGTAACAGAAATTCAGAACATTGTAACTTCAATGAACAGATGTGTCAGCCAAACTGTAATTAACATAGAACAGTGTATAAGGCTCGGGTAAAATAAGATGTTTCTAACACTTCCATTTGGTATTTCCATCACTTTATTATAAGCAAGTTCAGTGAAAAGGTTTGTCTTATTTGTCAGGTCAATATTAGAGAAACGAAGTGATTTCTTTCCAAGGATGTACATCTAATAATCTTGGTTAAAGCTTCAATCTTGTTTTAAATGCTTTTCCATTGACAATGATACCTCTCTTTCAGCTCCCCCATTTCTGAGAAGTATAAAGTCTTATAATTTATTATTACCAAAGGGGAAAGGTGAGAGGAGGGATAAATTAACAGTTTGGGATTAACACATACACACTGCTATGTATAAAATCGATCATCAACAAGGAACTGCTGTATAGCACAGGGAACTACACTCAATATTTTGCAATAACCTATAAGGGGAAATAATCTGAAAAAGAATAGATATTTTTATTGACATCATCTATCAATGACAGTTAAAATGGAACCTAAGGGAAGCCGGTGGTGAGTGCTTCTGACCCTGAAGACTTCAATCATCTAAAGTTTGGACTCTGCCTACTTCCTAAGGCCCTTAATGAACATATGTGTAGCCGTAGCTTAAAACATTCCCCACTTTGGGTTGCGGAGAGACACTGATTTTGAAAAAGCCCTGGTGTTCTCCTCACATGAATGGGACCCTTCCTACAGCTAAAGCATGCCTGTCACACCCAGAGGATGGTATACTGTCTGATCGGGAAGAGTTTGGAAAAGGCATCTCATCTCCTCTTCTCCTGGTGCTCGGGTTCACCCCTCCAGCGTCTTTACGAACAGTCTCCCCACTTGGAGATGTCAGCACTGTCAACATCCTGTTGCATACAGTTTGGAATTTGTCCAGAGGATGAAGCAGAAGGAGGAGGAACAATGAGAGACAAGTCCTAGGTGTTCGGACAGGCACATGTCACTCTAATTTCCAATCAGGAAGACGAATTGACCAAAGGCTAGGGTTGCCCATGGAAACAGAATAGGGCTTGAGGAAATCCCGCTGCTTTGTGGCCAGTTCCCATAAACACAAGTTGAAAAATGGAGCTCAGTGGCACTAAAATTCACGAAACTGCAGAGTTGAAAATATCTATCACTGAAAAATGTCTTGAGGAAAGTCAGAGAAAAGGACTTGTAAGCAACAGAGAATGGCAGGAAAGGGATTGGAAGAGGTAGAAAGGACTCGCCATTAAGCACAAGAAAAGGGGCTGAACATTGCCAACATTGCAGTTGGCCAAAAAGGGTGTATGCGTCATTTTCTGTATATATTCAAGAAAAGGGCATACACTTTTTTAGCCAACCAAACAGGTGGGCACTGGAAATCAATACTACAAAACATATCACTTCGCATCAGTCAGAAGAGCCGTCCTCATAAAGTGTAAACACCAGAAATGCAGGACAGGGCAAGGAGAAAAGGGAGCCCTGTGAGGCTTATACTGGAAATGTATATTGCCAACGGTCACTCTGGAGAAGTGTACTGTGTTTACTAAAGCATCTAAAAAATGAGCTACAGAGCACAGGGCACTTGCACTCATGGACGTATATCATGGGAAAAACAAAAATCGAGAGGACACAGGCACCCCAATGTATACCGCCTCACTGTTTAAAAGATCCTCGACTAGGATATAACTTAAATGTCTCTGGAGGGAAAAAATGGATACAGATGTGGTGCTTATGTAGAGTGGAATATGACTCAGCCTGGAAATCAATGCAGTATGGCCACTTGAAACAACTCCAGAGGAGTTACGTATGATCATTCAAAGTCACAGAATTCAAAAAGAAAAAGACATACTATATCACTAATACATGGAATGTAAACTTGGCTACACATGAACTGAATTACGAAACAGAACAGGGTCTCAAATATAGAAAACCAACTTATTCTTGCTTAAGGATAAAGGTGAGTTGGGGTGCTGCATAAAACCAGAGATTGAAATTAGCACAGATACTGGTCCATAAGCCAAATATGTAATAGTCAAGACCTACTGCTTGCTCAACAAAATGGACTCAACACCCCATATTCAACGCCTAGGAATATACCTGACTAGTAAGAATCTTCAAACCCATGGGTTTATATGTCTCCGTAAGAGAATCAAGCGTGTCTACAGAGGCATGAACACAGCAGTGAAAATACGATAAATCCCATTATCAAAATAAATTACAGAAACAAAAAACACAATGACAGTGAAATAGAGAGCAATTCTTAAATAATTCATTCAGGGCCTGTGATGCAAACTGGATTTACCACATCTACACCCAGAGCTGAGTGAGACATAAGGCTGGACACCAGGCTGATAGCATTGGTGAGGTGTCGTGAGCAAATGCAGACCCCTTGAAGTACCCATTCCAAGGGTCCCAACTCTCCAGGTTTAAGGGATTTTTCCTTCAGCTAAAACATGCCTGGGAAACCCACAGTATGGTGCACCGTGTGACCGAGAAACGTTTTCCAATGCATCTCAGGTTTCGTCCCCTTTTACACGGGTTCACCATTCCAGATGCTTTACTAACACTCTCCCCACTTGGAGAGTCAGTGCCTTTAAACTCCTGTTTGGCACAGTTTGCAATTTCTGCGCAAGATGAACAGGAATGGGGAGAACCAATGAGAGACTAGCTGTAGGTGTCTGCACGGGCAAATTTAACGGTCATTTCCAACCAGGAAGAGGAATTAACCAAAGGCTCAGCATGCCCTGCCCGAACAAGATTAGGGCCTGAAGCAATCTTGCGGGTTTGCGACCAGCTCACAAGATAGCGAGTTGAAGAAAGGAGCTCAGGGACACTGTAATTCACAAACCTGCAGAGTTACAAATGACAGCTATCGTCCAAAAATATATTGAAGTAAGTCTTGGAACAGGACTTGAAAGCGGGGCAGAATTGCAGGAAAACGATTTCAGGGGGTAGACTGGAATTGCATTTAAAGCATAGGAAAAGAGGCAGAACCTTGACAACGATGCACTTGGCCAAAATGGGCGTATGCGTTTCTCCTGAATATATTCAGGAAAAAATGCATATGCACTTTTTGGCCAACCTAGCATGCACGTTAAAGAAATCTGCACTACAATGAAGTCTCACTGCCCCCCAGTCAAAAGGGCCATCTGAAAAAAGTGTAAAATCCAAAAAGTCAGCACAGGCCATGGAGAACATGGAGCCTTGTTATGCTGATGGGCGGGATGTAAATTGCCAACAGCCACTCTGGAGAAGTGTATGATGTTTCCTGAAACACCTAAAAAACAAAGTAACGGTGCATACGGCACTACCACTTATGGTCCTATACATTAGGGAAATTAAAATCAAAAACACACAGCCACCCCAAAGTTTTGGACGGCACTGTTTACAAGAACCTCGTCTACGGTACAAGTTAAATATCCCAGAATGCAAAAATGGATAAAGAAGTTGTGGTACGTACGTACAATGTAATATCACTCAGCAATGAAATCTATGTCATCAGGCCCATAGCGGCATAATGAGTGGATTCAGGTAGGAGGATTCTAAGTGAAATAAGTCACACAGAAAAAGAAACATCATAAGGTATCACTAATACACGGAATGTAAACTTGGCTACACATGAACTGAATTACAAAACAGAACAGGGTCTCAAATTTAAAAAACCAACTTATGCTTGCTTATGGGGAAAGGTGAGTTGGGGTGCTGCATTAAACCAGAGATTGAAATTAACACAGATACCGTTCCATAGGCCAAATATATAATAGAGAAGACCTACTCCTTGCTCAACGAAATGGACTCAACACCCCATATTCAACGCCTGGGAATATACCTGACAAGTAAGAATCTTAAAACCCATGGATTTATATGTCTCCATAAGGAAATCAAGCGTGTGTACAGCGACCTAAACGCAGCAGTGAAAATCCGATAAATCCCATTACCAAAATAAATTTCAAAAACAAAACACAATGACCGTGAAATAGAGAGCAATTCTTACATAATTCATTCAGGGCTTGTGATGCAACCTTGATTTCCACATCTACACCCAGAGCTGGGTGAGAAATAAGGCTGGACACTTCGGGCTGATAGCATTGGTGAGATTCGGTGAGCAAACGCAGGCCCTTTGGAGTCATACTGCATGGTACCCATTCCATGTGTCCCAACTCTCCAGGTTTAAGGGATTCTTCCTTCAGCTAAAACATGCATGGGAAACCCAGAGTATGGTCCACCGTGTGATTGGGAAACGTTTTCAAAAGCATCTTAGATTTCGTACCCTGGTACTTGGGGTCACCGTTCCTGACGCCTTACTAACACTCTCCCCACTTGGAGAGTCAGTGCCTTTAACCTCCTGTTTGGCACAGTTTGCAATTTCTGCGCAAGATCATCAGGAATAAGGAGAACCAATGAGAGACTAGCTGTAGGTGTGTGCACGGGCAAATGGAACGCTCATTTCCCACCAGGAAGAGGAATTAACCAAAGGCTCAGCGTGCCTGCTGGAAAAAGATTAGGGCCTGAAGCAATCCTGCGGTTTTGCGGCCAGCTCACAAGAAAGCGAGTTGAAGAAAGGAGCTCAGGGGCACTGTAATTCACAAACCTGCAGAGTTATGAATGAGAGCTATCGTCCAAAAATATATTGAGGTTAGTCTTCGAAGAGGACTTGAAAAAGGGGCAGAATTTCAGGAAAACGATTTCAGGGGGTAGACTGGAATTGCACTTAAAGCATAGGAAAAGAGGCAGAATATCGACAATGATGCACTTGGCCAAAAAGGTCGTATGCGTTCTTTTCCTGAATATATTCAGGAAAAAACGCATACGCACTTTTTGGCCAACCAAGCAAGCGTGTAAAGGAAATCTGCACTACAATGAAGTCTCACGGCCCCCCGGTGAAAAGGGCCATCTGAAAAAGGTGTAAAATCCAGAAAGGCAGGACAGGGCATGGAGAACAGGGAGCCTTGTTATGCTGATGGGCGGGATGTAAATTGCCAACAGCCACTCTGGAGAAGTGTATGCTGTTTCCTGAAACACGTAGGAAACAAAGAAACACAGCCTATGGCACTTCCACTTATGGTCGTATAGCTTAGGGAAATTAAAATCAAACACACACAGCCACCCCAAATTTTGGGACGGCTCTGTTTACAAGAACCTCGTCTACGATGCAAGTTAAATATCCGAGAAAGCAAAAAATGAATAAAGAAGTTGTTGTACGTACGTACAATGGAATATCACTCAGCAATGAAATCTACGTCATCAGGCCCGTAGCGGAATAATGAGTGGATTCAGGTACGATGATTCTACGAGAAATAAGTCACACAGAAAAACAAACATCATAAGATATCACTAATACACGGAATGTAAACTTGGCTACACATGAACTGAATTACAAAACAGAACAGGGTCTCAAATTTAGAAAACCAACTTATGTTTGCTTATGGGGAAAGGTGTGTTGGGGTTCTGCATAAAACCAGAGATTGCAATTAGCACAGATACCGTTCCATAAGCCAAATATATAATAGAAAAGACTTACGCCTTGCTCAACGAAATGGACTCAACACCCCATATTCAACGCCTTGGAATATACCTGACAAGTAAGAATCTTAAAACCCATGGATTTATATGTCTCCATAAGGAAATCAAGCGTGTGTACAGCGGCCTAAACGCAGCAGTGAAAATCCGATAAATCCCATTATCAAAATAAATTTCAAAAAAAAACACAATGACAGTGAAATAGAGAGCAATTCTTAAATAATTCATTCAGGGCTTGTGATGCAATCTGATTTACCACATCTACAACCAGACCTGGGTGAGACATAAGGCTGGACACTTCGGGCTCATAGCATTGGTGAGGTTCGGTGAGCAAATGCAGACCCTTTGAAGTCATACTGTATGGTACCCATTCCATGGGTCCCAACTCTCCAGGTTTAAGGGATTCTTCCTTCAACTAAACCATGCATGGCAAACCCAGAGTAAGGTACACCGTGTGATTGGGAAACGTTTTGAAATGCATCTCAGTTTTCGTCCCCTGGTACTCGGGTTCACCATTCCAGACGCTTTACTAACACTCTCCCCACTTGGAGAGTCAGTGCCTTTAACCTCCTCTTTGGCACAGTTTGCAATTTCTGCGCAAGATGAACAGGAATAGGGAGAACCAATGAGAGACAAGCTGTAAGTGTCTGCACGGGCAAATGGAACGCTCATTTCCCACCAGGAAGAGGAATTAACCAAAGGCTCAGCGTGCCCTGCCTGAAACAGATTAGGGCCTGAAGCAATCCTGCAGTTTTGCGGCCACCTCACAAGAAAACGAGTTGAAGAAAGGAGCTCAGGGACACTGTAATTCACAAACCTGCAGAGTTATGAATGACAGCTATCGTACAAAAATGTACTGAAGTAAGTCTTCGAAGAGGACTTGAAAGCGGGGCAGAATTGCAGGAAAACGACTTCAGGGTGTAGACAGGAAATCCACCTAAAGCTTAGGAAAATAGCAGAATGTCGAAAATGATGCACTTGGCCAAAAAGGGCGTATGCGTTTTTTCCTGAATATATTCAGGAATAAACGCATACGCACTTTTTGGCCAACCAAGCAAGCGTGTAAAGAAATCTGCACTACAATGAAGTCTCACTGCCCCACGGTCAAAAGGGCCATCTGAAAAAAGTGTAACATCCAGAAATGCAGCACAGGCAATGGAGAACAGGGAGCCTTGTTATGCTGATGGGTGGGATGTAAATTGCCAACAGCCACTCTGGAGAAGTGTATGGTGTTTCCTGAAACACCTAAAAAACAAAGCAACGGAGCCTACGGCACTTCCACTTATGGTCCTATAGCTTAAGGAAATTAAAATCAAAAACACACAGCCACCCCAAAGTTTCAGACGGCTCTGTTTACAAGAACCTCGTCAACGGTACAAGTTAAATATCCCAGAAAGCAAAAAATGGATAAAGAAGTTGTGGTACGTACGTACAATGGAATATCACTCAACAATGAAATCTATGTCATCTGGCCCGTCGTGCCATAATGAGTGGATTCAGGTACGATGATTCTAAGTGAAATAAATCACACAGAAAATGAAATATCATAAGATGTCACTAATACACGGAATGTATTCTTGGCTACAAATGAACTGAATTACAAAACAGAACAGGGTCTCAAATTAAGAAAACCAACTTATGTTTGCTTAAGGGGAAAGGTGAGTTGGGGTCCTGCATAAAACCAGAGATAGGAATTAGCACAGATACCATTCCATACGTCAAATATGTAATAGTCAAGACCTACCCCTTGCTCAACCAAATGGGCTAAACACCCTATATTCAACGCCTAGGAATACACCTGACTAGAAAGAATCTTCAAACACATGGATTTATTTGTCTCCATAAGAGAATCAAGCGTGTGTACAGCTGCATGAAGGCAGCAGAGATAATCCGATAAATCCCATTATCAAAATGAATTATAAAAAGAAAACACAATGACAGTGAAATAGAGAGCAATTCTTAAATAATTCATTCAGGGCTTGTGATGCAACCTGGATTTACCTAATCTACACCCAGAGCTGAGTGAGACATAAGGTGGGACACTTCGGGATGATAGCATTGGTGAGGTTCGATGAGCAAATGCAGACCATTTGAAGTCATACTGCATGGTACCCATTCCGTGGGTCCCAACTCTCCAGGTTTAAGCGATTCTTCCTTCAGCTAAAACATGCATGGGAAACCCACAGTATGGTGCACCGTGTGACCGGGAAACGTTTTCAAATGCATCTCAGTTTTCGTCCCCATTTAGTCGGGTTCACAATTCCAGACGCTTTACTAACACTCTCCCCACTTGGAGAGCCAGTGCCTTTAACCTGCTGTTTGGCCCAGTTTGCAATTTCTGCGCAAGATGAACAGGAATAGGGAGAACCAATGAGAGACCAGCTGTAGGTGTCTGAACGGGCAAATTTAATGCTCATTTCCCACCAGGAAGAGGAATTAACCAAAGGCTCAGCATGCCGTGCCGGAACCAGATTAGGGCCTGCAGCAATCATGTGGGGTTGCGGCCAGCTCACAAGAAAGCGATTTGAAGAAAGGAGCTCAGGGGCACTGTAATTCACAAACCTGCAGAGTTATAAATGACAGCTATCGTCCAATAATATATTGAAGGAAGGCTGCGAAGAGGACTTGAAAGCGGGGCAGAATTGCAGGAAAACGATTTCAGGGTGTAGACTGGAATTGCATTTAAAGCATAGGAAAAGAGGCAGAACGTCGACAATGATGCACTTGGCCAAAAAGGGCGTATGCGTTTTTTCCGGAATATATTCAGGAAAAAACGCATACGCGCTTTCTGGCCAACCAAGTATGCATGTTAAAGAAATCTGCACTACAATGAAGTCTCACTGCCCCCCGGTCAAAAGGGCCATCTGAAAAAAGTGTAAAATCCAGAAAGGCAGTACAGGCCATGGAGAACAGGGAGCCTTGTTATGCTGATGGGTGGGATGTAAACTGCCAAGAGACACTCTGGAGAAGTGTATGGTGTTTCCTGAAACACCTAAAAAACAAAGCAAGAGAGCCTACGGCACTTCCACTTATGGTCCTATAGCTTAGGGAAATTAAAATCAAAAACACACAGCCACCCCAAAGTTTCAGACGGCTCTCTTCACAAGAACCTCGTCTACGGTACAAGTTAAATATCCCAGAAAGCAAAAAATGGATAAAGAAATTGTGGTACATACGTACAATGGAATATCACTCACCAATGAAATCTATATTATCAGGCCCGTCATGGCATAATGAGTGGATTCAGGTACAATGATTCTCAGTGAAATAAGTCACAGAGAAAATGAAACATCATATCACTAATACACGGAATTTAATCTTGGCTACACATGAACTGAATTACAAAACAGAACAGGGTCTCAAATTTAGAAAACCAACTTATGTTTGCGTAAGGGGAAAGGTGAGTTGGGGTGCTGCATAAAACCAGAGTTAGAAATTAGCACAGATACCATTCCATATATCAAATACGTAATAGTCAAGACGTACCACTTGCTCAACGAAATGGGCTAAACACCCTATATTCAACGCCTAGGAATACACCTGACTAGTAAGAATCTTCAAACCCATGGATTTATATGTCTCCATAAGAGAATCAAGCGTGTGTACAGCTGCATGAAGGCAGCAGAGAAAATCCGATAAATCCTATTATCAAAATGAATTACAAAAACAAAACACAATGACAGTGAAATAGAGAGCAATTCTTAAATAATTCATTCAGGGCTTGTGATGCAACCTGGACTTACCTCATCAAAACCCAGAGCTGAGTGAGACATAAGGTTGGACACTTCGGGCTGATAGCATTGGTGAGGTTCGATGAGCAAATGCAGACCATTTGAAGTCATACTGCATGGTACCCATTCCATGGGTCCCAACTCTCCAGGTTTAAGCGATTCTTCCTTCAGCTAAAGCATGCATGGGAAACCCACAGTATGGTGCACCGTGTGACCGGGAAACGTTTTCAAATGCATCTCAGTTTTTGTCCCCTTTTACTCGGGTTCACAATTCCAGACCCTTTACTAACACTCTCCCCACTTGGAGAGTCATTGCCTTTAACATCCTGTTTGGCACAGTTTGCAATTTTTGCGCAAGATGAACAGGAATAAGGAGAACCAATGAGAGACTAGCTGTAGGTGTCTGCACGGGCAAATTTAACGCTCATTTCCAACCAGGAAGAGGAATTAACAAAAGGCTCAGCATGCCGTGCCGGAACCAGATTAGGGCCTGAAGCAATCCTGCGGGTTTGCGGCCAGCTCACAAGAAAGCGATTTGAAGAAAGGAGCTCAGGGGCCAAGTAATTCACAAACCTGCAGAGTTATAAATGACAGCTATCGTCCAAAAATATATTGAAGGAAGGCTGCGAAGAGGACTTGAAAGCGGGGCAGAATTGCAGGAAAACGATTTTAGGGGGTAGACTGGAATTGCATTTAAAGCATAGGAAAAGAGGCAGAACGTCGACAATGATGCACTTGGCCAAAAAGGGCGTATGCGTTTTTTCCTGAATATATTCAGGAAAAAACGCATACGCCCTTTTTGGCCAACCAAGCAAGCATGTTAAAGAAATCTGCACTACAATGAAGTCTCACTGCCCCCCAGTCAAAAGGGCCATCTGAAAAAAGTGTAAAATCCAGAAATGTAGCACAGGTCATGGAGAACAGGGAGCCTTGTTATGCTGATGGGTGGGATGTAAATTGCCAACAGCCACTCTGGAGAAGTGTATGGTGTTTCCTGAAACACCTAAAAACAAAGCAACGGAGCCTACGGCACTTCCACTTATGGTCCTATAGCTTAGGGAAATTAAAATCAAAAACACACAGCCACCCCAAAGTTTCAGACGGCTCTGTTTACAAGAACCTCGTCTACGGGACAAGTTAAATATCCCAGAAAGCGAAAAATGGATAAAGAAGTTGTGGTACGTACGTACAATGGAATATCACTCACCAATGAAATCTATGTCATCAGGCCCGTCGTGGCATAATGAGTGGATTCAGGTACGATGATTCTAAGTGAAATAAATCACACAGAAAATGAAACATCATAAGATGTCACCAATACACCGAATGTAATCTTGGCTACACATGAACTGAATTACAAAACAGAACAGGGTCTCAAATTTAGAAAACCAACTTATGTTTGCGTAAGGGGAAAGGTGAGTTGGGGTGCTGCATAAAACCAGAGTTAGAAATTAGCACAGATACCATTCCATATATCAAATACGTAATAGTCAAGACGTACCACTTGCTCAACGAAATGGGCTAAACACCCTATATTCAACGCCTAGGAATACACCTGACTAGTAAGAATCTTCAAACCCATGGATTTATATGTCTCCATAAGAGAATCAAGCGTCTGTACAGCTGCATGAAGGCAGCAGAGAAAATCCGATTAATCCTATTATCAAAATGAATTACAAAAACAAAACACAATGACAGTGAAATAGAGAGCAATTCTTAAATAATTCATTCAGGGCTTGTGATGCAACCTGGATTTACCTCATCAAAACCCAGAGCTGAGTGAGACATAAGGTTGGACACTTCGGGCTGATAGCATTGGTGAGGTTCGATGAGCAAATGCAGACCATTTGAAGTCATAATGCATGTTACCCATTCCATGGGTCCCAACACTCCAGGTTTAAGCGATTCTTCCTTCAGCTAAAGCATGCATGGGAAACCCACAGTATGGTGCACCGTGTGACTGGGAAACGTTTTCAAATGCATCTCAGTTTTTGTCCCCTTTAACTCGGGTTCACAATTCCAGACCCTTTACTAACACTCTCCCCACTTGGAGAGTCATTGCCTTTAACATCCTGTTTGGCACAGTTTGCAATTTTTGCGCAAGATGAACAGGAATAAGGAGAACCAATGAGAGACTAGCTGTAGGTGTCTGCACGGGCAAATTTAACGCTCATTTCCAACCAGGAAGAGGAATTAACCAAAGGCTCAGCATGCCGTGCCGGAACCAGATTAGGGCCTGAAGCAATCCTGTGGGTTTGCGGCCAGCTCACAAGAAAGCGATTTGAAGAAAGGAGCTCAGGGGCACTGTAATTCACAAACCTGCAGAGTTATAAATGACAGCTATCGTCCAAAAATATATTGAAGGAAGGCTGCGAAGAGGACTTGAAAGCGGGGCAGAATTGCAGGAAAACGATTTCAGGGGGTAGACTGGAATTGCATTTAAAGCATAGGAAAAGAGGCAGAACGTCGACAATGATGCACTTGGCCAAAAAGGGCGTATGCGTTTTTTCCTGAATATATTCCGGAAATAACGCATACGCACTTTTTGGCCAACCAAGCAAGCATGTTAAAGAAATCTGCACTACAATGAAGTCTCACTGCCCCCCAGTCAAAAGGGCCATCTGAAAAAAGTGTAAAATCCAGAAATGCAGCACAGGCCATGGAGAACAGGGAGCCTTGTTATGCTGATGGGTGGGATGTAAATTGCCAACAGCCACTCTGGAGAAGTGTATGGTGTTTACTGAAACACCTAAAAAACAAAGCAACGGAGCCTACGGCACTTCCACTTATGGTCCTATAGCTTAGGGAAATTAAAATCAAAAACACACAGCCACCCCAAAGTTTCAGATGGCTCTGTTTGCAAGAAACTCGTCTACGGTACAAGTTAAATATCCCAGAAAGCGAAAAATGGATAAAGAAGTTGTGAAACGTACGTACAATGGAATATCACTCACCAATGAAATCTATGTCATTTGGCCCGTCGTGGCATAATGAGTGGATTCAGGTACGATGATTCTAAGTGAAATAAATCACACAGAAAATGAAACATCATAAGATGTCACTAATACACGGAATGTAATCTTGGCTACACATGAACTAAATTACAAAACAGAACAGGGTCTCAAATTTAGAAAACCAACTTATGTTTGCTTAAGGGGAAAGGTGAGTTGGGGTGCTGCATAAAACCAGAGATAGAAATTAGCACAGATACAATTCCATACGTCAAATATGTAATAGTCAAGACCTACACCTTGCTCAACCAAATGGGCTAAACACCCTATATTCAACGCCTAGGAATACACCTGACTAGTAAGAATTTTCAAACCCATGGATTTATATGTCTCCATAAGAGAATCAAGCGTGTGTACAGCTGCATGAAGGCAGCAGAGAAAATCCGATAAATCCTATTATCAAAATGAATTACAAAAACAAAACACAATGGCAGTGAAATAGAGAGCAATTCTTAAATAATTCATTCAGGGCTTGTGATGCAACCTGGATTTACCTCATCTAAACCCAGAGCTGAGTGAGACATAAGGTTGGACACTTCGGGCTGATAGCATTGGTGAGGTTCGATGAGCAAATGCAGACCATTTGAAGTCATACTGCATGGTACCCATTCCATGGGTCCCAACTCTCCAGGTTTAAGCGATTCTTCCTTCAGCTAAAACATGCATGGGAAACCCACATTATGGTGCACCGTGTGACCGGGAAACGTTTTCAAATTCATCTCAGTTTTTGCCCCTTTTACTCGGGTTCACAATTCCAGACCCTTTACTAACAATCTCCCCACTTGGAGAGTCAGTGCCTTTAACCTCCTGTTTGGGGCAGTTTGCAATTTCTGCGCAAGATGAACAGGAATAGGGAGAACCAATGAGAAACTAGCTGTAGGTGTCTGCACGGGCAAATTTAATGCTCATTTCCACCAGGAAGAGGAATTAACCAAAGGCTCAGCATGCCGTGCCGGAACCAGATTAGGGCCTGAAGCAATCCTGCGGGTTTGCGGCCAGCTCACAAGAAAGCGATTTGAAGAAAGGAGTTCAGGGGCACTGTAATTCACAAACCTGCAGAGTTATAAATGACAGCTATCGTCCAAAAATATATTGAAGGAAGGCTGCGAAGAGGACTTGAACGCGGGGCAGAATTGCAGGAAAACGATTTCAGGGGGTAGACTGGAATTGCATTTAAAGCATAGGAAAAGAGGCAGAACGTCGACAATGATGCACTTGGCCAAAAAGGGGGTATGCGTTTTTTCCTGAATATATTCAGGAAAAAACGCATACACCCTTTTTGGACAACCAAGCAAGCATGTTAAAGGAATCTGCACTACAATGAAGTCTCACTGCCCCCCGGTCAAAAGGGCCATCTGACAAAAGTGTAAAATCCAGAAATGCAGCACAGGCCATGGAGAACAGGGAGCCTTGTTATGCTGATGGGTGGGATGTAAATTGCCAAGAGCCACTCTGGAGAAGTGTATGGTGTTTCCTGAAACACCTAAAAAACAACGCAACGGAACCTATGGCACTTCCACTTATGGTCCTATAGCTTAGGGAAATTAAAATCAAAAACACACAGCCACCCCAAAGTTTCAGACGGCTCTGTTTACAAGAACCTCGTCTACGGTACAAGTAAAATATCCCAGAAAGCGAAAAATGGATAAAGAAGTTGTGGTACGTACGTACAATGGAATATCACTCACCAATGAAATCTATGTCACCTGGCCCGTCGTGGCATAATGAGTGGATTCAGGTACGATGATTCTAAGTGAAATAAGTCACACAGAAAATGAAACATCATAAGATGTCACTAATATACGGAATGTAATCTTGGCTACACATGAACTGAATTACAAAACAGAACAGGGTCTCAAATTTAGAAAACCAACTTATGTATGCTTAAGGGGAAAGGTGAGTTGGGGTGCTGCATAAAACCAGAGATAGAAATTAGCACAGATACCATTCCACACGTCAAATATGTAATAGTCAAGACCTACCCCTTGCTCAACGAAATGGGCTAAACACCCTATATTCAACGCCTAGGAATACAACTGACTAGTTTGAATCTTCAAACCCATGGATTTATATGTCTCCATAAGAGAATCAAGCGTGTGTACAGCTGCATGAAGGCAGCAGAGAAAATCCGATAAATCCTATTATCAAAATGAATTACAAAAACAAAACACAATGACAGTGAAATAGAGAGCAATTCTTAAATAATTCATTCAGGGCTTGTGATGCAACCTGGATTTACCTCATCAAAACCCAGAGCTGAGTGAGACATAAGGTTGGACACTTCGGGCTGATAGCATTGGTGAGGTTCGATGAGCAAATGCAGACCATTTCAAGTCATACTGCATGGTACCCATTCCGTGGGTCCCAACTCTCCAGGTTTAAGCAATTCTTCCTTCAGCTAAAACATGCATGGGAAACCCACAGTATGGTGCACCGTGTGACCGGGAAACGTTTTCAAATGCATCTCAGTTTTCGTCCCCTTTTACTCGGGTTCACAATTCCAGACCCTTTACTAACACTCTCCCCACTTGGAGAGTCAGTGCCTTTAACCTGCTGTTTGGCACAGTTTGCAATTTCTGCTTAAGATGAACAGGAATAAGGAGAACCAATGAGAGACTAGCTGTAGGTGTCTGCACGCGCAAATTTAATGCTCATTTCCCACCAGGACGAGGAATTAACCAAAGGCTCAGCATGCCGTGCCGGAAAGAGATTAGGGCATGAAGCAATCCTGCGGGTTTGCGGCCAGCTCACAAGAAAGCGATTTGAAGAAAGGAGCTCAGGGGCACTGTAATTCACAAACCTGCAGAGTTATAAATGCCAGCTATCGTCCAAAAATATATTGAAGGAAGGCTGCGAAGAGGACTTGAAAGCGGGGCAGAATTGCAGGACAACGATTTCAGGGGGTAGACTGGAATTGCATTTAAAGCATAGGAAAAGAGGCAGAACGTCAACAATGATGCACTTGGCCAAAAAGGGCGTACGAGTTTTTTCCTGGGTCCCAACTGTCCAGGTTTAAGCGATTCTTCCTTCAGCTAAAACATGCATGGGAATCCCACAGTTTGGTGCACCGTGTGACCGGGAAACTTTTTCAAATGCATCTCAGTTTTTGTCCCCTTTTACTCGGGTACACAATTCCAGACCCTTTACTAACACTCTCCCCACTGGGAGAGTCAGTGCCTTTAACATCCTGTTTGGCACACTTTGCAATTTTTGCGCAAGATGAACAGGAATAAGGAGAACCAATGAGAGACTAGCTGTAGGTGTCTGCACGGGCAAATTTAATGCTCATTTCCAACCAGGAAGAGGAATTAACCAAAGGCTCAGCATGCCGTGCCTGAACCAGATTAGGGCCTGAAGCAATCCTGCGGGTTTGCGGCCAGCTCACAAGAAGGCGATTTGAAGAAAGGAGCTCAGGGGCACTGTAATTCACAAACCTGCAGAGTTATAAATGACAGCTATCGTCCAAAAATATATTGAAGGAAGGCTGCGAAGAGGACTTGAAAGCGGGGCAGTATTGCAGGACAACGATTTCAGGGTGCAGACTGGAATTGCATTTAAAGCATAGGAAAAGAGGCAGAACGTCGACAATGATGCACTTGGCCAAAAAGGGCGTATGCGTTTTTTCCTGAATATATTCAGGAAAAAACGCATACGCACTTTCTGGCCAACAAAGCAAGCATGTTAAAGAAATCTGCACTAAAATGAAGTCTCACTGCCGCCCGGTCAAAAGGGCCATCTGAAAAAAGTGTAAAATCCAGAAAGGCAGCACAGGCCATGGAGAACAGGGAGCCTTGTTATGCTGATGGGTGGGATGTAAATTGCCAAGAGCCACACTGGAGAAGTGTATGGTGTTTCCTGAAACACCTAAAAAACAAAGCAACGGAGCCTACGGCACTTCCACTTATGGTCCTATAACTTAGGGAAATTAAAATCAAAAACACACAGCCACCCCAAAGTTTCAGATGGCTCTCTTCCCAAGAACCTCGTTTACGGTACAAGTTAAATATCCCAGAAAGCGAAAAATGGATAAAGAAATTGTGGTACGTACGTACAATGGAATATCACTCACCAATGAAATCTATATCATCAGGCCCGTCGTGGCATAATGAGTGGATTCAGGTACAATGATTCTAAGTGAAATAAGTCACACAGAAAATGAAACATCATATCACTAATACACGGAATGTAATCTTGGCTACACATGAACTGAATTACAAAACAGAACAGGGTCTCAAATTTAGAAAACCAACTTATGTTTGCTTAAGGGGAAAGGTGATTTGGGGTGCTGCATAAAACCAGAGATAGAAATTAGCACAGATACCATTCCATACGTCACATACGTAATAGTCAAGACCTACCCCTTGCTGAACGAAATGGGCTAAACACCCTCTATTCAATGCCTAGGAATACACCAGACTAGTAAGAATCTTCAAACCCATGGATTTATATGTCTCCATAAGAGAATCAAGCGTGTGTACAGCTGCATGAAGGCAGCAGAGAAAATCCGATAAATCCTATTATCAAAATGAATTACAAAAACAAAACACAATGACAGTGAAATAGAGAGCAATTCTTAAATAATTCACTCAGGGCCTGTGATGCAACCTGCATTTACCTCATCTACACCCAGAGCTGTGTGAGACATAAGGTTGGACACTTCGGGCTGATAACATTGGTGAGGTTCGATGAGCAAATGCAGACCATTTGAAGTCATACTGCATGGTACCAATTCCAAGGGTCGCAAATCTCCTGGTTTAAGCGATTCTTCCTTCAGCTAAAACATGCATGGGAAACCCACAGTATGGTACACCGTGTGACCGGGACGTTTTCAAAGGCATCTCAGTTTCCGTCCCCTTTTACTCGGGTTCACAATTCCAGACCCTTTACTAACACTCTCCCCACTTGGAGAGTCAGTGCCTTTAACCTGCTGTTTGGCACAGTTTGCAAATTCTGCGCAAGATGAACAGGAATAGGGAGAACCAATGAGAGACTAGCTGTAGGTGTCTGCACGGGCAAATTTAACGCTCACTTCCCACCGGGAAGAGGAATTAACCAAAGGCTCAGCCTGCCATGCAGGAACCAGATTATGGCCTGAAGCAATCCTGCGGGTTTGCGGCCAGCTCACAAGAAAGCGATTTGAAGAAAGGAGCTCAGGGGCACTGTAATTCACAAACCTGCAGAGTTATAAATGACAGCTATCGTCCAAAACTATATTGAAGCAAGGCTGCGAAGAGGACTTTAAAGCGGGGCAGAATTGCAGGAAAACGATTTCAGGGGGTAGACTGGAATTGCACTTAAAGCATAGGAAAAGAGGCAGAACGTCAACAATGATGCACTAGGACAAAAAGGGCGTATGCGTTTTTTCCGGAATATATTCAGGAAAAAACGCATACGCCCTTTTGGCAAACCAAGCAAGCATGTTAAAGAAATCTGCACTACAATGAAGTCTCACTGCCCCCCGGTCAAAAGGGCGATCTGAAAAATGTGTAAAATCCAGAAATGCAGCACAGACCATGGAGAACAGGGAGCCTTATTATGCTGATGGGTGGGATGTAAATTGCTAAGAGCCACTCTGAAGAAGTGTATGGTGTTTCCTGAAACACCTAAAAAACAAAGCAACGGAGCCTAAGGCACTTCCACTTATGGTCCTATAGCTTAGGGAAATTAAAATCAAAAACACACAGCCACCCCAAAGTTTCAGACGGCTCTGTTTGCAAGAAACTCGTCTACGGTACAAGTTAAATATCCCAGAAAGCGAAAAATGGATAAAGAAGTTGTGGTACGTACGTACAATGGAATATCACTCACCAATGAAATCTATGTCATTTGGCCCGTCGTGGCATAATGAGTGGATTCAGGTACGATGATTCTAAGTGAAATAAGTCACACAGAAAATGAAACATCATAAGATATCACTAATACACGGAATGTAATCTTGGCTACACATGAACTGAATTACAAAACAGAACAGGGTCTCAAATGTAGAAAACCAACTTATGTTTGCTTAAGGGGAAAGGTGAATCAGGGTGCTGCATAAAACCAGAGTTAGAAATTAGCACAGATACCATTCCATACGTCAAATACGTAATAGTCAAGACCTACCCCTTGCTCAACGAAATGGGCTAAACACCCTATATTCAACGCCTAGGAATACCCCTGACTAGTAAGAATCTTCAAACCCATGGATTTATATATCTCCATAAGAGAATCAAGCGTGTGTACAGCTGCATGAAGGCAGCAGAGAAAATCCGATAAATCCTATTATCAAAATGAATTACAAAAACAAAACACAATGGCAGTGAAATAGAGAGCAATTCTTAAATAATTCATTCAGGGCTTGTGATGCAACCTGGATTTACCTCATCTAAACCCAGAGCTGAGTGAGACATAAGGTTGGACACTTCGGGTTGATAGCATTGGTGAGGTTCGATGAGCAAATGCAGACCAATTGAGTCATACTGCATGGTACCCATTCCATGGGTCCCAACTCTCCAGGTTTAAGCGATTCTTCCTTCAGCTAAAACATGCATGGGAAACCCACAGTATGGTGCACCGTGTGACCGGGAAACCTTTTCAAATGCATCTCAGTTTTCGTCCCCATTTCCTCGGGTTCACAATTCCAGACCCTTTACTAACACTCTCCCCACTTGGAGAGCCAGTGCCTTTAACCTGCTGTTTGGCACAGTTTGCAATTTCTGCGCAAGATGAACAGGAATAGGGAGAACCAATGAGAGACTAGCTGTAGGTGTCTGCACGGGCAAATTTAATGCTCACTTCCCACCGGGAAGAGGAATTAACCACAGGCTCAGCATGCCATGCCGGAACCAGATTATGGCCTGAAGCAATCCTGCGGGTTTGCGGCCAGCTCACAAGAAAGCGATTTAAAGAAAGGAGCTCAGGGGCACTGTAATTCACAAACCTGCAGAGTTATAAATGACAGGTATCGTCCAAAACTATATTGAAGCAAGGCTGCGAAGAGGACTTGAAAGCGGGGCAGAATTGCAGGACAACGATTTCATGGGGTAGACAGGAATTGCACTTAAAGCATAGGAAAAGAGGAAGAACGTCAACAATGATGCACTTGGACAAAAAGGGCGTATGCGTTTTTTCCAGAATATGTTCAGGAAAAAACGCATACGCCCTTTTGGCAAACCAAGCAAGCATGTTAAAGAAATCTGCACTACAATGAAGTCTCACTGCCCCCCGGTCAAAAGGGCCATCTGAAAAAAGTGTAAAATCCAGAAAGGCAGTACAGGCCATGGAGAACAGGGAGCCTTGTTATGCTGCTGGGTGGGATGTAAATTGCCAACAGCCACTCTGGAGAAGTGTATGGTGTTTCCTGAAACACCTAAAATACAAAGCAAGAGAGCCTACGGCACTTCCACTTATGGTCCTATAGCTTTGAGAAATTAAAAACAAAAACACACAGCCACCCCAAAGTTTCAGACAGCTCTCTTCACAAGAACCTCGTCTACGGTACAAGTTAAATATCCCAGAAAGGGAAAAATGGATAAAGAAATTGTGGTACGTACGTACAATGGAATATCACTCACCAATGAAATCTATATCATCAGGCCCGTCATGGCATAATGAGTGGATTCAGGTACAATGATTCTAAGTGAAATAAGTCACACAGAAAATGAAACATCATATCACTAATACACGGAATGTAAACTTGGCTACACATGAACTGAATTACAAAACAGAACAAGGTCTCAAATTTAGAAAACCAACTTATGTTTGCGTAAGGGGAAAGGTGAGTTGGGGTGCTGCATAAAACCAGAGTTAGAAATTAGCACAGATACCATTCCATATGTCAAATACGTAATAGTCAAGACGTACCACTTGCTCAACGAAATGGGCTAAACACCCTATATTCAACGCCTAGGAATACACCTTACTAGTAAGAATCTGCAAACCCATGGATTTATATGTCTCCATAAGAGAATCAAGCGTGTGTACAGCTGCATGAAGGCAGCAGAGAAAATCCGATAAATCCTATTATCAAAATGAATTACAAAAACAAAACACAATGACAGTGAAATAGAGCGCAATTCTTAAATAATTCATTCAGGGCTTGTGATGCAACCTGGATTTACCTCATCTAAACCCAGAGCTGAGTGAGACATAAGGTTGGACACTTCGGGCTGATAGCATTGGTGAGGTTCGATGAGCAAATGCAGACCATTTGAAGTCATACTGCATGGTACCCATTCCATGGGTCCCAACTCTCCAGGTTTAAGCGATTCTTCCTTCAGCTAAAGCATGCATGGGAAACCCACAGTATGGTGCACCGTGTGACCGGGAAACGTTTTAAATGCATCTCAGTTTTTGTCCCCTTTTACTCGGGTTCACAATTCCAGACCCTTTACTAACACTCTCCCCACTTGGAGAGTCAGTGCCTTTAACCTCCTGTTTGGCACAGTTTGCAATTTTTGCGCAAGATGAACAGGAATAAGGAGAACCAATGAGAGACTAGCTGTAGGTGTCTGCACGGGCAAATTTAACGCTCATTTCCAACCAGGAAGAGGAATTAACAAAAGGCTCAGCATGCCGTGCCGGAACCAGATTAGGGCCTGAAGCAATCCTGCGGGTTTGCGGCCAGCTCACAAGAAAGCGATTTGAAGAAAGGAGCTCAGGGGCACTGTAATTCACAAACCTGCAGAGTTATAAATGACAGCTATCGTCCAAAAATATATTGAAGGAAGGCTGCGAAGAGGACTTGAATGCGGGGCAGAATTGCAGGAAAACGATTTCAGGGGGTAGACTGGAATTGCATTTAAAGCATAGGAAAAGAGGCAGAACGTCGACAATGATGCACTTGGCCAAAAAGTGCGTATGCGTTTTTTCCTGAATATATTCAGGAAAAAACGGATACGCACTTTTTGGCCAACCAAGCAAGCATGTTAAAGAAATCTGCACTACAAAGAAGTCTCACTGCCCCCCGGTCAAAAGGGCCATCTGAAAAAAGTGTAAAATCCAGAAATGCAGCACAGGCCATGGAGAACAGGGAGCCTTGTTATGCTGATGGGTGGGATGTAAATTGCCAACAGCCACTCTGGAGAAGTGTATGGTGTTTCCTGGAACACCTAAAAAACAAAGCAACGGAGCCTACGGCACTTCCACTTATGGTCCTATAGCTTAGGGAAATTAAAATCAAAAACACACAGCCACCCCAAAGTTTCAGACGGCTCTGTTTACAAGAACCTCGTCTACGGTACAAGTTAAATATCCCAGAAAGGGAAAAATGTATAAAGAAGTTGTGGTACGTACGTACAATGGAATATCACTCACCAATGAAGTCTATGTCATCTGGCCCGTCCTGGCATAATGAGTGGATTCAGGTATGATGATTCTAAGTGAAATAAGTCACACAGAAAATGAAACATCATAAGATATCACTAATACACCAAATATAATCTTGGCTACACATGAACTGAATTACAAAACAGAACAGGGCCTCAAATTTAGAAAACCAACTTATGTTTGCTTAAGGGGAAAGGTGAGTTGGGGTGCTGCATAAAACCAGAGATAGAACTTAGCACAGATACCATTCCATACGTCAAATACGTAATAGTCAAGACCTACCCCTTGCTCAACGAAATGGGCTAAACACCCTATATTCAACGCCTAGGAATACACCTGACGAGTAAGAATCTTCAAACCCATGGATTTATATGTCTCCATAAGAGAATCAAGCGTGTGTACAGCTGCATGAAGGCAGCAGAGAAAATCCGATAAATCCTATTATCAAAATGAATTACAAAAACAAAACACAATGACAGTGAAATAGAGAGCAATTCTTAAATAATTCATTCAGGGCTTGTGATGCAACCTGGATTTACCTCATCTAAACCCAGAGCTGAGTGAGACATAAGGTTGGAGACTTCGGGCTGATAGCATTGGTGAGGTTCGATGAGCAAATGCACACCATTTGAAGTCATACTGCATGGTACCCATTCCATGGGTCCCAACTCTCCAGGTTTAAGTGATTCTTCCTTCAGCTAAAGCATGCATGGGAAACCCACAGTATGGTGCACCGTGTGACCGGGAAACGTTTTCAAATGCATCTCAGTTTTTCTCCCATTTTACTGGGGTTCACAATTCCAGACGCTTTACTAACACTCTCCCCACTTGGAGAGTCAGTGCCTTTAACCTCCTTTTTGGGACAGTTTGCAATTTCTGCACAAGATGAACAGGAATAGGGAGAACCAATGAGATACTAGCTGTAGGTGTCTGAATGGGCAAATTTAACGCTCATTTCCAACCAGGAAGAGGAATTAACCAAAGGCTCAGCATGCCGTGCCGGAACCAGATTAGGGCCTGGATCAATCCTGAGGGTTTGCGACCAGCTCAAAAGAAAGCGATTTGAAGAAAGGAGCTCAGGGGCACTGTAATTCACAAACCTGCAGAGTTATAAATGACAGCTATCGTCCAAAAATATATTGAAGGAAGGCTGCGAAGAGGACTTGAAAGCGGGGCAGAATTGCACGAAAACGATTTCAGGGGGTAGACGGGAATTGCTTTTAAAGCATAGGAAAAGAGGCAGAACGTCGACAATGATGCACTTGGCCAAAAAGGGCGTATGTGTTTTTTCCTGAATATATTCAGGAAAAAACGCATACGCCCTTTTTGGCCAACCAAGCAAGCATGTTAAAGAAATCTGCACTACAATGAAGTCTCACTGCCCCCCGGTCAAAAGGGTCATCTGAAAAAAGTGTAAAATCCAGAAAGGCAGCACAGGCCATGGAGAACAGGGAGCCTTGTTATGCTGATGGGTGGGATGTAAAATGCCAACAGCCACTCTGGAGAAGTTTATGGTGTTTCCTGAAACTCCTAAAAAACAAAGCAACGGAGCCTACGGCACTTCCACTTATGGTCCTATAGCTTAGGGAAATTAAAATCAAAAACACACAGCCACCCCAAAGTTTCAGAGGGCTCTGTTTAAAAGAACCTCGTCTACGGTACAAGTTAAATACCCCAGAAAGCGAAAAATGGATAAAGAAGTTGTGGTACGTACGTACAATGGAATATCACTCACCAATGAAATCTATGTAATCTGGCCCGTCATGGCATAATGAGTGGATTCAGGTACGATGATTCTAAGTGAAATAAGTCACACAGAAAATGAAACATCATAAGATATCACTAATACACGGAATGCAATATTGGCTACACATGAACTGAATTACAAAACAGAACAGGGTTTCAAATTTAGAAAACCAACTTATGTTTGCTTAAGGGGAAATGTGAGTTGGTGTGCTGCATAAAACCAGAGATAGAAATTAGCGCAGACACCATTCCATGCGTCAAATATGTAACAGTCAGGACATACCCCTTGCTCAACGAAATGGGCTACACACCTTATATTCAACACCAAGGAATACACCTGACTAGAAAGAATTTTCAAACCCATGGATTTATATGTCTCCATAAGAGAATCAAGCGTGTGTACAGCTGCATGAAGGCAGCAGAGAAAATCCGATAAATCACATTATCAAAATGAATTACAAAAACAAAACACAATGACAGTGAAATAGAGAGCAATTCTTAAATAATTCATTCAGGGCTTGTGATGCAACCTGGATTTACCTCATCTACACCCAGAGCTGTGTGAGACATAAGGTTGGACACTTCGGGCTGATAGCATTGGTGAGGTTCGATGAGCAAATGCAGACCATTTGAAGTCATACTGCATGGTACCCATTCCATGGGTCCCAACTCTCCAGGTTTAAGCGATTCTTCCTTCAGCTAAAGCATGCATGGGAAACCCACAGTATGGTGCACTGTGTGACTGGGAAACGTTTTCAAATGCATCTCAGTTTTCGGCCCCTTTTACTCGGGTTCACAATTCCAGACCCTTTACTAACACTCTCCCCACTTGGAGAGTCTGTGGCTTTAACCTGCTGTTTGGCACAGTTTGCAATTTCTGCGCAAGATGAACAGGAATAGGGAGAACCAATGAGAGACTAGCTGTAGGTGTCTGCACCGGCAAATTTAATGCTCATTTCCAACCAGGAAGAGGAATTAACCAAAGGCTTAGCATGCCATGCCGGAACCAGATTCGGGCCTGAAGCATTCCTGCGGGTCTGCGGCCAGCTCACAAGAAAGCGATTTGAAGAATGGAGCTCAGGGGCACTGTAATTCACAAACCTGCAGAGTTATAAATGACAGCTATTGTCCAAAAATATATTGAAGGAAGGCTGCGAAGAGGACTTGAAATCGGGGCAGAATTGCAGGAAAGCGGTTTCAGGGAGTAGAGTGGAATTGCATTTAAAGCATAGGAAAAGAGGCAGAACGACGACAATGATGCACGTGGCCAAAAAGGGCATATGCGTTTTTTCCTGAATATATTCAGGAAAAAACGCATATGCCCTTTTTGGCCAACCAAGCAAGCATGTTAAAGAAATCTGCACTACAATGAAGTCTCACTGCCCCACGGTTAAAAGGGTCACCTGAAAAAAGTGTAAAATCCAGAAAGGCAGCACAGGCCATGGAGAACAGGGAGCCATGTTACGCTGATGGGTGGGATGTAAATTGCCAACAGCCACTCTGGAGAAGTGTATGGTGTTTCCTGAAACACCTAAAAAACAAAGCAACGGAGCCTATGGCAGTTCCACTTATGGTCCTATAGCTTAGGGAAATTAAAATCAAAAACACAGAGCCGCCCCAAAGTTTCAGACGGCTCTGTTTACAAGAACATCTTCTACGGTACAAGTTAAATATCCCAGAAAGCGCAAAATGGATAAAGAAGTTGTGGTACGTACGTACAATGGAATATCACTCACCAATGAAATCTATATCATCAGGCCCGTCGTGGCATAATGATTGAATTCAGGTACAATGATTCTAAGTGAAATAAGTCACACAGAAAATGAAATATCATAAGATATCACTAATACACGGAATGTAATCTTGGCTACACATGAACTGAATTACAAAACAGAACAGGGTCTCAAATTTAGAAAACCAACTTATGTTTGCTCAATGGGAAAGGTGAGTTGGGTGCTGCATAAAACCAGAGATAGAAATTAGCACAGATACCATTCCATAAGTCAAATATGTAATAGTCAAGACCTACCACTTGCTCAACGAAATGGGC